>NC_091282.1:29123828-29738203 GCF_032444005.1 Ranitomeya imitator
GAGGACCAGCTGGCGGTGCTGGAACACGGTTACTAAGCTGTAGGTGCCCGCGCTTAAAAGCACTACCAAGGACCGCCTGACGTTGGCGGAACTCGGATACCCAGGAGGAGGCACCTAAGCCAAAGGCTCGGCCCGGAACCAGCTGACGGTGCTGGAACCAGGTGGTGGACCCCAAGGCCCACAGGAGAGGAGAGAACAGCTAGGCCGCGAGGCAGCCGCAGTTACCGAACCCCAACAGTCCTACAGGGGGAGCTGGGCCTACTGGCACTACAGAACCAGCCTTGACTACCAGTTCACGCAGCCCACATAGGAAGCTCCTAAACTGGAGGCACCCTGGAGTTGGCTAACCCGACCGCACCACGACGGGGCAAGCATAGGCGTCTCAGTGAGCTTGACACAACCCGGAAACAGCTGACGGTGCTGAAACCAGGCTTGGCACGAGGGAGTACCTGTGACAAGAACACTGCCGAGAACCAGCTGGCGGTGCTGGAACCCAGATGCGTTGCCCCAGTGTGCAAGAGCCAATGGCACGACCGAGGACCAGCTGGCGGTGCTGGAACCCGGTTACTAAGCTGTAGGTGCCCGCGCTTAAAAGCACTACCAAGGGCCGCCTGACGTTGGCGGAACTCGGATACCCAGGAGGAGGCACCTAAGCCAAAGGCTCGGCCTGGAACCAGCTGACGGTGCTGGAACCAGGTGGTGGACCCCAAGGCCCACAGGAGAGGAGAGAACAGCTAGGCCGCGAGGCAGCCGCAGTTACCGAACCCCAACAGTCCTACAGGGGGAGCTGGGCCTACTGGCACTACAGAACCAGCCTTGACTACCAGTTCACGCAGCCCACATAGGAAGCTCCTAAACTGGAGGCACCCTGGAGTTGGCTAACCCGACTGCAACACGACGGGGCAAACATAGGCGTCTCAGCGAGTTTGACACACCCCGGAAACAGCTGACGGTGCTGAAACCAGGTTTGGCACAAGGGAGTACCTGTGACAAAAACACTGCCGAGAACCAGCTGGCGGTGCTGGAACCCAGATGCGTTGCCCCAGTGTGCAAGAGCCAATGGCACGATCGAGGACCAGCTGGCGGTGCTGGAACACGGTTACTAAGCTGTAGGTGCCCGCGCTTAAAAGCACTACCAAGGACCGCCTGACGTTGGCGGAACTCGGATACCCAGGAGGAGGCACCTAAGCCAAAGGCTCGGCCCGGAACCAGCTGACGGTGCTGGAACCAGGTGGTGGACACCAAGGCCCACAGGAGAGGAGAGAACAGCTAGGCCGCGAGGCAGCCGCAGTTACCGAACCCCAACAGTCCTACAGGGGGAGCTGGGCCTACTGGCACTACAGAACCAGCCTTGACTACCAGTTCACGCAGCCCACATAGGAAGCTCCTAAACTGGAGGCACCCTGGAGTTGGCTAACCCGACCGCATCACGACGGGGCAAGCATAGGCGTCTCAGCGAGCTTGACACAACCCGGAAACAGCTGACGGTGCTGAAACCAGGCTTGGCACGAGGGAGTACCTGTGACAAGAACACTGCCGAGAACCAGCTGGCGGTGCTGGAACCCAGATGCGTTGCCCCAGTGTGCAAGAGCCAATGGCACGACCGAGGACCAGCTGGCGGTGCTGGAACCCGGTTACTAAGCTGTAGGTGCCCGCGCTTAAAAGCACTACCAAGGACCGCCTGACGTTGGCGGAACTCGGATACCCAGGAGGAGGCACCTAAGCCAAAGGCTCGGCCTGGAACCAGCTGACGGTGCTGGAACCAGGTGGTGGACCCCAAGGCCCACAGGAGAGGAGAGAACAGCTAGGCCGCGAGGCAGCCGCAGTTACCGAACCCCAACAGTCCTACAGGGGGAGCTGGGCCTACTGGCACTACAGAACCAGCCTTGACTACCAGTTCACGCAGCCCACATAGGAAGCTCCTAAACTGGAGGCACCCTGGAGTTGGCTAATCCGACCGCACCACGACGGGGCAAGCATAGGCGTCTCAGCGAGTTTGACACACCCCGGAAACAGCTGACGGTGCTGAAACCAGGTTTGGCACGAGGGAGTACCTGTGACAAGAACACTGCCGAGAACCAGCTGGCGGTGCTGGAACCCAGATGCGTTGCCTATTAAAGATTGTCTTCCTAGAGCCCCAACTAGCGGTGTTGGAGCTAAGGGTAAGCAGGGGGAGCAGAGTGTAGGCCGAAGCCTGCACTGGAGGCAGCTTTGTGTCTGCGTTGCGTTTGCAGGACACTTTGGCGGCTACACAGTGGGGGAACAGCTGGCGTTGCTGAACCCCACTAACACAATGGCGGGTGTTTTTCTCTGTGCAGCTAGCACTTGCGGTCAAAAACTAGCGATGTTAGAGCCCGTGTTGAAGCAGGAGGAGGAGGAGAGGAGCAGAGTGTAGGCCGAAGCCTATTTGAACCAATTTCAAAGGAAACCTTTAACCCCCCCTCAGGTGTTACAAAGTACAAGAGACACACCTTGTGCAGTATTAATGCTGCACAAGTGAAAGGTTGCTCTATTAATTTGTCTACTTGCACACGCTGAATGAAAGACGTACACAATTTAGCCCATTCTACAGTCAAACTGTAGTGGATGCGTGCTCAGGTGTCCCAAATAACGCCTTGGTGCTTGGCGCAGCTTCCTGAGCGTTGTTATTTGCTGTACAGGAGTCTGCGCTCTTGTGTTATCCCTTGGCAATGCCCTGTTAGAGCTGCCCGTCTTATGACCTCATTTCATGTTGGCCGGTGCGGTTAACGATGGCCATAAATCCCAGACCCACAGTGCCTTTTCATAAAGTCACACTGCGGTGCTGTGATTCGTGGCCTTGAGCAGTAAATATTTTGGCCGCTCACACACGTCCTTACACCTGCTTCAGACTGGGCGGCCTCTGCTGATCCCTTCTCGCATGCCGCGGCCATGAGGCTGCACAGTCTGAAGAAGGCGGAAGGAGATGAGTTAAGACAGGTGAAGATATGCACTGCTCGTGCCCATCAATCACACCCTCGCAGTCAAAATAAGACAACGAGGAGCATTGTTTCAGGCAGGGCGGACGCACAGGCGCAACAAGCCAACCAATGATGTCAGAAGACGGGAAGCGCTACCAAGGGGGGTGCTGCGTATCATTAGAAAGGAAAGTCACACCTCAGGGACAGTGGAATGGTCTCAATGAGACACATTTTGTACGTTTTGAGTTCCACGTGGGCAAGGACAAAAAGTCAGCCACCTTGTACAAATGCAGCAGTACTGCTGTACAAGGTGGCTGTTATACATAGAAACACCTGGGGGTGGGGGGCAGGCTCCCTTCAATTTCAGTTCATGTGCCTGCGTGGCGTTTGCAGGACACGTTGCCAGCTACACAGCAGGGGAACAGCTGGCGGTGCTGAACCCCACTAACACATTGGCTGGTGTTTGTCTCTGTGCAGCTAGCATGTCCGGGCAGAAACTGGCGTTGTTTGAGCCCAGGGTCAGCAGGAGGAGGAGAGGAGCAAAGTGGAGGCCGAAGCCTGCACTGGTGGCAGCTTTTGGTCAGTTGTGCCAGCGTGGCTTGTGCTGGACACGATGCCGACTACACAGCAGGGGAACAGCTGGCGGTGCTGAACCCCACTAACACATTGGCTGGTGTTTCTCTCTGTGCAGCTAGCAGTTCCGGGCAGAAACTAGCGGTGTTTGAGCCCAGGGTCAGCAGGAGGAGTAGAGGAGCAGAGTGTAGGCCGAAGCCTAGTTGAACCAATTTCAAAGGTTACCTTTAACCCCCCCCTCAGGTGTTGCAAGGTACAAGAGCCACACCTTGAACAGCATTAATGATGCACAAGTCAAAGGTTGCTCTATTTAATTTTGCTCCTTGCACACGCTGAATTAAACACGTACACTATTTAGCCCATTATACTGTCAAACAGTAGTGGAGGCGTGACTACTAGTCTTTTTAAGGAGACGCAGCACAGGTGTACAAATTTACACCTAGGTGCTGTGCGCAGATTCCTTACCGTTGTTATTTGCAGTACAGGAAACTGCGCTCTTGTGTTATCCCTTGGCAATACCCTGTTAGTGCAGGCCGTCTCATGACCTCATTTCATGTTGGCCGGTGCGGTTAACGATGGCCATAAATCCCAGACCCACAGTGGCTTTTCCTAAAGTCACACTGCGGTGCTGGGATTCGTGGCCTTGTGCAGTAAATATGTTCGCCGCTCACACATGTCCTTACACCTGCTTCAGACTGGGCGGCCTCAGCTGATCCCTTATCGCATGCCGCGGCCATGAGGCCGCACAGTCAGAAGAAGGCGGAAGGAGGGGAGTGAAGACAGGGGAACATATGCACTGCTCGTGCCCATCAATCACACCCTCGCAGTCAAAATATATGAGACAACGGGGGGCGTTGTGTCGGGCAGGGGGGACGCACAGGCACAGCCAGCCAACCAATGATGTCAGGAGACGGGCAGCGCTAACAATGGGGGTGCTGCGTGTCATTAAAAAGGAAAGTCACACCTCAGGGACATTGTAATGGTCTGTAATGAGACACATTTTGTACTTGTTGAGTTCCACGTGTGCAAGGAGAAAAAGTCAGCCACCTTGTACAAATGCAGCAGTACTGCTGTACAAGGTGGCTGTTATACATAGAAACACCTGGGGGGGTGGGGGGCAGGCTCCCTTCAATTTCAGTTCATGTGCCTGCGTGGCGTTTGCAGGACACATTGCCAGCTACACAGCAGGGGAACAGCTGGTGGTGCTGAACCCCACTAACACATTGGCTGGTGTTTTTCTCTGTGCAGCTAGCATGTCCGGGCAGAAACTGGCGATGTTTGAGCCCAGGGTCAGCAGGAGGAGGAGAGGAGCAAAGTGTAGGCCGAAGCCTGCACTGGTGGCAGCTTTTGGTCAGTTGTGCCAGCGTGGCTTGTGCTGGACACGATGCCGACTACACAGCAGGGGAACAGCTGGCGGTGCTGAACCCCACTAACACATTGGCTGGTGTTTCTCTCTGTGCAGCTAGCAGTTCCGGGCAGAAACTAGCGGTGTTTGAGCCCAGGGTCAGCAGGAGGAGTAGAGGAGCAGAGTGTAGGCCGAAGCCTAGTTGAACCAATTTCAAAGGTTACCTTTAACCCCCCCTCAGGTGTTGCAAGGTACAAGAGCCACACCTTGAACAGCATTAATGATGCACAAGTCAAAGGTTGCTCTATTTAATTTTGCTCCTTGCACACGCTGAATAAAACACGTACACTATTTAGCCCATTATACTGTCAAACAGTAGTGGAGGCGTGACTACTAGTCTTTTTAAGGAGATGCAGCACAGGTGTCAAAATTTACACCTAGCTGCTGTGCGCAGATTCCTGAGCGTTGTTATTTGCTGTACAGGAGTCTGCGCTATTGGGATCCCTTGGCCATGCGCTGTGAGCGCTTCCTGTCTTCTGACCTCATTTAATGTCGGCCGTTACGGTTAGCGATGGACATGAATCCCAGACCCACAGTGTGTTTTCAAAAAATCACACTGCGTGGCTGGGATTCGTGGCCTTGTTCAGTAAATATGTTTGACGCTCACACATGTCCTTACACCTGCTTCAGACTGGGCGGCCTCATCTGATCCCTTATCGCCTGCTGCGGCCATGAGGACACCCAGTCTGAAGAAGGCGGAAGGAGATGAGTGAACACAGGCAAACATATGCACTGCACATGCCCATCAATCACACCCTCGCTGTTCAAAAAAATAAGACACCGAGGGGCGTTGTTTCGAGCAGGGCAGACGCACAGGCGCAGCCAGCTAACCAATGATGTCAAAAGACGGGCAGCGCTAACAAGGGTGGTGCTGCGTATCATTAGAAAGGAAAGTCACACCTCAGGGACAGTGGAATGGTCTCAATGAGACACATTTTGTACGTGTTGAGTTCCACGTGGGCAAGGAGAAAAAGTCAGCCACCTTGTACAAATGCAGCAGTACTGCTGTACAAGGTGGCTGTTTTACATAGAAACACCTGGGGGTGGGGGGCAGGCTCCCTTCAATTTCAGTTCATGTGCCTGCGTGGCGTTTGCAGGTCACGTTGCAAGCTACACAGCAGGGGAACAGCTGGCGGTGCTGAACCCCACTGACACATTGACTGGTGTTTTTCTCTGTGCAGCTCGCATGTCCGGGCAAAAACTGGCGGTGTTAGAGCCCAGGGTCAGCAGGAGGAGGAGAGGAGCAATGTGTAGGCCGAAGCCTGCACTGGTGGCAGCTTTTGGTCAGTTGTGCCAGCGTGGCTTGTGCTGGACACGATGCCGGCTACACAGCGGGGGAACAGCTGGCGGTGCTGAACCCCACTAACACATTGGCTGGTGTTTTTCTCTGTGCAGCTAGCACTTCCGGGCAGAAACTGGCGGTGTTTGAGCCCAGGGTCAGCAGGAGGAGGAGAGGAGCAGAGTGTAGGCCGAAGCCTGCACTGGTGGCAGCTTTTGGTCAGTTGTGCCAGCGTGGCTTGTGCTGGACACGATGCCGACTACACAGCAGGGGAACAGCTGGCGGTGCTGAACCTCACTAACACATTGACTGGTGTTTTTCTCTGTGCAGCTAGCAGTTCCGGGCAAAAACTAGCGGTGTTTGAGCCCAGGGTCAGCAGGAGAGGAGCAGAGTGTAGGCCGAAGCCTAGTTGAACCAATTTCAAAGGTTACCTTTAACCCCCCTCAGGTGTTGCAAGGTACAAGAGCCACACCTTGTGCAGCATTAATGCTGCACAAGTAAAAGGTTGCTCTATTTGTTTTGCTCCTTGCACACGCTGACTAAAACACGTACACTATTTAGCCCATTATACTGTCAAACAGTTGTGGAGGCGTGACTTGTCTTTTTAAGGAGACGCAGCACAGGTGTCAAAATTTGCACCTAGGTACTGGGCGCAGATTCCTGAGCGTAGTTATTTGCTGTACAGGAGTCTGCGCTATTGTGATCCCTTGGCCATGCGCTGTGAGCGCTTCCTGTCTTCTGACCTCATTTCATTTCGGCCGTTGCGGTTAGCGATGGACATGAATCCCAGACCCACAGTGTGTTTTCAAAAAATCACACTGCGTGGCTGGGATTCGTGGCCTTGTGCAGTAAATAGGTTTGCCGCTTACACATGTCCTTACACCTGCTCCAGACTGGGCGGCCTCAGCTGATCCCTTATCGCCTACCACGGCCAGGAGGCCGCACAGTCTGAAGAAGGCGGAAGGAGATGAGTTAAGACAGGCGAACATATGCACTGCTCGTGCCCATAAACCACACCCTCGCTGACTAAATAAATATGACAACGAGGGGCGTTGTTTCTAGCAGGGTGGATGCACAGGCGCAGCCAGCTAACCACGATGACAAAAGACGGGAAACGCTACCAAGGGGGGTGCTGCGTATCATTAGAAAGGAAAGTCACACCTCAGGGACAGTGGAATGGTCTCAATGAGACACATTTTGTACGTGTTGAGTTCCACGTGGGCAAGGAGAAAAAGTCAGCCACCTTGTACAAATGCAGCAGTACTGCTGTACTAGGTGGCTGTTATACATAGAAACACCTGGGGGGGGTGGGGCCAGGTTCCCTTTAATTTCAGTTCATGTGCCTGCGTGGCGTTTGCAGGTCACGTTGCCGGCTACACAGCAGGGGAACAGCTGGCGTTGCTGAACCCCACTAACACATTGGCTGGTGTTTTTCTCTGTGCAGCTAGCACTTCCGGGCAAAAACTAGCGGTGTTTGAGCCCAGGGTCAGCAGGAGGAGGAGAGGAGCAGAGTGTAGGCCGAAGCCTGCACTGGTGGCAGCTTTTGTTCTGTTGTGGCAGCGTGGCTTGTGCTTGACACGTTGCCGACTACACAGCAGGGGAACAGCTGGCGGTGCTGAACCCCACTGACACATCACCTAGTGTTTTTTCTGTGTAGACAACACTTCCAGGTGGCAACTGACAGTGTTGAAACCCAGGGAATCAAAGAGGAGCAGAGTGTAGGCCGAAGCCTGCAGTGGAGCAAGTTGAAAGGGAACTTTTAACCCCCCCCCCCCAGGCATTTGTTGCTGAAAGAGCCATCTTGTACAGCAGTAATACTGCACATGGAAAATGGTGGCTCCGAAAATTATGCTCCTTGCAAACGCTGAAGTACACACTCATATAATGTGTCCCCTCACACCGTCAAACCATCCCGGAAGTGGGACTTTCCTTTGTAATGTGACACAGCACAGCCGTCATTCCAACCCCCTTGGTGCCGGGCGCCACCTCCTCAACGTTGTTTGGTTCTGTCACGGAGCCCGCGCTGTAATGTTATCCCTTGGCCATGCACAATTAGCGGTGCCCGTCTTCTGACATCATGTAGGTGTCAGGCTGGCAGTGCCTGTGCGTCCAAGCTGCCCGAGATCCAACCTTGCACTGTCATCTAATGTAGTCCCACTGCGGGCCAGAGATCCATGGGCATGCGCAGTGCATATCATCGCCTCTCACTCACCTCCTTCCTGCTTCTTCAGACTGTGCGGCGTCACGGCCGTGGCATGCTATTAGGGATCAGCTGACACCGCCTAGTCTGAAGAAGCGTGAAGAAGGGGAGTGAGAGGCTAGTATATGCACTGCGCATGGCCATGGATACCAGGCCCACTGTGGGATCACATTAGACGACACTGCGAGGTGTGATTTCGGGCAGCGTGGACGCACAGGCGCAGCCAGGACGACAACAAATGATGTCAGAGGACGGGCAGCGCAAACTGTGCATGGCCAAGGGATAACATAACAGCGCAGGGTCCATGACGGAATCAAACAACGCTAAGGAGGCAGCGCACGGTGCCAAGGGGGTAGCAATGACGGCTGTGCTGCGTCACATTACAAAGGAAAGTCCCACCTCCGGGACGGTTGGACGGTGTGAGGGGACACATTACATGAGTGTGTAGTTCAGCGTTTGCAAGGAGCATAATTTCAAGAGCGACCTTTCCCTTGTGCAGTATTAGTGCTGCATATGATGGCTCTTTCAGTAACAAACGCCTGGGGGGGGGGGACAGGTCCCCTTACATTTTAGTTGTGCCAGCGTGGCGGTCGCATGACACGTTGCCGGATACACAGCTGGGGATCAGCTGACATTACTGAACCCCAATAACAGAGGAGCGACTGTTGACTGTGCACACAGCACTTCCAGGCACCAACTGGCGGTGTTAGAGCCCAGGGACAGCAGGAGGAGCAGATTGGAGGTATTGCCGCACACACAGCTGGGGATCAGCTGACGTTACTGAACCCCAATAACAGAGGAGCGACTGTTGACTGTGCACACAGCACTTCCAGGCACCAACTGGCGGTGTTAGAGCCCAGGGACAGCAGGAGGAGCAGATTGGAGGTATTGCCGCACACACAGCTGGGGATCAGCTGACGTTACTGAACCCCAATAACAGAGGAGCGACTATTGACTGTGCACACAGCACTTCCAGGCACCAATTGGCGGTGTTAGAGCCCAGGGACAGCAGGAGGAGCAGAGGAACAGAGTGTAGGCCGAAGCCTGATTGGAGCAAGTTGAAAGGAAACCTTTAACCCCCCCCCCCCAAGACGTTTGTAGCTGAAAGAGCCATCTTGTGCAGCACTAAGGATGCAAAAGGAAAAGGTTGCTCTTTTAATTAGGCTCCTTGCAAACACCGAAGTAAACACTAAAAATGTGTCCCTTTATACCGTTAAACCGTTCCGGAGGTGCGAATTTCCTTCGTAATGGGACACAGCACAGCTGTCATTCCTATCCCCTTGATGCCGTGCGCTGCCTCCTCAGCGTTGTTTTAAGCTGTCACGGAGCCTGCGCTGTTCTGTTAGCCCTTGGCCATGCCCAATTAGCGCTGCCTGTCTTCTGACATAATTTGGTGTCAGGCTGTCAGTGCCTGTGCGTCCACGCTGCTCCAGATCCCACCTCGCAGTCTCGTCTAACGTAATCCCACTGCGGGCCTTGGAACCATGGGCATGCACAGTGCATAACCTCGACTCTCACTCCCCTCCTTCCCTCTTCTTCAGACTGTGCGGTGTCACGGCCGTGGCATGCTAGGGATCAGCTGACGGCGCACAGTCTAAAGAAGGCGGAGGGAAATGAGCGAGAGCCCGAGGGGAAGATATGCACTGCGCATGCCCATGGATCCCAGGCCCGTAGTGTGACTCAATCAGAAGACACTGCGAGGCGGGATCTCGGGCAGCGCGGCCGCACAGGCGCAGCCAGCCTGACACCAAATTATGTCAGAAGACAGGCAGCGCAAATAGGGCATGCCCAAGGGATAACAGAACAGCGCAGGCTCCGTGACAGCTTAAAACAACGCTGAGGAGGCAGCGCATGGCACCAAGGGGGTAGGAATGACGGCTGTGCTGCGTCACATTACGAAGGAAAGTCCCAGCTCCGGGACGGTATAACGGTATCAGTGAACACATTTTATAAGTGTTAAGTTCTGCGTGTGCAAAGAGCTAAAAAAAAAGAGCTACCTTTTCCTTGTGCAGCATTACTGCTGCACAAGATGGCTCTTTCAGTAACAAACGACGGGGGGGGGGGGGGGGACAGGTTCCCTTACATTTAGGTTGTTGTGCCAGCGTGGCGGTCGCAGGACACATTGCCGGCTACACAGCTGGGGATCAGCTGACGTTACTGAAACCCAATAACACTGGGTCGTATCTTTTTACTGTGCAGCCTGCACTTCTGAGCCGCAACTGGCGGTGTTGGAGCCCAGGAATAGCAGTTCAGGTGGTAGAAAGATGAACACAGCAGGAGACCTGGATGACACCCAATTACTTAATCAGGCAGAGGAGTGGCAAAATTCCTGCGAGATCCAGGCCTGGTTCATTTTCAGGAAAGTAAGCCGGTCAACGTTATCGGAGGATAGTCACCTGCGGCACTAAAGACACGTTCCGATAAGACACTAGCCGCAGGGCAAGCCAGCACCTCCAATGCATACTGGCTTAGCTCTGGCCATGTATCCAGCTTAGAGACCCAAAACTTGAACGGGGAAGAGCCGTCTGGGAGTACAGTAAGAGGGCAAGTCATGTAGTCTGTCACCATCTGACGGAACCGTTGCCTCCTGCTGACTGGAGCCGCCGGTGATGGTGTAGACATTTGGGGCGGGCACACAAAAGTGTGCCAGAGTTGTGCCATACTGGGCTTGCCTTGGGCAGAGGCACTGCTTCTGCTCCCTCTTTGGGCAGAGCCTCCCCCACTGCCTCGACGCACTGAGCTGCTTTGTAAAGCACTAGCAGCACTCCTCTCAGTTGGACAGGAGAAGATGATGGAATTCACCAGTGTGTCGTGGTACTCCCGCAATTTACGCTCCCGGGTCAACGCAGGGATGAGGTTTTGGACGTTGTCCCGGTAGCGAGGATCGAGGAGGGTGAACACCCAATAATCAGGCATGTTGAGAATGTGGTCGATGCGGCGGTCGTTTCTCAGGCACTGCAGCATGAAATCCACCATGTGCTGCAGAGTGCCAACTGGCCCAGAAACGCTGTCCCCTGCTTGAGACATGATCTCTGCCCGCTCGTCATCACCCCACCCTCGCTGTACACACTGACCACTGGACAATTGTGTCGCTCCCTCCTCTGGACGGAGCTCTTCCTCCTCCATTGACTCCTCCTCATCCTCCTCACAAATTGGCCCCTGCGTACCCCTTTGTGAGGAACCACATGGCGCTGACTCTCCAGAAGCTGATGGAAAAGGTGACTCCTCATCCTCCACCTCTTCCACCACATCATCCCTTAACCCTTGCAAAGTTTGCTGAAGCAGGCAGATAAGGGGGACAGTCATGCTGACTAGTGCATCATCTGCACTTGCCATCCGCGTGGAATAATCAAAAGGACGCAAAACCTGGCAGACGTCCTTCATAGTGGCCCACTCTGTGGTTGTGAAGTCTGATCGGCGCTGACTGCGACTTCTTTGCGCCTGATGCAGCTGGTACTCCATAACTGCTTGCTGCTGCTCGCACAACCGCTCCAACATATGTAACGTGGAATTCCACCGGTTAGGTAGGTCACATATGATGCGGTGTTCCGGAAGGCGGAATCGGCGCTGCAGAGCAGCAATGCGGGATCTGGCCAAGCTGGAACGCCGCAAGTGAGCACACTCTAGGCGGACCTTGTGCAGCAGGGCATCAAGATCCGGATAGTCCCTCAGAAAACTCTGCACAACCAAATTGAGCACATGTGCCAGACATGGGATGTGAGTGAGGTTGCCAAGGGCCAAAGCTGCCACCAGATTTCGGCCATTGTCACACACTACCATGCCTGGCTGGAGATTCGCTGGCAGTAACCACACATCGCTCTCCTGCTTGATGGCATTCCAGAGCTCCTGCGCTGTGTGGCTTCGATGCCCCAATGAAACTAGTTTCAAGACAGCCTGCTGACGTTTGGCCACGGCTGTGCTCATGTCGGTCATAGGTAAACGTTCACGGGTCCATGTGGAGGTGGACTGTGACGGATCCTGCAGAGAGGAATCAGAGGAACTGGTGTAAGAGGAGGAGTCGATGCGTACAGACTGGATTCCTGCAATCCTTGGAGTGGGCAGGACACGTCCTGCGCCACTCGCACGATCTGTACCTGGCTCAACAACATTAACCCAATGGGCAGTGAGGGAAACATATCGCCCCTGTCCATGCTGACTGGTCCACGCATCGGTGGTGAGGTGGACCTTGCTACTGACGGCGTTCAGTAGCGCATGTTTTATGTTTGCCTCAACATGCCTGTGCAGGGCAGGGACAGCCTGCCTGCTGAAGTAAAAGCGGCTGGGCACCTTGTACTGTGGGACTGCCAATGCCATCAAGTCACGGAAGCTGTCAGTCTCCACCAGCCTGAACGAGAGCATTTCCAGGGACAACAGTTTGGCAATGCCTGCATTCAGAGCCTGTGCTCGGGGGTGGTTGGCCGAGAATGCCCGCCTTTTCTCCCATGCCTGGACTACCGATGGCTGTAGAGTAGACTGGGAGTGTGAGGATGACTGGGAAGGTGGTGCTGTGGGTGGAATTACACTAGGTCTCTGGACAACAGTGGAGGAAGAGGCAACACGAGATGAAGAGGTGGTAGCTGCCGCTGTTGGTTGGCCTACGTCTTCACTGTGTTTCTGTAACTCCACCGCGTGCCTGTTCCGCACATGTTTCCACATATTTGTGGTATTGAGGTTGCTGACACTTTTACCTCTTTTGACTTTCTGATGACACAGCTTGCATTTGACAAAACAAATGTCATCTGCAACTGTGTCAAAAAAGGACCAGGCACTGCAAGTCTTGGGAGCGCCCTTTTTGGCTTTGGAAAGAGACAGGCTCCTAACGGGTGCCAAAGTGGAGGCTACAGGCTCCGCAGTCTTCCCCCTCCCTCTCCCTCTTTGGCCCGTAAGGGGAAGCTCTTCCTCAGAGCTGCTCCCACCACCTTCCTGTTCCTCACGCCACGATGGGTCAAGGACCTCATCATCTCCACTACCCTCTGCCACCAACTGCTCCTCCTGGGTAGTCTCAGCAGCACAGTACGCACGAGAAAGCGGCACCTGAGTTTCATCATCAGATGCGTACTGCGCTGTGGTCACTGGGAGGCACTGGCCCACCTGCCTCTTCAGAGTCAGAGAGATAAAGCTTTTGGGCATCACTGCACACTGCCTCTTCTTCCATTTCTCCAATGCTGCTTGGCTGGCCCCCTGTTTCCAAGCCAAGAGATTCAGAGAACAGAAGTAGAGACGGCTCCTGTCCTGGGCTCTCTGACTGCCTGGCCAATTTGGCAGGTGGTGAAGAGACAGATGGCTGCTCTCCAGTGCTCTGTGCCTGAGAGGATGTGGCACTAACTGAAGTCGATGCCGAGGCGTTAGCTGCCATCCACCCGACAACGGCTTCAATTTGGTCTTCACGTAGCAGCGGTGCACGGCGCTCTCCGACAAAGCTGCGCATGAAGGACTGTTCCCTGCTGAAACTGAGTGACGACGAGTCACCGGCGCCCGCAGCAGGCACAGAATCACCACGTCCTCTCCCTGCTCCTCTCCCTGCTCCGCGCCCACGTGCCTTACTCCCTGCCCTCTTCATCTTGGTTGACAGATAAAGATAAGCAGAAAAGTACTAAGGCCTTAGTGTGCTTATTCCTGAAATGCTCCTCCTAACAGGTGTAAGAAACACTAATGTTGTAAATTGTGGACTAAACTTTATTATTTTTCAAATGTGGCCTACACAAGTGTTAAGTTGTGTTTGGTGAACTTAACTTTTTTTTTGGTGCAGATCGGGCTACAGAGCTAGTTTAAATCACACGGAGACCGTGCAGACAGCCGTAAACGGCGCTGCAAGGCCAAAAAAACCTCCTCTAGGTTATCCTATATAGTGTTTTTCCACTATTTAGCTGGATACGAGTGGAAAGACACTAATAGGAATTTTTTTTTTTCAAATTTTAAACTGGCTGCACTATTTGAAAAAAAGGAAATTGTTTTTCAAGGTATGAGGCAGTAACGCACCCTGAGCTGAATCCAACCGGCTATGGCTGCACACAGACTACAGGGCGAGCTGCGCTCACACAGAGACCGTGCAGACAGCCGTAAACGGCGCTGCAAGGCCAAAAAACCCTCCTCTAGGTTATCCTATATAGTGTTTTTCCACTATTTAGCTGGATACGAGTGGAAAGACACTAATAGGAATTTTTTTTTTTTTCAAATTTTAAACAGGCTGCACTATTTGAAAAAAAGTAAAATTTTTCTCAAGGTATGAGCCAGTAACGAACCCTGAGCTGAATCCAACCGGCTATGGCTGCACACAGACTACAGGGCGAGCTGGGCTCACACGGAGACCGTGCAGACAGCCGTAAACGGCGCTGCAAGGCCAAAAAACCCTCCTCTAGGTTATCCTATATAGTGTTTTTCCACAATAGAGCTGGAGACTGGTGGAAAAACACTAATAGGAAATTTGAGAAAAAATGTGCAGCAGGCTGCACTAAGAGCAAAAAAGGACAACTGTGTGAGGCAGTGTGAACCCCCCCTGAGCTGAATACAACCGGGTATATGGCTGCACACAGACTACAGAGTGAGCTGCACACACACACACACACAGAGACCTTGCAGAACGCTGTTAAAACAGCGCTGCAAGGCAAGAGCAAGGTGAACAGTGAAGAACACACAGCGTTTTGCTAAATTAGCCTTTGGAAAGGAAAATAAAGCAATTAGCTAGCTCGACTGGCCCTCAGTTAGAACACAGCGTCCTGTCCCTAACTGAAATCACAGCAGAGTGAGCGCAAAATGGCGGCAGCGTTTTTTATAGTGCAGAGTGACATCATTTCAGCAGCCAATCCAAGCCTTGCCAGTACTTACATGCCCACCATGCTAAACAGGATGTGCCCACACTTCCAATCATTCCTCATTGGCTGCTGCGTTCAGTTTGAATTCTGGGAACTTCCGATTCCGGTATCCGATACGCGGGAAGTATCGGAATTCGGTATCGGAATTCCGATACCGCAAATATCGGCCGATACCCGATACTTGCGGTATCGGAATGCTCAACACTACCCGTAAGTTTTCGCCTGCTGAATGCAATTATGATGTCGGCAATCGGGAGTTGTTGGCTATGAAGTGGGCGTTTGAGGAGTGGCGACATTGGCTTGAGGGTGCTAAGCACCGTATTGTGGTCTTGACCGATCATAAGAATCTGATTTATCTCGAGTCTGTCAAACGGTTGAATCCTAGACAGGCTCGATGGTCCTTGTTTTTTTTCTCGTTTTGATTTCGTGGTCTCGTACCTTACGGGTTCTAAGAATATTAAGGCTGATGCCCTCTCTAGGAGTTTTTTGCCTGATTCTCCTCAACCTCAACCTTAAACAGAAGAGAAAAATCAGGTTGACGCAACACTGGAGCAGAAGTAAAAGGACGTTTAAGTTCCTGAAAGGCAGAGACAGCCGCAGGGGACCAATTCGCCACATCAGCTCCCTTCTTCGTCAAATCAGTCAAGGGTTTAACCACACTGGAAAAATTAGCAATGAAACGGCGATAAAAATTAGCAAAACCCAAAAATTTCTGAAGGCTCCTCACAGATGTGGGCTGAATCCAATCATGAATGGCCTGAACCTTAACCGGATCCATCTCTATAGACGAGGGAGAAAAAATAAAGCCCAAAAAGGAAACCTTCTGCACCCCAAAAAGACACTTAGACCCTTTCACAAACAAAGCATTGTCACGAAGGATCTGAAATACCATCCTGACCTGCTGCACATGAGACTCCCAATCATCGGAAAAAATCAAAATATCGTCCAAATATACAATCAAGAATTTATCAAGATAATTCCGGAAGATATCATGCATGAAGGACTGAAAAACAGATGGAGCATTAGAGAGTCCGAATGGCATCACAAGGTATTCAAAATGGCCTTCGGGCGTATTAAACGCAGTTTTCCATTCATCACCCTGCTTAATACGAACAAGATTATACGCACCACGAAGGTCAATCTTAGTAAACCAACTAGCTCCCTTAATCCTAGCAAACAGATCGGAAAGCAAAGGTAATGGGTATTGAAACTTGACCGTAATCTTATTCAAGAGGCGATAATCAATACAGGGTCTTAAGGAACCATCTTTTTTAGCAACAAAAAAGAACCCCGCTCCCAATGGTGAAGAAGATGGCCGAATATGCCCTTTCTCCAAAGACTCCTTAATATAGCTCCGCATGGCGGCATGTTCAGGTACAGACAGGTTGAAAAGTCGGCCCTTAGGAAACTTACAGCCTGGAATCAAGTCAATAGCACAATCGCAGTCCCTGTGCGGTGGAAGGAAACTGGACTTGGGCTCATCGAATACATCCTGAAAATCAGACAAAAACTCCAGAATTTCAGAAGAGGGAGAAGGGGTGATAGACATCAGAGGAACATCATTATGATCCCCCTGACAACCCCAACTAGTCACAGACATGGACTTCCAATCCAACACAGGATTATGTACCTGCAACCACGGAAAACCCAGCACGATAGCATCATGCAAATTATGCAACACCAGAAATCGACAATCTTCCTGATGGGCTGGCGCCATGCGCATGGTCACCTGTGTCCAAAACTGGGGCTTATTTTTAGCCAAGGGTGTAGCATCAATGCCCCTTAAAGGAATAGGGTTCTGCAAAGGCTGCAAGGGAAAACCACAACGCCTAGCAAAGTCAAAGTCCATTAAGTTCAAGGCGGCGCCTGAATCCACAAACGCCATGACAGAAAATGATGACAATGAGCAGATCAAGGACACAGATAACAGAAATTTAGGTTGTACAGTACTGATGGTAAATGAACTGGCGATCCTCTTTGTCCGCTTAGGGCAGACAGAAATGACATGGGAAGCATCGCCACAATAATAACTCAACCTATTGAGACGTCTGAAACCCTGTCGTTCTGTTTTAGACAGAATCCTATCACTCTGCATAGGCTCAGGAATTTGCTCTGAGGAAAACGCCATAGCGCGCACAGTTCTGCGCTCCCGCAAGCGCCGGTCAATCTGAATGGCCAGAGACATAGAATCACTCAGATTGGAGGGTGTGGGAAACCCCACCATAACATCTTTAATGGATTCAGAAAGACCCTTTCTGAAAATTGCCGCCAAAGCATCATTATTCCATTTAGTCAACACCGACCATTTTCTGAATTTCCGACAATACAATTCTGCCGCCTCTTGACCTTGAGACAGGGCCAACAAGGTCTTCTCCGCTTGATCCACCGAATTAGGTTCATCATACAGTAATCCTAATGCCTGAAAGAAGGAGTCTACATTAAGCAAAGCAGGATCCCCAGATTCCAGGGAAAATGCCCAATCCTGTGGATCACCACGCAGCAGGGAGATGATTTTAACTTGTTGAATGGAATCACCAGAGGATCGAGGTTTCAATGCAAAAAACAGTTTACAGTTGTTTTTAAAACTCAAAAATTTGGACCTGTCACCAAAAAACAAATCAAGAGTAGCAATCTTCGGTTCTAAAGCCGGAGTCTGAACAATGTAATCAGAAATACCCTGTACCCTAGCAGCAAGCTGGTCTACACGAGAAGCTAATTCCTGAACATTCATGCTAGCACAAGGCTCTTCAGCCACCCAAAGATTAAGAGGGAGGAGAAGACAAAGTAGACTGAAGAAAAAAAAATGGCTCAAGACCTTTCCTCCCTTCTTCTGAGATGCATTTAACTCATTATTGGCCAGTTGTACTGTTATGATCAGGTGGCCTTGGAGCAGCATGAAAACTTTCTCTGGAGTAGGTGGTAACTATACGGACCGCAAACCCTGATCTTAACACCGCAACTAGAAGTAGCCGTGGGGTGTGCCTAACAAAACATAGACACCTCGACACAGCCGGAGAACAAAATACCCCTAAAGATGGAAATAGGAAAACTATCTTGCCTCAGAGTAGACCCCCAAAGGATAGGCAGCCCCCCACAAATAATGACTGTGAGTTGGAGAGGAAAAGACACACGCAGGCAGAAAACAGGCTTAGCAAAGGAGGCCACTTCTAGCTAAAAAGAAAAGGACAGGAGAGAATACTAAGCGGTCAGCATAAAAATACTACAAAAATATCCACAGCAGAAAATACAAAACTCCACCACCTAACTAAAGATGTGGAGAGTATAACTGCAACTCCAGAGAATCCAACCAGACTGAGAAAAGCAACTGACATAGTCAAAGCTGGAGCAAATAGAAACAAAAGATCAGCACTGAAAATAAGCACACAGCAAGTGTGCTTCAGAAAAAGAAATAAACACTTATCTTTGTTGAACTGGCAGCTAGGCAGGTGAGGCCAGGCAGAGATCCAATACTTCCAAAGAAACATTGACAACTGGCCAGGGCTAATGAATCCTGCACACTTAAATATAACAGTCAGAACAGCAATTAGCAGATACACCTGGCCAGAACTGTGACTCGGAGACAACTGCATTCCCAGCTACAACCACTAGAGGGAACCCAAGAGCAGAATTCACAACAGCGGTCCTGCTGCTGGGTTGTTGCCCTCCTACGGCCCCCTCCACATCTCCTGGTGTACTGGCCTGTCTCCGGGTAGCGCCTCCAGCCTCTGGACACTACGCTGACAGACACAGCAAACCTTCTTGCCACAGCTCGCATTGATGTGCCATCCTGGATGAGCTGCACTACCTGAGCCACTTGTGTGGGTTGTAGAGTCCGTCTCATGCTACCACGAGTGTGAAAGCACAACCAACATTCAAAAGTGACCAAAACATCAGCCAGAAAGCATTGGTACGGAGATGTGGTCTGTGGTCCCCACCTGCAGAACCACTCCTTTATTGAGGGTGTCTTGATAATTGCCAATAATTTCCATCTGTTGTCTATTCCATTTGCACAACAGCATGTGACATTGATTGTCAATCAGTGTTGCTTCCTAAGTGGACAGTCTGATTTCACAGAAGTTTGATTTACTTGGAGTTATATTCTGTAGTTTAGGTGTTCCCTTTATTTTTTTGAGCAGTGTATATGTAGTGTCTTACCACATCACAGGTCTTTCTAGATTTCGCTTTCTCATGCCTTCTACCTCGTGATCCCTTCATTCTTTTGTGAAAACCAAGGAAACAATGTAACGTCGACGATTTGGGAGAAATGAAAACATTAACCTCATTCATTCCGGAAATGAATAATTCATGGCCGGCTGCATTATTTAGATGCACCTGCTCCAGTCATTCCGTGTACAGATCTGTCTGCTGGACGCACAGTGGGAGAAATGGACACAATCTGATGATCTGTCTTCCTGGAAGATCGATATCAAACTTTAATGCAAAGGTTCTAACAATCTGGATACAAAATAGATTTCGGTGAAAATCCGGTGCTAGTCCGCAGCTCACGTCAATGGGGTTTTCACTGTCACGTTCACACGACTCGGAAAATTTCTGCAGGATTTTTGTCCACATGTGTTGGAAAAAAGAAGTTCTCCAGAAACAGACGTCACGTTACTAATTATTTACATGGAACCTACGTAATGGGGCTGATCTTCATGCGTCAACCACTCGTGACGTCGGATTTAATGGAAAGGTGTGAACAGACCCTTAAAGATGTAATTGATCTGGAAATTCAGTAGAACAGAGTCTGTTTATGTCGGTAGGATTTCGATCGCGGCAAGTCCTGCTGGTGGGTATCCCATCAATCAGCTGTAATAGATGGAGGAATCCAGGAATAAGAGGCCGATCCATCAAGACCGGCATTTTGTAAGATGCGTTAAATTCAGGAAGAGACGTGCGCTTCTTAATTAATTTGTCAGATCCTTTCCCTGCCAGAGTAAGAAATGTCCTAAAGTCACTCCCAGCTAGGCTTTGACCTATTTTCGAATCGAAAAAAAATAAAAAATAAAGCATATTTGGCAATGGCAGAATTGCTGTTTTTTCCACCAGAATTGCTGTTTTTTCCACCAGAATTGCTGTTTTTTCCACCATTGCACCTTCCACAAGAAATACTACGGAAAACAATCAAAACTCCAGGATACTATCTATAAAAACTGCAAAAAAAAACCAAGCAGAAAAACAATAAAGTTAGGGGTCTAAGAACATGAAGGCACAAACCAATTTTTAGTCTTTTTTTGCAAAGTTCTGAAGTTTTTAGAACCTGTAAAATATTTAAGTTTGGTCTGGTCGTAATTGTTCTGACATAAAGAATAATGTTACCAGGCCGTTTGTGCTGTACATTGAAATGCAAAACACAATGACAGAAATGCATTTTGTTTTTCACTATTTTATTGCACTTTTTTTTTTTTTACCCACTTTCGTGAATGGTGTCATTAAAAATACAGCTAGTATTGCAAGAAACTATGCGGCTGTGTAGATGGAAAAATAAAAAAGTTATAGCTGTGGAAAGAAAGGGAGAGAAAAAAACAAACAAAAAACAAGTGCAAAGACAAGAAGAGATATAATGTAAAAAATAAAAATAAAATAAAATAAAAAATATAAACTGTATAGTATAAATAAAAGAAAAGGAAATTTGCTTTCTTGAAGAATCACTTTTACGCATTGAAAGTCATAAAAAAAGAAAACTAAATCATGGTGGTGGATTGAGTTTTTTTTTTTTTACTTTTGGAAGAAGAAAAAGTAGAAAAAAAGAAAAGCCTTGAAATAATAATAAAAAAAAATTGTATCTGACCGATGACCGTGAGCTCAATGCCCTTTAGTTATATATTTAGAATAGAAAGATGCTGATGAGGCGGCCGAGGGCAGGAATAGAAGAAGTAACCCATGTGGGGAGTATCAGCACGATTGAATGTCCAGAGATAGCAGAAAGTGGCGATTTAGTGATACATTATTCAATACACGATCTAAAGATGGAAAGGAAAGGTCTCTGAGCTCATCGCGAGATCAATAATGCATGGACCATACGTAACAATGTATCAAATGCTGATTATTGGAAGACAGGTTTCTCATTTCTCTTATTATATTTATATCATAAATTGGGCTTGTATTGTTTGGTATCAGCAGGGTGGAAACTATAGGGGGTGCAGGGGTTGCAGATGCACAAGGATTCATTGCCAGCGCCTATTGATATAGGAAATTATGGAAGAAATGCTAACACTGCGTCCCTCCCGATCACCGAGAGAGCTGCTCTTTCTCCTCCTGCCCCTTTCTGATCTATGTGATAGTTGCAGGGCAGGAGAGGAAGCTACCGGGACCTGCATGGAGGCTGTGCGTCCCGGGCACCTGGAGGACCTCTTCCACCAAACTAACTACAGGACCTTTCAGGTCATGTGACTTGAAAGTACTGCAAGGTGTATGTGTGTGTGTGTAACAGAGCTGTGTGTGTATAGAAATGTGCATCTATCAAAACTGTTTGTGTATAAATGTGCATGTAGCAGAGTAGCAGAGCTTTACATAGTTTACAAAGCTGTTGTCAGGTAATAGGTCCCAGGTCAAAATACTAGGAGGATAGCAGATCAAAGCAAAGGGGTTAAAAAGACGGATGGTTGGAACAAGGTCCAATGTCAGGCAGCGACAGATCAATGAGCAAAACACAAGGCACAGAGTAAACCAACCACACTTAGCTGGAGATACGGCTGACACCTATCTGGGTGATTTTCAACAGCAGAAAAAAAAGGCAGCAACACTTACCTGCCCAGATCTTGGAACAAATGCACTGCAGGGTGCAGCCAGCCCATAAAGCAAGATGTTGGCAACACAGGTGCAAAATACCAGATCAACAGCCACTCTCCACATACCCACTCCTGGAGGGGGTGACTGCCCAGTATACAATTGCACAATAAAGGCCCACATAGGGCGTTGTTCACACAATGGTACTGCATAGTGTCTGGTTCACAGCCTATTAGTCACGCCCCTACTTTTCGATTAGGCGGGCTGGCCAGTACACTCTCAATGCCTCCCAGTACGAACACCCCTCATGCGAGACCGAACGTGTTTGGGCTTGGCTGCACCCCGAAAAATAGTGCAAAAATATACAAAAATAGTGAGGTATTGGTTGATATTTTGGCCAAAATACGCAAGCTCGTAACCCACGCCAAGGGTCCTCTAGTGGCTTTGCTATTTAGTTTAGTGTAGGACTCGTAAGCGTGAGGACCCTTGGCGTGGGTTACGAGCGCGGGTGACGTCGCGGCTTGTGATTGGCCGCGCGAGCAGTCACATGGGCGGCCGCGCGGCCAATCACAAGCCGCGACGTCACCCGCGACGTCACCGAAGGTCCTGGAAGGCTGATTCTAAGGAAGGAAGGTTCCCGGTTAGTACCAGGGCGCGTCAGAGGGTAAGTATAAGGATATTTTTTATTTTAATTCTATATTTTACACTTAAATATGGATCCCAGGGCCTGAAGGAGAGTTTCCGCTCCTTCAGACCCTGGGAACCATGGAAACCCAATGCACTGCATTGGGTTTCGAGTTTCGGCCGACCCCGACTTTTTTATAGGATCGGCCGATTTCACTCGACCCGACTTTTCCAAAAGTCGGGTTTCGTGAAACCCGACCCGATCCTATAAAAGTGAAGGTCGCTCAACCCTAGTCACAGCTGTATATAAATGTGCATGTAGCAGAGCTGTGTGTGTACGTGGCAGAGCTAAGTATATGTGGGTATTGTCCCCTCTGCTTTTCCCCTCCAGGGAAGCTTTAATTAGTAGGAAAAAAGTTTTTGAGATTTTCTGCTGTTTAAACCTGTGGTGCGTCCTATACTCCGAAATATTTGCTATATATTTCTGCTTAGCAAGGGATACATTTTAAAATTAATTTGGTTTCTATCTCTCTTCTTACTGTAGAGCACAGTGCAGTGCGCAATTTAATACTATTGCTGTCTATGCAGAGCGCAGCAGATAAGATAAGCTCTGCATAGGCAGAGAACAAAGATGACGATGTTCAATTCATTAGATTGAAAGTTTTGCTATTGCACTGGCCGCCAGGTACATGGATGCCACTACAATTGAAGAGGAAGCAGAGCAAAATTTTGTGCTCCCATAGAATTTAGCACCCAGGACAACCACACTACTCCATTGATGGGAATATTTGTATAATTAGTATTTAGTAAACACAGATATTGACGATGGTGACAGCCGCTATCATCGCATTCTCAATAACCATGTTTTCAATATGTATAGATAATAATTATGTGCAAATATGCAGACCGCAATCAGGGAGCATTCATGTCCGTCCTGGGAGAGGACAGGTCGTCTTGAGATGTTTCTCCGAGCTTTATATTTGCAGGTAAATATTAGAACAATTGTGTTTATTCAGATAAATTCCGACATGTTCAGTACAAACAGTGCAGTAGCGGATTGTGAGCTGTGCGCCCGGCCACGGTGAAGACTCCCATTGTGTTATTAGGACAAGCGCCACCGGTACAAGAAATCTTGGATTTTCCTCCACGTGATACAGGGAAGTGCCAAGACCTCGGAACAAGGAAGGGGCCCGGAGGCAGAACCCGAAATGACTCTGTGCCTCAGACTGCTTCATATGTCTACCTTCAAGAATATTTCTGACCAATTTTCATAATCCCCGTCAGAGGAAAAAGAATGCCTTATTGGGATTTTAACTCTTTAGGCTTTGCACTTGCCCGAGGAGAACGTTCTAATCTGAGCTAATCTGCAGTCCTACGTAAAAGGAGCAGCCTTCATATTAAAATCTGGGGCTGTACTGACTTTTATATGCCTCATACGTCACACATGGACACACAGAGTTTTGTAGCATGCGCCATTACATGAAGTAATATGGTATAAGCTTCACTCCACGTGCGCAACATTGAGCTTAGGGCAGCAATGACCCTTTAACAGGTTCAGGGCTGGGACACGGTATTTTGGATCAGATGAGACCAATGATGCTCTCAAGCAAAGGAATGGGTCAGAAATTAAGGTAACAGGACCTCTAACACCCCCCTCCCCTCCGAGGGATCAGTTAGGCCGGTTTCACATTAGCGTTTCCCTGATCTGCGGCGGGCTGCGGACTTCCTCCGTGAAGCCCTGCCCTCGGCCGCACCTCCGCAGCTAGCTCCGCCTACTTCTGCATGCGGCCCGCATGTGGCATGCGTACCTATCTTTAACATTAGGTACGGAGGTCATGCGGCTGTATGCGGATGCTGCCACATGCGTCATTTTGACGATGCGGCAACCAGCGTAGACGCAGCCTGTAGCATTTTTTTTTTCCGCATCGTCAAAACGATGCATGCGGCACCATCCGCATACAGCCGCACGACCTGCGTACCTAATGTTAAAGATAGTTACGCAGGCCGCATGCGGGCCGCATGCAGAAGTAGGTGGAGCTAGCGGCAGAGGTGCGGCGGAGGGCGGGGCTTCACGGAGAAAGTCCGCAGCCCGCCGCAGATCAGGTAAACGCTAGTGTGAAACTAGCCTTATAAAGCACTGATGACCACTTCCACTATTCCACTAGAATTGTTACTTTTTCATCAAAAGTACCAGCAAAAGTTAAAAAATGTGGGGTACTTTAGAGGTGAGACTTAATAGGGGGTGCAATCTCACAGTTAGATGTGATTAATCATTGTTTGAGGGCTATTTACATGATACCACACATAAATAGCGACAGGACAGTCATGGAAACTAATAAAGCTTAACTATAATGGGGACCCTTTCGTTTTAATTAAGGTATCCAGCATTTGGCGGATACTCTAATAGAAACTGAACAGACCCCATTATACGTAAAGAGATGTGTCTAATGGTGTTTGCAGCTGTCATGCAGCAGATACAGCTTGCAGCAAAACTAATGGTGGTTCTGGTGTTATATTCCTGTATTGATAGTGGTTCTTGATAAGTATCCATGTAGTGATGGTATTTCTGGTGCTGTATTCCTGTACTGATTGTGATTCTGGTGACATATTTATGTAGTTTTGGTTGTTCTGGTGCCGTATTTATGCACTGCTGATGGCTCTGGTGATGTATTCCTGTAGTTACGATCATCAGAAACATCATAAGTACATGAATACAGCACCAGAACCATCAGCAGTAAATATATAGGTCATTAGAACCATCATCGGTGCATAAATGCATCACCAGAACCACCATTAGTACATGAATATGTCACTAGAACCATCATCAATACCTTGAACACCCCATAAGACCTACCATATACCAGGAACACCCCACAAGACCGGTCATATACCATTATCATACTACAAGACCTGCCGTATACAGGGAAACCACCAAAAGTTGCTTATACAAGGAAAACCTTACATGTTCTGCCGTATACCTAGAACACACCACAAGACCCACTATGTACCGAGAACAACCCAAAAGACATGCTATTTACTGGGAACATGTCACAAGATGTGCAGTATACCGGGAACAGCCCACGATACCTGCCATATATTGGGAAAACCCCACAATACCTTCGTATATTGGGAACACCCCACAATACCTTCGTATATTGGGAACACCCCACAATACCTGCTGTAAATTGGGATCATCCAACAAGACCTGCTGTATAATAGGAACACCTCACAAGACCTGTCATATACCCGGAACACCCTAGAAGACCCACTGTATACCGGGAACATCCCACAAGACTTGCCGTATACCGAGAACACCCTACAAGACCTGCCATTATATACCGGGAACACCCCACAAGACATTCTGTATACTGGGAACACCCCACAAGACTTGCTGTACACTGGGAACACCCCACAAGACCTTCCATATACAGGGAACACCCTACAATACCTGCCGTATATTGGGAGCACTCTACAATACCTTCCATATACTGGAAAAACCCCACAAGACTTGCCGTATATTGGGAACATTCCACAAGATCTGCAGTATAGCAGGAACACCCCACAAGACCTGCCGTATACCGGGAACACCCCACAAGATCTGCCTTATTCTGGGAACACCCTACAAGACCTACCGTATACCGAGAACACCCCACAAGACTTTCTGTATACTGGGAACACCCCACAAGACCTGCTGTATATTAGGAACATTCCACAAGATTTGCAGTATAGCGGGAACACCCCACAAAACCTGCGGTATACCGGGAACACCCCACAAGACCTGCCTTATACTGGGAACACCCCACAAGACCTGGTGTATATTAGGAACAGCCCACAAGATCTGCCATAAAGCTGGAACACCTCACAAGACCTGTTGTATGCCAGGAACACCCCACAAGACCTGCCTTATACTGGGAACATCCCACAAGACCTGCCGTATCCCGGGAAATCCCACAAGACCTGCCGTATACCGGGAAATCCCACAAGACTTGCCATATACCGGAAACACCCTACAAGACCTGCCGCATACTGGGAGCACCCCAAAGGACCTGCTGTATGATGGGAACACCCCACAAGGCCTGCCATATTCTAGGAACACCCCACAAGACCTGCCATATATCGTGAACACCCCACAAGATCTTCTGTAAATTGGGAACATCCCACAAGACCTGCCGTATACCGGGAACACCCCACAAGACCTGCTGTATACCGGGAACACACCACAAGACCTGCAGCATAATGGGAATATCCCATAAGACCTGCCGTGTACTAGAACACCCCACAAAACCTGCCATGTACTGAGAACACCAGGGGCAGACAGTGCCAGAAGACGGTTCCTGTACAAGAACAGAATATGGGCCCTTTGTGCTCTGATTTGGAGGTGGTAGTCACCTCCTTACCTTGTTCACCTCTGCCTCTGGTTAACACCCCACAAGTCCTCCACAGTAGGGTTGAGCGACCTTGACCTTTTTAGAGTCGAGCCGTGTTTCGCGAAACCCAAACCCGACTATCTTAGAAGTCGAGTTGAGTGGAATCGGCCGATTATCGCGAAAAGTCGGGTATCACCCGAAACACGAAACCCAATGCAAGTCAATGGGGGAGCATAGTCGGCAGTGAGTGGAGGCCAGGAAAACACCTACACTGCCCATTTTAATGGCAAAAACATCCATTCTTGTTAAAGAAGCTTGTCAATCGTAATTTACCTTATAATAATTGGAAGGCATTTGAAATTGGGGGTCATTTGGCTAAAGTTGTGGGGGGTAGGGCTGGTTCAAGTAATTAGTGGGCCCAGTAAATCTGGACCACGTCACGGCAGTGGAGCAGGGAGAGGTAAGTATTTCAACTTTGCAAGTGCTGTGATCCTGAGCAAGCAGGGGGGGCCCACTCGTTGGCATTGGCACTGGCACAGGGCCCCTCAAAGTACAGCGGTGTGTTTGCATGGCGGGGGCGCCTCCCACCGGCAGCAACACTTTTGCGTACTATGAGAGGCCCTGTGCCAGTGACGTCGCCAACTAGTATTTCTCCCCCCACCTGATGAAGGAACCTGCACTTTCATCTGCACCTTCCTCTTTGTCCCCGTGTAAGGTGGTATGGTATGCGGGAAGAGGAACCTGACTTTCAGCAGGGTCACAATCTTGCTGTGTAGCGTGCACGGGGAATTTTGCGTTATGGGTCAATGTACCAGCAGACTCATCTATCACTGGCTGGGCAATGGGCAGGATGAGGAGGAAACACAGATATAGGCCCAAAGAATAAAGTTGGCTAAATGCAGTTCAAAATTGGTAACACAGGACTAACCAGGGGGCATTGCAGTGGAGGACAACTGGAATGAGAGGCTGACACAGAGAGTAGGCCCAAATCAGTAAGTAGTCGAAATGCAGTTCAAAATTGGCAACCGTAGTAAACAGGCGGCACAGCTTTGTTCAGTGGAGGAGAACAGCAAGGAGTGGCAGACACCGATAGTAGGCCCCAACCCAACTAGTAGGCCAAATGCAGTCTAACATTAACAACTACTTAACGAGAGCCTGAAAATGGAATTTCAGGACAGGAAACCAGGAGAACAGCAAGGAGTGGCAGACACCGATAGTAGGCCCCAAACCAACTAGTACGCCAAATGCAGTTGTTCCGTTTAAACACAATTTAATGAGAGCCTGAAGATAGAAGTTCAGGAAAGGCAACCTGGAGAACACCTTGGAGTGGAACACACCATCTCTCTACACCCCATACCCAATTTGTAGGCCTAATGCAGTGTAGTTTCCAAGAACTACTAAACGAGAGCCGGAAGATCGAAGCTCAGGAAAGGCAACCTGGAGAACACCTTGGAGTGGAACACACCATCTCTCTACACCCCATACCCAATTTGTAGGCCTAATGCAGTGTAGTTTCCAAGAACTACTAAACGAGAGCCGGAAGATCGAAGCTCAGGAAAGGCAACCTGGAGAACACCTTGGAGTGGAACACACCATCTCTCTACACCCCATACCCAATTTGTAGGCCTAATGCAGTGTAGTTTCCAACAACTACTAAACGAAAGCATGAAGATCGAAGCATTGGCGAGGAAACCTGGGGAACACCTTGGAGTGGAACACACCATCTCTCTACACCCCATACCCAATTTGTAGGCCTAATGCAGTGTAGTTTCCAAGAACTACTAAACGAGAGCCGGAAGATCGAAGCTCAGGAAAGGCAACCTGGAGAACACCTTGGAGTGGAACACACCATCTCTCTACACCCCATACCCAATTTGTAGGCCTAATGCAGTGTAGTTTCCAACAACTACTAAACGAGAGCCGGAAGATCGAAGCTCAGGAAAGGCAACCTGGAGAACACCTTGGAGTGGAACACACCATCTCTCTACACCCCATACCCAATTTGTAGGCGTAATGCAGTGTAGTTTCCAAGAACTACTAAACGAGAGCCGGAAGATCGAAGCTCAGGAAAGGCAACCTGGAGAACACCTTGGAGTGGAACACACCATCTCTCTACACCCCATACCCAATTTGTAGGCCTAATGCAGTGTAGTTTCCAAGAACTACTAAACGAGAGCCGGAAGATCGAAGCTCAGGAAAGGCAACCTGGAGAACACCTTGGAGTGGAACACACCATCTCTCTACACCCCATACCCAATTTGTAGGCCTAATGCAGTGTAGTTTCCAACAACTACTAAACGAAAGCATGAAGATCGAAGCATTGGCGAGGAAACCTGGGGAACACCTTGGAGTGGAACACACCATCTCTCTACACCCCATACCCAATTTGAAGGCCTAATGCAGTGTAGTTTCCAACAACTACTAAACGAGAGCCGGAAGATCGAAGCTCAGGAAAGGCAACCTGGAGAACACCTTGGAGTGGAACACACCATCTCTCTACACCCCATACCCAATTTGTAGGCGTAATGCAGTGTAGTTTCCAAGAACTACTAAACGAGAGCCGGAAGATCGAAGCTCAGGAAAGGCAACCTGGAGAACACCTTGGAGTGGAACACACCATCTCTCTACACCCCATACCCAATTTGTAGGCGTAATTCAGTGTAGTTTCCAAGAACTACTAAACGAGAGCCGGAAGATCGAAGCTCAGGAAAGGCAACCTGGAGAACACCTTGGAGTGGAACACACCATCTCTCTACACCCCATACCCAATTTGTAGGCCTAATGCAGTGTAGTTTCCAAGAACTACTAAACGAGAGCCGGAAGATCGAAGCTCAGGAAAGGCAACCTGGAGAACACCTTGGAGTGGAACACACCATCTCTCTACACCCCATACCCAATTTGTAGGCCTAATGCAGTGTAGTTTCCAACAACTACTAAACGAAAGCATGAAGATCGAAGCATTGGCGAGGAAACCTGGGGAACACCTTGGAGTGGAACACACCATCTCTCTACACCCCATACCCAATTTGTAGGCCTAATGCAGTGTAGTTTCCAAGAACTACTAAACGAGAGCCGGAAGATCGAAGCTCAGGAAAGGCAACCTGGAGAACACCTTGGAGTGGAACACACCATCTCTCTACACCCCATACCCAATTTGTAGGCCTAATGCAGTGTAGTTTCCAACAACTACTAAACGAGAGCTGGAAGATCGAAGCTCAGGAAAGGCAACCTGGAGAACACCTTGGAGTGGAACACACCATCTCTCTACACCCCATACCCAATTTGTAGGCATAATGCAGTGTAGTTTCCAAGAACTACTAAACGAGAGCCGGAAGATCGAAGCTCAGGAAAGGCAACCTGGAGAACACCTTGGAGTGGAACACACCATCTCTCTACACCCCATACCCAATTTGTAGGCCTAATGCAGTGTAGTTTCCAAGAACTACTAAACGAGAGCCGGAAGATCGAAGCTCAGGAAAGGCAACCTGGAGAACACCTTGGAGTTGAACACACCATCTCTCTACACCCCATACCCAATTTGTAGGCCTAATGCAGTGTAGTTTCCAAGAACTACTAAACGAGAGCCGGAAGATCGAAGCTCAGGAAAGGCAACCTGGAGAACACCTTGGAGTGGAACACACCATCTCTCTACACCCCATACCCAATTTGTAGGCCTAATGCAGTGTAGTTTCCAAGAACTACTAAACGAGAGCCGGAAGATCGAAGCTCAGGAAAGGCAACCTGGAGAACACCTTGGAGTGGAACACACCATCTCTCTACACCCCATACCCAATTTGTAGGCCTAATGCAGTGTAGTTTCCAAGAACTACTAAACGAGAGCCGGAAGATCGAAGCTCAGGAAAGGCAACCTGGAGAACACCTTGGAGTGGAACACACCATCTCTCTACACCCCATACCCAATTTGTAGGCCTAATGCAGTGTAGTTTCCAAGAACTACTAAACGAGAGCCGGAAGATCGAAGCTCAGGAAAGGCAACCTGGAGAACACCTTGGAGTGGAACACACCATCTCTCTACACCCCATACCCAATTTGTAGGCCTAATGCAGCGTAGTTTCCAACAACTACTAAACGAGAGCATGAAGATCGAAGCATTGGCGAGGAAACCTGGGGAACACCTTGGAGTGGAACACACCATCTCTCTACACCCCATACCCAATTTGTAGGCCTAATGCAGCGTAGTTTCCAACAACTACTAAACGAGAGCCGGAAGATCGAAGCTCAGGAAAGGCAACCTGGAGAACACCTTGGAGTGGAACACACCATCTCTCTACACCCCATACCCAATTTGTAGGCCTAATGCAGTGTAGTTTCCAAGAACTACTAAACGAGAGCCGGAAGATCGAAGCTCAGGAAAGGCAACCTGGAGAACACCTTGGAGTGGAACACACCATCTCTCTACACCCCATACCCAATTTGTAGGCCTAATGCAGTGTAGTTTCCACGAACTACTAAACGAGAGCCGGAAGATCGAAGCTCAGGAAAGGCAACCTCGAGAACACCTTGGAGTGGAACACACCATCTCTCTACACCCCATACCCAATTTGTAGGCCTAATGCAGTGTAGTTTCCAAGAACTACTAAACGAGAGCCGGAAGATCGGAGCTCAGGAAAGGCAACCTGGAGAACACCTTGGAGTGGAACACACCATCTCTCTACACCCCATACCCAATTTGTAGGCCTAATGCAGTGTAGTTTCCAAGAACTACTAAACGAGAGGCGGAAGATCGGAGCTCAGGAAAGGTAACCTGGAGAACACCTTGGAGTGGAACACACCATCTCTCTACACCCCATACCCAATTTGTAGGCCTAATGCAGTGTAGTTTCCAACAACTACTAAACGAGAGCATTAAGATCGAAGCAATGGCGAGGAAACCTGGGGCACACCTTGGGGAGGCAGACACCGTTAGTAGGCCCTACCAAAGTTGTACCCCCAATGCAGTTTTAAAATTCCTAGAGGCTGAAAACAAGACTTGATCTCAGCTTTTTTCAAAGGAACACAGCTGAATTGAGTGGCGCAGACAGACGCAGGTAGTAGGACTTAACCCAAAAATGTGGCTCACTGCAGCTTAAAAAAGTTACAGGGGTACACAAGCAGCAGTGCTCTGGGCAGTGGAGGACAATTTCAATAGTGGACCGCAGACAGACTTTGTACGCCTACTATTAAAAAAAGGATACTCAATGCAATTAAAAATAGGTTCCAGGGGTCTACGGGCAGCAGTGGTGTGGTCAGTGGACGAGTATTGGAAGGAGGGACCGCAGACAGGCGTAGTAGGCCTAACATAACAAAATTAGGCTGTAGACACTGTAAAATTGGTTCCAGGGGTACACGGGCAGCAGTGGTGTGGTCAGCGGAGGAAAATTGGAATTAGGGACTGCAGACAGACTTTGTAGGCTGTCCCCTGTGGACCATGCATCCAACACATTAATCCAGTGCATCGTAATGGACACGTAACTTTTTGTGGACATGCCTACTGGTCCATGCGTCTCTTGTCAGGTGCACCTTTCTACTGTTTGATTGCCTGAGTGCTATGACAATGCAGACTTTTTCATGCCGGTGGAGGGCTGGGATGGCTTTTCTCGCAAAAGAAATGTCGACTGGGTAGCTTGAACCGTTGCACAGCGTAGTTCATCTGGGCTTTCTAAATATAAAACAAAGAAAAAAAGGAGGCTACATGCACTTTCAGCTGGGTTCCAGGGGTACACGGCCAGCATTGGTCTGGTCAGTGGAGAACTATTGGAAGGAGTGACCGCAAACAGGCATCGAAGGCCTAAAATAATAACACATGGCTGTAGGCAATTTTAAATTGGTTCCAGGGGTACACGGGCAGCAGTGGTGTGGTCAGTGGAGGCCTAGTGGAAGGAGTGACCGCAGACAGGCATCGAAGGCCTAAAATAATAACACATGGCTGTAGGCAATTTTAAATTGGTTCCAGGGGTACACGGGCAGCAGTGGTGTGGTCAGTGGAGGCCTAGTGGAAGGAGTGACCGCAGACAGGCATCGAAGGCCTAAAATAATAACACATGGCTGTAGGCAATTTTAAATTGGTTCCAGGGGTACACGGGCAGCAGTGGCCTGGTCAGTGTAGTAGTAGTAGAAAGAATGGACCGCAGACAGGCATCAAAGGCCTAAAATAAAAAAATTGGGCTGGCTGTAGGCAATTTTAAATTGGTTCCAGGGGTACACGGGCAGCAGTGGTGTGGTCAGTGGAGGCCTAGTGGAAGGAGTGACCGCAGACAGGCATCGAAGGCCTAAAATAATAACACATGGCTGTAGGCAATTTTAAATTGGTTCCAGGGGTACACGGGCAGCAGTGGTGTGGTCAGTGGAGGCCTAGTGGAAGGAGTGACCACAGACAGGCCTCGAAGGCCTAAAATAAAAAAATTGGGCTGGCTGTAGGCAATTTTAAATTGGTTCCAGGGGTACACGGGCAGCAGTGGCCTGGTCAGTGTAGTAGTAGTAGAAAGAACGGACCGCAGACAGGCATCAAAGGCCTAAAATAAAAAAATTGGGCTGGCTGTAGGCAATTTTAAATTGGTTCCAGGGGTACACGGGCAGCAGTGGTGTGGTCAGTGGAGGCATAGTGGAAGGAGTGACCGCAGACAGGCATCGAAGGCCTAAAATAATAACACATGGCTGTAGGCAATTTTAAATTGGTTCCAGGGGTACACGGGCAGCAGTGGTGTGGTCAGTGGAGGCCTAGTGGAAGGAGTGACCGCAGACAGGTATTGAAGGCCTAAAATAATAACACATGGCTGTATTCAATTTTAAATTGGTTCCAGGGGTACACGGGCAGCAGTGGTGTGGTCAGTGGAGGCCTAGTGGAAGGAGTGACCGCAAACAGGCATCGAAGGCCTAAAATAATAACACATGGCTGTAGGCAATTTTAAATTGGTTCCAGGGGTACACGGGCAGCAGTGGCCTGGTCAGTGTAGTAGTAGTAGAAAGAATGGACCGCAGACAGGCATCGAAGGCCTAAAATAAAAAAATTGGGCTGGCTGTAGGCAATTTTAAATTGGTTCCAGGGGTACACGGGCAGCAGTGGTGTGGTCAGTGGAGGCCTAGTGGAAGGAGTGACCGCAGACAGGCCTCGAAGGCCTAAGATAAAAAAATTGGGCTGGCTGTAGGCAATTTTAAATTGGTTCCAGGGGTACACTGGCAGCAGTGGCCTGGTCAGTGTAGTAGTAGTAGAAAGAACGGACCGCAGACAGGCATCAAAGGCCTAAAATAAAAAAATTGGGCTGGCTGTAGGCAATTTTAAATTGGTTCCAGGGGTACACGGGCAGCAGTGGTGTGGTCAGTGGAGGCATAGTGGAAGGAGTGACCGCAGACAGGCTTCGAAGGCCTAACATAACAAAAATGTCAATACAATGGTATTGTCAGTGGCAGGCATTGAAGGATGTCAGCGCATAGACTAAACATTGGTGGAGCTGTGAGATAATTTTGCAAGTGGTAGAGCACTGTTTGAGCTGGGGGGGGGAACTGTCTTGTGGCCGGCGGTACAGGCCCAGGGCCCCTCATATTACAACGGTGTGTCTGACGTTGGGTGCGCACCACCACCGCCAGAGACACTTTATTGTACTAGGAGGGACCCAGTGGCAGTGCCGTCGACCAAAAGCGGGCACACCCACCTCTTCAGACAAACAGCACTCTCACGGGTGCTGTCGCCAAGTGTCGATAGTGTGGGGAGTTTGGCCATTTAGTGAGGTGTAAACATGTCGTATGCTGGACAATCAGGTGCAGAAAATTACGAGATTGGAAAAGGCATTCAGAATAGTCCACAGGCAAGACCTTTTCATAGGAAAGCTAGGTGTCAGCCGGGCAAGGTGGGGCAAAAGATTTCGAAATCCAGTTGTGGTTCATTTTAATGAAGGTTAGATCATCTACATTTTGGGTAGCCAGACGAGTCCTTTTTTCTGTTAGTATTGAACCTGCAGCACTGAATACTCTTTCTGATAGGACACTAGCTGCCGGGCAAGCAAGCTCCTGCAATGCATATTCTGCCAATTCTGGCCAGGTGTCTAATTTTGATGCCCAGTAATCAAATGGGAATGACGGTTGAGGGAGAACATCGATAAGGGATGAAAAATAGTTTGTAACCATACTGGACAAATGTTGTCTCCTGTCACTTTGAATTGATGCTGCAGTACCTGTCCTGTCTGCGGTCATAGCAAAATCACTCCACAACCTGGTCAGAAAACCCCTCTGGCCAACGCCACTTCTGTTTTCTGCCCCTCTAACTCCTCTGGTCTGCTGGCCCCTGCAGCTCGTGTGAGAACGATCACGGGCGCTGTGTGCAGGGAATGCCAGAAGCAAACGGTCAACAAGAGTTGATTGTTTGGTTGCTAATATTAGTTCCAAGTTCTCATGTGGCATTATATTTTGCAATTTGCCTTTATAGCGAGGATCAAGGAGGCAGGCCAACCAGTAATCGTCATCGTTCATCATTTTAGTTATGCGTGTGTCCCTTTTGAGGATACGTAAGGCATAATCCGCCATGTGGGCCAAAGTTCCAGTTCTCAAATCTGCGGTTGTGCTTGGTTGAGGGGCAGTTTCAGGCAAATCCACGTCACTTGTGTCCCTCCAAAAACCAGAACCCGGCCTTGCCGCGCCACCAATTTCCAGTGGCCCCGGAAAAGCTTCCTCATTAAAAATATACTCATCCCCATCATCCTCCTCGTCCTCCTCCTCCTCTTCGCCCGCTAACTCGTCCTGTACACTACCCTGGCCAGACAATGGCTGACTGTCATCAAGGCTTTCCTCTTCCTCAGCTGCAGACGCCTGATCCTTTATGTGCGTCAAACTTTGCATCAGCAGACGCATTAGGGGGATGCTCATGCTTATTATGGCGTTGTCTGCACTAACCAGCCGTGTGCATTCCTCAAAACACTGCAGGACTTGACACATGTCTTGAATCTTCGACCACTGCACACCTGACAACTCCATGTCTGCCATCCTACTGCCTGCCCGTGTATGTGTATCCTCCCACAAAAACATAACAGCCCGCCTCTGTTCGCACAGTCTCTGAAGCATGTGCAGTGTTGAGTTCCTCCTTGTTGCAACGTCTATGATTAGGCGATGCTGGGGAAGGTCCAAAGAACGCTGATAGGTCTGCATACGGCTGGAGTGTACGGGCGAACGGCGGATATGTGAGCAAAGTCCACGCACTTTGAGGAGCAGGTCGGATAACCCCGGATAACTTTTCAGGAAGCACTGCACCACCAGGTTTAAGGTGTGAGCCAGGCAAGGAATGTGTTTCAGTTGGGAAAGGGAGATGGCAGCCATGAAATTCCTTCCGTTATCACTCACTACCTTGCCTGCCTCAAGATCTACAGTGCCCAGCCACGACTGCGTTTCTTTCTGCAAGAACTCGGACAGAACTTCCGCGGTGTGTCTGTTGTCGCCCAAACACTTCATAGCCAATACAGCCTGCTGACGTTTGCCAGTAGCTGCCCCATAATGGGAGACCTGGTGTGCAACAGTGGCAGCTGCGGATGGAGTGGTTGTGCGACTGCGGTCTGTGGACGAGCTCTCGCTTCTGCAGGAGGACGAAGAGGAGGAGGAGGGGGTGCGAACGGCTACAGCCAACTGTTTCCTAGACCGTGGGCTAGGCAGAACTGTCCCAAACTTGCTGTCCCCTGTGGACCCTGCATCCACAACATTCACCCAGTGTGCCGTGATGGACACGTAACGTCCCTGGCCATGCCTACTGGTCCATGCATCTGTTGTCAGGTGCACCTTTGTGCTCACAGATTGCCTGAGTGCATGGACGATGCGCTCTTTAACATGCTGGTGGAGGGCTGGGATGGCTTTTCTGGAAAAAAAGTGTCGACTGGGTAGCTCGTAGCGTGGTACAGCGTAGTCCATCAGGTCTTTGAAAGCTTCGCTTTCAACTAACCGGTAGGGCATCATCTCTAACGAGATTAGTCTAGCTATGTGGGCGTTCAAACCCTGTGTACGCGGATGCGAGGCTAAGTACTTCCTTTTTCTAACCATAGTCTCATGTAGGGTGAGCTGGACTGGAGAGCTGGAGATCGTGGAACTAGCGGGGGTGCCGGTGGACATGGCAGACTGAGAGACGGTGGGAGATGGTATTGTTGCCGCCGGTGCCCTAGATGCAGTGTTTCCTACTACGAAACTGGTGATTCCCTGACCCTGACTGCTTTGGCCTGGCAAAGAAACCTGCACAGATACTGCAGGTGGTGCGGAAAATGGTGGCCCTACACTGCCGGAAGGGATGTTGCGTTGCTGACTAGCTTCATTGGCCGAGGGTGCTACAACCTTAAGGGACGTTTGGTAGTTAGTCCAGGCTTGCAAATGCATGGTGGTTAAATGTCTATGCATGCAACTTGTATTGAGACTTTTCAGATTCTGTCCTCTGCTTAAGGTAGTTGAACATTTTTGACAGATGACTTTGCGCTGATCAATTGGATGTTGTTTAAAAAAATGCCAGACTGCACTCTTTCTAGCATCGGATACCTTTTCAGGCATTGCAGACTGAGCTTTAACCGGATGGCCACGCTGTCCTCCAACAGGTTTTGGCTTTGCCACGCGTTTTGGGCAAGATACGGGCCCGGCAGATGGAACCTGTTGCGATGTTGATGCCTGCTGCGGCCCCTCCTCCTCCGCTTCAGAACTGCTGCCGCCTGCACCCTGTTCCTCCAATGGCTGCCAATCGGGGTCAAGAACTGGGTCATCTATTACCTCTTCTTGTAGCTCGTGTGCAACTTCGTCTGTGTCACCGTGTCGGTCGGTGGTATAGCGTTCGTGATGGGGCAACATAGTATCATCAGGGTCTGATTCTTGATCATTACCCTGCGAGGGCAATGTTGTGGTCTGAGTCAAAGGACCAGCATAGTAGTCTGGCTGTGGCTGTGCATCAGTGCACTCCATGTCAGATTCAACTTGTAATGGGCATGGACTGTTAACTGCTTCACTTTCTAAGCCAGGGACGGTATGTGTAAAGAGCTCCATGGAGTAACCCGTTGTGTCGCCTGCTGCATTCTTCTCTGTTGTTGTTTTTGCTGAAGAGGACAAGGAAGCGACTTGTCCCTGACCGTGAACATCCACTAACGATGCGCTGCTTTGACATTTACCAGTTTCACGAGAGGAGGCAAAAGAGCTAGAGGCTGAGTCAGCAAGATAAGCCAAAACTTGCTCTTGCTGCTCCGGCTTTAAAAGCGGTTTTCCTACTCCCAGAAAAGGGAGCGTTCGAGGCCTTGTGTAGCTAGACGACGAACCTGGCTCCACAGCTCCAGACTTAGGTGCAATATTTTTTTTCCCACGACCAGCTGATGCTCCACCACTACCACTACCCTCATTACCAGCTGACAATGAACGCCCCCGGCCACGACCTCTTCCACCATACTTCCTCATTGTTTTAAAAACGTAAACAAACTAACGGTATTTGTTGCTGTCACACAACTTACACGGTGAGCTATAACTTCAGTATGATTTAGCTACCCCTTTACAGGTGAGTGAGACCACAACGAAAATCAGGCACAATGTTACACACTCTGTTGTTGGTGGCAACAAATGAGAGAGATGCCACACACGCTGGACTGTCACTGAAGCACAAATGTAAATATTAATCTCCCACTGATTTTTTTTTTTTTTTTTTTTCAGGGAGACTTTAGGAAAAAAAAATAATAGAATACAATGATTTTTTTCAGGAAGAATTTAGAAACCAAATAAAATAAAATGATTTTTTCAGGGAGAATTTAGAAAACAAATAAAACAAAAAAAGGCTTTCTATGGCCCACTGAGTGAGAGATGACGCACACAGGAGTCAGGAGTGGCACACAAGCCCAGAGGCCAATATTTATCTCCCACTGATTGATGTAGTGATTTTTTCAGGTAGATTTTGGAACCCAAATCAAGCTAAAAAAATAATAGGCTTTCTATGGCCCACAATTGGAGAGAGAGAGAGAGATGGCACACCCAGGAGTCAAGACTGGCACACAAGCAGAAAGGGCAATATTAATCTCCCACTGTTTTTTTTTTCTTTTTTTTTTTTTCAGGGAGACTTTAGGAAAAAAAAATAATAGAATACAATGATTTTTTCAGGAAGAATTTAGAAACCAAATAAAATAAAATGATTTTTTCAGGGAGAATTTAGAAAACAAATAAAACAAAAAAAGGCTTTCTATGGCCCACTGAGTGAGAGATGACGCACACAGGAGTCAGGAGTGGCACACAAGCCCAGAGGCCAATATTTATCTCCCACTGATTGATTTATTGATTTTTTCAGGTAGAATTTAGAACCCAAATCAATAATAATAATAATAATAATTTTATTTATATAGCGCCAACATATTCCGCAGCGCTTTACAAATTATAGAGGGGACTTGTACAGACAATAGATATTACAGCATAACAGAAATACAGTTCAAAACAGATACCAGGAGGAATGAGGGCCCTGCTCGCAAGCTTACAAACTATGAGGAAAAGGGGAGACACGAGAGGTGGATGGTAACAATTGCTTTAGTTATTCGGACCAGCTATAGTGTAAGGCTCAGGTGTTCATGTAAAGCTGCATGAACCAGTTACCTGCCTAAGTATGTAGCAGTACAGACACAGAGGGCTAATACTGCATAAAGTGTATGAGAACATGATGCGAGGAACCTTTTTTTTTTTTTTTTTTTTTTTATTATAAATAGGCCACACAGGGATCGTTAGGTTAATGCATTGAGGCGGTAGGCCAGTCTGAACAAATGAGTTTTTAGGGCACGCTTAAAACTGTGGGGATTGGGGATTAATCGGCTGATAGCTGCATTGCTGTGTGTACGCCGCTGTGCAAACCAACTGCTTTTTTCAAAGCACAAATCCTCTTGTTCCTTCCTTTCTGCACAGCTATCTTTGTTTGTCCACACTTTTTATTTAATTTGTGCATCAGTCCACCAGTCAACCAAAAACATAAATAGGCTTTCTATGGCCCACTATTTGTGAGAGAGATGGCACGCTCAGGACTGGCACACAAGCCCAGAGGCCAATATTAATCTCCCACTTTTTTTTTTTTGTTCCAGGGAAAATTTATAAACCCAATAAAAAAAATAATAAATAGGCTTTCTATGGCCCACTATCTGAGAGAGAGAGATGGCACGCTTAGGACTGGCACACAAGCCCAAAGGCCAATATTAATCTCCCACTGATTGATTTATTGATTTTTTCAGGTAGAATTTAGAACCCAAATAAAGCAAAAAAAAAAAAAAATGGGCTTTCTATGGCCCACTGAGTGAGTGATGATGCACACAGGAGTCAGGAGTGGCACACAAGCCCTGAGGCCAATATTTTTCTCCCACTGATTGATGTAGTGATTTTTTCAGGTAGATTTTAGAACCCAAATCAAGCAAAAAAATAAATAGGCTTTCTATGGCCCACTGAGTGAGAGATGACACAGACAGGGATGGCACTCTAGGAGAAATGTCAATCTTAATCTCCCACAAAAAAAAAAAAAAAAAAAAAAAAACAGGGAGTGTCCAACAATTACTATCTCCCTGCAGTAATCTCAGCCAGGTATGGCAGGCAGCAATAAGGAGTGGACTGATGCACAAATTAAATAAAAAGTGTGGACAAACAAAGATAGCTGTGCAGAAAGGAAGGAACAAGAGGATTTGTGCTTTGAAAAAAGCAGTTGGTTTGCACAGCGGCGTACACACAGCAATGCAGCTATCAGGGAGCCTTCTAGGGCAGCCCAATGAGCTACAGCGCTGAGGGGGGAAAAAAAAAAAATGTAGCCTCCACTGTCCCTGCACACCGAAGGTGGTGTTGGGCAGTGGAAATCGCTACAGCACAAGCGGTTTGGTGGTTAATGGACCCTGCCTAACGCTATCCCTGCTTCTGACGAAGCGGCAGCAACCTCTCCCTAAGTTCAGATCAGCAGCAGTAACATGGCGGTCGGCGGGAACGCCCCTTTATAGCCCCTGTGACGCCGCAGACAGCAAGCCAATCACTGCAATGCCCTTCTCTAAGATGGTGGGGACCAGGACCTATGTCATCACGCTGCCCACACTCTGCGTTTACCTTCATTGGCTGAGAAATGGCGCTTTTCGCGTCATTGAAACGCGACTTTGGCGCGAAAGTCGCGTACCGCATGGCCGACCCCGCACAGGGGTCGGATCGGGTTTCATGAAACCCGACTTTGCCAAAAGTCGGCGACTTTTGAAAATGAACGACCCGTTTCGCTCAACCCTACTCCACAGAGTCTCTCTGTCTTAATAGTGCAGGAACTTCGGGACCCTACGGACCTCTGTACAGTCTCCTGTATGCAACTCTGAGATCTTAAAAGCAAGTGAATTGAATTTCTACAGTAGATGGGGTTGGGTTCACGTTTGGGTTCTTGGTGAAGCAATGAACCTGTCCGTGATATGACTGGTTAATACTTTATTCACTTTCACTTTATCCTCGTAATGAAGATTGTGATTATGACATCATTATCTAATAACGGGAAGCCACCGGTGACAATAATACGGCCTTGGCTAATCCTTTCTCTTGAGCATTACTCCGAAACCTGGAAATGTGATCAGTCTGATTAAGTTGTCACTCTTTGGAGTGGCACAAGTCAGACTGAGCACTCCGATCGCAGATAATCAGCGGTGAAAGGCTCAGGATCATCTCTATTAGAAGGGCATTGCATATTCCAAAATTATCTTCTCTGCTGGAAGATTTAATATTGTGGTTTCCAGAAGATGCTTGGGATCAATGGATATTGGGTTACTTGTATGAAGTTTCATACTGGGGTCAGATTATCTTACTGACAAAATAAAAGTCAGAGCAGGGATCTATAGGAATGATCGCCAGGGAGGAAAATGTGTCATTAATGTATAGGATTTCTAATAAAGGGCCAAAAAGCAGTCAAGAGCAAGACGTGCAAATTCTCTTAAAGGGAAACTCCACATTCTACTGCTTGCCTCTAGTGAATCCATCATCTCTAAGAGTTAATGCAGCCAGAACCTGAGGCCCTAAGCTGGGTCAGAACCAGGGAGAAGGGGACCCAGAGGCGTACCTATACTGGTACAAAGGTTTCAGTAGCACTATGGCTCTGGAGCCCTAGATGGACCTAAAAAGGGCCAACTAGATGACCATTACTATTAACGATCCCTGTCAGCTGGGAGCGATGTTGGATATTTTGCATTGGAACCCTCAAGCTTCATTGAGCTTCACTGGCACCCGGGGCCTTCCTGGGTCAGATAGGGCAAGAATATAATGTGAACTCACCCCTACATCCTTGTATATCAGTTGCTTTTTCTTCACAGAGTTTTTGCATGTTGCGTATTACCTATCCAGAGATACTTTTTTCCAGGACAGATTTGTTCTGCCCTTTTTGTCCTCATCGTCACCATTAATGGGAATGTGTCATCAGAGAATGACGTATTGTTTAAAGAAAGTTTTTGAGTTACATATATATATATAACACTAGTAGAAAGAACACGGCAACACTCACCGGACGCCGGTTTGGCGTGAAACGGCCGCCGTCCCTTCCTGTTGTGAATTCTGTTGTCAAGCTCCCTCCTGTGGTCATGAATGGTACTTCGGCTGGTTCTGTCCATGGGCTTCCTCTGGTGGTTGTGAGTGGAGCTGCTGCTTCTGAGGTTCCTTCCACAGGTGACGAGGTTAATTCGTTAGCTGGCTGCTCTATTTAACTCCACTTAGATCATTGCTCCATGCCACCTGTCAATGTTCCAGTATTGGTCTTGTTCTCTCCTGGATCGTTCTTGTGACCTGTCTTCCCAGCAGAAGCCAAGTTCCTGCTTGCTTTTCTCTGGTTTGCTATTTTTCTGTCCAGCTTGCTATTTTGATTTTGTCTTGCTTGCTGGAAGCTCTGGGATGCAGAGGGAGCGCCTCCGCACCGTGAGTCGGTGCGGAGGGTCTTTTTGCGCCCTCTGCGTGGTCTTTTTGTAGTTTTTTGTGCTGACCGCAAAGTTACCTTTCCTATCCTCTGTCTGTTCAGTAAGTCGGGCCTCACTTTGCTATATCTATTTCATCTCTGTGTTTGTAATTTTCATCTTTACTCACAGTCATTATATGTGGGGGGCTGCCTTTTCCTTTGGGGAATTTCTCTGAGGCAAGGTAGGCTTTATTTTTCTATCTCTAGGGCTAGCTAGTTTCTTAGGCTGTGTCGAGTTGCATAGGGAGCGTTAGGAGCAATCCACGGCTATTTCTAGTGTGTGTGATAGGATTAGGGATTGTGGTCAGCAGAGTTCCCACGTCTCAGAGCTCGTCCTGTATTGTTGGTGACTATCAGGTCATTCCGTGTGCTCTTAACCACCAGGTCCATAATTGTCCTTACCACCAGGTCATAACAGTACAGGATGACAAAGAGCAAATCAGAGTAATGGACAAAAGAAATTTCGACTGTACCGTACCAATGGTGGCAGACCTAGCAAAACGCTTAGTGCGCTTAGGACAATCGGAGATAGCATGAGTGGAATCACCAAAGTAAAAACACAGCCCATTCCGACGTCTGTGTTCTTGCCGTTCAGCTCTGGTTAAAGTCCTATCACATTGCATAGGATCAGGTCTATGCTCAGATAATACCGCCAAATGGTGCACAGCTTTACGCTCACGCAAGCGTCGATCGATCTGAATAGCCAAAGACATAGACTCATTCAGACCAGCAGGCATGGGAAATCCCACCATGACATCCTTAAGGGCTTCAGAGAGACCCTTTCTGAAAATTGCTGCCAGGGCACATTCATTCCACTGAGTGAGTACAGACCACTTCCTAAACTTCTGACAATACATCTCTACCTCATCCTGACCCTGACACAGAGCCAGCAAGATTTTCTCTGCCTGATCCACCGAATTAGGTTCATCATAAAGCAATCCGAGCGCCAGAAAAAACGCATCAACATCACGCAATGCCGGATCTCCTGGCGCAAGGGAAAATGCCCAGTCTTGAGGGTCGCCACGTAACAAAGAAATAATGATTTTCACTTGTTGAACAGGGTCACCTGAGGAGCGAGGTTTCAAAGCAAGAAACAATTTACAATTATTTTTGAAATTCAGAAACTTAGATCTATCCCCAAAAAACAAATCAGGAATTGGAATCCTAGGCTCTAACATCGGATTCTGAACCACAAAATCTTGAATGTTTTGTACCCTTGCAGTGAGATTATCCATACAAGAGGACAGACCTTGAATGTCCATATCTACACCTGTATCCTGAACCACCCAGAGGTAAAGGGGAAAAGAGAGACAAAACACACTGCAAAGAAAAAAAAATGGTCGCAGCACTTCTCTTATCCCTCTATTGAGATGCATTAATACTTTGGGCCACCTGTACTGTTATGACCTGGTGGTAAGGACAATTATGGACCTGGTGGTTAAGAGCACACGGAATGACCTGATAGTTACTAATAATATAGGACGAGCTCTGAGACGTGGGAACTCTGCTGACCGCAATCCCTAATCCTATCACACACACTAGAAATAGCCGTGGATTGCTCCTAACACTCCCTATGCAACTCGACACAGCCTAAGAAACTAGCTAGCCCTAGAGATAGAAAAATAAAGCCTACCTTGCCTCAGAGAAATTCCCCAAAGGAAAAGGCAGCCCCCCACATATAATGACTGTGAGTAAAGATGAAAATTACAAACACAGAGATGAAATAGATATAGCAAAGTGAGGCCCGACTTACTGAACAGACAGAGGATAGGAAAGGTAACTTTGCGGTCAGCACAAAAACCTACAAAAAGACCACGCAGAGGGCGCAAAAAGACCCTCCGCACCGACTCACGGTGCGGAGGCGCTCCCTCTGCGTCCCAGAGCTTCCAGCAAGCAAGACAAAATCAAAATAGCAAGCTGGACAGAAAAATAGAACCGAACCACCTAACCACTACCGGATAAGAAATAGCCAGAGAGTACCACAGTGTTATGATCAATAATATGCCTTTATTAAATCTATTGGCAATTCATACATTTAAAAGAGTTTTTAAAAAAATGTACATATATATATATATAGTATATGAATGAAAGAATATAAAAAACGCAGGTAATATTGTATGGTACCCAGAAGTCCCTAAATAATGAAGGTAACAACCCACCAAGGAAAAAATTACCTTTACTCGCTGTACTAGTAAAAACCAAAATAATTGGAAAAATAACAAAAAAAAAAAAAAAATATATAAAATTTTTTTTATAAAATAAAGTAGAGGTCAATAATTGTCCAAAAAGATTTTTTAGTGAGATACTAAAAAGATAAATATTATATTTCAAGTGAAACCAGAAAAAATATATAAGGCTATATATCCACTAAAAAAGTAGTGCAAAAAAACTAACATATATAATCTTCCAGACCATAATAGTGCTAAAAAAATAAAAAAATAAAAAACCACAAAAATATATATATAGCAGCAACATGTATATCAAACAAAGTGACAAAAGTGCATAAGAAGATTATAACACAGCGAGATAAAAGAAGATATTATAAATGAGGTAATTTGAGATTATATACACTCAATGTATATAAAGTGACAAAGTGCAAAAAGGTGATTGTAGTACAGCGGGTTATATGGAAATGGTGTCAGCTCACCGCATAAAATATGTGTCCCGTTGCAGTAGACAACCGTGGGTTAAAAACCCTGCATATTGTTAGCTTGCTATATAAGCAGGTACCCACATGCAACATATGATATCTCGTTAATAGCTCAGCGGTCAAACCATCGCCGCAGGCAAGCTTACATAGACACTAGCTGGTTAGTAATTACCGTGGGTGAGCTGCCTTCAGGGGGAGACTGAGTCCTGCGTGCGCCCGACGCGCGTTTCGAATATGTTTCTTCGTCAGGGGATAGCGATTAATGATCCCAGAGGGTTTTTATAGCTCACACCAAACGCTGCGGCCCGGATACCAGCGGCGCATGCGCAGTCTGGAGGTCGGCCGGTTCCGGTCTCCCCGTCACATGGTCCGTCACCACGGGAACGGAGTACCTGGCGTGACAAAAAACCAACGGGATACATATTTTATGCGGTGAGCTGACACCATTTCCATATAACCCGCTGTACTACAATCACCTTTTTGCACTTTGTCACTTTATATACATTGAGTGTATATAATCTCAAATTACCTCATTTATAATATCTTCTTTTATCTCGCTGTGTTATAATCTTCTTATGCACTTTTGTCACTTTGTTTGATATACATGTTGCTGCTATATATATATTTTTGTGGTTTTTTATTTTTTTATTTTTTTAGCACTATTATGGTCTGGAAGATTATATATGTTAGTTTTTTTGCACTACTTTTTTAGTGGATATATAGCCTTATATATTTTTTCTGGTTTCACTTGAAATATAATATTTATCTTTTTAGTATCTCACTAAAAAATCTTTTTGGACAATTATTGACCTCTACTTTATTTTATAAAAAAAATTTTATATTTTTTTTTTTTTTTGTTATTTTTCCAATTATTTTGGTTTTTGCTAGTACAGCGAGTAAAGGTAATTTTTTCCTTGGTGGGTTGTTACCTTCATTATTTAGGGACTTCTGGGTACCATACAATATTACCTGCGTTTTTTATATTCTTTCATTCATATACTATATATATATATATATATATGTACATTTTTTTAAAAACTCTTTTAAATGTATGAATTGCCAATAGATTTAATAAAGGCATATTATTGATCATAACACTGTGGTACTCTCTGGCTATTTCTTATCCGGTAGTGGTTAGGTGGTTCGGTTTCCTTTTCTCAGTGTTTATTCACTGTAACCTTCACAGTGCACCCTAACCTCCTGAGACACATTACGATTCTTATTCCTAATTTGGGTTTGATTTATGGTGTTTAGTGGTGTTCATTGTGTTTTTTAATTGTATATTGCTGTGTTCTGCACAGGTCTTTTTTCCTTGCCATCTGGATATGGATTTCAAAGCTAGAGAGGTGTCATGGCAAGGACAGATCAATGCTGTATTCTCACATGGCAACACGAATACTGTGGTTACAGACGGTTTGCAATTTGATGATCTTTTTAGAAATATTAAGAATTTAACATACAAAAGAACTAGGGCCTGGTGGAGTAAGGCATTTTTAGAAAACTACATCCAACATCAATTAATCCCCAGGGGACTAAGAATACATGTCACTCCCGCCTTTCCCGTTACTGATGAGGATTTTATAAAAAGCTGGGAAGGTGTTTGCAATACTGCTTCAAAGCAGTTGATGGAATTATTGGTGAAATACAACTCCCAAAATATAACCACCATTGATAAATCATTGGATGAAGTATATGTAAGGGCTAAGAATTGTCTAACAGCCGAGCAACTGTTATCTATGGATGGCTTACTTGAGAAACAAATGGACCAATGGATCAAAGACATTCAGACCACCCAAAAGAGTAAATTAACAAGAGACCAAAGAGATTTTTCAAGTGGTAAAATCTACAGGTGGCGCAAACAACATCAAGAAGGCAACACACGTGATCGTATAGACTCCACAACATCTAATTTGGCCTCGGTGGATGTCTCTGGTGCCTCCTCGTCCACCTCTGTGGCTACTTTGGCTTCTATAGCCTCTACGCCAAAACGTAAACGTGAACCCCGATATACACCTGTCAAAAGGAATTACCGTCCAAATCCTGATAACAGCTTAAAGGTGATTAATTTGAGTAATCATGTATTGACTGAATCTGAAATAGATGTTCTCAAGAAGGGTCTCACGTTTTGCCCTACGGCACAATTCGATAAATTTGTAGCCATAAAAGACTTACATCTGTTTGCTAGGAAGTTAATTTTTAAAAAACATTTTCATAATGAGGAATTGCTTAAATTGTTCCCAACAGAGGCGGAGCAGGAGACACTAGAGATTCTGGATGAACTAGCCCGTGAACATAATGATCCATTGGGAGGTAAGATTCCACCCTCCATTAGACCGAGATCTCGTAAGTTTCCCCCTCTGTCAGCCTGCCCCGTCATTGACACTTTTGTAAAAACAGTCAGTAGGGAGTTTGACAAGATTCCTCGTTTCCCTTGTACTGAAAATTTAAACAAACAAGAAAAGATAGCGTTAAAAAATCTGGGTCGCTTAAATGACGTGGTGATTAAGCAGGCTGACAAGGGGGGAAACGTAGTTGTTTGGCCAAGACAGATGTATGAATCAGAGGTATTTCGTCAGTTGAGAGACGAACCTATTATAAAAAAATGACATTCAACCCTCTGGGGAAATTTAGAACAGAACTCTCAGTAATTCTGAAAGACGCTCTTGAAAGTGAAATTATTTCGAAAGAACTATTTATAGCCCTTCAAGTACCAGAACCAACTGTACCGACTTTTTATTTATTACCCAAGGTACATAAAAATCAAAAAACACCACCTGGCAGACCCATCATATCTGGATGTGGCAACTATCTTGAGAAAATCAATAAATTTATTGATTCAAAATTGCAACCCTTGGTCGAAAACTTACCCTCTTTTATAAAAGACACAAACGAATTCTTGAAAAAAATCGATGGTCTTTATATTGGGAAGGACACACTCTTAGTGTCCTGTGACGTAGAGAGTTTATATACCAACATTCGCCATAATGATGGCATCCGCGCCACGGAATATTTTTTGAATTCTTCATCCATACCCACATCCATGAAACAGTTTATAATACAAATGCTTGAATTTTCACTTTCAAAAAATTTATTTTTCTTTAAGGGGTCCCTCTACCTACAGCTCCAGGGGACAGCAATGGGTGCGTCTTTTGCGCCTTCGTACGCAAATTTGTTCCTGGGGCTGTGGGAGAGGGACCTATTCCATGCCGGACTCGAGTCATCAATGGACCGCATCCCAATTTGGGTGCGGTTCATTGATGACATATTTTTTGTCTGGCAGGGCACCATGGATTCACTCCATGGTTTCATGGAACATCTAAATCAAAATGAGTTAAATATCAAATTAACATATAAATGTGATATGGAATTCATGGAATTTCTGGATGTGGGAATACATAGGGATGAGAGTGGTTGCTTATACACAAATATCTTCCGTAAATCTACAGCAGTAAATGCATTACTGCATGCCTCCTCATCACACCCTCCCGCCATGATCAATTCAATTCCAATAGGTCAATTCCTACGCCTAAGGAGGATTTGCTCAAATGAAACAGACTTTGAAAGCCAGGCTAACGATTTAAAAGAAAGATTCTTGGAAAGAGGGTATAGCAAAAGGTCAGTAAAAAGGGGCTATAATCGCGCTAAACACATAACCCGACATCAGGCGTTGTATGGAACAAAACCTTACAAATCAGAAAAGGTAGTAAGATACATAACACAATATCATGGCCAAACAGAATTAATGAGGACGTATATAAACAAATCGTGGGCCATACTAAAAGCCGATCCTATTCTGACTCAATATATTGGTGAAAGTTGTAGTATCACCTATCGCAGATCTAAAAATCTGAAAGACCAATTAGTTAGAAGTCACTATTCATATAATGCAGAAATCCCATCTTTCCTTACCAATTCAAAGGTGGTACCAGGATGCAAACCTTGCGGTCAATGTGTGGCCTGCAATAATATTAAAAGAACTGATACTTTTTGTAATTTTAATGGTACCTCCGTATACAAAATCAAACAGGCAATTAATTGCACCTCGAAAGCCGTTATCTATCATGCCATGTGTCCATGTTCCATGGTATATATAGGGATGACGACTAGACAATTAAAAGTACGTACCAGGGAACACATATTGGGAATCATAGCGGCCAAAGAAGTGGAGGATATCTCTTCTTTAAAAACAATCCCTAAACACTTCAAATTACATCATGGGTGTGATGCCTCCATGTTGAAAATAACTGGCATAGATATGATCAAAACAAATGAGAGAGGTGGCGAAATAAGTATGGCCTTGGCAAGAAAAGAAACGAAATGGATATGGACGCTGGGTACTGTTGCACCAAAAGGGTTGAATGAGAACCTTAGTTTCGTACCATTTTTATAACCAATTTTTATACTCTGTAACCTTTTAAGTTTTAATATTAATATTTTTATACATATTTTAATTTTTAATATTTTTATGATCCCTTATTAATAATTTTTATTTTTATAGTTTCATATACTTACCATCTGTGGATTTGAACTCTATGTGGCGTTCTGTCTGCTGTGGAGTCGGATGGTTGGAGGATGTGATGCTGCATATTTTTGAAGTATACCCTATATGGAAGCAGAAGAAAGAAAAAGGAAAAAGATTAAAAGCACTCCTTATGTAGTATTTAATGTTTACAGAATGACATACATCACTTTGCTTTGTACGCATTGGATGCATAGCTATTTTTCATATGTTTAATCTGTCATATATTCATGTAGATATTGTATATATTTTTTTAGATATTTTCTCATGTATATTTTATACAGTGAGTCCTCTTTATCTTATATGGATGTGTCTGGCGCGGCACACATATATATATATATATGTATATGTGTATATATATATGTGTATGTGCATGTTTATGTATACCTGTGCCGTGCCTTATTCTCCTTATCATACAATTGTTATGGTTATTACTTCCCCCTTATTTTTCTGGGCAAGCACTATTTATCAGACCCGTGGCTGGGCATTGCTGTATCCCACTTCATTAGTATGCAGCTTTTGTTTAATTTCTTTAACTTTGCGCTCCACCGGACATACAGATGGGGATTGCTTCACCCACGCTGTGTCCCTGGTGGTGCGCATGCGCGGTCCGTGTCTGTTGGCGCCGGCGCTCTGCGTCCTTGGTTTTTTGTCACGCCGGGTACTCCGTTCCCGTGGTGACGGACCATGTGACGGGGAGACCGGAACCGGCCGACCTCCAGACTGCGCATGCGCCGCTGGTATCCGGGCCGCAGCGTTTGGTGTGAGCTATAAAAACCCTCTGGGATCATTAATCGCTATCCCCTGACGAAGAAACATATTCGAAACGCGCGTCGGGCGCACGCAGGACTCAGTCTCCCCCTGAAGGCAGCTCACCCACGGTAATTACTAACCAGCTAGTGTCTATGTAAGCTTGCCTGCGGCGATGGTTTGACCGCTGAGCTATTAACGAGATATCATATGTTGCATGTGGGTACCTGCTTATATAGCAAGCTAACAATATGCAGGGTTTTTAACCCACGGTTGTCTACTGCAACGGGACACATATTTTATGCGGTGAGCTGACACCATTTCCATATAACCCGCTGTACTACAATCACCTTTTTGCACTTTGTCACTTTATATACATTGAGTGTATATAATCTCAAATTACCACATTTATAATATCTTCTTTTATCTCGCTGTGTTATAATCTTCTTATGCACTTTTGTCACTTTGTTTGATATACATGTTGCTGCTATATATATATTTTTGTGGTTTTTTATTTTTTTATTTTTTTAGCACTATTATGGTCTGGAAGATTATATATGTTAGTTTTTTTGCACTACTTTTTTAGTGGATATATAGCCTTATATATTTTTTCTGGTTTCACTTGAAATATAATATTTATCTTTTTAGTATCTCACTAAAAAATCTTTTTGGACAATTATTGACCTCTACTTTATTTTATAAAAAATTTTTTTATATATATTTTTTTTTTTGTTATTTTTCCAATTATTTTGGTTTTTGCTAGTACAGCGAGTAAAGGTAATTTTTTCCTTGGTGGGTTGTTACCTTCATTATTTAGGGACTTCTGGGTACCATACAATATTACCTGCGTTTTTTATATTCTTTCATTCATATACTATATATATATATATGTACATTTTTTTAAAAACTCTTTTAAATGTATGAATTGCCAATAGATTTAATAAAGGCATATTATTGATCATAACACTGTGGTACTCTCTGGCTATTTCTTATCCGGTAGTGGTTAGGTGGTTCGGTTCCCTTTTCTCAGTGTTTATTCACTGTAACCTTCACAGTGCACCCTAACCTCCTGAGACACATTACGATTCTTATTCCTAATTTGGGTTTGATTTATGGTGTTTAGTGGTGTTCATTGTGTTTTTTAATTGGACAGAAAAATAGCAAACCAGAGAAAAGCAAGCAGGAACTTAGCTTCTGCTGGGAAGACAGGTCACAAGAACGATCCAGGAGAAAACAAGACCAATACTGGAACATTGACAGGTGGCATGGAGCAATGATCTAAGTGGAGTTAAATAGAGCAGCCAGCTAACAAATTAACCTCGTCACCTGTGGAAGGAACCTCAGAAGTAGCAGCTCCACTCACAACCACCAGAGGAAGCCCATGGACAGAACCAGCCGAAGTACCATTCATGACCACAGGAGGGAGCTTGACAACAGAATTCACAACACCTGTTATGACCTGGTGGTCAGGACAATCATGGACCTGGTGGTTAAGAGCACACGGAATGACCTGATAGTTACTGATAATAAGGACGAGCTCTGGGACGTGGGAACTCTGCTGACCGCAATCCCTAATCCTATCAAACACACTAGAAATAGCCGTGGATTGCGCCTAACGCTCCCTATGCAACTCGGCACAGCCTAAGAAACTAGCTAGCCCTGAAGATGGAAAAATAAAGCCTACCTTGCCTCAGAGAAATTCCCCAAAGGAAAAGGCAGCCCCCCACATATAATGACTGTGAGTAAAGATGAAAATACAAACACAGAGATGAAATAGATTTAGCAAAGTGAGGCCCGACTTACTGAACAGACCGAGGATAGGAAAGGTAACTTTGTGGTCAGCACAAAAACCTACAAAAAGACCACGCAGAGAGCGCAAAAAGACCCTCCGCACCGACTCACGGTGCGGAGGCGCTCCCTCTGCGTCCCAGAGCTTCCAGCAAGCAAGACAACAATGAAAATAGCCAGCTGGACAGAAAAATAGCAAACCAAAGAAATACAAGCTGGAACTTAGCTTCTGCTGGGAAGACAGGTCACAAGAACGATCCAGGAGTGAACTAGACCAATACTGGAACATTGACAGGTGGCGTGGAGCAAAGATCTAAGTGGAGTTAAATAGAGCGGCAGCTAACGAATTAACCTCGTCACCTGTGGAAGGAAACTCAGAAACACCCACCAGAGGAAGTCCATGGACAGAACCAGCCGAAGTACCATTCATGACCACAGGAGGGAGCCCGACAACAGAATTCACAACAGTACCCCCCCCTTGAGGAGGGGTCACCGAACCCTCACCAGAGCCCCCAGGCCGACCAGGATGAGCCAAATGAAAGGCACGAACCAGATCGGCAGCATGAACATCAGAGGCAAAAACCCAGGAATTATCTGCCTGACCATAACCCTTCCACTTGACCAGGTACTGGAGTTTCCGTCTCGAAACACGAGAATCCAAAATCTTCTCCACCACATACTCCAACTCCCCCTCAACCAACACCGGGGCAGGAGGATCAACGGATGGAACCACAGGCGCCACGTATCTCCGCAACAACGACCTATGGAACACATTATGGATGGCAAAAGAAGCAGGAAGGGCCAAACGAAATAACACAGGATTGATAACCTCAGAAATCTTATACGTACCAATGAAACGAGGCTTAAACTTAGGAGAGGAAACCTTCATAGGAACATAACGAGACGACATCCAAACCAAATCCCCATCACAAAGTCGGGGACACACACAGCGCCGGCGATTAGCGAAATGTTGAGCCTTCTCCTGGGACAATGTCAAATTGTCCACCACATGAGTCCAAATCTGCTGCAACCTATCCACCACAGTATCTACACCAGGACAGTCCGAAGACTCAACCTGCCCTGAAGAGAAACGAGGATGGAAACCAGAATTGCAGAAAAACGGCGAAACCAAAGTAGCCGAGCTGGACCGATTATTAAGGGCGAACTCAGCCAACGGCAAAAAGGACACCCAATCTGTTGTGAATTCTGTGGCAGAGCTCCCTCCTGTGGTCACGAGTGGTACTGCGGCTTCTGAGTTTCCTTCCTCAGGTGATGTGGTGAAGTCGTTAGGTGCTGCTCTATTTAACTCCACCTAGTGCTTTGCTCCTGGCCTCCAGTCAATGTTCTAGTATTGGTCTTGCTTCCTCCTGGATCGTTCCTGTGGCCGTCTGCTCTGCATAAGCTAAGTTTTGCTTGTGTTATTTTTGTTTTGCTATTTTTTCTGTCCAGCTTGCTTAATTGTTTTTCTTGCTTGCTGGAAGCTCTGGGATGCAGAGGGAGCACCTCCGTACCGTTAGTCGGTGCGGAGGGTCTTTTTGCCCCTCTGCGTGGTTGTTTGTAGGATTTTGTGTTGACCGCAAAGCTCTCTTTCCTATCCTCGGTCTATTCAGTAAGTCGGGCCTCACTTTGCTCAATCTATTTCATCTCTGCGTTTGTATTTTCATCTCTACTCACAGTCATTATATGTGGGGGGCTGCTTTTTCCTTTGGGCATTTCTCTGAGGCAAGGTAGGCTTATTTTTCTATCTTCAGGGCTAGCTAGTTTCTCAGGCTGTGCCCGAGGCGCCTAGGTCTGGTCAGGAGCGCTCCACGGCTACCTCTAGTGTGGTATGATAGGATTAGGGATTGCGGTCAGCAGAGTTCCCACGTCTCAGAGCTTGTCCTATGTCTTTTGGTTATTGTCAGGTCACTTTGTGTGCTCTGAACTTCAAGGTCCATTGTGGTTCTGAATTACCTAATCATAACAGTACTGGAGGCCCAAAGTACTAATGCTTCTCAATAGAGGGAAAAAAGAAGTTCTGAGACCATTTTTTTTTCTTTGCACTGTGTTTTGCCTTTTTTTTCCCCTACACATTTGGGTAGTTCAGGACACAGGTGTAGTAATGGACATTAAAGGTCTGTCTTTATGTGTGGATCATCTCACTGCAAGAGTACAAAATATTCAAGACTTTGTGGTTCAGAATTCTATGTTAGAACCAAGAATTCCTATTCCTGATTTGTTTTCTGGAGATAGAGCAAAATTTCTGAGTTTTAAAAATAATTGTAAACTGTTTCTGGCTTTGAAACCTCGCTCCTCTGGTGACCCAGTTCAACAAGTTAAGATCATTATTTAAAAAACAGGGTATTTGGTTGATACGTTTTTTGCAAAAAATGTATACTAAGCTGCTCTACCAATCTTCACGGTATACCCTTATCAGAGCAGTCCTAACTAATGTATGCAATCCCTATCTGATGTATTTAAAAACCTGATCATCTGTATATAACCTGTGTGAACAGGGTTTCAAACTGAGTGTTTTTGGTTTTACTATTCTCTTTTGTGTCTTCAGGTTTCTTGGTGGTATGTGAACATGATCATACAGACTTGTTCACTGTGCAAGTAGCCCATGTGTTCCTGTTTCCATAATTGTTCTCTTGTGTCTACAAGACTGGGGAGTTCCACCACTCCTCTTGGGCTATCTGCACAAAAGCTGTTCTACCCTGTATGCACACATGGATTTTTCCTCTCTGAACCCTGTTCACACAGGTTATATACAGATGATCAGGTTTTTAAATACATCAGATAGGGATTGCATACATTAGTTAGGACTGCTCTGATAAGGGTATACCGTGAAGATTGGTAGAGCAGCTTAGTATACATTTTTTGCAAAAAACGTATCAACCAAATACCCTGTTTTTTACATCTTTTACTAGCACTTGCGGATTACTGCAACATTTTTTCAAACTGAGTGTTTTTGGTTTTACTATTCTCTTTTGTGTCTTCAGGTTTCTTGGTGGTGTGTGAACATGATCATACAGACTTGTTCACTGTGCAAGTAGCCCATGTGTTCCTGTTTCCATAATTGTTCTCTTGTGTCTACAAGACTGGGGAGTTCCACCACTCCTCTTGGGCGATCTGCACAAAAGCTGTTCTACCCTGTATGCACACATGGATTTTTCCTCTCTGAACCCTGTTCACACAGGTTATATACAGATGATCAGGTTTTTAAATACATCAGATAGGGATTGCATACATTAGTTAGGACTGCTCTGATAAGGGTATACCGTGAAGATTGGTAGAGCAGCTTAGTATACATTTTTTGCAAAAAACGTATCAACCAAATACCCTGTTTTTTACATCTTTTACTAGCACTTGCGGATTACTGCAACATTTTTTCAAACTGAGTGTTTTTGGTTTTACTATTCTCTTTTGTGTCTTCAGGTTTCTTGGTGGTGTGTGAACATGATCATACAGACTTGTTCACTGTGCAAGTAGCCCATGTGTTCCTGTTTCTATGATTGGACCCAGCCTACATCTCTGAAGAGTCTGCAAAAGTTCCTGGGCTTTGCTAATTTTTATCGTCGCTTTATCTGTAATTTTTCTAGTATTGCTAAACCATTGACCGATTTGACCAAGAAGGGTGCTGATGTGGTCAATTGGTCTTCTGCTGCTGTGGAAGCTTTTCAAGAGTTAAAGCGTCGTTTTTCTTCTGCCCCTGTGTTGTGTCAACCAGATGTTTCGCTTCCGTTCCAGGTCGAGGTTGATGCTTCTAAAATTGAAGCGGGGGCTGTTTTGTCGCAGAGAAGTACTGATTGCTCGGTGATGAAACCATGCGCCTTCTTTTCCAGGAAGTTTTCGCCTGCTGAGCGAAATTATGATGTTGGCAATCGAGAGTTGCTGGCCATGAAGTGGGCATTCGAGGAGTGGCGTCATTGGCTTGAAGGAGCTAAGCATCGCGTGGTGGTCTTGACTGATCACAAGAACTTGACTTATCTCGAGTCTGCCAAATGGTTGAATCCTAGACAGGCTCGTTGGTCGCTGTTTTTCTCCCGTTTTGACTTTGTGGTTTCGTACCTTCCGGGCTCTAAAAATGTGAAGGCGGATGCCCTGTCTAGGAGTTTTGTGCCCGACTCTCCGGGTTTGTCTGAGCCGGCGGGTATTCTCAAAGAGGGAGTAATTTTGTCTGCCATCTCCCCTGATTTACGGCGGGTGCTGCAAAAATTTCAGGCTAATAAACCTGATCGTTGCCCAGCGGAGAAACTGTTTGTCCCTGATAGGTGGACGAATAGAGTTATCTATGAGGTTCATTGTTCGTGTTGGCTGGTCATCCTGGAATCTTTGGTACCAGAGATTTAGTGGCTAGATATTTTTGGTGGCCGTCTCTGTCGCGGGATGTGCGTTCTTTTGTGCAGTCCTGTGGGATTTGTGCTCGGGCTAAGCCCTGCTGTTCTCGTGCCAGTGGGTTGCTTTTGCCCTTGCCGGTCCCGAAGAGGCCTTGGACACATCTCTATGGATTTTATTTTGGATCTCCCCGTCTCTCAAAAAATGTCGGTCATTTGGGTGGTTTGTGATCGCTTCTCTAAGATGATCCATTTGGTACCCTTGTCTAAATTTCCTTCTTCCTCTGATTTGGTGCCATTGTTCTTCCAGCATGTGGTTCGTTTACATGGCATTCCAGAGAACATAGTTTCTGACAAAGGTTCCCAGTTTGTTTCGAGGTTTTGGCGAGCTTTTTGTGCTAGGATGGGCATTGATTTGTCTTTTTCCTCGGCTTTCCATCCTCAGACAAATGGCCAAACCGAACGAACTAATCAAACTTTGGAAACATCTGAGATGCTTTGTTTCTGCTGATCAGGATGATTGGGTGTCCTTCTTGCCTTTGGCTGAGTTCGCCCTTAATAATCGGGCCAGCTCGGCTACCTTGGTTTCGCCGTTTTTCTGCAACTCTGGGTTCCATCCTCGTTTCTCTTCAGGGCAGGTTGAGTCTTCGGACTGTCCTGGTGTGGATATGGTGGTGGACAGGTTACAGCAGATTTGGACTCATGTAGTGGACAATTTGACCTTGTCCCAGGAGAAGGCTCAACGTTTCGCTAATCGCAGACGCTGTGTGGGTCCCCGACTTCGTGTTGGGGATTTGGTTTGGTTGTCATCTCGTCATATTCCTATGAAGGTTTCCTCTCCTAAGTTTAAGCCTCGTTTCATTGGTCCGTATAGGATTTCTGAGGTTCTTAATCCTGTGTCTTTTCGTTTGACCCTTCCAGATTCTTTTTCCATCCATAACGTATTCCATAGGTCATTGTTGCGGAGATACGTGGCACCTATGGTTCCATCTGTTGATCCTCCTGCCCCGGTTTTGCTGGAGGGGGAGTTGGAGTATATTGTGGAGAAGATTTTGGATTCTCGTGTTTGAGACGGAAACTCCAGTATCTGGTTAAGTGGAAGGGTTATGGTCAGGAAGATAATTCCTGGGTCTTTGCCTCTGATGTCCATGCTGCCGATCTTGTTCGTGCCTTTCATGTGGCTCATCCTGGTCGGCCTGGGGGCTCTGGTGAGGGTTCGGTGACCCCTCCTCAAGGGGGGGGGTACTGTTGTGAATTCTGTAGCAGAGCTCCCTCCTGTGGTCACGAGTGGTACTGCGGCTTCTGAGTTTCCTTCCTCAGGTGATGTGGTGAAGTCGTTAGGTGCTGCTCTATTTAACTCCACCTAGTGCTTTGCTCCTGGCCTCCAGTCAATGTTTTAGTATTGGTCTTGCTTCCTCCTGGATCGTTCCTGTGGCCGTCTGCTCTGCATAAGCTAAGTTTTGCTTGTGTTATTTTTGTTTTGCTATTTTTTCTGTCCAGCTTGCTTAATTGTTTTTCTTGCTTGCTGGAAGCTCTGGGACGCAGAGGGAGCACCTCCGTACCGTTAGTCGGTGCGGAGGGTCTTTTTGCCCCTCTGCGTGGTTGTTTGTAGGATTTTGTGTTGACCGCAAAGCTCTCTTTCCTATCCTCGGTCTATTCAGTAAGTCGGGCCTCACTTTGCTCAATCTATTTCATCTCTGCGTTTGTATTTTCATCTCTACTCACAGTCATTATATGTGGGGGGCTGCCTTTTCCTTTGGGGAATTTCTCTGAGGCAAGGTAGGCTTATTTTTCTATCTTCAGGGCTAGCTAGTTTCTCAGGCTGTGCCCGAGGCGCCTAGGTCTGGTCAGGAGCGCTCCTCGGCTACCTCTAGTGTGGTATGATAGGATTAGGGATTGCGGTCAGCAGAGTTCCCACGTCTCAGAGCTTGTCCTATGTCTTTTGGTTATTGTCAGGTCACTTTGTGTGCTCTGAACTTCAAGGTCCATTGTGGTTCTGAATTACCTAATCATAACACCAATCATCCTGATCAGCAGAAACAAAGCATCTCAGATATGTTTCCAAAGTTTGATTAGTTCGTTCGGTTTGGCCATTTGTCTGAGGATGGAAAGCCGAGGAAAAAGACAAATCAATGCCCATCCTAGCACAAAAGGATCGCCAAAACCTCGAAACAAACTGGGAACCTCTGTCAGAAACGATGTTCTCCGGGATACCATGTAAACGAACCACATGCTGGAAAAATAATGGCACCAAATCAGAGGAGGAAGGCAATTTAGACAAAGGTACCAAATGGACCATCTTAGAAAAGCGATCACAAACCACCCAAATGACTGACATCTTTTGAGAGACGGGGAGATCCAAAATAAAGTCCATAGAAATATGCGTCCAGGGCCTCTTCGGAACCGGCAAGGGCAAAAGCAACCCACTGGCACGAGAACAGCAGGGCTTAGCCCGAGCACAAGTCCCACAGGACTGCACAAAAGAACGCACATCCCGTGACAAAGACGGCCACCAGAAGGATCTAGCCACCAAATCTCTGGTACCAAAGATTCCAGGATGCCCAGCCAACACTGAACAATGAATCTCAGAGATAACTCTACTAGTCCATCTATCAGGGACAAACAGTTTCTCCGCTGGGCAAAGGTCAGGTCTATCAGCCTGAAATTTTTGCAGCACCCGCCGCAAATCAGGGGAGATGGCAGACAAAATTACCCCCTCTTTGAGAATACCCGCCGGCTCAGGAACACCCGGAGAGTCAGGCACAAAACTCCTTGACAGGGCATCAGCCTTCACATTCTTAGAGCCCGGAAGGTACGAAACCACAAAATCAAAACGGGAGAAAAATAGCGACCAACGAGCCTGTCTCGGATTCAACCATTTGGCAGACTCAAGATAAGTCAAATTCTTGTGATCTGTTAAGACCACCACGCGATGCTTGGCTCCTTCCAGCCAATGACGCCACTCCTCGAATGCCCACTTCATGGCCAACAACTCACGATTACCAACATCATAGTTACGCTCAGCAGGCGAAAACTTTCTAGAAAAGAAAGAACATTGCTTCATCACCGAGCCATCAGAACTTCTTTGCGACAAAACAGCCCCTGCTCCAATCTCAGAAGCATCAACCTCAACCTGAAACGGGAGCGAAACATCTGGCTGGCACAACACAGGGGCAGAAGAAAAACGACGCTTCAACTCCTGAAAAGTCTCTACAGCTGCAGAAGACCAATTGACCACATCAGCACCCCTCTTGGTCAAATCAGTCAACGGTTTAGCAACAGTAGAAAAATTAGCGATGAAGCGCCGATAAAAATTAGCAAAGCCCAGGAACTTTTGCAGGCTCTTCACAGATGTCGGCTGAGTCCAATCGTAAATGGCCTGGACTTTAACAGGGTCCATCTCGATAGTAGAAGGGGAAAAAATGAACCCCAAAAATGAAACCTTCTGAACTCCAAAGAGACACTTTGACCCCTTCACAAACAAGGAATTCGCATGAAGGACCTGGAACACCATTCTGACCTGCTTCACATGAGACTCCCAATCATCCGAAAAGACCAAAATATCATCCAAATACACAATCAGGAATTTATCCAGGTACTCTCGGAAGATGTCATGCATAAAGGACTGAAATACTGATGGAGCATTGGAAAGCCCGAATGGCATAACCAGGTACTCAAAATGGCCCTCGGGCGTATTAAATGCTGTTTTCCATTCATCGCCTTGTTTAAAACGCACAAGATTATACGCCCCTCGAAGATCTATCTTGGTGAACCAACTAGCCCCTTTAATACGAGCAAACAAATCAGACAGCAACGGCAAAGGATACTGAAATTTGACTAATTTTATTAAGAAGGCGATAATCAATACAAGGTCTCAAAGAACCATCCTTCTTGGCCACAAAAAAGAACTCTGCTCCTAACGGTGATGACGACGGGCGAATATGGCCTTTCTCCAAGGACTCCTTTATATAACTGCGCATAGCGGCGTGCTCTGGCACAGATAAATTGAACAATCGGCCCTTAGGAAACTTACTACCAGGAATCAAATTAATTGCACAATCGCAATCCCTATGAGGAGGTAGGGCACTGGCTTTGGGCTCATCAAATACATCCCGATAATCCGACAAAATCTCTGGAACTTCAGAAGGAGTGGAAGACGAAATAGACAAAAATGGAACATCACCATGTACCCCCTGGCAACCCCAGCTGGACACAGACATAGATTTCCAGTCCAATACTGGATTATGAACCTGTAGCCATGGCAACCCCAAAACGACCACATCATGCAGATTATGCAACACCAGAAAGCGGATATCCTCCTGATGTGCAGGAGCCATGCACATGGTCAATTGGGTCCAGTACTGAGGCTTATTCTTGGCCAAAGGCGTAGCATCAATTCCTTTCAATGGAATAGGATACTGCAAGGGCTCCAAGAAAAAATCACAGCGCCTAGCATACTCCAAGTCCATCAAATTCAGGGCAGCGCCTGAATCCACAAATGCCATGACAGAATAGGATGGCAAAGAGCAAATCAGAGTAACGGACAAAAGAAATTTAGACTGTACCGTACCAATGGTGGCAGACCTAGCGAACCGCTTAGTGCGCTTAGGACAATCGGAGATAGCATGAGTGGAATCACCACAGTAAAAACACAGCCCATTCCGACGTCTGTGTTCTTGCCGATCAGCTCTGGTCAAAGTCCTATCACATTGCATAGGCTCAGGCCCATGCTCAGATAGTACCGCCAAATGGTGCACAGCTTTACGCTCACGCAAGCGTCGATCGATCTGAATGGCCAAGGACATAGACTCATTCAGACCAGCAGGCATGGGAAACCCCACCATGACATCCTTAAGGGCTTCAGAGAGACCCTTTCTGAAGATTGCTGCCAGAGCACATTCATTCCACTGAGTGAGCACAGACCACTTTCTAAACTTCTGACAATATATCTCCGCTTCATCCTGACCCTGACACAAAGCCAGCAAGATTTTCTCTGCCTGATCCACTGAATTAGGTTTGTCATAAAGCAATCCAAGAGCCAGGAAAAACGCATCAACATCACGCAATGCCGGATCTCCTGGCGCAAGGGAAAATGCCCAGTCTTGAGGGTCACCACATAACAAAGAAATAATGATCTTTACTTGTTGAACAGGGTCACCCCAGGAGCGAGGTTTCAAGGCAAGAACCAATTTACAATTATTTTTGAAATTCAAGAACTTAGATCTATCACCAAAAAGATGGTTCTACATGCTTTCTAATAAAGACAAGACTTGATCACAGGTCCGGTGAGTGTTGCCGCGTTCTTCCTACTAGTGTTATATGGTATGTTCCTGTTTTTCTACGCGAGCACCTCCTGAGACTGTCAGTGTTCCATTATTAAGGACTGAGTGTGTACCGAACCTCGCTTCAGGCTGTGCTGCTGCGTTTTTCTTTTTTCTTTTTTGGTAGATTAGTTACATATATATGTTTTACATTTTTGGTAATATTTTTTTTTCATATCAAAGGAAATATTAATATATATATTTGTCATCTTGCAATTTTCACATTGGCCACTGGGGCTCTCTTAAACTCCTACTTCCTGTCCTTTCAGGAACAGTTTTCAGCAGTTACGTTATCATCAGAGACATGATTAAAATGACTGATAACACCTCTATACACAGTTGATAACATAGGAGCCACCAATCAAAACTGTCAATGTCACGCTGCGGCAATGCAGGTAGGTGCAGGCTTCATTAGATGAAGCAGGACTGCACCTAAACAGAGCTGACCTGCAGTGCAGCATTAAGGCTACCACAGGTGGCAGCAGAATAGTTAAACAAGCTGGGTCAAATCCTAGACTGTAGCGCAGTACCAAAGGAATAAGCAAACTCACGGTCAAAGACAAGTCAAGGGGTCAGTAACGGTAAGGAGCGGATAAGCCTATAGACAAAGGACAGAAACAGGTCAGGTTTCAAGCGAAGTCAAAGCCAGGGCATCTGCACACTAAAGCAAAACACTGAAAGACTGAAACAGGGGAAAACAGAGACACGCATTCAGACATCAAATGCAGCAGGACCAGTCAGAGCAATCAGATTCAGCTACAACAGCACTAGGCAGAAGCTATAACTGACATAACCTGCAGGAAGCAGCGGCAAAAATAGCCAACCTGAACCCAGACAGACCCTGAGAAAGGTTAACCCTTTGACATCACCAGACCGGGAAAAAGGGGAAATGGGACTCAAAACCCGGTCTGGATCATGACAGTCAAAATCACAGCTGACCCTGCTCCCTCTCCTGTTACGTGGCAGCTTTAGAAAGGGCTTCTACTGACAGGCTTCATCATGGTTATGCCATATATCTTGACTTTCACCCTTCTAACCCCATACAGAAATGTGTATTTAAAAGGGAACCTGGGTGAATCCTTGGAGTAGTCGCTGGCAGGTAGTCTGGGCAGGCAGAAATGGTCATTTTGCAGGGTTGGTACCAGGAAGAAAGTCAAAGGACAAAAGTGGAAAACAGAAAAGCAAAGGTCAGAACGAGATAAATAAAGGCTGAGAAACAACTGAAGTTAACCAGATCTAGCATCCACTATAACTGGCAATTGGAGACTGAGACTCAGGAAAATAAAATCTGACAGCAAGGGGAAATTTTTAACAAGCTAGGAGTTAACCCAAAATCCCAAGAGTAAAACAGGGTTTCATATAAGTAAAGGAAGAGGAAATAAAGGGGACAGGTACTGCCATGGATGTTTCACCTCCCATCACGATGACCTTTGCACACGCTCATTAGATGCTTCAATACAAAATATAGGGTTATTGCTACTAATGTACATGTGCATTTACTGAAACGGGAAGTTATAGACTAAAAAAAAGCTACAGTCACCAGTGTGAAAAAAGAAAGACTTTTTGTTTTTTATATTTAATAAACATAAAAAAATAGAAAAAAAAATCATTACAAATAAAAAGATGTTTAATACAAATACCTGATTTAATTAATACATCATTTTCTGATGAGACATTTCTCTTAATATTACAGCACAATCTTCATCTTCAATAGGAACCATTTTAATTCTTGAAAACTTATTCTGGCAGAACACCAGTAGGGTAAATCACGGTGGAGACGCAGCCAGCAGTAAAATAAAGCACATTTTATAGGCACAGGGATACTTATAAGGCAGTATGCAGCGAGCCAATGCTCCGAGCCACTGATACTTTGTCTATTCTATTATATAGCATTGATTTCTGCTCCTCATTGTATGAACAATAGACACAGGATGTAACAACATTTCTAGGAATTTCAGCCGAAGCTAATTTTTACCAGCTTCAGGAGAAACATCTGCAGATAAATGTGGGTGGTTTGCTCCGAGCATTGGATGCGCACCAACAGGATCCTGAGAAAGCTGTCACTGAACCAAGCAGTCTATAACCGAAATATTGGAAAATTTCATAGCAAATTCTTATTAAAACCACCAGAAAAATATAATAAGGGCTCCTGGACGCTGCTCCCGTTACCGACCAATGCTGCATGTGAATGCCTGTGACTCCTATATATGAAATTGTAGGGATTATAGGTCGCACCTGACAGGTCTCAGTTTCATCTGATACATGTCCATTTCCTACATGAGAATTCGTTACACAGTATAGGAGATATACAGACAGTGCATTGGTGATGCTCAATGATGGCCCCATCTCACGCATTGGTTATTCTTGTCGAGTTGGGAAGAAATAACTGGTTTGAGCACTTCCCAAACTTGAGTCCTTCATGCACGACCACGTCAACCCATCACGGCATCCGGAATGATGCAGTAGTGAAGTGTGAACCTTCAGGGTTGGACTGGCCAACAGATTCCTCCAGTATGTGCAAGGAGAAAGATTACAATTAAAGATCAGGGAATTGATTCGAGATTAATCAATTTGGACTCAAATTTTGCACAAAAAAAAATTTGATTTTTTAATACAAACTCATCCAGCTCTCACCCGTCCTGCTCCAATCATCTTCTTCTGTATGGTCTGGTGTGGTCGTCACCGGGCCATGTTCAGAGTTTTTTGCTGCTCGGCATCTTTGGTGTCTTATTGTGCCATGAAAATACAATATAAAGCATTCTACTCTGCAGTCTCTACAGACACCAAAGAATAATATACAGTGGGGCAAAAAAGTATTTAGTCAGTCAGCAATAGTGCAAGTTCCACCACTTAAAAAGATGAGAGGCGTCTGTAATTTACATCATAGGTAGACCTCAACTATGGGAGACAAACTGAGAAAAAAAAATCCAGAAAATCACATTGTCTGTTTTTTAAACAATTTATTTGCATATTATGGTGGAAAATAAGTATTTGGTCAGAAACAAACAATCAAGATTTCTGGCTCTCACAGACCTGTAACTTCTTCTTTAAGAGTCTCCTCTTTCCTCCACTCATTACCTGTAGTAATGGCGCCTGTTTAAACTTGTTATCAGTATAAAAAGACACCTGTGCACACCCTCAAACAGTCTGACTCCAAACTCCACTATGGTGAAGACCAAAGAGCTGTCAAAGGACACCAGAAACAAAATTGTAGCCCTGCACCAGGCTGGGATGACTGAATCTGCAATAGCCAACCAGCTTGGAGTGAAGAAATCAACAGTGGGAGCAATAATTAGAAAATGGAAGACATACAAGACCACTGATAATCTCCCTCGATCTGGGGCTCCACGCAAAATCCCACCCCGTGGGGTCAGAATGATCACAAGAACGGTGAGCAAAAATCCCAGAACCACGCGGGGGGACCTAGTGAATAAACTGCAGACAGCTGGGACCAATGTAACAAGGCCTACCATAAGTAACACACTACGCCACCATGGACTCAGATCCTGCAGTGCCAGACGTGTCCCACTGCTTAAGCCAGTACATGTCCAGGCCTGGCTGAAGTTTGCTAGAGAGCATTTGGATGATCCAGAGGAGTTTTGGGAGAATGTCCTATGGTCTGATGAAACCAAACTGTAACTGTTTGGTAGAAACACAACTTGTCGTGTTTGGAGGAAAAAGAATACTGAGTTGCATCCATCAAACACCATACCTATTGTAAAGCATGGTGGTGGAAACATCATGCTTTGGGGCTGTTTCTCTGCAAAGGGGCCAGGACGACTGATCCGGGTACATGAAAGAATGAATGGGGCCATGTATCGTGAGATTTTGAGTGCAAACCTCCTTCCATCAGCAAGGACATTGAAGATGAAACGTGGCTGGGTCTTTCAACATGACAATGATCCAAAGCACACCGCCAGGGCAATGAAGGAGTGGCTTCGTAAGAAGCATTTCAAGGTCCTGGAGTGGCCTAGCCAGTCTCCAGATCTCAACCCTATAGAAAACCTTTGGAGGGAGTTGAAAGTCCGTGTTGCCAAGCGAAAAGCCAAAAAACATCACTGCTCTAGAGGAGATCTGCATGGAGGAATGGGCCAACATACCAACAACAGTGTGTGGCAACCTTGTGAAGACTTACAGAAAACGTTTGACCTCTGTCATTGCCAACAAAGGATATATTACAAAGTATTGAGATGAAATTTTGTTTCTGACCAAATACTTATTTTCCACCATAATATGCAAATAAAATGTTAAAAAAACAGACAATGTGATTTTCTGGATTTTTTTTCTCAGTTTGTCTCCCATAGTTGAGGTCTACCTATGATGTAAATTACAGACGCCTCTCATCTTTTTAAATGGTGGAACTTGCACTATTGCTGACTGACTAAATACTTTTTTGCCCCACTGTATATAAAAATATTCATCTGCTGCTCACCTATCACTTCATAGAGTCCCACTCCAATCTCATCGTCTTCTTTGGTCTGGTCACTGATCGGGTCGTCATTGGGCCATCTTCTTTATCTCCGATGCTCAACATCTTCAGCGTCTCTTCTGCTGATTAGACCACGACTTCATGCTGTCCTGATGTATGTCATAGCTTAGTTAGATCCTGGGCTCCGACAATAACAAAAGATAGCCACACAAAGACTGTGCAAGCAACCGGCCCAAAGAAGATGATCAAAACGGAACGGGGCTCTGTAAAGTGATAAGTGAGGTACAGTATATATATACCTATGGTTGGTGCAAGGAATCTTGGTAAGATACCTGGAACAAGTGTAAGAGAGTGTACAATGGAACATGAGATGTACAACATTTGTGATTGGAGACTGCCATCTGACTGCTCAAAAGGAACCCTGCGGAACTAGAAGAAAAAGGAAGTGTTGCAGGGAGGATGAGTACAAAGACAGCACAGGGCCAGGTGACTTCTGTGACACTGCTCTCCGATATAAAAGACCAGACTGGCAAGGCGGGAATCAGTTTGTTGCCAATAAGTGAGACTAGAAGGATATGTGATGAGAGAGATGTAGCAGATGAGTTAACAGTATGGCTTCTGGGGTGTGACAATGGTTTAGACACAAAAGACAGACTACTCCTGTCAAGATCTGTAGCCCCGCCCTGCGCAGGTCATGACCCACGAGCCAGACTGCGTCTGTCAAGACCTCAGAGCTAGCCAAAGCCAGTCAAGACCCACGAACCAGACTACAACTGTCCAGACCCGAGGCTCAGCCATCATCTGTCCTTGCCTGGTGGATGGCCATCGCAGGTCAAGCACTGACGTCCACTCCGGTGATCAGGAGGCGCGAGTGAACCGGGCCGTTACTTCCTATGCAGACGTACGGTATAGGGTTCCATCTGGGGTAGTGCAGTAGACAGGATGGGGAACGGCCAGTGGGAGGAAGGCCCAAAAAGCTTTAACTGACTTTGTTAGAAGGACTTGCGGCCTAGCGGTAAAAGGTGGGGACCCCCGTTAGAGCCTGTAACATGAGTGGAACCACGTTAATGACACCTCGTTCCCTGTGAATGCTACACTCGCTGGGAATCAGACAGAGATGGAAGAGGAATTCTGCTGTACAAGTTATATTGTGCTTGAAGTCAACTTTTCTAATATTGTATCCTGAGATATTCTGTTCTCACATGATTTCTTTCCTATACAAAATGGCCGCTCCCTAGATCTGTGTTAAGAAGAATAAATTGTTTAGTTAATTACTTTCCATCCCAGTAACCCGCTTACATGATCACCCTAGTTTATCCTTCTTCCCACACCTACTTCTGATGTACGTAATCAGCCACTCCAGCTCCACAAATTGGCTGTAAATCTATAGTGCAACCTCCGGTCATTGAATAACACCTGGACTCATTCACAGATCATAAAAAGTTAAAGTCAACAGGAATAAATGACAACAACAAGAACCAAAAGTTTGTACGGTAAGAAATAGTCAACAACCCTGGCGGACAGAAAAGGGCCCCTGTGCAAGAACAGTATATGGTCCCTTTGTAGCCCAAGAGCTCCTAAAATTGCACCTGCTTTGGAGGTAGAAATGGGCCCCCTTTCCTCTTGGGGCCCCTGTGCATCTGCATAGGTTGCACCAATGGTATGTCTGCCCCTGGTCAACACACATTGATGCCTTCTCCACCTGCTGATGATTACACGTAGGTGAGGTTCGGTCCAGGGCTTCTTAAAAAGTGAGGTGTACGCGTATTGTTAGTGGTGAAGATAAACCATTCTCTCATATAGCAAGAAAAATTATACATTTCTAAAATTTTTTACTATTCTAATGGCCTCAGGGGGGGGGGCAAATGAAAGATACAGATGTAGTTTTTGGCAAACAATCGGCAAGTCAGAGCAATTGGCAGCACTATCAGCAGGTCAGCGCAATCAGCAGCATTATCAGCAAGTCAGCACAATCGGCAGCACTATTAGCAGCATTATCAGCAAGTCAGCACAATCGGCAGCGCTATCAGCAAGTCAGCACAATTGGCAAAGCTATCAGCAAGCCAGTTCAATCAGCAGCATTGTCAGCAAGTCAGCACAATTGACATCGCTATTAGCAAGGCAGTGCAATCAGCAGTGCTTTCAGAAAGTTATAGTAGTACAATTTGCAGCACAACCAGCAAGTCAGCGCAGTCAGCAGCATTATCAGCAAGTCAGCACAATTGGCAGCACTATCAGCAAGTCAGCAGCATTATCAGTAAGTCAGCACAATCAGCAGCATCATCAGCAAGTGAGCACAATCGGCAGCACTATCAGCAAGTCAGCACAATCGGTAAAGCTATCAGCAAGCCGGTCCAATCAGCAGCATTGTCAGCAAGTCAGCACAACTGACATCGCTATTAGCAAGTCAGTGCAATCAGCAGTGCTTTCAGAAAGTTACAGTAGTACAATTGGCAGCACAACCAGCAAGTCAGCGCAGTCAGCAGCATTATCAGCAAGTCAGCACAAATGGCAGCACTATCAGCAAGTCAGCACAATCAGTAACATTATCAGTAAGTCAGCACAATCGGCAGCGCTATCAGCAAGTCTGCACAATCGGCAGCGCTATCAGCAAGTCTGCACAATCGGCAGCGCTATCAGCAAGTCAGCACAATCGGCAGCGCTATCAGAAAGGCAGCGTCATCAGCAGCACTATCAGAAAGCCAGCAGAATATGCTGCTAATGTTCTGCCTGTAAATAGAAAACGAGGTCTATAAATACAGCGCACGGCACGGTGGCTTTTAGTTTTTTATTATTTGCGTCACGTGAACACTGAGATAAAATTAAAACTAAAATTGAATTGCTTCTAATTGATTCACATTTGCTACAATTTTTATTGTGATTCGATTTACTCAAATCTAGAAAATTGTCAGACGACTCGATGCAATTTAGCTGGATTTGTTTTATGACCGGGAGAGGGTTAACAGAATAAATTTGATATTTCCTGGTTCAATCAGAGCGAATCTGGTGAATTAGACGTTTGGCAGATTCGCTCATCTCAATTAAAAGCTCAAATTCCTCAAAAAAACTGAAGCTGAATCAAAAACAGATTTGTCTTTGAGAATTTAATTCAACTTTCAGATTCTCGTCATTCAAGTAAAGGTGACCTTGGAGAAATTACATCCGTTATTACCATTGGAACCACAATGTGAATGGTCTTTGTAGCGACGCGTTATATGGCAGTAAGTAATGTCCACAACTTCTCCAGAACCTTGTAGTTACAGCCTATGGGCTTGAAGAACCCAACCAGGAAATCACCTCAAATGGAACCCACAATCGCAGAAAGTAATGTCCTCTTAGGAGCCAAGTGCACTAATTTTCAAGGGGATGGTCTTCTCAAAGAGGTGGTCTTTTGGAGTGGTTTTACTGGATATTATTTCTACCGGCTTCCAAAATCAACCACAAACCATCTTTTACAACCCCCCTAATAGGTTGCTTCTTTGAGAACACGACCTCCGATCTATACAAAACCAAATTCTAATTTGTGAAAACAACCCAATTTCCAAAAACTTTGCCCCACGATTTAAGATGTGAAGAAAACCAGCATGCGATGATCTGGGAATCTCTTATAACCATATTTTATTCACAGCAGAACCTGGAACAGATCAGAAGTTGAACATTGGGCATTTTCCATTTAATTTGAAAAAATTATCGTATTTAGAAAATGATGGCGGAGACACGTCTCAAAAAAGGGTGGGAACGGGTTAACAAAAAGAGGTAAAAGTCAGTGGTACTAACAAAAAAACAGCCGGAGCTCAATTATCTACTAAGTCGGTAGAAGAAGAGCATGTAGAGAGGCAGAGTCTCTCAGTAGCAAAGATGGTTAGAGGTCACCAATCTGTGAACAACTAAGTCTAAATATTATGAAAAGAATTTCAGAAAAATGTTCCTCAACGTAAAATTACAAAGACTTTGAATATCTCAACATCTACAGAACAAAATATCATCAGAGGATTCAAAGATTCCGGAGAAATCCTTGTGCACAAGTGACAAGGCCTAAAGTCAGTATTATATGCTTGTGATCTACAGGTCCTCAGGTGGAAGACAGGCATGATTCGGTCATGCAAATCACTGCATAGCCTCAACAATACTTCCAGAAATCAGTGTCTGGGAACAAAATTCGCCATGAAATCCACAAAAGTAAGGGAAAGATCCATCTTGTAAATAAGAAGCCATATATCAGCACAATTCAAATATGCTGCCGACTTCTCTGCATCAAAGCTCATTTATAATGGAAAAAGAAGATGAAATGTCCAATTGTTCTGTTTTCAAATGAATGAAAATGTGAATTTTTTTTGTGGAAGCTGTGTCCTGCAGACTTAGGAAGAGAGTGACCATCCATCTTGTTATTGAGGAGAGGGACCATCCAGCTTGTTATTGAGGAGAGGGACCATCCAGCTTGTTATTAAGGAGAGGGACCATCCAGCTTGTTTTTGAGGAGAGGGACCATCCAGCTTGTTATTGAGGAGAGGGACCATCCAGCTTGTTATTGAGGAGATGGACCATCCAGCTTGTTATTCAGGAGAGGGCCCATCCAGCTTGTTATTGAGGAGAGGGGCCATCCAGCTTGTTATTGAGGAGAGGGACCATCCAGCTTGTTATCGAGGAGAGGGACCATCCAGCTTGTTATAGAGGAGAGGGACCTGTCATGATTCCAATGGCAGGGAATCACAAAAGGACAAGCACCAACGAGCTCTAGGGTGATGGAACCTGAGCTGACCGCGACCCTAAACCTGAACACACAAATAACAATAGCCGGGGAACGTGCCTACGTTGATCCTAGACGTCTCGCACCAGCCGAAGATCTAACTTCCCCTATTAGAAGAAACACAGACCTCTCTTGCCTCCAGAGAAATACCCCACAGAAATAGCAGCCCCCCACATATAATGACGGTGAAATGAGAGGAAGGCACATACACAGTATGAAAACAGATTCAGCAAAATGAGGCCCGCTAAAACTAGATAGCAGAGGATACAAAAGTAAACTGCGCGGTCAGCAAAAAACCCTTCAAAAAACCATCCTGTAATTACTTGAACTCATGTTCCAACTCATGGAACATGAGGAGCAATTACAGCCCGCTAGAGCAACCAGCAGCAAAGAAACAATTATATGCAAGCTGGACAAGACAAAAATAAAGCAAAACGTGGAACAAGAAAATCAAAAACTTAGCTTGTCCTGAAGATTACTGAAGCCAGAAGCTGAGGTAACAAAACACTCTGATAACCTTGATAGCCGGCGGGGAAATGACAAGAAAGCCCGGTTAAATAGGAAACTCCCAAATCCTAATAGAACAGGTGGACACCAGAGACAGCAGAACACAAATCACCCAGTACCATCAGTAACCACCAGAGGGAGCCCAAAAACAGAACTCACAACAGTACCCCCCCCTTGAGGAGGGGTCACCGAACCCTCACGAGAACCACCAGGGCGACCAGGATGAGCCCTATGAAAAGCGCGGACCAAATCATCAGCATGAACATCAGAGGCAACCACCCAAGAATTATCCTCCTGACCATAACCCTTCCACTTGACCAATTATTGGAGTTTCCGTCTGGAAACACGAGAATCCAAGATCTTCTCCACAACATACTCCAATTCTCCCTCCACCAGCACCGGAGCAGGAGGCTCAAGCGAAGGAACAACAGGTACCTCATACCTCCGCAACAACGACCGATGGAACACATTATGAATAGCAAACGATGCCGGGAGATCCAAACGAAACGACACAGGGTTAAGAATTTCCAAGATCCTATAAGGACCGATGAACCGAGGCTTGAACTTAGGAGAAGAGACCTTCATAGGAACAAAACGAGAAGACAACCACACCAAGTCCCTAACACGAAGTCGAGGACCCACGCGGCGACGGCGATTAGCAAACTGCTGAGCCTTCTCCTGGGACAACTTCAAATTGTCCACCACATGACTCCAAATCTGATGCAACCTATCCACCACCATGTCCACTCCAGGACAATCAGAAGGCTCCACCTGACCAGAGGAAAAACGAGGATGAAACTCCGAATTACAAAAGAAAGGAGAAACCAAGGTAGCAGAACTAGCCCGATTATTAAGGGCAAACTCGGCCAGCGGCAAAAAGGTAACCCAGTCATCCTGATCAGCAGAAACAAAACACCTCAAATAAGTTTCCAAGGTCTGATTAGTTCGCTCCGTCTGGCCATTCGTCTGAGGGTGGAATGCAGACGAAAAGGACAAATCCATGCCCATCTTAGCACAGAACGTCCGCCAAAATCTAGACACAAACTGGGATCCCCTGTCAGAAACGATGTTCTCCGGAATCCCATGCAAACGAACCACGTTCTGGAAAAACAGAGGGACCAACTCAGAGGAGGAAGGCAACTTAGGCAAGGGTACAAGATGAACCATTTTAGAAAAGCGGTCACACACAACCCAGATGACGGACATTTTTTGAGAGACAGGGAGATCCGAAATAAAGTCCATGGAAATGTGCGTCCAAGGCCTCTTCGGGATAGGCAAAGGTGACAACAATCCACTGGCTCGAGAACAGCAAGGCTTAGCCCGAGCACAAACCTCACAAGACTGCACAAAAGAACGCACATCCCTCGACAAGGAAGGCCACCAAAAAGACCTGGCCACCAAGTCTCTAGTACCAAATATTCCAGGATGACCTGCCAACGCAGAAGAATGGACCTCGGAGATGACTCTACTGGTCCAACTATCCGGAACAAACAGTCTCTCAGGCGGACAACGATCAGGTTTACCCGCCTGAAACTCCTGCAAAGCACGTCGCAAGTCTGGGAAGACGGCCGACAAAATCACCCCATCCCTAAGGATACCAGTGGGCTCAGAATTTCCAGGGGAGTCAGGCACAAAACTCCTAGAAAGAGCATCCGCCTTCACATTCTTTGAACCTGGCAGGTATGAAACCACAAAATTGAAACGAGAGAAAAACAGTGACCAACGAGCCTGTCTAGGATTCAGACGCCTGGCAGACTCAAGGTAAATCAGATTTTTGTGATCAGTCAAGACCACCACATGATGTCTAGCACCCTCCAGCCAATGACGCCACTCCTCAAATGCCCACTTCATGGCCAAAAGTTCCCGATTACCCACATCATAATTCCGCTCAGCGGGCGAAAATTTTCTAGAAAAGAACGCACATGGCTTCATCACCGAGCAATCGGAGCTTCTCTGTGACAAAACCGCCCCCACTCCAATCTCGGAAGCATCAACCTCAACTTGGAAAGGAAGCGAAACATCAGGCTGACGCAACACAGGAGCAGAAGAAAACCGGCGTTTAAGTTCCTGAAAGGCCTCCACAGCCGCAGGAGACCACTCAGCAACATCAGCACCCTTCTTAGTCAAATCCGTCAAAGGCTTAACAACACTAGAAAAATTAGTTATAAAACGACGATAGAAATTAGCAAAGCCCAAGAACTTCTGCAAACTCTTAAGAGATGCAGGCTGCGTCCAGTCACAAATAGCCCGAACCTTGACGGGATCCATCTCAATAGTAGAAAGGGAAAAAATATACCCCAAGAAAGAAATCTTCTGGACTCCAAAGAGACACTTTGAGCCCTTTACAAACAAGGAATTAGCCCGCAGGACCTGAAACACCTTCCTGACCTGCTGAACATGAGACTCCCAGTCATCAGAAAAAACCAAAATATCATCCAAATACACAATCATAAATTTATCCAGATATTCACGGAAAATATCGTGCATAAAGGACTGGAAGACTGAAGGAGCATTAGAAAGTCCGAAAGGCATTACCAAATACTCAAAATGGCCCTCAGGCGTATTAAATGCGGTTTTCCACTCATCACCTTGCTTTATTCGTATAAGATTATACGCACCCCGGAGATCAATCTTAGTGAACCATTTAGCCCCCTTAATGCGAGCAAACAAATCAGTCAACAAAGGCAAAGGATACTGATATTTTACGGTAATCTTATTCAAAAGACGATAATCTATACAAGGTCTCAAGGACCCATCTTTCTTGGCCACGAAAAAAAAACCTGCTCCCAAAGGGGACGAAGATGGACGGATATGTCCCTTTTCCAAGGACTCCTTAACATAATCCCGCATAGCAGTATGCTCTGGCACTGACAGATTGAACAAACGACCTTTAGGAAATTTACTACCAGGAATTAAATCTATAGCACAATCGCAATCCCTGTGAGGAGGAAGCAAACTGAGCTTAGGCTCCTCAAAAACATCCCGATAATCCGACAAAAATACAGGAACCTCAGAAGGAGTAGATGAAGCGATAGAAATCGGAGGTGCATCATCATGAACCCCCTGACATCCCCAGCTTAACACAGACATTTTTTTCCAGTCAAGGACTGGATTATGAGTTTGTAACCATGGCAGACCAAGTACTAGAACATCATGTAAATTATACAATACCAGGAAGCGAATCACCTCCTGATGAACGGGAGTCATACGCATGGTCACTTGTGTCCAGTACTGAGGTTTATTCATAGCCAAAGGTGTAGAGTCAATTCCCTTCAAAGGAATAGGGACTTCCAGAGGCTCCAGACTAAACCCACAGCGATTGGCAAATGACCAATCCATAAGACTCAGGGCAGCGCCTGAATCCACATAGGCATCGACGGAAATGGATGATAATGAACAAATCAGAGTCACAGACAGAATGACCTTAGACTGTAACGTACTAATGGCAACAGACTTATCAACCTTTTTTGTGCGTTTAGAGCATGCTGATATAACATGAGCTGAATCACCACAATAAAAGCACAACCCATTTTTCCGCCTATAGTTTTGCCGTTCACTTCTAGACTGAACTCTATCACATTGCATTGTCTCAAGTGCCTGTTCAGAAGACACCGCCAAATGGTGCACAGGTTTGCGCTCCCGTAAACGCCGATCAATCTGAATAGCCATAGTCATAGACTCATTCAGACCCGTAGGCGCAGGGAACCCCACCATAACATCTTTAATGGCCTCAGAAAGGCCATCTCTGAACTTTGCAGCCAAGGAGCACTCATTCCACTGAGTAAGCACTGACCATTTCCGAAATTTTTGACAATATATTTCTGCTTCATCTTGCCCCTGAGAGAGAGCTAATAAAGCTTTTTCAGCCTGAATCTCTTGGTTAGGTTCCTCATAGAGCAAACCCAATGCCAGAAAAAACGCATCCACATTAAGCAACGCAGGATCCCCTGGTGCCAATGCAAATGCCCAATTTTGAGGGTCACCCCGCAGGAAAGATATAATAATCTTAACCTGCTGAGCAGGGTCTCCAGAAGAGCGAGATTTCAAAGAAAGGTACAGCTTGCAATTGTTCCTAAAATTCAGAAAACTAGATCTATCTCCAGCAAAGAACTCTGGAATAGGAATTCTAGGTTCAGACATAGGAGCATGTACAACAAAATCTTGTATATTTTGAACCTTAGCAGCAAGATTATTCAAGCTGGAAGCTAAACTCTGGACGTCCATGATAAACAGCTAAGGTCAGAGCCATTCAAGGATTAAGAGGAGGAAAAAAAAAAAAAAAATCAGCCAGGCTGCAATTAGGGCTAGGCAGCAACCTCAGAGGGGGAAAAAAAAAACTTCCTCAGACTACTTTTCCTCCTACTTCAGCCCAAACATTTTGGGCCGGCTATACTGTCATGATTCCAATGGCAGGGAATCACAAAAGGACAAGCACCAACGAGCTCTAGGGTGATGGAACCTGAGCTGACCGCGACCCTAAACCTGAACACACAAATAACAATAGCCGGGGAACGTGCCTACGTTGATCCTAGACGTCTCGCACCAGCCGAAGATCTAACTTCCCCTATTCACCTCTCTTGCCTCCAGAGAAATACCCCACAGAAATAGTAGCCCCCCACATATAATGACGGTGAAATGAGAGGAAGGCACATACACAGTATGAAAACAGATTCAGCAAAATGAGGCCCGCTAAAACTAGATAGCAGAGGATACAAAAGTAAACTGCGCGGTCAGCAAAAAACCCTTCAAAAAACCATCCTGTAATTACTTGAACTCATGTTCCAACTCATGGAACATGAGGAGCAATTACAGCCCGCTAGAGCAACCAGCAGCAAAGAAACAATTATATGCAAGCTGGACAAGACAAAAATAAAGCAAAACGTGGAACAAGAAAATCAAAAACTTAGCTTGTCCTGAAGATTACTGAAGCCAGAAGCTGAGGTAACAAAACACTCTGATAACCTTGATAGCCGGCGGGGAAATGACAAGAAAGCCCGGTTAAATAGGAAACTCCCAAATCCTAATAGAACAGGTGGACACCAGAGACAGCAGAACACAAATCACCCAGTACCATCAGTAACCACCAGAGGGAGCCCAAAAACAGAACTCACAACAGGGACCATCCAGCTTGTTATTGAGAAGAGGGACCATCCAGCTTGTTATTGAGGAGAGTGACCATCCAGCTTGTTATTCAGAAGAGGGATCATCCAGCTTGTAATTGAGGAGAGGTATCATCCAGCTTGTTATTGAGGAGAGGGACCATCCAGCTTGTTATTGAAGAGAGGGACCATCCAGCTTGTTATTGAAGAGAGGGACCATCCAGCTTGTTATTGAGAAGAGGGACCATTCAGCTTGTTATTGAGGAGAGGGACCATCCAGCTTGTTATTGAGGAGAGGGACCATCCAGCTTGTTATTCAGAAGAGGGATCATCCAGCTTGTAATTGAGGAGAGGTATCATCCAGCTTGTTATTGAGGAGAGGGACCATCCAGCTTGTTATTGAAGAGAGGGACCATCCAGCTTGTTATTGAGAAGAGGGACCATCCAGCTTATTATTGACGAGAGGGACCATCCAGCTTGTTATTGAGGAGAGGGACCATCCAGCTTGTTATTGAGGAGATGGACCATCCAGCTTGTTATTCAGGAGAGGGCCCATCCAGCTTGTTATTGAGGAGAGGGGCCATCCAGCTTGTTATCGAGGAGAGGGACCATCCAGCTTGTTATCGAGGAGAGGGACCATCCAGCTTGTTATAGAGGAGAGGGACCATCCAGCTTGTTATTGAGGAGAGGGACCATCCAGCTTGTTATTGAAGAGAGGGACCATCCAGCTTGTTATTGAGGAGAGGTACCATCCAGCTTGTTATTGAAGAGAGGGACCATCCAGCTTGTTATTGAGAAGAGGGACCATCCAGCTTATTATTGACGAGAGGGACCATCCAGCTTGTTATCGAGGAGAGGGACCATCCAGCTTGTTATCGAGGAGAGGGACCATCCAGCTTGTTATAGAGGAGAGGGACCATCCAGCTTGTTATTGAGGAGAGGGACCATCCAGCTTGTTATTGAGGAGAGGGACCATCCAGCTTGTTATTCAGAAGAGGGATCATCCAGCTTGTAATTGAGGAGAGGTACCATCCAGCTTGTTATTGAGGATTGGGACCATCCAGCTTGTTATTGAGGAGAGGGACCATCCAGCTTGTTATTGAAGAGAGAGACCATCCAGCTTGTTATTGAGAAGAGGGACCATCCAGCTTGTTATTGAGGAGAGGGACCATCCAGCTTGTTATTGAGGAGAGGGACCATCCAGCTTGTTATTCAGAAGAGGGATCATCCAGCTTGTAATTGAGGAGAGGTATCATCCAACTTGTTATTGAGTAGAGGGACCATCCAGCTTGTTATCGAGGAGAGGGACCATCCAGCTTGTTATAGAGGAGAGGGACCATCCAGCTTGTTATTGAGGAGAGGGACCATCCAGCTTGTTATTAAGGAGAGGGACCATCCAGCTTGTTATTCAGAAGAGGGATCATCCAGCTTGTAATTGAGGAGAGGTACCATCCAGCTTGTTATTGAGGAGAGGGACCATCCAGCTTGTTATTGAGGAGAGGGACCATCCAGCTTGTTATTGAGGAGAGGGACCATCCAGCTTGTTTTTGAGGAGAAGGACCATCCAGCTTGTTATTGAGGAGAGGGGCCATCCAGCTTGTTATTCAGAAGAGGGATCATCCAGCTTGTAATTGAGGAGAGGTACCATCTGTTAGGGGTCGAGTTCCCGCTTCTGCACAGGGGGAATCTCGAGCCACTTCCGCTGCGGTCTCCCATTCTTGTCCAGCCGCAGTGGAGCCTGCTCAGCAAGGACGTCGGTCCCAGCGTCTTGCTCATTCTCACTCTGTTCTGAGAGTTAGTGCTGCTTCTCCAGTCTCTGCCTTTAAAGTCAGTGCTGGTCAGCAGCGAGCGGACTTCTCTGGGACTAAGTCCTTGTCTGCATGTACTGAGCATGCCCAGCGTAAGGTCTCCCGTTGGAGATCGAGGGTCATGTGCTCAGGCTCTGCAGCACATTCCATTGGTCCTCTTGGCAGGTCCTAGAAGGGCAAAAGTGCTGCGGCCACTTCCTGTGCTGCTGTTATATAAACTGCGCATGACCGCACGGCCATGCGCTAGTATTGTTTTACAATTGCTTATGTGTGTATGTTGTGAGTGCAAGTCGTCCTTGGAAACCCCTACCCTATTGAATGTCTGTTCGCGGAAGGTGTATGGCTGCTACCTAGCGCCCGACTTAGCCTACAGCACTAACACACATCACAGCGTCCTGTAGCTGTGCCTGCCAGTACGGCGCCGTGCGCCTGCCTTGCGCTTTCCATACCCGAGTCTGGGTGGTTAGTGGCGTCCGTTAGTGCGGCATCGCTCGCACTCTTGTGCACAGATTGCTTAAGGTTCTCTACACACCCAGTTGCGGTGTTACGCCAGCAAGGGTCTAATCGGGCTCCAATCCCTTCTGGGGTTAAGTCCGCTGACCACTTGCTCGCGCACTAGTGCGGTACTGCGGTCCTGTGAATTAACAGGATCGCTTTCTTCACGCTGGGTGAGGTTTAACCCACGCGTGTATACTTTAGTGTACCGCCATATTGTCTGCTAATTGCTAGCAGCAGGTTCTCACCTGCACGGTGGACCCCGGACTGCGAACGCACCTTTATCATCTGTCTTGGTGCGTTCCGCCAGTCCTAACAGAATACTAGCGCCAGGGTCTGGCTAGTAAAATGGCGGACGATCAGCGTTTACAGCGGTACATCCAGCAGCTGGAGGGAAGGTTGGCGGCTTTTGAGCGTTCAACCTCAGCTGTGGATGTTACTGCTGTCGCTGTTCAGGCTGCAAGTGTGGCTGCAGCTACCTTGTCCACTGCCGCTCCTGTACCGACGCTATCTCGCCTCCCGCTACCAGAGAAATTTTCTGGTGACAGAAAGTCCTGTAGGGGTTTCGTGAGTCAGTGCTCAATACATCTCGAGCTTCTGGCCTCTCGTTTCCCTACAGAGCGGGCTAAGGTGGGCTTTATAATTTCCTTATTGTCGGACAGGGCGTTGCAGTGGGCTACGCCGCTGTGGGAGCGTGGCGATCATGTGGTGCAGAGTGCTCCGTTATTCCTGAGCACTCTGAAACAGGTCTTTCTTGGACCTCGTGTCACCCATGACACGGCGCTCCAACTGTTGGCACTGACTCAGGGCTCGTCCTTGGTCAGCCTTTTTGCCGTCCATTTCCGCACTCTGGCATCTGAGCTGGAGTGGTCGGATAAAGCCCTTATCCCTATATTTTGGAGGGGGCTGGCTGACCACGTTAAGGACGCTCTGGCCACTAGGGAGATTCCCGCCACACTGGAGGAGTTAATAGCAGTATCTACTCGCATTGACCGCCGTTTTCACGAGCGGAGGTTAGAGCGAGCCCAGTGTAGGCAGAGGTTTCGGCTGGCTCCCACCTTCGCCAAACCTTTGGAATCTCCAGTTCAGGCTCCTGAGGTTCAGGAACCTAAGGTGGTGTCACGAGCGGGATCTAAGTCCCAGACTGCTCGTGCACTCCAGGGTTGCCAGGTTTGCCAACAGTCAGGACATCTTGCCACCAGATGTCATCAGCGGTCGAGGAAACGTCAGCGTCTAGTGGTAGTAGGTGGAGGTGCACTAGACACTGCGACGTTTGCCTCCAAATTGTCCTTTAAGGGGACAATTACCTTTGGCTCATCCTCCCACTCGGTAGACCTCTGCGTGGATTCTGGGGCGGAGGGCAATTTTATGTCTTCTGCCTTCGCCCAACGTCACGCAATACCCCTGGTTATGCTATCCCAACCAGTAACGGTACGAGTGGTGAATGGGTCGACACTCCCCGCACAGATAACACATCAGACCATCCCTGTTACTCTGTCCCTGTCGCCATCCCATCAGGAGATTATTTCTCTACTCGTCATTCCTGAGGGTATTGATGAGGTCCTGTTGGGGATACCTTGGCTACGGTACCACTCTCCTCACATCGAGTGGTCCTCAGGCAGAATTCTGGGATGGGGTGAATCATGTGGGGGTAGGTGTCACCGAGAGTGCGTTCAGGTTGCTACTACTGAGGTACCCGCAGATCTATCCTCTCTCCCCAAGCAATATTGGTCATATGCAGACGTGTTCTCCAAGAAGGCGGCGGAGACCCTTCCGCCCCATCGCCCCTATGACTGTCCTATCGATCTCTTGCCTGGTGCTGAGCCTCCCCGGGGTCGAGTCTACCCATTATCTCTCCCGGAAACGGAGGCAATGTCTCAGTACATACAAGAGAATCTGGCAAGAGGGTTCATTAGGAAGTCAGTGTCACCTGCTGGGGCAGGGTTCTTCTTCGTGCAGAAGAAGAATGGAGAACTACGTCCATGCATAGACTACAGGGGTCTTAATGCTATCACAGTTAAGAACAAGTACCCTTTGCCGTTGATATCTGAGCTTTTCGATAGGCTTCGGGGAGCTAGAGTGTTTACGAAACTAGATCTGCGGGGTGCTTACAACCTGATTCGCATCCGTGAGGGGGACGAGTGGAAAACGGCATTTAACACCAGAGATGGGCACTATGAGTATCTGGTGATGCCCTTCGGGCTCTGTAATGCACCTGCCGTTTTTCAAGACTTTGTCAACGACATCTTCCGGGATATGCTTTCCACCTCGGTTGTAGTCTATCTGGATGATATTCTCATCTTTTCTCCAGATATTGACTCCCACCGGAGAGATGTTGGCAGAGTCTTCGACCTCCTACGGGCAAACTCTCTTTACGCAAAGTTGGAGAAGTGTGTGTTTGAGCAGGAGTCCTTACCTTTCCTGGGCTATATCATCTCCGCCCAGGGATTGGCTATGGATCCTGCCAAACTACAGGCTGTGATGGACTGGCAAGAGCCCCATTCTCTTAAAGCGGTGCAGCGCTTTATGGGGTTCATAAACTATTACCGCCAGTTCATTCCCCACTTCTCAACTCTGGTGGCTCCCTTGGTAGCCCTCACCAAGAAGGGAGCGAATCCCAAATTGTGGTCGGAAGAGGTCTCCAAGGCCTTCACTTCTATTAAGTCCCACTTTGCTAGCGCTCCCATCTTACATCGTCCCGATGTGGATAAGCCATTCCTACTGGAGGTGGATGCCTCGTCCGTTGGTGCTGGAGCAGTCCTCTACCAAAAGGATGCTCAAGGTCGGAAGCATCCATGCTTCTTCTTCTCCAAGACCTTCACGCCAGCGGAGAGGAACTACTCCATCGGGGACAGGGAGTTGCTAGCAATGAAGTTGGCCTTTTCGGAGTGGAGACACCTTCTGGAAGGTGCGCGGTTTCCCTTCCAAGTTTACACGGACCACAAAAATTTGGTCTATTTGCAGACAGCCCAGCGGCTAAATTCTCGCCAGGCCAGATGGTCCCTGTTCTTCTCCCGATTCCACTTTTCCCTGCATTATCTCGCCGGGGAGAAGAATATCCGTGCTGACGCTCTCTCTCGCTCCCTTATGTCAACTGAGGAGGAGGAAGAGGAGCCTCGGCTTATTGTCCCTTCCGAGAGCCTGAGAACCGTGGCGCCGGTATCGCTAGAGTCTGTGCCTCCGGGCAAGACTTTTGTGCCCATTAATTTGCGACCGGAGGTTCTCTCTTGGGCTCATTCGTCCAGGGTGGGTGGACACTTTGGGACAAAGAGGACATCTGAGCTACTGGCGAGGACGTACTGGTGGCCGCATATGGTCCGGGATGTCAGGGATTACGTTCTGGCGTGTGTCTCCTGCGCCAAAAATAAATCTCCGCGTCAAAGGCCAGCTGGTTTGCTCTATCCCTTGCCGGTGGCAGATAGGCCCTGGGAGATGGTCGGGATGGACTTTGTTGTGGGTTTGCCCAAGTCTCGCGGCTGTACCATCATTTGGGTCATCACCGATCATTTCTCAAAAATGGTGCATTTGGTGCCGCTGCCGCGGTTACCTTCTGCACGGGCCTTGGCAGCGTTGTTCATCAGACATATCTTCCGCCTACATGGTATGCCAGACAAAATTGTCAGTGACCGGGGTCCCCAGTTTGCGTCTCGGTTCTGGAGAGAGCTCTGTCGTCTTCTCAGTATTGAGTTGAATCTCTCTTCCGCTTATCATCCCGAGACGAATGGGTTGGTAGAGAGGGCCAACCAGACCTTGGTCACATACCTGCGACATTTTGTTTCAGCCAGGCAGGATGACTGGGCATCCTTGCTATCATGGGCAGAGTTTGCACTGAACAACGCCGTTGCCGACTCCACTGGACAAACCCCATTCCTCCTCAACTATGGTCAGCATCCACGGGTACCTGTGCCTATGCCCGTGTCTTCCGCCGACTCCAGGGTGGCAGACTGGGCTGTGGAGGCACGGGATATTTGGGACCGCACTCAGGATGCCATTCGGGCCTCTAAGGAGAGAATGAGGTCCTCCGCTGATGCTCATCGGCGCCCCGCCCCGACCTTTGCTCCTGGCGACTTGGTGTGGCTCTCCGCCCGTAACATCAGGCTGCGAGTTGAGTCCACTAAATTTGCTCCTTGCTACTTGGGTCCATTCAAGGTCCTCGAGCAGGTTAATCCTGTGGTCTATCGTTTGGCCCTTCCGCCACGCCTGGGTATCACCGACACCTTTCATGTGTCCCTCTTGAAACCCGTGTATATGTCCCGCTTTTCCGAGTCATCTGCTGGGACATCGGGTTCGTCTACAGACGATTATGAGGTGAACGCTATTTTGGGGTGCAAGGTGGTGCGTGGTAAAAAATTTTATTTGGTGGACTGGAAGGGTTATGGCCCCGAGGACAGGTCCTGGGAACCTGTTGAGCACATTCGGGCCCCGCAGCTCATTGCTGCCTTCGAACGTAGCGAGGCCCAAGGAGGGGGGGGCCCTAGGAGGGGGGGTAATGTTAGGGGTCGAGTTCCCGCTTCTGCACAGGGGGAATCTCGAGCCACTTCCGCTGCGGTCTCCCATTCTTGTCCAGCCGCAGTGGAGCCTGCTCAGCAAGGACGTCGGTCCCAGCGTCTTGCTCATTCTCACTCTGTTCTGAGAGTTAGTGCTGCTTCTCCAGTCTCTGCCTTTAAAGTCAGTGCTGGTCAGCAGCGAGCGGACTTCTCTGGGACTAAGTCCTTGTCTGCATGTACTGAGCATGCCCAGCGTAAGGTCTCCCGTTGGAGATCGAGGGTCATGTGCTCAGGCTCTGCAGCACATTCCATTGGTCCTCTTGGCAGGTCCTAGAAGGGCAAAAGTGCTGCGGCCACTTCCTGTGCTGCTGTTATATAAACTGCGCATGACCGCACGGCCATGCGCTAGTATTGTTTTACAATTGCTTATGTGTGTATGTTGTGAGTGCAAGTCGTCCTTGGAAACCCCTACCCTATTGAATGTCTGTTCGCGGAAGGTGTATGGCTGCTACCTAGCGCCCGACTTAGCCTACAGCACTAACACACATCACAGCGTCCTGTAGCTGTGCCTGCCAGTACGGCGCCGTGCGCCTGCCTTGCGCTTTCCATACCCGAGTCTGGGTGGTTAGTGGCGTCCGTTAGTGCGGCATCGCTCGCACTCTTGTGCACAGATTGCTTAAGGTTCTCTACACACCCAGTTGCGGTGTTACGCCAGCAAGGGTCTAATCGGGCTCCAATCCCTTCTGGGGTTAAGTCCGCTGACCACTTGCTCGCGCACTAGTGCGGTACTGCGGTCCTGTGAATTAACAGGATCGCTTTCTTCACGCTGGGTGAGGTTTAACCCACGCGTGTATACTTTAGTGTACCGCCATATTGTCTGCTAATTGCTAGCAGCAGGTTCTCACCTGCACGGTGGACCCCGGACTGCGAACGCACCTTTATCATCTGTCTTGGTGCGTTCCGCCAGTCCTAACACCATCCAGCTTGTTATTGAGGAGAGGGACCATCCAGCTTGTTATTGAGGAGAGGGACCATCCAGCTTGTTATTGAGGAGAGGGACCATCCAGCTTGTTATTGAGGAGAGGGACCATCCAGCTTGTTATTCAGGAGAGGGACCATCCAGCTTGTTATTGAAAAGAGGGACCATCCAGCTTGTTATTGAGGAGAGGGACCATCCAGCTTGTTTTTCAGGAGAGGGACCATCCAGCTTTTTATTGAGGAGAGGGGCCAACCAGCTTGTTATTGAGGAGAGGGACCATCCAGCTTTTTATTGAGGAGAGGGGCCAACCAGCTTGTTATTGAGGAGAGGGACCATCCAGCTTGTTATTGAGGAGAGGTACCATCCAGCTTGTTATAATCGCACAGTTCTGCACTTCTGATGTATGGGGGTATTAGTGCCTATGGCAGGAGCAGCACACACATGAAAGGCTCCATTAAGTTATCTGCTCCATCCAGCCAACGTCTATTTCTTGGAAGGTCTCGCATATTTCAGCAATGGTAAACCACATGCTGCATCCATCACAGCAGCTTAGCTCTACAGAAGAAGAGATTGTGGAATGTATCAGCCGCCTGCAGTTCAGACATTTCACCAATAGAAAATATTGGTTGAATTATGCAACTGAAAAAAAAGGCGAAGACCCCGAACTGCAATGTTTCTCTCCCAAAACTTCAGCAATTGTCTCCTCACTTCCTCGACGTTTACAGACTGATGAAAGAAGAAGAGGAGATGCTGCACAATGGTGGATACGGCCCGGGGCACAACTTTTTTGAGATGTCACTGCCATCAATTTCTAAATAAGTAATTTAAAGGAAAATTGTCCAGTGTACAATTTCTGATCTGTGTTCCCCTACAGGGGAAATTCTCTTCACACGCAGGACCCTAGATTTATATTTGCCTCTGCTACAAGTTTCCTTAATTTCCGGTCTCTGACTTCTAAATTCCATGCCTTTGTGTGTCCTAAAATCCTGGTATTGGTCAGTATTTTCCATTGGTTTCATGGAACAGATTGTCTCATTAACGAGATTGCTGATTGGCTGCTCAAGACTGTACAGGCTTATATAGGTAAATGTATTGTATCATATGGTCAAAGTGGCCAGGAAAAACCAGGAGCATCCCTATATCATAAAATATGAGGTTGCTTTGAGGAAGTGGCATGGTCACAAGGGTGAGGTTGATGATCTGGGAGCAAACTTTGTATGAATATATAGGACACTCGAATATATGAAACTTTGTATTGTACCATACCATACTATTTTTCTTATGAGCCACTTCTCCTCCTCCCTGACTCCTTAAGTCATCATTCCATTTGAAAAAATGCTAAAATTCATATAAAAATAGTAAAAGTAATGTCAGCTCACTGATGGATCAGATTAAAGCTGCCAATCAAAACCTATAGAGAAGGTCTTTCAGTTTATAGTGTTTTATCTCACTCCAAAGCTGAATTCACAGCTACACTGTTCAGTATTGCTGTTTAAGCTCCTCCATGCTGCTGCTGCTGCTTTCTAATAATTGTTTTCTCTCACACCAGTGCTAAATTTACAGCTACACTGCTCAATATTTCTGTGTAATGTCCTCAATTATGCTACTTTCTAGTAAATGTTTTATCTCACCCCAGAGCTGGATTCACCGTTGCACTGCTCAGCATTTGTTACAAAGAGACAGGAGAGCAGATATCCCTCATGTCTGTGTGTGCTGTGTATCATGACAGCCTGTCTTCACTCACTAGAACGGTGACAAATGAAAATTAGAGATAGGACCTGCAGTGGTTAAAATTTTTGAAAAAAAATGCAGACTGCAAATCATATAATGGCAAGAAATAGTGTTATCCCTCATGTATACACCTGACGGCTAATTCTGAGCAGTCCCGTAAATTGACAATGAAGCTTTAAGAGTCAGTAGAGCTGCCATAGGAGCTTTGACAAAGAACGCCATGTGACAACCCCTTTAATTGGACGGACTCCCAGTTGCAGGTTTCATTTAATTTGTAATATTATTATATTAGCCAATATGTAGGAAGTAATTCTGCACTATCGCCACTGCAGATTAGTTTCGCAATAAGGAAATGGATGAATGAAAGGATGGATGTGCGACTGTCGTCATAAGTCAATGTTGATCTTAACATTTTGGCATTTTGTGAACTAATCCAGGTGTTATTCTTACCTGTGAAGTACAATAATCTCAGGACACTTCCTCAGCAGCAGGAGACGTTAATCAAGCAAAAGTGAAAAACAAACAAACCCAATGTGGTTGCACAGCAGACAGATAAACGTCAGGGCACAATGCATCCTGTAGTGAGGGCTGCCGCATACAAAGCATGCACTGCCCTTATCAGTAAGGATAAGATACACCACAATATATATGTACATAGCGCCACCATCATCTGTGGCGATGCACGTGATCTAATGGGGATAAAATCATAAATGCAGAAATACACTCTGCACGAGTTCAGAGGAACGTGACTCACATGCTTTCTCTATGAGTGGGCGGAGAAAGAACGACTCACCAGCTTTCTCTATAAGTGGGTGGGAGAAACAGGAGTCACAGGCTTTCTCCATGTGTGTGAAAGAAGCAGGAATCACAGGTTTTATAAGTGGGTGGGAGAAGCAGGACTCACAGGCTTTCTCTATAATTGTGTGAAAGCAGGACTCACAGGCTTTTTAAGTGGGTGGGAGAAGCAGGACTCACAGGCTTTCTTTATAAGTGGGTGTGTTCTGTCTCCGCCATCAAATATTGTTACCCTGATTATCTGTTTGCATAATTGCAGGTTTCTCAGTATGGATATATTTATACCTTTATTTGTTTGTGATGCTTTGGCTCCCTCTAGCGGTCAAAGTTATGTTGGCAGTTCCATTTTTCTGTTTTTGTACTATCCATGTCTGATTCTCCTCCTCCTTTGCAATGCATTATGGTAGCTCAGCCTCCATTTCCCTCCATTTTTCCTTTCACTTTCTTCGGTTTGCCTTCAAGGAAAGACGCTTCACTTCATCCCCCTTGCGATTGCATTGCCGGTATGTCTTTATGCTTCCTATAGATATTTCTGATCTATATTAGCTTAGTTTAACCAGTTGTACTCCTAGTTCAGTTACTAGCCTTCTAAATGTTATGCATAATGTACATCATGTGTAGTATGTATCTGTTCTATACCATGCACTGATTCTATGTATATCATTGTTCACAGTTTCACCGCATCAATATACCACTACGTTTAATAAAGCACAGACTCAACCACAGTCTCCTTATTGGACCCCGGTATAGCGGTTTAGCTGACTGTATAGCTACGTATGAGCCTGCCTCAGCTAGTGAGGACAGAACAGTGAAACGGCAGCCATCCAACTAGTGGGATTCAAGTCACCGGCTACACAGGGACTAAATACAGCTACAGCAATCTCTGCACAGCCAAGCACTTTCCCAAGACACCATGTCTCACAAATCGCATAGGACAAGATCTGTTACTTCCGTCTCCTCAAAGACAACATCCATCAGCAGCGCTGTCGCCATTGCCCGCGCAAATGCTGAAGCTGCCAAAATACGAGCGAGCTTTGCTGACCAAGAGATGCAACTTAAATTAGAAAAAGCACGCATAGATGAAGAGAGAGCCGATCAAGAGAGAAGGTCGCGCTTAGAGAGAGCCGATCAAAAGAGAAGGTCGCAGTTAGAGAAGGCACGTGTGGATGCCGCCTTAGAAAGCCTAGCAGCAAAAAGGGATGCTGCCGCATTCCTCGCCGAAGCAGAATCGCTAGAAGCCACGCAAAATCCCAAGCTGCATAGCCAAAGCAGTACGTCGAGTCTGGAGTTTCCACTGCAAGACTCACCACAACGCACATCTCAGTATGTTAATGACCTTCCTGATCCAAACTATAACCCTGAACCAGTACCAAAACCAGAATACGACACCTCCAGCGAAGTGAGCGAGAGTCGTCACGAGGCTCAGGACAGAAACAAACTCGAAAATGTGAGGCAAAACAACTCTGCTAATGACTACCTTGCCCCTCATCAGGTAACCAACGTGGATCACCCTGCTGACGCACCGTACATCAGGCCGAAGCAATACGACACCGGCTGGCGCCACCATGAGGACACTAACAGGTACGAACGCACCTCACATCACTATCAGGGCGACCCATCACCAGTATACTCTGCTGACAACCGGTTCACGACAGAATTTGCCAAGTTCTTCACACGACGTGAACTGGTTACCAAGGAACTCATGAAATTCACTGACCGAGCTGACGGTTACAGAGCTTGGAAAGCTTCCTTCCAAAATGTCATTAGAGACTTGGGGCTACAACACAGGGAAGAGATAGACCTGTTAGTCAAATACCTGGGAGAAGAGTCAGTCAAACACGCAGTAAGGATCAGAGACATTAATATAAACCGCCCTGAGACTGGCCTCAAAGAGATCTGGAAAAGGCTGGATGAGTGTTACGGCTCAGCAGAAGTAATAGAAAGAGCCTTGTTCAAAAGAATCGATGACTTTCCTAAAATATCTAACAAAGGTCTCCAGAAACTTAGAGAGCTAAGCGACTTGCTAAAGGAAGTCCAAGTTGCCAAATACGAGGACGACCTACAGGGACTTGCATTTCTCGACACAGCCAGAGGTGTTAACCCTATAGTCCAGAAGTTGCCCTACAATCTACAGGAGAGGTGGCTCACACATGGTTCCACGTACAAATACAAACACAGCGTTCCATTCCCTCCCTTCTCCGTTTTTGTAGACTTCATACACCAACAAGGGAAAAATGGTAACAAAATTCTCATTGGGGTCTGTTACAAACCCCCAAATATAACAGAAAGCATGGAAAGTCTACTTCTAAAGCAGATAGATGAAGCTGCAACCCATAATGAGGTCCTGGTTATGGGGGACTTTAACTACCCGGATATTAACTGGGAAACAGAAACCTGTGAAACCCATAAAGGCAACAGGTTTCTGCTAATAACCAAGAAAAATTATCTTTCACAATTGGTGCAGAATCCAACCAGAGGAGCAGCACTTTTAGACCTAATACTATCTAATAGACCTGACAGAATAACAAATCTGCAGGTGGTTGGGCATTTAGGAAATAGCGACCACAATATTGTGCAGTTTCACCTGTCTTTCACTAGGGGGACTTGTCAGGGAGTCACAAAAACATTGAACTTTAGGAAGGCAAAGTTTGAACAGCTTAGAGATGCCCTTAATCTGGTAGACTGGGACAATATCCTCAGAAATGAGAATACAGATAATAAATGGGAAATGTTTAAGAACATCCTAAATAGGCAGTGTAAGCGGTTTATACCTTGTGGGAATAAAAGGACTAGAAATAGGAAAAACCCAATGTGGCTAAACAAAGAAGTAAGACAGGCAATTAACAGTAAAAAGAAAGCATTTGCACTACTAAAGCAGGATGGCACCATTGAAGCTCTAAAAAACTATAGGGAGAAAAATACTTTATCTAAAAAACTAATTAAAGCTGCCAAAAAGGAAACAGAGAAGCACATTGCTAAGGAGAGTAAAACTAATCCCAAACTGTTCTTCAACTATATCAATAGTAAAAGAATAAAAACTGAAAATGTAGGCCCCTTAAAAAATAGTGAGGAAAGAATGGTTGTAGATGACGAGGAAAAAGCTAACATATTAAACACCTTCTTCTCCACGGTATTCACGGTGGAAAATGAAATGCTAGGTGAAATCCCAAGAAACAATGAAAACCCTATATTAAGGGTCACCAATCTAACCCAAGAAGAGGTGCGAAACCGGCTAAATAAGATTAAAATAGATAAATCTCCGGGTCCGGATGGCATACACCCACGAGTACTAAGAGAACTAAGTAATGTAATAGATAAACCATTATTTCTTATTTTTAGTGACTCTATAGCGACAGGGTCTGTTCTGCAGGACTGGCGCATAGCAAATGTGGTGCCAATATTCAAAAAGGGCTCTAAAAGTGAACCTGGAAATTATAGGCCAGTAAGTCTAACCTCTATTGTTGGTAAAATATTTGAAGGGTTTCTGAGGGATGTTATTCTGGATTATCTCAATGAGAATAACTGTTTAACTCCATATCAGCATGGGTTTATGAGAAATCGCTCCTGTCAAACCAATCTAATCAGTTTTTATGAAGAGGTAAGCTATAGACTGGACCACGGTGAGTCATTGGACGTGGTATATCTCGATTTTTCCAAAGCGTTTGATACCGTGCCGCACAAGAGGTTGGTACACAAAATGAGAATGCTTGGTCTGGGGGAAAATGTGTGTAAATGGGTTAGTAACTGGCTTAGTGATAGAAAGCAGAGGGTGGTTATAAATGGTATAGTCTCTAACTGGGTCGCTGTGACCAGTGGGGTACCGCAGGGGTCAGTATTGGGACCTGTTCTCTTCAACATATTCATTAATGATCTGGTAGAAGGTTTACACAGTAAAATATCGATATTTGCAGATGATACAAAACTATGTAAAGCAGTTAATACAAGAGAAGATAGTATTCTGCTACAGATGGATCTGGATAAGTTGGAAACTTGGGCTGAAAGGTGGCAGATGAGGTTTAACAATGATAAATGTAAGGTTATACACATGGGAAGAGGGAATCAATATCACCATTACACACTGAACGGGAAACCACTGGGTAAATCTGACAGGGAGAAGGACTTGGGGATCCTAGTTAATGATAAACTTACCTGGAGCAGCCAGTGCCAGGCAGCAGCTGCCAAGGCAAACAGGATCATGGGGTGCATTAAAAGAGGTCTGGATACACATGATGAGAGCATTATACTGCCTCTGTACAAATCCCTAGTTAGACCGCACATGGAGTACTGTGTCCAGTTTTGGGCACCGGTGCTCAGGAAGGATATAATGGAACTAGAGAGAGTACAAAAGAGGGCAACAAAATTAATAAAGGGGATGGGAGAACTACAATACCCAGATAGATTAGCGAAATTAGGATTATTTAGTCTAGAAAAAAGACGACTGAGGGGCGATCTAATAACCATGTATAAGTATATAAGGGGACAATACAAATATCTCGCTGAGGATCTGTTTATACCAAGGAAGGTGACGGGCACAAGGGGGCATTCTTTGCGTCTGGAGGAGAGAAGGTTTTTCCACCAACATAGAAGAGGATTCTTTACTGTTAGGGCAGTGAGAATCTGGAATTGCTTGCCTGAGGAGGTGGTGATGGCGAACTCAGTCGAGGGGTTCAAGAGAGGCCTGGATGTCTTCCTGGAGCAGAACAATATTGTATCATACAATTATTAGGTTCTGTAGAAGGACGTAGATCTGGGTATTTATTATGATGGAATATAGGCTGAACTGGATGGACAAATGTCTTTTTTCGGCCTTACTAACTATGTTACTATGTTACTATGTTACTATGTTAACAAGCGAGAATTAGAAACGATCCCAGCTTTGACTTTGCAATACCATATGCCACACCGTCACCACCTGCAAATCCACGCAGAACATCTGTGGCAGTACACAAGACTTATGTTTCTTCTTCAGGTTCTAATTACAGGTCTGCTGGCTGCTCCCAATCAGAGACAAAGGTGCAGGACCCTGACAAGCAGTGCCCACTTCATCAGAAGCCTCATCCTCTCCTGAAATGCAGAGCCTTCAGAGGAAAATCTATGCCAGATCGCAGAAGCTTCCTGAAAGAAAACTGTATCTGCTACAAGTGCTGCTCGTCCACAGCTCATCTCGCCAAGGATTGCAAGGTCAGTGTAAAATGCACAGAATGTGGCACCACAGATCATAACACCGCTCTACACCCTGGCCCAGCTCCATGGAGTACACAAAACACGCCAGCTGACAGTGAGCATGGCGGGGAGGAAAGGAACACTGATACAGCTACGCCAGAGATCACTTCACAATGCACCGAGGTCTGCAAAGGGACAATAGACAGTAGGTCCTGTTCAAAAATATGCCTCGTCAAAGTATACCCGAAGGGCCATAGAGACCAAGCTGTAAGGCTGTATGCTATCTTAGATGACCAAAGTAATCGATCCTTGGCTAGATCAACGTTCTTTGACCTATTCAACATCAAAGGGCCAAGCACTCCCTACTCCTTAAAGACATGTGCAGGTACTGTGACAACAGCAGGCAGGAAAGCTACTGACTACCAGATCGAGTCTTTAGACGGACAATTCTGCCTACCACTACCTACGATCATCGAATATAACCAGATCCCAGAAAACAGATCTGAAATCCCTACACCAGATGTAGCAATCCATCACGCTCACTTAAAACAAATAGCACACCTCATACCGGAACTTGACCATCAGGCCCAGATAATTCTGCTGTTGGGGAGAGATATCCTACAGGTTCATAAAGTGAGACGTCATATCAACGGACTCCACAATGCTCCCTATGCCCAAAGGCTAGACCTAGGATGGGTCATAATTGGCAACGTATGCTTGGGACGCATGCACGCCCCATCTTCTGTGACAAGCATGCTGACAAATACATTGGAGAAAGGACGTCCATCTCTGTTTCAACCTTGTAACAATGAGTTCCATGTCAGGGAACTGCCACACAGCATCCAACTGCCCAACCATCTAATAGACTTTACTCACGACAGCAATATAGTGTCGGGAAGCTATGAGGATCAGTTAGGGGGCACAGTCTTCCAGAGAACTAAGCAGGACAACCAAGTGGCAATGTCGGTAGAGGACAAGTTGTTCTTAGAGGTAATGGACAAGGGACTTGTTAAAGATGAGACCAACAGCTGGGTCGCACCTCTTCCCTTCAAAACCCACAGACCACGTCTACCGAACAACAGAAATCAGGCATTACAACGTTTCTCCTCTCTCATTCGTAATCTGCAAAAGAAACCAGAGATGAAAGATCACTTTTTCTCCTTCATGTCAAAGATTTTTGAAAACCGTCACGCAGAACTAGCTCCCACTCTCAAAGACTCTGAAGAATGCTGGTTCCTACCCATGTTCGGAGTATACCACCCTAAGAAACCAGGCCAGATCAGAGTCGTGTTTGATTCCAGTGCTAAATTTAATGATGTCTCCCTGAATGACGTTCTACTGATAGGACCAGACCTCAATAACAAACTACTGGGTGTACTTATGCGCTTCCGTAAGGATTCCATTGCCTTCATCGCTGACATCCAGCAAATGTTCCATTGTTTCCTTGTGAGAGAGAGAGACAGGAACTTCCTAAGATTCTTCTGGTACAGAGACAATGATCCTTCTAAAGAAGTCACGGAATATCGCATGAGAGTGCACATCTTTGGTAACAGTCCTTCCCCTGCAGTCGCCATTTACGGACTCAAAAGGTCGGCTCAGGAAGGAGAAGCAGAATACGGAGCAGATGTCAGACAATTCATAGAAAAGGACTTTTATGTCGACGACTGTCTAAAAGCCATGCCTTCAAATGAGACTGCCATCAGTCTTCTCAGGAGAGCTCAGGACATGCTTGCCTGCTCGAACCTTAGGCTTCATAAAATAGCCTCAAACAGCCAAGAATTCATGGAAGCGTTCCCTTCTCAGGACCTATGTAATGGTCTCAGAGACCTGGACCTGGGGTCAGACCCCGCACCAATGCAACGCAGCCTCGGGCTTCTCTGGAATCTACAATCAGACACTTTCACCTTTCAGGTCAGCCAGGAAGAAAGGCCTTTCACACGTAGAGGCGTCCTGTCTACCATCAACAGTCTGTACGATCCCTTGGGTTTTGCAGCTCCTGTTACTATACAAGGCAAGGCCCTACTAAGAGACTTAACTAGGGAAACATCTGACTGGGATGCACCTCTGCCACCTGATAAGAGGATCCAGTGGGAAGAGTGGAAGAACTCGTTAGCAGCACTCTCCAACCTGCATGTGCCAAGACCGTACACCCCTGTGCCATCTACTGAGATACAGAGCCAAAGACTGTACGTATTTGCAGATGCTTCTGTCAAAGCAATTGCCGCTGTTGCCTACCTCAAAACTGTAGACTCTAAATGTCAGTGCCACATTGGTTTCGTCATGGGAAAGGCCAAACTCACACCACAACCAGAGCACACTATACCCAGGTTAGAGCTTTGTGCCGCAGTCTTAGCCATTGAGTTAGCAGAGTTCATTGCATCTGAAATGGATATCGACCTGACACAGGCCAAGTTCTACTCAGACAGCAAAGTAGGCCTGGGATATATCCACAACGAAACCAGGCGATTCTACGTTTATGTCAATAACAGAGTGCTACGAATCAGGAGATCAGTTCACCCACAGCAGTGGCATTACATACCCACAGACCAGAATCCCGCAGATCATGCAACTAGAGCAGTTGACACAAGTCGACTAGGAAGCACAACGTGGCTCTCTGGACCAAAACTATTGTACATTGAGGAATGTTTTCCAGACACCTTCGAACTTGTAGGAGAGGACTCAGATGCTGAAATCTGCCCTCAGGTGTCTACACTACATACAATGACCTCTGTTATCCAGCTTGGATCTTGCAGGTTCGACAGATTCTCAAGTTGGAAGTCACTTACTCGAGCCATTACCTGCCTGACTCATATAACTCGCTCATTCATGGCTACCAGAACTTGTGGCACAGAAAAATGTAAAGGTTGGCATCTTTGTAAAAATACCTACGTTACCTCCGACTTAGAGTTCTCTAGAAATCACATCATCCTCACTGTTCAAAGAGAAACCTACTTTGCAGAAATCCAATGTCTTACTAACTAAGCTCCAATACCAGCGAGCAGCGTATTGAGAAAACTCGACCCATTCATCGACAGCAGCGGCCTGCTGAGGGTAGGAGGCCGACTCAAAGAAGCTGAGATGGAGTTTGTGGAGAAATTCCCTCTTATACTTACCCAGAAAACAGGACTGTCCAGTACCCCTCCAGGAGGATTCGACGCTAAGGACCTCTACAAGCGCCAATGGAGACAGGTACAAAGTCTTGCAACTACTTTCTGGGACAGGTGGCGCAAACAATATTTGTCTACCCTGCAGCCACGGACGAAGTGGCAATCTACTAAACCTAATCTGAACATAGGTGACCTTGTTCTTGTGAAAGACTGTCAGATTCATCGGAACCATTTCCCTCCATTTTTCCTTTCACTTTCTTCGGTTTGCCTTCAAGGAAAGACGCTTCACTTCATCCCCCTTGCGATTGCATTGCCGGTATGTCTTTATGCTTCCTATAGATATTTCTGATCTATATTAGCTTAGTTTAACCAGTTGTACTCCTAGTTCAGTTACTAGCCTTCTAAATGTTATGCATAATGTACATCATGTGTAGTATGTATCTGTTCTATACCATGCACTGATTCTATGTATATCATTGTTCACAGTTTCACCGCATCAATATACTACTACGTTTAATAAAGCACAGACTCAACCACAGTCTCCTTATTGGACCCCGGTATAGCGGTTTAGCTGACCGTATAGCTACGTATGAGCCTGCCTCAGCTAGTGAGGACAGAACAGGGTGGGAGAAGCAGGACTCACAGGCCTTCTCAGTGGGTGTGAGAAGCAGGACTCACAGGCTTGCTCTATAAGTTGTGAAAGAATCAGGACTCACAGGTTTTATAAGTGGATGGGAGAAGCAGGACTCACAGGCTTTCTCTATAAGTGGATGGGAGAAGTAGGACTTACAGGCTTTCTCTATAAGTGAGTGGGAGAAGCAGGACTCACAGGCTTGCACTATAAGTGTGTGGGAGAAGCAGGACTCACAGGTTTTCTCTATAAGTGGATGGGAGAAGCAGGACTCACAGGCTTTCTCTATAAGTGTGTGAAAAAAGCAGGACTCACAGGTTTTATAAGTGGGTGTGAGAAGCAGGACTCACAGGCTTTCTCTATAAGTGGGTGGGAGAAGCAGGACTCACAGGCTTTCTATATAAGTGTGTGAAAGAAGCAGGACTCATAGACTTTATAAGTGGGTGGGAGAAGCAGGACTCACAGGCTTTCTCTATAAGTGTGTGAAATAAGCAGGACTCACAGGTTTTATAAGTGGGTGGTAGAAGCAGGACTCACAGGCTTTCTCTATAAGTGGGTGGTAGAAGCAGGACTCACAGGCTTTCTCTATAAGTGGGTGGGAGAAGCAGGACTCACAGGTTTTCTCTATAAGTGGGAAGAAGAAGCAGGACTCACATGCTTTCTCTGTAAGTGGGTGGGAGAAGCAGGACTCACAGGCTTCCTCTATAAGTGGGTGTGAGATGCAGGACTCACAGGCTTTCTCTCTAAGTGGGAAGGAGAAGCAGGACTCACAGGCTTAGCAGGACTCATAGGCTTTCTCTATAAGTGGGTGGGAGAAACAGGAATCACAGGCTTTCTCCATGTGTGTGAAAGAAGGACTCACAGGCTTTATAAGTGGGTGGGAGAAGCAGGACTCACAGGTTTTCTCTGTAAGTGGGTGGGAGAAGCAGGACTCACAGGCTTTCTTTATAAGTGGGTGGGAGAAGTAGGACTCACAGGCCTTCTCAGTGGGTGTGAGAAGCAGGACTCACAGGCTTGCTCTATAAGTCTGTGAAAGAATCAGGACTCATAGGTTTTATAAGTGGATGGGAGAAGCAGGACTCACAGGCTTTCTCTATAAGTGAGTGGGAGAAGTAGGACTCACAGGCTTGCTCTATAAGTGGGTGGGAGAAGCAGGACTCACAGGTTTTCTCTATAAGTGGATGGGAGAAGCAGGACTCACACGCTTTCTCTATAAGTGTGTGAAAAAAGCAGGACTCACAGGTTTTATAAGTGGGTGTGAGAAGCAGGACTCACAGGCTTTCTCTATAAGTGGGTGGGAGAAGCAGGACTCACAGGCTTTCTATATAAGTGTGTGAAAGAAGCAGGACTCATAGACTTTATAAGTGGGTGGGAGAAGCAGAACTCACAGGCTTTCTCTATAAGTGTGTGAAAGAAGCAGGACTCACAGGTTTTATAAGTGGGTGGTAGAAGCAGGACTCACAGGCTTTCTCTATAAGTGGATGGGAGAAGCAGGACTCACAGGCTTTCTCTATAAGTGGGTGGGAGAAGCAGGACTCACAGGTTTTCTCTATAAGTGGGAAGGAGAAGCAGGACTCACAGGCTTTCTCTATACGTGGGTGGGAGAAGCAGGACTCACAGGCTTCCTCTATAAATGGGTGTGAGATGCAGGACTCACAGGCTTTCTCTCTAAGTGGGAAGGAGAAGCAGGACTCACAGGCTTAGCAGGACTCATAGGCTTTCTCTATAAGTGGGTGGGAGAAGCAGGACTCACAGGCTTTCTCTGTAAGTAGGTGGGAGAAGCAGGACTCACAGGCTTTCTCTGTAAGTGGGTGGGAGAAGCAGGACTCACAGGCTTTCTCTGTAAGTGGGTGGGAGAAGCAGGACTCACAGGCTTTCTCTGTAAGTGGGTGGGAGAAGCAGGACTCACAGGCTTTCTCTATAAGTGGGTGGGAGAAGCCGGACTCACAGGCTTTCTCTAAGAGTCTTGGCAGTTATTAAACAATTTATAACATGAGATAATCAAATAGTAGAAAACTCTATAAGTGGGTGGGAGAAGCAGGACTCACAGGCTTTCTCTGTAAGTGGGTGGGAGAAGCAGGACTCACATGCTTTCTCTGTAAGTGGGTGGGAGAAGCAGGACTCACAGGCTTCCTCTATAAGTGGGTGTGAGATGCAGGACTCACAGGCTTTCTCTCTAAGTGGGAAGGAGAAGCAGGACTCACAGGCTTAGCAGGACTCATAGGCTTTCTCTATAAGTGGGTGGGAGAAGCAGGACTCACAGGTTTTCACTGTAAGTGGGTGGGAGAAGCAGGACTCACAGGCTTTATCTATAAGTGAGTGGGTGAAGCAGGACTCACAGGCTTGCTCTATAAGTGGGTGAGAGAAGCAGGACTCACAGGCTTTCTCTATAAGTGGGTGGGAGAAGCCGGACTCACAGGCTTTCTCTAAGAGTCTTGGCAGTTATTAAACAATTTATAACATGAGATAATCAAATAGTAGAAAACTCTATAAGTGGGTGGGAGAAGCAGGACTCACAGGCTTTCTCTGTAAGTGGGTGGGAGAAGCAGGACTCACAGGCTTTCTCTGTAAGTGGGTGGGAGAAGCAGGACTCACAGGCTTTCTCTGTAAGTGGGTGGGAGAAGCAGGACTCACAGGCTTTCTCTGTAAGTGGGTGGGAGTAGCAGGACTCACAGGCTTTCTCTGTAAGTGGGTGAGAGAAGCAGGACTCACAGGCTTTCTCTATAAGTGGGTGAGAGAAGCAGGACCCACAGGCTTTCTCTATACGTGGGTGGGAGAAGCAGGACTCACAGGCTTTCTCTGTAAGTGGGTGGGAGAAGCAGGACTCACAGGCTTTCTCTGTAAGTGGGTGGGAGAAGCAGGACTCACAGGCTTTCTCTGTAAGTGGGTGGGAGAAGCAGGACTCACAGGCTTTCTCTGTAAGTGGGTGGGAGAAGCAGGACTCACAGGCTTTCTCAATAAGTGGGTGAGAGAAGCAGGACTCACAGGCTTTCTCTATACGTGGGTGGGAGAAGCAGGACTCACAGGCTTTCTCTGTAAGTGGGTGGGAGAAGCAGGACTTACAGGCTTTCTCTATAAGTGGGTGGGAGAAGCAGGACTCACAGGCTTTCTCTATAAGTGGGTGGGAGAAGCAGGACTCACAGGCTTTCTCTAAGAGTCTTGGCAGTTATTAAACAATTTATAACATGAGATAATCAAATAGTAGAAAACTTTTCGAGCCATAATTTAGCACTTTGCCCCTCTGAGTTCTGCTGCTTTAAGATAGACGATATTTCCATGACATAGTGCAGAACCATGCAGATGATTTTGATAAAATACTAACGTCATCATTCTGTCTTATTATATGAGACTGATTATGAGAATCTCGTAATAAATCACATTACAGAAGTTTCAGGCTGAGATTTATGTTTTTTTTAGATGTCATTGGCTGCAAAATATAGAAACACAGATCCAAACCCTGCAAGAATACATGAATAATGAGACGTCTCCTACCCAGGCAGGCAGCCATGATTTATAAAGAGGAGCCTCTGAATTTGTTAATAACTGTCAGAGTCCGGTACATTTTTATGTGTCACCTTTACATAGTGTCAGTCTGCAGGGAAACGTAACAGTAGAGCTTTATTATAGGGATTAGCAGCTATTACACAACAGTAAAATCATCAGATGCTTTATAACAGACGGCGTGGGGTTAGCTGAGGACAGCGAGTACTGTCCTTATAGTCATGGAGGTAACACACAGCTGAGGATTTAACCCCTTCCCGACCTGTGACACAGCGTATGCGTCATGAAAGTCGGTGCCAATCCGACCTGTGACGCATATGCTGTGTCACAGAAAGATCGCGTCCCTGCAGATCGGGTGAAAGGGTTAACTCCCATTTCACCCGCTCTGCAGGGACAGGGGGAGTGGTAGTTTAGCCCAGGGGGGGTGGCTTCACCCCCTCGTGGCTACGATCGCTCTGATTGGCTGTTGAAAGTGAAACTGCCAATCAGAGCGATTTGTAATATTTCACCTAAAAAAATGGTGAAATATTACAATCCAGCCATGGCCGATGCTGCAATATCATCGGCCATGGCTGGAAATACTAATGTGCCCCCACCCCACCCCTCCGATCGCCCCCCCAGCCCCCCGATCTGTGGCCCGCTCCCCTCCGTCCTGTGCTCCGCTCCCCCGTCCTCCTGTCCGCTCCCCCGTGCTCCAATCACACCCCCCCGTGCTCCAATCAAACCCCCCCGCACTCCGATCCCCCCCCGTGCTCCGAACCACCCCCCCTGCACACCGATCCCCCCCCCTGCACACCGATCCACCCGCCCGCACACCGATCACTCTCCCCCATGCTCCGATCCCTCCCCCCCCGTGCTCCGACGCCCCCCCGTGCCCTGATCTCCCCCCCCTGTGCCCTGATCTCCCCCCCTTATACTTACCGATCCTGGCGGGGTCCGTCAGTCTTCTTCCCCGAGCGCCGCCATGTTCCAAAATGGCGGGCGCATGCGCAGTGCGCCCGCCGAATCTGCCGGCCGGCAGATTCGTTCCAATGTGAATTTTGATCACTGTGATATAATCTATCACAGTGGTCAAAATAAAAAAACAGTAAATGACCCCCCCCATTTGTCCCCCATAGATAGGGACAATAATAAAATAAAGAATTTTTTTTTTTTTTCACTAAGGTTGGAGTTAGAACTAGGGTTAGGGTTAGGGGTAGGGTTAGGGGTAGGGTTAGGGTTAGGGTTAGGGTTAGGGGTAGGGTTAGGGGTAGGGTTAGGGGTAGGGGTAGGGGTAGGGTTAGGGGTAGGGTTAGGGTTAGGGTTTCGGTATGTGCACACGTATTCTGGTCCTCTGCGGATTTTTCTGCAGCGGATTTGATAAATCCGCAGTGCTAAACCGCTGCGGATTTATGGCAGATTTACCGCGGTTTTTCTGCGCATTTCACTGCGGTTTTACAACTGCGATTTTCTATTGGAGCAGTTGTAAAACCGCTGTGGAATCCGCAGAAAGAAGTGACATGCTGCGGAATGTAAACCGCTGCGTTTCCGTGCAGTTTTTCCGCAGCATGTGTACAGCGATTTTTGTTTCCCATAGGTTTACATTGAAATGTAAACTCATGGGAAACTGCTGCGGATCCGCAGCGTTTTCCAAAGCGTGTGCACATACCTTTAGAATTAGGCTATGTGCACACGGTGCGGATTTGGCTGCGGATCCGCAGCGGATTGGCCGCTGCGGATCCGCAGCAGTGTTCCATCAGGTTTACAGTACCATGTAAACCTATGGAAAACCAAATCCGCTGTGCCCATGGTGCGGAAAATACCGCACGGAAACGCTGCGTTGTATTTTCCGCAGCATGTCAATTCTTTGTGCGGTTTCCGCAGCGTTTTACACCTATTCCTCAATAGGAATCCGCAGGTGAAATCCGCAGGTAAAACGCAGTGCCTTTTACCCGCGGATTTTTCAAAAATGGTGCGGAAAAATCTCACACGAATCCGCAACGTGGGTACATAGCCTTAGGGTTAGGGTTGGGTTGGAATTAGGGTTGTGGTTAGGGTTAGGGGTGTGTTGGGGTTAGGGTTGTGGTTAGGGGTGTGTTGCGGTTAGGGTTGTGGTTAGGGTTACGGCTACAGTTGGGATAAGGGTTAGGGGTGTGTTGGCGTAAGAATTGAGGGGTTTCCACTGTTTAGGCACATCAGGGGGTCTCCAAACGCAACATGGCGCCACCATTGATTCCAGCCAATCTTTTATTCAAAAAGTCAAATGGTGCTCCTTCCCTTCCGAGCCCCGACGTGTGCCCAAACAGTGGTTTACCCCCACATATGGGGTATCAGTGTACTCAGGACAAACTGGGCAACAATTACTGGGGTCCAATTTCTCCTGTTACCCTTGAGAAAATAAAAAATTGCTTGCTAAAACATCATTTTTGAGGAAAGTAAAATGATTTTTTATTTTCACGGCTCTGCGTTGTAAACGTCTGTGAAGCACTTGGGGGTTCAAAGTGCTCACCACATATCTAGATAAGTTCCTTGGGGGGTCTAGTTTCCAAAATGGGGTCACTTTTGGGGGGTTTCTACTGTTTAGGCACACCAGGGGCTCTGCAAACGCAACGTGACGCCCGCAGACCATTCCATCAAAGTCTGCATTTCAAAACGTCACTACTTGACTTCCGAGCCCCGACATGTGCCCAAACAGTGGTTTACCCCCACATATGGGGTATCAGCGTACTCAGGACAAACTGGGCAACAATTACTGGGGTCCAATTTCTCCTGTTACCCTTGAGAAAATAAAAAATTGCTTGCTAAAACATCATTTTTGAGGAAAGAAAAATGATTTTTTATTTTCACGGCTCTGCGTTGTAAACGTCTGTGAAGCACTTGGGGGTTCAAAGTGCTCACCACATATCTAGATAAGTTCCTTGGGGGGTCTAGTTTCCAAAATGGGGTCACTTGTGGGGGGTTTCTACTGTTTAGGCACACCAGGGGCTCTGCAAACGCAACGTGACGCCCGCAGACCATTCCATCAAAGTCTGCATTTCAAAACGTCACTACTTGACTTCCGAGCCCCGACATGTGCCCAAACAGTGGTTTACCCCCACATATGGGGTATCAGCGTACTCAGGACAAACTGGGCAACAATTACTGGGGTCCAATTTCTCCTGTTACCCTTGAGAAAATAAAAAATTGCTTGCTAAAACATCATTTTTGAGGAAAGAAAAATGATTTTTTATTTTCACGGCTCTGCGTTGTAAACGTCTGTGAAGCACTTGGGGGTTCAAAGTGCTCACCACATATCTAGATAAGTTCCTTGGGGGGTCTAGTTTCCAAAATGGGGTCACTTGTGGGGGGTTTCTACTGTTTAGGCACACCAGGGGCTCTGCAAACGCAACGTGACGCCCGCAGACCATTCCATCAAAGTCTGCATTTCAAAAGTCACTACTTCCCTTCTGAGCCCCGACGTGTGCCCAAACAGTGGTTTACCCCCACATATGGGGTATCAGCGTACTCAGGAGAAACTGGACAACAACTTTTGGGGTCCAATTTCTCCTGTAACCCTTGGGAAAATAAAAAATTCTGGGCTAAAAGATTATTTTTGAGGAAAGAAAACGTATTTATTATTTTCACTGCTCTGTGTTATAAACTTCTGTGAAGCACTTGGGGGTTCAAAGTGCTCACCTCACATCTAGATAAGTTCCTTTCGGGGTCTAGTTTCTAAAATGGGGTCACTTGTGGGGGGTTTCTACTGTTTAGCCACATCAGGGGCTCTGCAAACGCAACGTAACGCCCGCAGAGCATTCCATCAAAGTCTGCATTTCAAAATGTCACTACTTGACTTCCGAGCCCCGACATGTGCCCAAACTGTGGTTTACCCCCACATATGGGGTATCAGCGTACTCAGGAGAAACTGTACAACAACTTTTGGGGTCAAATTTCTCCTGTTACCCTTGGGAAAATAATAAATTGCAGGCTAAAAGATCATTTTAGAGAAAATAAAATTTTTATTTTATTTTCATGGCTCTGCGTTATAAACTTCTGTGAAGCACTTGGAAGTTCAAAGTCCTCACCACACATCTAGATTAGTTCCTTTGGGGGTCTAGTTTCCAAAATGGGGTCATATGTGGGGGATCTCCAATGTTTAGGCACACAGGGGCTCTCCAAACGTGACATGGTGTCCGCTAATGATTGGAGCTAATTTTCCATTTAAAAAGCCAATTGGCGTGCCTTCCCTTCCGAGCCCTGCCGTGCGCCCAAACAGTGGTTTACCCCCACATATGGGGTATCAGCGTACTCAGGACAAACTGGACAACAACATTTGCGGTCCAATTTCTCCTATTACCCTTGGCAAAATAGGAAATTCCAGGCTAAAAATCATTTTTGAGGAAAGAAAAATTATTTTTTATTTTCATGGCTCTGCATTATAAACTTCTGTGAAGCACCTGGGGGTTTAAAGTGCTCAATATGCATCTAGATAAGTTCCTTGGGGGGTCTAGTTTCCAAAATGGGGTCACTTGTGGGGGAGCTCCAATGCATAGGCACACAGGGGCTCTCTAAACGCGACATGGTGTCCGCTAACAATTGGAGCTAATTTTCCATTCAAAAAGTCAAATGGCGCGCCTTCCCTTCCGAGCCCTGCCGTGTGCCCAAACAGTGGTTTACCCCCACATATGAGGTATCGGCGTACTCGGGAGAAATTGCCCAACAAATTTTAGGATTCATTTTATCCTATTGCCCATGTGAAAATGAAAAACTGAGGCGAAAAGAATTTTTTTGTGAAAAAAAAAAGTACTTTTTCATTTTTACAGATCAATTTGTGAAGCACCTGAGGGTTTAAAGTGCTCAATATGCATCTAGATAAGTTCCTTGGGGGGTCTAGTTTCCAAAATGGGGTCATTTGTGGGGGAGCTCCAATGTTTAGGCACACGGGGGCTCTCCAAACACGACATGGTGTCCGCTAACGATGGAGATAATTTTTCATTCAAAGAGTCAAATGGCGCTCCTTCCCTTCCGAACCTTACCATGTGCCCAAACAGTGGTTTACCTCCACATGTGAGGTATCGGTGTACTCATGAGAAATTGCCCAACAAATTTTAGGATCCATTTTATCCTGTTGCCCATGTGAAAATGAAAAAAATTGAGGCTAAAAGAATTTTTTTGTGAAAAAAAAGTACTTTTTCATTTTTACGGATCAATTTGTGAAGCCCCCGGGGGTTCAAAGTTCTCACTATGCATCTAGATAAGTTCCTTGGGGCGTCTAGTTTCCAAAATGGGGTCACGTGTGGGGGAGCTCCAATTTTTAGGCACACGGGGGGCTCTCCAAACGTGACATGGTGTCCGCTAAAGAGTGGAGCCAATTTTTCATTCAAAAAGTCAAATGGCGCTCCTTCCCTTCCAAGCCCTGCCGTGCGCCCAAACATTGGTTTACCCCCACATATGAGGTATCAGCGTACTCAGGACAAATTGGACAACAACTTTCGTGGTTCAGTTTCTCCTTGTACCATTGGGAAAATAAAAAAAATGTTGCTAAAAGATAATTTTTGTGACTAAAAAGTTAAATGTTCATTTTTTCCTTCCATGTTGCTTCTGCTGCTGTGAAGCACCTGAAGGGTTAAAAAACTTCTTGAATGTGGTTTTGAGCACCTTGAGGGGTGCATTTTTTAGAATGGTGTCACTTTTGGGTATTTTCATCCATATAGACCCCTCAAACTGACTTCAAATGTGAGGTGGTCCCTAAAAAAAATGGTTTTGTAAATTTCGTTGTAAAAATGAGAAATCGCTGGTCAAATTTTAACTCTTATAACTTCCTAGCAAAAAAAAATGTTGTTTCCAAAATTGTGCTGGTGTAAAGTATACATGTGGGAAATGTTATTTATTAACTATTTTGTGTCACATAACTCTCTGGTTTAACAGAATAAAAATTCAAAATGTGAAAATTGCGAAATTTTCAAAATTTTCGCCAAATTTCCGTTTTTATCACAAATAAACGCAGAATTTATTGACCTAAATTTACCACTAACATGAAGCCCAATATGTCACGAAAAAACAATCTCAGAACCGCTAGGATCCGTTGAAGCGTTCCTGAGTTATTACCTCATAAAGGGACACTGGTCAGAATTGCAAAAAACGGCCAGGTCATTAAGGTCAAAATAGGCTGGGTCATGAAGGGGTTAAAGGAGAAATGTTGAGAACTTAATTTTAGACTGCAAGGATCTGCTGAATCTTTTTCCAATCTTTTGCAGACTGTCTATCTCAAGTCCTGATTGGGGTACACTTTGTCTTAGTTGTCCCGTTCGGGGTACATCTTGTCATGGTGGGATGACTTTAAATTTTTTTTCTTCAAACAATGTTAACTAAGTATCCTAAATATCCTATGTTATTATGCATTATGACTATTTACTTACTGCGGGATATATGCTTCATCATACCAAGCTGTGCCTGCATACAGCTTGAAACCAACAATTGAGTGTATCTGGAGCGCCCCCAGACGCAGGGCCGCGGGTTACTCGGTACCGGTCCTCTCTGTCTCAGTTCTGGGGTTGTCACGGTGGCTGGACCCGGTCCGTGACCCTGCTAAGGGGCGTCCAATAAAAGTGGTGATGAAAGTCGGCTAAGGTTTCGTGACGCCACCTGTGGTATTCGGTCAGGTCGACCAACGCTGCTCGGAGTCCACTGGGGTGATGTGATGGCAGCTATGGTATACCTTCCCACAGGTGAAGTATGTCCCCAGGGCTTCCCAGTAGTGTAGGTGGCGATGGTGTGAGGTGCAGTCAATAACGAGGACACAAGGTTGCAGTCTCTTTACCTTTTACTGAAGGCTTCGGGATCCTCAATCCAGAGCACTGTCAACAGGGCTTTCTGAGACCGGCCGGTCCGATGTCACATCCAGAGTTCCCTTTGAATGTGGAAATCAGTGCCTACCACTAGCGCCTGTGTGTTGTAGTCCTTCCCTGCTGAGCATTCGGGATAATACTCACAACTGTCGTTTCTGTTCTCGTTCTTTCTACGTCCCTCAAGTTTATCTGGATAGGACGCACCCGTTTGACGGGAAGGCTCGGAGCTATTCTGGGACCCTAGAGACGCCCCTCTCCACGCTTGCCCCCTATGTCTGCTTAGGTGATGTAAGGTAGACAGCCAACCTATAATTACCTGTCCTGCGGTATTTGAAGTAAGGCATAGAGTCAGTTACTTCCTCGGTGTTCCGGTCACCGGCTATGCGCCTCAGTAGGATGTTGCCGTTCTCGGGGCACGACTCCTACTGGCTCTCCTTTGTGCTTGATCTCATTTCTCACTGTCCACAATATCCTTTGCTTCGTGTCCTTTCTTTAGATGCCGCCGCAAGGTAGTGCAGGTGCGGCTCTGTAACGATCTGTCCTTGTCGCTAAGTCACTGCCAGGTTCCCACGCCTGACAGGGACCCCTCTGAATCTTCCCCGCAATACCCCCTGCCACGGGATGTTGCCTGGGCAAAACCCAGCCAGCTTCTGCCTAACTTCCTATCCAACCCCTAGTTTTACCAGTGTGAGGAGTGGCCTAATAAATATAACCTTTTGCTCACCCTAGTGGCCAGAGTGTGAAGTGTAATGTGTGCTTGTGATACCTGGTCATATGAACTCCTTAGTGCCATCAGACGTACCATCACTCCCCTTAGTGGCAGAGCGACACCACTGCAACGACCAGGTCTCTTGGGCGCTGCATATCGTCATATTACCAAAAACATTTGTAAGTTGGAAGCAATTTCTGAAAGTTTTTTCCGACTTCATTTTTTTTTATCAGCACTGCTATCGAAACCCAGCTCCTTATTGCCAGTCACCTGTTCTGCAGATATAAAGGACCATATCTCCACATTTTTGCCTTTTTTTATTTTTTTTTTAATTGTGTCTTCCAGCAGGTGAGGGCCCTAAGAAGCCACCCCACAGAACACTGCACCCTTCAACGTGAGGCCTACAGCCTCACCTTGCCTCGTTGACGACGGTTTTGCCCCACTCCACTGTTTCGTGTAAATTGCACCAACTTTTGAGCATTGGCCAAATCTGCATTAATTGCAGTCAGGGATGACCCACCAGCCCACACACAGGGCTACATGTGGACTTACTCTCGCTTCCATTCTCAGGCTTGTCCAAGAGAGGAAGTGGCATATTAGCAGGAGCCACCAAGGGGTTGAGCGTGAACCTACTGTTGAAGCTGCGTAGAAGCCTCTCAGAACTAAACAAGATGCAGAAGGACCTTTACTCTAAGAATGGGCCATGAGTCTGCTGCATTGAATTCTGGACTGCTTGGAAGCCCTGGATGAACTTCTATGCCTGTGAGAGGAGAGCCTCCATGTCCATATCTTGCCTGTGGTCTCACAGTGTCGTTGATCATCTGAAAGGAAGACAACACACAAAAGTTCTTGATGAACTGGTGCCTGGAGTTCCCTTTGTCCTCAATTCACAGCTGTAACCTCTCCCATTTCCACCCTGCTTGCTAGCTCTCTCTGTTTCTCAAGCAAGATGACGGGCAAGATGATCAAATTTTCTTTCTGCATGTTGTGTCTGATAGGAGGAGAAACCCTCGCCACACAGGAGGCTGTACCTCCCTATAGCAAGTCTGTGGGCTAGTATGTGTTATGATCTGGTGGCCGAGGAGCAGCATGAGACGGACTCTGGAGAAGGTGGCACCTGTACTGACCGCAAACCTGAACTTAGCACCGCAACTAGAAGTAGCCGTGGGATGTACCTAATGCTCCCTAGACACCTCGACACAACCTGAGAACTAACTTCCCCTAAAGATAGAAACGGGAAAACTATCTTGCCTCAGAGAAAATCCCCAAAGGATAGACAGCCCCCCACAAATATTGACTGTGAGAGGAGCGGGAAATGACATACGCAGACTGAAATCAGGATTTAGCAAAGGAGGCCATTCTAGCTAAAAAGAAAGAATAGGACAGAGTATTATGCGGTCAGTATTAAAACACTAGAAAATATCCACCACAGAAAATACAAATCTCCACATCTGACTAAAGACATGGAGGGTATATCTGCATCTCCAGAGACACAGCTTGGCTACAAAAAATCCTTCACAGACAAAGCTGGACAAGACAAAACATGAAAATGCACTGAACTATAAGGTCCACAGCATGTGGACAGCAAAAACAAAGCCAGAACTTATCTTTGTTGAAATGAACAGCAAAACAGGAGAGACCAGGTATGGATGTGAATCCTCCAAAAACAATGGACAACTGGCACTGACTAAAGGATCAAGCAAGACTATATAGCCCAGCCCAAATTGCAATAAGTGGACACACCTGATAAATGCTGCGATCCAAAGACAGCAGCACTACCACTCATAACCACCGGAGGGAGCCCAAGAGCAGAATTCACAACAAGTATGTTTTATTCTTAACCGCCCCAGCTGTCTCCTGATACACCCAACCCCTTCGCTGATCATCCAAAGTTTGGAGAGGCCCAGGTTCACCGAATCTCTGTGCTCCATGCTCTTCACACTCCAAGAGCCTGAAAAGTCACAGATAAAAAAGCAGAGATGATTACCTGCTCAGGTAGGACCAAGATGTGTCCGGCTGGCTCTGCATGCTGTTGCATCATCACACCTCTGCAGCAGTACTCCTGGGGCTAAGGCTGGGTTCACATTGCGTTATGGCTCTACGTTTAACGGACTACGCTACACCACGGCATAACGCGGTGTAACGTAGTCCATTAATGCCACCATAGACTGCAATGTCGGAAGCATCGCTAGCGCACGCCCACAATGGGCGTGCGCTAGCGATGTGCCGTCATTTGAGTGATGGACCCGAGACGCGGGCTGCAGCGTTTCCGGGTCTGTCACTGCTAGCGCAGATGGAGCTAGCAGAAGCTCCATCTGCGCTAGTGCTGTGCAAAAGTCGGCACTTGCGTTAGCGCAGTCCATTCAACGTATGCGTTGAATGGACTGCACTAACGCAATGTGAACCTAGCCTAAGACTGAGCCTAGATGGAGGTTAAGCTGTGCCTCCACTGCCTGCACCGTCCACCACATAAGTGGTAACCAGTCAAACCATGTCCAAGGTTCTCAGTATCATAACCTACAACCAACAAGACCTGATGCAGCAATCTTGTCCAATATCAATTTATACAGAACCTCTTCAATCACCAGGACCCAAAAGGTTGCCCCCTACACATCTCTCCGAAATGGCCGAATGTACTGTCACCATAAAGGATCCATGTCCTATATTCCTCCAACTATGTAAAGCCAATTAATACGTCATTACAGTCTCCAGCCCCTTCCTTTTACAATTTGGAGTAATACAGGATCATTAGTTAGATTTCAGTATGTAGAAGAGAATATTGCTGTTTTTTTAATATTTTGGACTGTTGCTTTTTGCAAGCTAAACAGTCCCAGATCCTTTAACCGTTCTTCGTAGGACATACTTTGCAGTCCACTCATCATTCTGGTCACTGTTCTTTGAACTTGCTCCAGTTTTTCAATGTCTTTTTAAAATGTGGAGCCCAGAACTGGACACAGTATTCCATATGAGGTCTGACCAAGGAGGAGTAGAGGGAGATAATTACTTCACATGATCTAGACTCTGTGCTTCTCTTAATACATCCTATAACTGTGTTTGCCTTGTTTGCTGCTGCATCACACTGTTGACTCATGTGCAATCTGTGATCTATTAGTATACCCAAGTCTTTTTCACACGTGCTGTTGCTTAGTTCTATTCCTCCCAGTCTGTAGATGTAATTTTCGTTTTTCTTGCCCAGATGTAGAATCTTGCATTTCTCCCTGTTAAATACCATTCTATTAGCAGCTGCCCATTGTTCAAGCTTCTCTAGATCCTTCTGAATCCTTTCTCTGTCTTCTCTAGTATTAGCTATCCTTCCTAGCTTTGCATCGTCTGCCAATCTGATTAGTTTACCTTCAGTTCCCTTATCTAGATGATTTATAAAAATGGGGAATAACAATGGGTACTCATCTCGATTGCTGGGCTCAGCATAATCAACAACCAAGATGACAGAAGATGAGAAACTACTAAAAAAAGATAGTTATGAATCAGTGCATGTGGTTCATTATTGTCCTCATTCATTGATAAGAGATCATTTTATGTTTTTACAATTTTCTTACCCTAAGCAGGGTTAGGGCTAGGGTTAGGTTTAGGATTAGGCGTAGGGCTAAGGTTAGGTATTGGGAAGGGTAATAAAATTGCTATTTAAAATAATAAACAATGTAAAAAAAAAAGGGAAAAATATAACAATAATTTTTTTAAATTTTTTATTAGCGCTACTATAGGCATATTATAGTATCTCAATGTGTTCTATAGGGTGGCGATCAAGATATTGCAAGTAAAGTCTCCTAAAAGCACTAAGGAAAATGTAAAAGCATCAAAAAAATTATTTAAAAGGTATCAAAACTATTTATAAAAAAGTAAATCACTCCCAATTTTTCCCAAATGTAAATAGCAAAATCAAAAAGATTAAGAAAATTAACATTTTTAATATCGCATTGTACATTGCTAAAATATGTATTGCATATAGTGAATGCCAAAAAGTTAAAATAAATTTGGAATGGCAAAATGACAATTTTTGTGTTATTTTGCATCCTCAAATATGGAAAAATACGAGATCAGAAAGTCGTATAAACCCCTAAATGGCATCAATAAAAACCTGCAGCTACAAACCCCTCATATAATGCGAACAACTGAAGACAGAGTAAAAAAAAAATTATATCTCTCAGGATAAGGAAACGGAATGTAATTTTTTTTTCTTGCATGTTTTTTATTTTTTTTTATTTAAGCAACCAGACAAAAAATAAATCCTTTGCAAACTTGTTACCAGCATAACAAGAGTACTGAGCTGTAAAACAAAGATTAACACACTGACGTCCGCACCAAACGCAATCTCGGATTTTTGTGAAATTTTATTTTTTTGCTTATCTCACATTATACAGCTCCTCCACAGCTGTAACAAAATAATATGGACACATCTACAATGACATGTAAAAGTTTGTGCACCCCTAGTCAAAGTTACTGTTATTAAAGATGAAATGATCTCTAAAAGGCCTAAAGTTACAGACGACACATTTCCTTTGTATTTTAGGCAAAAAATATATATATTTTTATCTTTTACATTTTAAAAAATTACAAAAAGGAAAATGGGCTGATACAAAAGTTTATGCGCCCTGCATGGTTAGTACCTAGTAGCACCCCCCTTTTGAAAGTATCCTACTTGTAAACAATTTTTGTAGCCAGACAAGAGTCTTTCAATTCTGAGGGATTTCCATCCATTCTTCATTGGAGACTTCCTCCAGTTCTGTGAGATTCCTGGAGCGTCTTGCTTCCTCTGCTATTTGAGGTCTTGCACAAGATTTTCAATGATGTTCAGAGCAGGCGACTGTGAGGGCCATTGTAAAACCTTCAGCTTGCCCCTTTTGAGGTCATCTATTGTGGATTCTAACATGAATTAAGGATCATTATCCATTTGTAGAAGCCATCCTCTTCCTCTTTTCACCTTCAGCTTTTTACAGATGGTGTTATGCTTGCATCAAGAATTTGTTGAAATTTCATTGAATCCATTCTTCCCTCTACCCGTGAAATGTTCCCCGTGCCATTGGCTGCAACACAACCCCGAAGCAGGATTGATCTTCCACCATGCTTAATGGTTGGCGAGATGTTCTTTTCCTGAAATTCTGTGCCCTTTTTTCTCCACACATACCTTTGATCATTGTGGCCAAATAATTCTATTTTATCCTCATCGGTCCACAAGACTTGTTTCCAAAATGCACCAGGCTTGTTTAGATGTTCTTTTGCATACTTCTGACGCTGAATTTTATGGTGAGGATGCAGGAGAGGTTTTCTTCTGATAACTCTTCCATGAAGGCCATATTTGTGCAGGTGTCTCTGAACAGTAGAACAATGTACCACAACTCCAGAGTCTGACAAATCTTTCTGAAGGTCTTTTGCAGTCAAACGGGGGTTCTGATTTGCTTCTCCAGCAATCCTATGAGCAGCTTTCACTGAAATTCTGCTTGGACTTCTGGACATTATCTTGATCTTCACTGTTCCTGGTAACTTCCATTTCTTAGTGCTCGGCAGCTGCTTAGAAGAACCCATGGCTGCAGTTTTTTTGGCACAAGGTTAGAGGAGTCTGGGTTTTTATAATTTGCATAATTTGGCCTTTCTTAACAATGATGGTGAACAAGCAACAACCCTAACAGGCTAAAATCTTGGTCAAAGTTATCTGATCACACAAATCTCCAAGGGTGCCCAAACTTTTGCACTGGCCAAGTTTCATTTTTGTTATTTTTAAAATTTAAAAAATGGCTATATATATATATATATATATTATCTGAAATATAAAGGAATGTGAAATCTTTATGGCACTCTATATAGTACTAAAATGATCCAAAATTGACTCATCTGCATGTAAAATATTAATATGTGATTGGCAAAAAGGGCAAATAGTCTTTCCCAGAGAGTCAGTTTGATCATGTCTGCAAACCAAGAAATCACAATTACAGATGAAGGGAAACTTTTGAAATTCGAAGTCGCCAACTTTGCTGAATTGGTTCATCAAAAATATTCTTGTCTTCAAATACCCTGATAAATGATTGATGCAGGGACACTTCTCTCTCTTTTTCCCTATCAATTAAATCTGTATTATAGTCTCTTTCTTACCTGCTAATCTTTTTCACCACTGTGCTGTCACTGTCACACACTATCTGTAATGTTTATTCAGTGTTATATGGTTTTCTCTATTGCTAAGGTATGATGTCCCCTTGCTATCCTGATTCGCCACAAAGTGGCTGCTTCATTCCCTGCTTCAGCTTTTATACAGACTTTGCCATTTCCTCTTGATTGACTGTGCCATAGATTTCGATATGATAACTCTATTTAACTTACAGTTAGATGTTTCACCACAAACTGAAAGTACTCTAAAGTCATGAATTACCCTGAAAAGATGTGTAAGACACAGAAACTCTCCTATCTCTCTCTCTTTTGCTAAATCTATATGATTCTCTCTTCTTTGTTTCTGTGCTGTTACACACTAACTGTACAGTTTCTTCAGTGTTTTATGACTTTCCTTCCCTATCTCAAAGGGTTAAGCTGGGAGGTGTGACATCCTCTCACTATCCTTATTCACTGTAAAATGGCAGCTGCATTTCCTGCCTTGGCTTTTATACAGCTGCATTCCCTGCCTTGGCTTCTATACAGCTGCATTCCCTGCCTTGGCTTTTATACAGCTGCATTCCCTGCCTTGGCTTTTATACAGCTGCATTCCCTGCCTTGGCTTTTATACAGCTGCATTCCCTGCCTTGGCTTTTATACAGCTGCATTCCCTGCCTTGGCTTTTATACAGGGTTTAAAAGTACCACCTAAATAACAGCAATGTAGCATGTGATGTCAAAGCTCCAAACCAATATACAGAAGCCCCTGAAGTCATGTGATTCTTCTCTGACAGATGCAACCTTCTGTAATGATTAAAAATGATTGGACAAAGCGAAGTGAATACTTTTTCAAAATCATCTGATTCCTAATAATTCTATTTGAATTCCATTCGCTCATCCTGTGACATATTGCATGCGCATAGCTCATTTCACAGAACATAGGCATACTTGGACATTTTATTGAGTCATGTAGAGAATCCAATATCTCATTATTAAGAATGCGCAGAAAGGAAACAGCGGAGTCCTGTAATGACGGCTGCAATCACAATGTGCTGCAGTGTTATTAGCAGATACAATATAATAAGTTTATCATTTCCTGATATCGCTACTCAGAGGAAACATCAGGGACTAGAGAACGTTCCTGCATCATTCCATATGAGTAGAAAAAGGAGGACAAGGAGCATACAATGAAAATATATACAAACAAAGTCTTTATTAGTACAAAACATTAAAATAGCTATCAGTAGTACGTCATAATATATATATTCCAATCAATAACAGAAGGAGAGCTGCCACCCCTTTTCACCCCAGTAATAGGTAGTCGCACAGGGAGAAAAAACAAATCCCCATATACAATGTAAATTTTGGCAAGCTCATCAGAAAGGATGTATTAAACAATCCAGCCACATACGCTGGCATAAACAGAAAGTCGTCAATTGTTTAAGGTATACCATCAACTATTAAAGGTGGGCTTGCCAGAAAAAGGGGTGAGGAGGAGAGGCACAACCGGAAAAGAGACCCCGACGCGCGTTTCGCGGCACTGCCATGCCGCTTTCTAAAGGGGATATCCCATCTTAGGGCATATTAACAGGATCTAAGACCCCGACGCGCGTTTCGCAGCAATGCCACGCCGCTTTCTAAAGGGGATATCCCATCTTAGGGCATATTCACAGGATCTAAGACCCCGACGCGCGTTTCGCGGCAATGCCACGCCGCTTTCTAAAGGGGATATCCCATCTTAGGGCATATCCACAGGATCTATCAGAAGTGTATAATATACCTGCGGGTTACGGGACTTCGTGCTCAACTATATCCCTCTTTTGATTTGGAAGATGACTTTTTAACAAAAAGATGGATAGAAACAGCAGCTAACTGCTCTCTTGAGTTTATCAAAATCATCATTGCATCTACACTAAATGATCTTGATACTCAATTACGTTTGCTACAAAAAAAACTCTGCAAAAAGATCTTTCTGCTGCACAATTTGACAACTGGCTCAAGGATCTAAACGAAAAAGTAGATAAAGGGGAGGAAGAGATCAGTCAAAGTAAGTCTAAAAAATATATGAGAGACGTAAAAGACTACGAATCTCAAAAAACATATCGATGGCAATTTAATAAAAAAAATCAAAGGTCGCAGAGAGTCGCCCCAAAGACAGATCGGACAAGTCGAACATATCCGAATATCTCGCTGAGTGATTCTGAAGATACTAGAGCCCTCAGAAAGTTCCTGACATCTTCAATAAACCTCCAAGACAAAGTAAAAATAAAGATCATTACAAGGTAATTAATCTATCTGACCACACTCTAACAGACACGCATTGTAGTATCTTAGAAAAGGGACTAACCTTTTCTCCAACTTCTCGTTTAGACGCCTTTAACTTGATAAAAGATATTTATTTATTGGCCAGAAAAATAGTTTTTTTTTTTTAAATTACATTTTAAAACCGATACCCAGTCTACATTTACCACAGAGGAAGAAAAAGAGGCCTTGAAAATATTAGAATCTTTAGAAGAAGAAAATGAACCCAAAGAGGTAAGTATCATCCATGCGCCGATGACCAATCCAGGTACCTTGACATAACGGGGTGAGCTGAACATTTTTCTTTCCATAAAGAGGTGAGTACCATCCCCTCCCATCTAAAGGCTAAGTCCACCAAGTTTCCCTCTTTGGGACTTTGCCCCACAGTGGAGATCTTTACTAAAATAGGAACCAAAGAGATAGAGTCTCTAGCAGCCACCCAAAGAAACCAATATAATTTATCCAGGCAAGAAAAAGCCGCATTAGAAGAATTAAAATCCTGGAATGATGCTCTATACAAGCCTGAGGACAATGGGGGGAACATTGTTATATGGCCATCTTGTTTTTATGAAAAACAAGCATACAAGCAACTTAATGACCATAAATGCTACCGTTAATTGTCTTTTAACCCCCTGTCCTCTTTTCTGGAAGAATTTGTTTCCATCCTGGAAAAAGCCCATCAAACCAGCATCATCTCCAAAAAACTGCTGGACAAAATCTGTGCCAGTCATCCCAAACTGTCAACTTTCTACCTAATCCCAAAGGTACACAAAGACCCTCTAGATCCCCTGGGAAGACCGATAGTGTCCGGCAATGGAGGGTTATGTGAGCTAGTCTCTGATATTGTTGATAATTTCTTAAAACCTTTAGTTTCCACTCTCCCTTCATTTGTCAAGGACACGAATCAGGCCTTACAGAGAATCGATCAATTGTGTCTTGAAGACAACAGGCTGATGGTAACCGCCAATCTAGAGGCACCTTAATAAGATTCACGGATGGTTTGGAAGCTGCCGCTAGGTTTCTACTCTCGAGCAACCTGGACAACACTTTGGTGGACCTAATTCTGACTCTCCTTGAATTCCTTCTAAATCACAACATCTTGATTTTTTATCGTATCATCTACTTACAACTACAAGGTACAGCAATGGGGGCCTCTTATGCCCCGTCTTGCGCTAATTTGTTTCTGGGAACGAAACATCTTCTGGAGTGACCAAATACCATAAATTAGCAAGGCACACAACTGGATTAGATACATTGATGATACTTTGTTCTTTTGGGAGGGTTCAGAGAGTGAACTACAGTGCTTTATGTACATATTGATTTCTAACTCTAAAAATATAAAACTTATTTTTAAATCTGGCAGGAAGTTGGAATTCCTTGATGTCTTGACTGAAGCATCAGTAGATGGCACCCTGCACACTGAAGTATACCGGAAACCTACGGCCACCAATTCACTTTTGATGGCAGATTTAGCCCATCCAAGATCAACAATATGGGGGGATACCGATTGGCCAGTTCCTCAGAGTGAAGAGAATTTGCTCTAAGGATCTGGCCTTCCACACTCAATCAGCAAATCTGGCTAGAAGATTTGAAGATCGTGGATATAGCAGGAGGCTAATTCGAAAAGGCTACAACAGGGCCGTTTGGACTTCGAGAAATGACTTGCTTTACGGCAACCCACAAAAGAAAACATCAGATGACCAACCACCAGTACGGTTTATATCAGTGGAAAGCATTAACTGAAATCATCAGAAAAAATTGGAATATTCTCCTGACGGATCCCGTCCTAAAACAAGTCCTACCATCTTCACCTCAAATGGTAGCAAAAAGATCTACTAATTTGGAAGTTATATTAGTTCACAGCCATTATGATTCTAGAAGAGGTACAACAAAGGACAATGCAGGATCGAATAGTTTTTTCCCTTGTGGAATCTGTAAGGCCTGCATCAATTTAAAGGTAACCTGTCACCCCCAAAATCGATGGTGAGGTAAGCTCACCATCATCAGGGGCTTATCTACAGCATTCTGCGCCAGAGCCACGGAGTGAAGACCAGAAAAGAACGTCATGGGAGGCGCTGTTCCGGACCTGAGACACCCATCGGAGCAGGACCGCCCCTGGTGAATATAATCTAAGCTCTTTTTCTCCTCTTTCAGGTAACATCGGCGGCTTATCTACAGCATTCCAGAATGCTGTAGATAAGCCCCTGATGACGGTGAGCTTACCTCACCATCGATTTTGAGGGTGACAGATTCCCTTTAACAAAGTCCAAGACTTTCAACAATTTTGATGGTTCCCCCACTTATAGAATTTTGAAATAGCTGAATTACTCCTCAAAACGGGTAATATATCATGCCGAATGCCCATGAGGGAAAATATATGTTGGATAGACCACCTGCAAATTAAAAGTTTGAGTCAGAGAACACGTTTGTGACATTGAGAAGACCATCTCTATAGAAGATGAAACTCTTCTGAAGACAGTTCCTCGTCACTTCAAAAGATACCATCAATCTAACTCCAGGGGTTTACCAATCAAAGCCATAGATGAGGTCCACTTAGGTCCGAGGGGTGGAGATCTAGCCTAAATCCTGGCCCAAAAAGAGAGCTGCTGGATATATCATCTTGGCACTTTCAAACCCCAGGGTTTAAACGAAAATATGGGTTTTTCAGCATTCCTGAATCGTTGAGTTATGGTAAATGGTATCTTTTTATGGGTGGGTGGCTGTTCGTTGTATTGTGTTGTCTTGTCGCCTTCAACATCCATTCTTGGGTTTTTTAATCAGTTTATTTAAAATTGTTTTTAACCTCTATATCTCATCACAGCTGTCATTTGTTCTGGCTCTGAATGGCTTCTATGGAATTCATTCTTGGTGGTGCTGGGAGCTTTCATCTTCCAAGTTTTCATATATCCAAATACCATCTGCATTCCCCTCAAGCAATCAGTGCATTCTAGTGCAAGTATACAAGAATATGAAAGAACTCTGTCTAAAATGTTCTATTGGGATAACATTACATTACCGTCAACTTGATGAATACCAGAATTTGTGCAACTTACCCTGACTTTTACCTTTGGCTGGACTGCATCTCTTTAGTTATAGTTCTGCCTTGATCTGTATGATAATTTATTGAGACAGCTTTTTCGGATGGACTGTAATTTTGCCATATCTGGTTTTCCCTACTTTTTCCCCTTCTTCCCCTTCCTTCCTTCCCCTTTCCCTTCCCTCCCCTCCCCACCACCCCCTTTTTCTTTTTTTCATTCTTTCTTATCCCTTGCCATCACACATGTCTTGTCACTTAATCATCTAATTTTTCGTTCATTTTTCATCACTCCTTGAATTTATTTAATTGCCCGTCATGTCACTCGTTCATTACGATTAATTTTCTGGCACAGATATTTTCATTTTACTTATCTCATCAATAACCTAGATTTACTGTATAGTGGTTTCCCATAGATCTCAATAAATACTTTTTTTTTTTTTTCATTTTAAATAGTCACTTTATTGAATAGGTATTTTCTTATCCCAGCATCAATATATGTTCTTCTTCTCTTCAGCGTAGACATCTTTACCTCTTGTCACGGTATGTTAGGGGTCGAGTTCCCGCTTCTGCACTGGGGGAATCTCGAGCCACTTCCGCTGCGGTCTCCCATTCTTGTCCAGCCGCAGTGGAGCCTGCTCAGCAAGGACGTCGGTCCCAGCGTCTTGCTCATTCTCACTCTGTTCAGAGAGTTAGTGCTGCTTCTCCAGTCTCTGCCATTAAAGTCAGTACTGGTCAGCAGCGAGCGGACTTCTCTGGGACTAAGTCCTTGTCTGCATGTACTGAGCATGCCCAGCGTAAGGTCTCCCGTTGGAGATCGAGGGTCATGTGCTCAGGCTCTGCAGCACATTCCATTGGTCCTCTTGGCAGGTCCTAGAAGGGCAAAAGTGCTGTGGCCATTTCCTGTGCTGCTCCTATATAAACTGCGCATGACCGCACGGCCATGCGCTAGTATTGTCTAACAATTGTTGATGTGTGTATGTTGTGAGTGCAAGTCGTCCTTTGAAATCCCTTCCCTATTGAATGTCTGTTCGCGGAAGGTGTATGGCTGCTACCTAGCGCCCGACTTAGCCTACAGCACTAGACACACATCTCAGCGTCCTGTAGCTGTGCCTGCCAGTACGGCGCCGTGCGCCTGCCTTGCGCTTTCCATACCCGAGTCTGGGTGGTTAGTGGCGTCCGTTAGTGCGGCATCGCTCGCACTCTTGTGCACTTATACTTCTTAAAGTTCTCTACACACCCAGTTGCGGTGTTACGCCAGCAAGGGTCTAATCGGGCTCCAATCCCTTCTGGGGTTAAGTCCGCTGACCACTTGCTCGCGCACTAGTGCGGTACTGCGGTCCTGTGGATTAACAGGATCGCTTTCTTCACGCTGGGTGAGGTTTAACCCACGCGTGTATCCTTTAGTGTACCGCCATATTGTCCGTCTTGCTAGCTGCAGGGTCTTTTACCTGCACGGTGGACCTCGGACTGCGAACGCACCTAGTTTCGTACCATCTATACATGGTGCGTTCCGCCAGTCCTTAACATAATACTAGCGCCAAGGTCTGGCTAGTATGGCGGACATTCAGCAATCTTTGCGGTATATCCAGCAGTTGGAGGGTAGGTTGAAGGTTCTCGAGAACTCAACCTCAGCTGTGGATGTTACCGCAGTTGCTGTAAAGGCTGCTGGCGTGGCGGCAGCAACCTTGTCCACTGCCACCCCTGTTCCGACATTATCCCGCCTCCCGTTGCCAGAAAAATTTTCTGGAGATTGCAAAACTTGTAGGGGATTCGTGAGTCAGTGCTCTATCCACCTCGAGCTCCTGGCTGCACGTTTTCCTACAGAGCGGGCTAAGGTGGGATTTATTGTCTCGCTGTTGTCGGACAGGGCGTTGGAGTGGGCTACGCCGCTGTGGGAGCGTGATGATCATGTGGTGCAGAGTGCTCCGTTGTTTCTGGGCACGCTGAAAAAGGTCTTTCTAGGACCTCAACTCACCCATGATACAGCGCTCCAACTACTGGCATTAACTCAGGGTGAGTCCTTGGTCAGCCATTTTTCCGTCCGATTCCGTACGTTAGCTTCCGAGCTGGAGTGGTCGGATAAAGCCCTTATCCCCATATTCTGGAGGGGCCTGGCTGACCATGTTAAGGACGCTCTGGCCACTAGGGAGATTCCTGCCACACTGGAGGAGTTAATATCTATTTCTACTCGTATAGACCTCCGTTTTAACGAGCGGAGGTTGGAACGAGCCCAGTGTAGGCAGAGGTTTCGGCTGGCTCCTACCTTCGCCAAACCTTTGAAATCTCCAGTCCAGACATCTGAGTCACATGAGACCTTGGAGGTGACACGAGCGGGATCCAAGTCTCAGTCCGCTCGAGCACATAAGGTTCGTCATGTTCGCCAGCAGTCAGGACGTCTTGCCTCCAAGAGTCCTCAGCGGTCGGGGAAACGTCAGCGTCTAGTGGCAGTTGGAGGAGGTACACTAGACACGGCGACGTTTGCCTCAAAGTTGTCCTTCAAGGGGACAATTACCATAGGCCCATCCACTCTCACGGTCGAGCTATGCTTGGACTCTGGGGCAGAGGGTAACTTTATGTCCTCCGCCTTTGCCCAGCGTCACGCAATACCCTTGGTGATGCTCGCCCAGCCAGTGACCGTTCGAGTGGTAAATGGGTCAACACTACCTTCACAGATTACTCACCAAACCATTCCTTTCACCCTATCTGTGTCTCCATCACATCAGGAGATAATCTCCCTATTAGTCATTCCTGAGGGAATTGATGAGGTCCTGTTGGGGATGCCATGGCTTCGCTACCATTCTCCTCATATTGAGTGGTCCTCTGGGAGAATTTTGGGATGGAGTAAATCCTGTGAGGGTAGATGTCAGAGGGAGTGCGTTCAGGTTGCTTCTACACAGGTACCCGCAGATCTTTCCTCTCTCCCCAAGCACTATTGGTCCCATGCAGACGTGTTCTCCAAAAGAGCTGCGGAGACCCTTCCGCCTCACCGCCCCTATGACTGTCCTATTGACCTCTTGCCTGGTGCTGAGCCTCCCCGGGGTCGAGTCTACCCGTTATCTCTCCCGGAGACGGAGGCAATGTCCCAGTATATTCAGGAGAATCTGGCAAGAGGATTCATTAGGAAGTCAGTGTCACCGGCAGGGGCTGGGTTCTTCTTCGTACAGAAGAAGACTGGAGACTTACGTCCATGCATAGACTACAGGGGTCTTAACGCAATTACCGTTAAGAACAAGTACCCATTACCCCTGATATCTGAGCTCTTTGATAGGCTACGGGGAGCAAAGGTATTTACAAAGTTAGATCTGCGGGGTGCTTACAACCTGATTCGCATCCGTGAGGGGGATGAATGGAAGACGGCTTTTAACACCAGGGATGGGCACTATGAATATCTAGTGATGCCCTTTGGGCTCTGTAATGCCCCAGCCGTTTTCCAAGACTTTGTGAACGACATCTTTCGGGATATGCTCACCACCTCGGTCGTAGTCTATCTGGATGACATTCTCATCTACTCTCCAGATATAGACTCCCATCGGAGAGATGTTCGCAAAGTCTTCGACCTCTTACGGGCAAACTCCCTCTACGCTAAGTTGGAGAAGTGTGTGTTTGAGCAGGAGTCCTTGCCTTTCCTTGGATATATCATTTCTGCCCAGGGTTTGGCTATGGATCCTGCCAAGCTACAGGCTGTAATGGACTGGCAGGAACCCCATTCTCTTAAAGCGGTGCAGCGCTTTATGGGGTTCATTAATTATTATCGCCAGTTCATTCCACACTTCTCAACTTTGGTAGCTCCCTTGGTCGCCCTCACCAAGAAGGGAGCAAATCCCAAGTTGTGGTCAGAGGAGGTCTCCAAGGCCTTTCTCTCGATTAAGTCACACTTCGCTAGCGCTCCCATCCTACATCGCCCCGATGTAGATAAACCATTCATCTTGGAGGTGGATGCCTCATCCGTTGGTGCTGGAGCAGTCCTTTTCCAAAAGGATGCTCAAGGTCGGAAGCATCCTTGCTTCTTCTTCTCCAAGACCTTCACACCAGCGGAGAGGAATTATTCCATCGGGGACAGGGAGTTGCTAGCTATGAAGTTGGCTTTTTCAGAGTGGAGACACCTCTTGGAGGGAGCTCGCTTTCCCTTCCAAGTCTTCACTGACCACAAGAACTTGGTGTATATACAGACGGCCCAGCGGCTGAATTCTCGCCAGGCTAGATGGTCCCTGTTCTTCTCCCGGTTCCATTTTACTCTCCATTTTCTCTCCGGGGAGAAGAACGTTCGTGCCGACGCTCTCTCCCGCTCCGTAGTGTCATCTGAGGAGGAGGAGGAGGAGCCTCGGCTTATTGTCCCTTCTGAGAGCCTGAGAACTGTAGCTCCGGTTTCGCTAGAGTCTGTGCCCCCGGGCAAGACTTTCGTGCCAGCTAACTTGCAACCGGAGGTTCTCTCTTGGGCTCACTCCTCCAGAGTGGGGGGGCATTTTGGGACAAAGAGGACATCAGAGCTTTTGGCGAGAACATACTGGTGGCCGCATATGGCCCGAGATGTCAGGGACTACATTCAGGCGTGCGTTTCTTGCGCCCAGAATCGGTCTCCTCGGCAACGGCCTGCTGGGTTGCTTTACCCTCTACCGGTGGCAGACAGGCCCTGGGAGATGGTCGGAATGGACTTTGTGGTGGGTCTACCCAAGTCGCGTGGCTGCTCCATTATTTGGGTTGTCACTGACCATTTCTCTAAGATGGTGCATTTGGTGCCGCTTCCTCGGTTACCCTCAGCACGGGCCTTGGCGGTGTTGTTCGTTAAACACGTTTTCCGTTTGCATGGTATGCCTGATAAGATTGTCAGCGATCGGGGTCCCCAGTTCGCATCTCGGTTTTGGAGAGAGCTCTGCCGTTTACTCAGCATAGAGTTAAACCTCTCCTCTGCTTACCATCCCGAGACGAATGGGTTGGTGGAGAGAACCAACCAGACTCTGGTGACATATTTGCGACATTTCGTCTCTGCTAGGCAGGATGACTGGGCATCTTTGCTACCTTGGGCGGAATTTGCCCTGAACAACGCCGTAGCCGATTCCACTGGTCAAACTCCTTTTCTCCTTAATTACGGCCAGCATCCGCGTGTCCCTGTGCCCATGCCCGTGTCCTCCACCGATTCTAGGGTGGCAGACTGGGCGGTGGAGGCACGTGACATCTGGGACCGCACACAGGATGCTATCCGGGCCTCCAAGGAGAGAATGAGGGTTTCGGCTGATACACACCGGCGCCCCGCTCCGGTCTTTGCTCCCGGCGACTTAGTGTGGCTCTCCGCCCGTAACATCAGGCTGCGAGTTGAGTCCACTAAGTTTGCTCCTCGCTACATTGGCCCGTTTAAAGTTCTGGAACAGGTCAACCCTGTGGTTTACCGTTTGGCCATTCCTCCACGCCTTGGTATCACCGATACCTTTCACGTTTCCCTCTTAAAGCCCGTTCGCTTGTCTCGGTTTTCTGAGTCTTCTGCTGGGACATCGGGTTCATCCACGGATGAATTTGAGGTGAATGCTATTGTGGGAAGCAAGGTGGTACGTGGCAAAAAATTTTATTTGGTGGATTGGAAGGGTCATGGTCCAGAGGATAGAACCTGGGAGCCTGTGGAGCACATTCGGGCTCCGCAGCTCATTGCTGCCTTTGAACGTAGCGAGGCCCAAGGAGGGGGGGGCCCTAGGAGGGGGGGTAATGTTAGGGGTCGAGTTCCCGCTTCTGCACTGGGGGAATCTCGAGCCACTTCCGCTGCGGTCTCCCATTCTTGTCCAGCCGCAGTGGAGCCTGCTCAGCAAGGACGTCGGTCCCAGCGTCTTGCTCATTCTCACTCTGTTCAGAGAGTTAGTGCTGCTTCTCCAGTCTCTGCCATTAAAGTCAGTACTGGTCAGCAGCGAGCGGACTTCTCTGGGACTAAGTCCTTGTCTGCATGTACTGAGCATGCCCAGCGTAAGGTCTCCCGTTGGAGATCGAGGGTCATGTGCTCAGGCTCTGCAGCACATTCCATTGGTCCTCTTGGCAGGTCCTAGAAGGGCAAAAGTGCTGTGGCCATTTCCTGTGCTGCTCCTATATAAACTGCGCATGACCGCACGGCCATGCGCTAGTATTGTCTAACAATTGTTGATGTGTGTATGTTGTGAGTGCAAGTCGTCCTTTGAAATCCCTTCCCTATTGAATGTCTGTTCGCGGAAGGTGTATGGCTGCTACCTAGCGCCCGACTTAGCCTACAGCACTAGACACACATCTCAGCGTCCTGTAGCTGTGCCTGCCAGTACGGCGCCGTGCGCCTGCCTTGCGCTTTCCATACCCGAGTCTGGGTGGTTAGTGGCGTCCGTTAGTGCGGCATCGCTCGCACTCTTGTGCACTTATACTTCTTAAAGTTCTCTACACACCCAGTTGCGGTGTTACGCCAGCAAGGGTCTAATCGGGCTCCAATCCCTTCTGGGGTTAAGTCCGCTGACCACTTGCTCGCGCACTAGTGCGGTACTGCGGTCCTGTGGATTAACAGGATCGCTTTCTTCACGCTGGGTGAGGTTTAACCCACGCGTGTATCCTTTAGTGTACCGCCATATTGTCCGTCTTGCTAGCTGCAGGGTCTTTTACCTGCACGGTGGACCTCGGACTGCGAACGCACCTAGTTTCGTACCATCTATACATGGTGCGTTCCGCCAGTCCTTAACACGGTATAGATCCATCCTCCCTGCAGACATTTCCTCATCCTATCTATAGATCACTCTATAGATAAATCTCCTGTAGCATGGACGGTGCACATGCGCAGCATTCCCCATCTCAAGCTCTTCCTGTGACGCTCACGCTCTGACAGGCTTGCGTTCCACGCTTGCATGACAGGAGCGTTGCCGGAGAAATCATTCACATGGGAGGGGAGGCATCAAAATGCACCTATTACATCACGCTCAGCCTCCCTCTGTCGATAGGTCCATGCAGCTGTTAAGAACCCGGCAGCCCCTCGATCTGAGATGCCCCCGGAAGAAGCTGGCAGTGAAACGCGCGTCGGGGTGAGGGGATGCCGACGTGACCTGTAGCACTGGAGCCATCATAGCCTAACTACAATCAGGTAAATGAAATAAGGCACATAACACTTTATTACTGTTTATTCCACCACATCTCTCCTACGGTGCAATAGGTGATTCACATATAGATAGGGGCTGTATTTTTTGACCTAATCACACTGCTGCAAATTAAATTTAAAATGACAGTACGTAGTTTATATACTTACACTACAGCAGTTCTACTGTTCTAACCATTATTAATGGCAAGGAACAACACTTCAATAGTGATCTAATGTCTGTACAGCAATTGTAATATTTATTTTGTGCACATTACCTGATTTATTCCAACAATCTAGGGTTGAGCGACTTTTACTTTTATAGGATCGGGTCGGGTTTCACGAAACCCGACTTTCTCAAAAGTCGGGTCAAGTGAAATCGGCCGATCCGATAGAAAAGTCGGGGTCGGGGTCGGCCGAAACACGAAACCCAATGCAGTGCAATGGGATACTATGGTTCCCAGGGTCTGAAGGAGAGGAAACTCTCCTTCAGGCCCTGGGATCCAAATTTAAGTGTAAAATAAAGAATTAAAATAAAAAATATTGCTATACTTACCCTCTGACGCGCCCTGGTACTAACCGGCAGCCTTCCTTCCTTAGAATCAGCGCGTGAAGGACCTTAGATGACGTCGCGGCTTGTGATTGGTCGCGCGACCGCCCATGTGACCGCTCATGCGACCAATCACAAGCCGCGACGGAATATACTCACCCTCGGATGCGCCCTGCTTCTTTCCGGCAGCCTTCCTTCCTAAGAATCAGCGCTTGAATGACCTTCGGTGACGTTGCGGCTTGTGATTGGTCACGTGAGCGGTCACATGGGCGGTCGCGCGACCAATCACAAGCCTCGACGTCATCTAAGGTCCTTCACGCGCTGATTCTAAGGAAGGAAGGCTGCCGGTTAGTACAGCAATATTTTTTATTTTAATTCTTTATTTTACACTTAAATATGGATTCCGATACCGATTTCCGATATTGCAAACATATCGGAACTCGGTATCGGAATTCCGATACCAGATTCAGAAGATCGCCGACCTCATGGCGGACCCCACACAGGGGTCGGGTCGGGTTTCATGAAACCCGACTTTGCCAAAAGTCGGCGACTTCTGAAAATGGCCGACCCGTTTCGCTCAACCCTACAACAATCTATTGCTCCCTATGGCATTTGAAGCTATTATAAATTTAATTAAAGTGTGTAAATTATATACCATGTATTATGGGTCACTTCTAAGCGTCCCCTATTGTGACATGCTCATTTTAATATCGTGTTTAAATAAAGTCAATTTAATACTACGGATCTCTTCTGTATTTGACCCTTTATTTGGTTCAAGTTTTGGTAGGTATCATTACATATGAGCTGTAAAAATATCTCAGAACCTGAGGAGCTCCACATTGTGAGCAATGGGATAAATCCCTTTATAAAAAGGATATTTTTATGCCCACATGGCATAATCTGCGGGTTGTGGGATCAATATGACAATTGGCTTGTAAAGTTTGCCTAAAAAGTATATCATTTATTAAAAGTCAAAATCCCACATATCAGAAGAACAAGAGTCCAAGGATCCAAATTGCAAATTCAGAGAGGCAACAATCACCATAGACGGCAATGATTTCACAAACTCTCCTCCGAAACCTATAGTAGTCGTGGCAAGAGAGCTGACCCTACGATGAACGTCACGCTCGAAGCAGAGGTTATAAAAAATTAAAATGGAAAGACCGTCTTATGAACTCCTCGCAATCCAGTATTTTCAAGTAAGAGATTTACTGAATCGTCTTTGACTTTTTTCCCAATAGGGAAAACTGAAGTCACAAGAAGCTTCAGATAATCTTACTTTGACAAAGCGGAAGCGAAACGCGCGTCGGAGTGGTGTGTGTGTGGGGGCAGTGGAGTATCAGACTGGTTGGTATGGGATTTTTTATGCACCTTCACTAATTGCACTTTATATGATTTACTATGGCTGGCCACATGATTGTTATTTAATGTGCACTTTATTTACTTGGTATGGGCATTTAATCTTAATTATATTTTATGATGATATTCACTTTTTTCATTTTCTCCCATCAAACTGAATAATATATTTGTTATTTAATCATTTTTTTAATATATTGATGGTATCATAAAATTTGCAACATGGTGTTAATTAATTGATTTATTTATATATTTTCACATTTTATTTATATGTAGCAGTAGCCATTGGAGCCATCTATTGTCATATTACTTGTGTAAATTTTACTATGTCCCTATTTTTATTTGACATTTTGTTTTGCTGATCCGTCTGTCATTCCGTTCCCCCTGCATCACACATATACTGTATTTTTAGCTTTTATTTTTATTGTTTTTATGTAATTAATTTTTTAATAAAATCTTTTTGTGACATCAATCTTTTGTTTGGTGTTTTGTGTAATCATGTTTTTTTATATATGTCAATAAAGTGATATATATTATTAGTACTATGAATATCTTTTTTGGGGGGGTTATATACTGTATTGTTTGGTATTCTTAGTTTTTTTATGATCAATATATTTATGGTATTTCTTTCCTATATAAGTGTTTTACTTTGAAACAAGCCTTAGTATTAATAATAATAATAATAATAATCTTTATTTATATAGCGCCAACATATTCCGCAGCGCTTTACAGTTTAACAGTTTCAAACACAACAGTCATAAGTAACAACGTTAACAATACAGTAATTAAAGCGAAATAAGCCGCCCCTGCTCGTGAGAGCTTACAATCTACAATGAGGTGGGGGAGGTACAAAGCACAGGTGTGTATTTACAATGATGTATTTACAATGATGGTCCAGCCATCTTCAGGGGGTGGGGGATAGATGGAGATAGTGAATGGAGGTCTGATCACTTTATGATAGGTGGAGGTCTAATCACTGTATGATAAATGGAGATCTGATCACTTAATAATCAGTGGAGGTCCGATCACTTTATGATTGGTGGAGGTGTAAGGCGGCCAGGGTGGTAGTTGTGGCAATGGGCTGTACGGTTCCCACACCCTGGCGACCCACTGATGAAATGTAAAGTCCTTTGTGCTGCATATGCAGGAACACACTCATGGTTATTGTCAGAGTTTTCTCGGCTGCGGTTATGGCGACTCCGCATTCATGATCACTTCTGAGACGAGGTCTTTTTCCAACAGCTTAACTTTACTAGACAACAGTATATTCATCACGTAGGCAGCACAGTTCAAACACAGAGACTTCTTCTTATCTTTCCATGCCGTCCGGGCAACTCCTATCCTCTCCATCAGCTCTCTCTCCCTTTTCCTGGCAATCCCTGTGTAATCGTATGCAGGTACTGAGTGTGTCACCACGGAACAGACAGACCAACTGTTGGGGGGGAATTTATTAACAGGAGTAAGATTCTCCCCGCAGGGAGTAAACAGGGGGTTAATAGAGATAAAGCAAACAGTAAACAGTTAAGCGGAATAGCAACGGTTGACGAATGTTCTTGTAACTTATCAGTCCAGCGAAGTCCTGACTGGAGGGTCCTTATTCCAACGTGGGTACAGTCACCAGCAGCGCTTGAAGATCCTGAAGTCTCTCCTCTGTCTCCTGGGAACTGGAGACTCCGGGGTTAAGTCTTTGCAGTCTTTTTTCCCAGTGAAGCTGGAAGCTGGAAGTAACTCAGCCACTCTGCTGCAAGTCTCTGTATATTAGGCTGGCAGTCTCTCTCTCTGCAGCAGCAATGCTACACACACTGAGCAGTTTACTTGTCACACTCAGGGGTTCTGGCTTGTCAGTGCAGTCACCGGGGCTGCGCGCTGTGTGCGCCCTGACAGGTCACTGTCAAGAGATGCGTCTTTTCGGATTACGGAGGCCTCCAAGTCCATACTCTCACATCCAGCCTTCACTATGGGGGAGTATCTCAGCCTCAGTGCCCTCACGGAGAGCACTAAATTTAGGGGAGCACGGCACTGCAGCCTGCCCTCTTTTGGCGCGCTGCCCTCTCTCTGCTCTCCCGCTCTTTTCTGACCACACCCCTCTCTCTCCCTCTCTTCTCCCAGCAGTCACCTGGTCCCCTCTGTCTAGGGCAGAAAGTCTTCCCCCTGACAACCCAGCTGTCTGACTAAGTGGTTCCAGGCAAGTAGCAGGGAAAGCAACCTCCTTACACCTGCCGTATCGCTGGACAGTCTGTGTCCCATCAGTATCTTCAGCGTCACCAGCTCCCTGTCAGCCCCTTGCCTGGTTCCATTATGGAAAGGTGCCGGGAATGCCATCTCAGCTGCTCCCACCCCGACATCACTATTCGCCAGCCTGAGGCCCCTTACTGCCATAGCAGCTTTATCCCCTCGGCCTGAAAACTGACTGCTTCCTCACACAACCTGCCCTGGGCAATGCTGCCGGGGGCTCTGGTGTCTATCCAGGAAGTACCTCTCCTATATCCCTATGACTCTACCCTGCTCTGTTCTAACTCCTCCCCACTAACCAACTCCCATGCTTCCTGTACCTTACTAACACTTCTATCTGTTCTATGCTATCCTATCTCTATGATACCCCCTCTATTCTAATCCCCTATGGTCCTATACTGTCCTTAAGCTTACACACAGTACATAACAAATGCATCACATTACAGTTTACACACAATACAAGAACATTAGAAAACCGCACGTTGCCTTAATAAAGCATCAGGGTGCCGCACGTGACAGATGTGTTCAGTGTTCAGGAGAGAGAAGGCACGTGAGGGTCCCCACCATCTCCTTACACTGATCTAATCACTATGATTGATGGAGGTCTGATCACTTTATGATTGATGAAGATCTGATCACTACATGATCGATGGAGGTCTGATCACTACATGATCGATGGAGGTCTGATCACTACATGATCGATGGAGGTCTGATCACTACATGATCGATGGAGGTCTGGTCACTTTATGATTGATGGAGATCTGATCACTTGATGATTGATGGAGATCTGATCACTTTATGATTGATGGAGATCTGATCACTTTATGATTTATGGAGATCTGATCACTACATGATCGATGGAGGTCTGATCACTGCATGATCGATGGAGGTCTGATGCATTATTTAAATTTGATGATGAGTCTTGTTTGTTTCTTAGTAAATCTCAAATTATAAAATCATATTAAGTTTGCAAAGTTACAGAGGTATAGAGCTCCAAATGTAGAGAGAACATCTCAGTTTTTGGTCTAATGACCCAGTATGCAGCTTGTGCAGACTCGCAGCTGGTGTTGACTTCTCCAAAGGGAAATTCAGTGTATAAGAGCGTATCGGGACGAGATCTATAAATTTCTTTTGAATTAAATGGCTTTCAAGAACGAAATGAGACAAGGTACACGGTGTGTTGAGTAAGGAGCCATTCAAGTACCCTGAGAAAAGTTAATAGATTTTCTCAGAAGAGTATTGCAAGAAATATGTCTATATCAGGCTATTTGCTTCCTCATCTCCAGCTGCTGTAATGTGACGGTTCAGGGAAGGATATATCACGCAGACAAGATAGTAAAGGGAGCGAGGGAGCAGCCATGTTGTAAAAAAAAGACAACTCATTACTGAAGCCATAAATATCTCATAGGAAGATCAGGAGAGAACAGCAGATATAAAGATTACTAGATGGTGGCTCGATTCTAACGCATCGGGTATTCTAGAATATGCATGTCCACGTAGTATATTGTCCAGCCACGTAGTATATTGCCCAGCCACGTAGTATATTGCCCAGTCACGTAGTATATTGCCCAGCCACATAGTATATTGCCCAGCCACGTAGTATATTGCCCAGCCACGTAGTATATTGCCCAGCCACGTAGTATATTGCCCAGCCACGTAGTATATTGCCCAGCCACGTAGTATATTGCCCAGCCACGTAGTATATTGCCCAGCCACGTAGTATATTGCCCAGCCACGTAGTATATTGCCCAGCCACGTAGTATATAGCCCAGCTACATAGTATATTGCACAGCCCACGTAGTATATTGCCCAGCCACGTAGTATATCGCCCAGCCACATAGTATATTGCCCAGCCACGTAGTATATTTCCCAGTGACGTAGTATATTGCCCAGTCACGTAATATATTGCCCAGTCACGTAGTATGTTGCCCAGTCACGTAGTATATTGTCCAGTCACGTAGTATACTGCCCAGTCACGTAGTATATTGCCCAGTCACGTAGTATATTGCCCAGTCACGTAGTATATTGCCCAGTCACGTAGTATATTGCCCAGCCTACATAGTATATTGCCCAGTCAAGTAGTATATTGCCCAGTCAAGTAGTATATTGCCCAGTCAAGTAGTATATTGCCCAGTCAAGTAGTATATTGCCCAGTCACGTAGTATATTGCCCAGCCACGTAGTATATTGCCCAGACACATAGTATATTGCCCAGACACAGAGTATATTGCCCAGCCACGTATGTAACAGGTTAAAAAAGACTTAAAAAAATAAATAAACATATACTCACCATCCAAGGGCCCCTTGTAGTCCTGTTGCCTGTGTGCGGTGCACGCGGCAGCTTCCGGTCCCAGGGTTGGTATGAGCGCAGGACATGTGACCGCGACGTCATCACATGACCGTGACGTCATGGCAGGTCCTTCTCACATAGCATCCTTGCCACCGGAACCTGCCGCTTGCACTGCCGAGGAGAGGACACGACGGCGGAGGGTGAGAATAACCTTTTTTTAAATTATTATTATTTGTAACATTAGATCTTTTAACTATTGATGCTGCATACGCATCATCAATAGTAAAAAGTTGGTCACACAGGGTTAATAGCTGCGTTAATGGAGTGCGTTACACCGTGGTCCATTAACGCTGGCATTAACCCTGTCTGAGGGCTCACTGGAGGGGAGTATGGAGCGGGCACTGACTGCGGGGAGTATGGAGCTGCCATTTTTCCACCGGACTGTGCCCATCGCTGATTGGTCGTGGCTGTTTTGCCGCGACCAATCAGCAACTTGGATTTCCATGACAGACAGAGGCTGCGACCAATGAATATCTGTGACAGACAGAGAGACAGAAAGACAGAAGGACAGACAGACAGAAAGACGGAAGGGACCCTTAGACAATTATATAGTAGATTAGCTATGGAGTGACTGTCACCGCTCCCGCAGGTACCGATGCCTAACAGAAATGTTTCCTGCAGAATATAGAGTCAGAGACTTAACACTAGAAGTCCCAGAGAGGGGTCATTTAACATTTCTACCTTTGGAACCTTTGGAGCTCGAAATTTCTGGGACTTCTAGTGCTAAAGTTCTGCATTTGTAGCATATTTGTACCATATGCATTAAAAAATCCACATATGATATACAGTTAGGTCCATATATATTTGGACAGAGACAACATTTTTCTTATTTTGGTTATAGACATTATCACAATGAATTTTAAACAAAACAATTCAGATGCAGTTGAAGTTCAGACTTCCAGCTTTCATTTGAGGGTATCCACATTAAAATTGGTTAAAGGGTTTAGGAGTTTCAGCTCCTTAACATGTGCCACCCTGTTTTTAAAGGGACCAAAAGTAATTGGACAATTGACTCCAATGCTATTTCATGGACAGGTGTGGGCAATCCCTTCGCTATGTCATTCTCAATTAAGCAGATAAAAGGCCTGGAGTTGATTTGAGGTGTGGTGCTTGCATTTGGAAGGTTTTGCTGTGAAGTAAACATGCGGTCAAAGGAGCTCTCCATGCAGGTGAAACAAGCCATCCTTGAGCTGCGAAAACAGAAAAAACCCATCCGAGAAATTGCTACAATATTAGGAGTGGCAAAACCTACAGTTTGGTACATCCTGAGAAAGAAATAAAGCACTGGTGAACTCATCAATACAAAAAGACCTGGGCTCCCACGTGTTGTGAATTCTGTGGCTGAATTCACTCCTGTGGTCACAAGTGGTACTGCAGCTTCTGAGCTTCCTCCCTCAGGTGTTCTGGTGAGCTCGTTAACTGCTTCATTACTTAACTCCGCCTGATGCTGCTATCCTTGCTCCTTGTCAATGTTTCAGTGTTGGATCTGAGCTTCTCCTGATTGTTCCTGTGACCTGCTGCTCTGTATAGCTAAGTGCTTTTTGCTTTTTTGTTGCTTTTTTTCTGTCCAGCTTGTCTTTGTTTTGCTGGAAGCTCTGAGATGCAAAGGGTGTACCGCCGTGCCGTTAGTTCGGCACGGTGGGGTTTTTTTTCCCCTTTGCGTGGTTTTGCTTTAGGGTTTTTTGTAGACTGCAAAGTTCGCTTTACTGTCCTCGCTCTGTCCTAGAATATCGGGCCCCACTTTGCTGAATCTATTTCATCCCTACGTTTTGTCTTTTCATCTTACTCACAGTCATTATATGTGGGGGGCTGCCTTTTCCTTTGGGGAATTTCTCTGGGGCAAATCAGGCCTATTTTTCTATCTTCAGGCTAGCTAGTTTCTTAGGCTGTGCCGAGTTGCCTAGGTAGTTGTTAGGCGCAATCCACAGCCGCTTTTAGTTGTGTTTAGGATAGGATCAGGTGTGCAGTCTACAGAGTTTCCACGTCTCAGAGCTCGTTCTTGTATTTTTGGGTATTTGTCAGATCACTGTGTGCGCTCTGATCGCTAAGCACACTGTGTTTCTGGATTGCCTTCATAACACCTGTCATTAGCAAACATAACAGTACAAGGAGCCCACTAATGATTCTCAATAGAGGGAAAGAAAAAGTTCTGACATCATTTTTTTTTTTTCTGCTCTGTGTTCACTTTTTTTTTTCCCCTAGACATTTGGGTGATTCTGGACACAGGTGTGGACATGGATATTCAGGGTCTGTGCTCTTCAATGGATAATCTCGTTATAAATGTACAAAAAATTCAAGATACTATTGATCAGAAATCTATGTTCGAACCAAGAATTCCTATTCCTGATTTGTTTTTTGGAGATAGAACTAAGTTTCTAAGTTTCAAAAATAATTGTAAGCTATTTCTGGCCTTGAAACCTCATTCTTCTGGTAATCCTATTCAACAGGTTTTGATTATTATTTCTTTTTTGCGCGGCGACCCTCAAGACTGGGCATTTTCTCTTGCGCCAGGAGACCCTGCATTGAGTAGTGTCGATGCGTTTTTCCTGGCGCTCGGATTGCTGTACGATGAGCCTAATTCAGTGGATCAGGCTGAGAAAAATTTGCTGGCTTTGTGCCAGGGTCAGGATGATATAGAAGTATATTGTCAGAAATTTAGGAAGTGGTCAGTACTCACTCAGTGGAATGAATCTGCGCTGGCAGCTTTGTTCAGAAAGGGTCTCTCTGAGGCTCTTAAGGATGTCATGGTGGGATTTCCTATGCCTGCTGGTTTGAATGAGTCTTTGTCTTTGGCCATTCAGATTGGTCGACGCTTGCGCGAGCGTAAATCTGTGCACCATTTGGCGGTACTGCCTGAGGTTAAACCTGAGCCTATGCAGTGCGATAGGACTATGACTAGAGTTGAACGGCAGGAATACAGACGTCTGAATGGTCTGTGTTTCTACTGTGGTGATTCCACTCATGCTATTTCTGATTGTCCTAAGCGCACTAAGCGCTCCGCTAGGTCTGCCGTCATTGGTACTGTACAGTCCAAATTCCTTCTGTCCATTACCTTGATATGCTCTTTGTCGTCGTTTTCTGTCATGGCGTTTGTGGATTCGGGCGCTGCCCTGAATCTGATGGATTTGGATTATGCTAAACGTTGTGGGTTTTTCTTGGAGCCTTTGCGGTGTCCTATTCCATTGAGAGGAATTGATGCTACACCTTTGGCCAAGAATAAACCTCAATACTGGGCCCAGCTGACCATGTGCATGGCTCCTGCATATCAGGAAGTTATTCGCTTTCTGGTGTTGCATAATCTGCATGATGTGGTCGTGTTGGGGTTGCCATGGCTACAAACCCATAATCCAGTATTGGATTGGAATTCCATGTCGGTGTCCAGCTGGGGTTGTCAGGGGGTACATGGTGATGTTCCATTTTTGTCGATTTCGTCATCCACCCTTTCTGAGGTCCCAGAGTTCTTGTCTGATTATCAGGATGTATTTGAAGAGCCCAAGTCCGATGCTCTACCTCCGCATAGGGATTGTGATTGTGCTATCAATTTGATTCCTGGTAGTAAATTCCCTAAAGGTCGATTATTTAATTTATCCGTGCCCGAACACGCCGCTATGCGCAGTTATGTGAAGGAATCCCTGGAGAAGGGACATATTCGCCCATCGTCATCACCACTGGGAGCAGGGTTCTTCTTTGTAGCCAAGAAGGATGGTTCGCTGAGACCGTGTATTGATTACCGCCTTCTTAATAAGATCACTGTTAAATTTCAGTATCCCTTGCCATTGTTATCTGACTTGTTTGCTCGGATTAAGGGGGCTAGTTGGTTCACTAAGATAGATCTTCGTGGTGCGTATAATCTGGTGAGAATCAGGCAAGGAGATGAATGGAAAACTGCATTCAATACGCCCGAGGGTCATTTTGAGTATCTAGTGATGCCGTTCAGACTTGCCAATGCTCCATCTGTGTTTCAGTCTTTTATGCATGACATCTTCCGTGAGTATCTGGATAAATTCCTGATTGTTTACTTGGATGACATTTTGATCTTCTCAGATGATTGGGAGTCTCATGTGAAGCAGGTCAGAATGGTTTTTCATTAATAATAAAACTATTTAATAAAATAATTAAACTATTATTTTTATTATTATTATTATTATTATTTATTGTTATAGTGCCATTTATTCCATGGCGCTTTACATGTGAGGAGGGGTATACATAATAAAAACAAGTACAATAATCTTAAACAATACAAGTCATAACTGGTACAGGAGGAGTGAGGTCCCTGCCCGCCAAGGCTCACAATCTACAAGGGATGGGTGAGAATACAGTAGGCGAGGGTAGAGCTGGTCATGCAGCGGTTTGGTCGATCGGTGGTTACTGCAGGTTGTAGGCTTGTCGGAAGAGGTGGGTCTTCAGGTTCTTTTTGAAGGTTTCGATGGTAGGCGAGAATCTGATGTGTTGTGGTAGAGGGTTCCAGAGTAGGGGTGATACGCAAGAGAAATCTTGTATACGATTGTGGGAAGAGGAGATGAGAGGGGAGTAGAGAAGGAGATCTTGTGAGGATCGGAGGTTGCGTGTAGGAAAGTACCGGGAGACGAGGTCACAGATGTATGGAGGACACAGGTTGTGGATGGCTTTGTACGTCATGGTTAGGGTTTTTTACTGGAGTCTCTGGGCAATGGGGAGCCAGTGAAGGGATTGACAGAGGGGAGAGGCCGGGGAATAGCGGGGGGGGCAGGTGGATTAGTCGGGCAGCAGAGTTTAGAATAGATTGGAGGGGTGCGAGAGTGTTAGAGGGGAGGCCACAGAGCAGGAGGTTGCAGTAGTCAAGGCGAGAGATGATGAGGGCATGGACTAGGGGTTTTGCAGATTCTTGGTTGAGGAATGAACGGATTTGTGAAATATTTTTGAGTTGAAGTCGGCAGGAAGTGGAAAGGGCTTGGATATGTGGTTTGAAGGAGAGATCAGCGTCAAGGATTACCCCGAGGCAGCGAGCTTGTGAGACTGGGGAGAGTGGGCAGCCATTTACTGTAATGGATAGGTTCGTTGGGGGGGTCGCGTGAGATGGGGGAAAGATGATGAATTCTGTTTTGTCCATGTTAAGTTTGAGAAATCTAGCGGAGAAGAAGGATGAAATAGTGGACAGACATTGAGGGATTCTGGTTAGTAGGGAGGTGATATCTGGTCCAGAGATGTAGATCTATGTATCATCAGCATAGAGGTGGTACTGAAAACCGTGAGATTCTATGAGCTGTCCCAGGCCAAAAGGTTTAAATGGAGAAGAGCAGGGGCCCAAGGACTGAACCTTGTGGAACTCCGACAGATAGGGGGCGAGGTGAGGAGGTGGTGTGTGAGTGGGAGACGCTGAATGTCCGGTCTGTTAGGTATGACGAGATCCAGGATAGGGCCAAGTCTGTGATGCCAAGGGATAAGAGGGTCTGTAGTAATAGGGAATGGTCCACTGTGTCAAAGGCAGCTGACAGGTCGAGGAGGAGGAGGACAGAGTAGTGTCGCTTGCTTTTGGCGGTTAAGAGGTCATTGGTGACCTTAGTTAGGGCAGTTTCAGTGGAATGGTGTGACCGGAAGCCAGATTGTAAGCGGTCAAAGAGGGAGCAAGAAGAGAGATGGGAGGACAGTTCAAGATGGACGTGTTGTTCCAGTAGTTTTGAGGCATAGGGGAGAAGTGATATAGGGTGATAGCTAGATACAGAGGATGGGTCAAGAGAAGGCTTTTTGAGGATAGGTGTGATGGAGGCATGTTTAAAGCTTGAGGGGAAAACTCCAGTTGTTAGTGATAGGTTGAAGAGATGGGTTAGGGTTGGGATGAAGACTGTGGTGAGGTTTGGGATGAGGTGGGATGGGAGCGGGTCAAGTGCACAGGTGGTGAGATGCGATCTTGAGAGTAGAGTGGAGAGTTGATCTTCTGTAATGGTGGAAAAGTTGGTTTTGGAGGTGGAGGGCTGGGAAGTCGGGAGGAAGGGCTCTGGGGGTTGTTGGCCAAAACTGTCTCTGATGCTATCAATCTTCTGTTTGAAAAATGAGGCAAAGTCTTCAGTGGGGATAAGTGGGGAGGGAGGAGGTGCTGGGGGATGGAGGAGAGAATTGAAGGTGTTGAATAACTGTTTAGGGTTGTGAGACAGAGAGCATATGAGAGATGAGAAGTAGGTTTGTTTAGCTGTGGCGAGTGTGGTCTTGAAAGTAGTGAGGGACTGTTTGAATGCGATGAAGTGCTCGTTGGAATGGGATCTTTTCTATCTGCGCTCAGCAGCCCTGGAAGCTCGCCTCAGTTCTTTGGTCAGGCTGGTGTGCCAGGGCTGTCTATTGATTTTGTGAGCTTTGGTATGTGTAAGTGGGGCAGCAGATTCCAAAGCTGCAGCTATTGTGGTGTTATATAGAGCGGCAGCGTCATCCGCATTGTGTATGGAACTTATGTCTGTGAGAGGGAGGAGGGATTCAGAGAATGAATGTAGGTCAAGATGTTTAAGATTTCTGCGAGGGTGTGAAAGTTTGTGGGGTGGGGATTGTAGACATGGAGTGGAGAGAGATGAGAATGTGAGAAGGTTGTGGTCAGAGAGTGGAAGAGGTGAGTTAGAGAGGTTAGATAGGGAGCAGAGGCGGGTGAAGATGAGGTCCAGTGTGTGACCATCTTTGTGAGTTGCTGCAGAACATCATTGAGGGAGGCCGAAGGAGGAAGTGAGAGATAGAAGTTTAGTGGCAGCTGAGAGGGAAGTGCCAATGGGGATGTTGAAGTTGTCCATGATTATAGTGGGGATGTCCGCAGAAAGGAAATGAAGTAGCCAGGTGATGAAGTGGTCAAAGAAGGTGGTGGCTGGCCCAGGGGGGCAGTAAATGACAGCCAGTTGGAGGTTGGAGGGGGAGTAGATGAGCACAGAGTGCACCTCAAAGGAAGGGAGGGTAACAGAGGGTGGCAGTGGGATTGGGGTGAAGGAGCAGTTATCTGACAGGAGAAAACCAACTCCTCCGCCATGCTTGCTGCTGGGGCGGGGTGTGTGAGAAAGGTGGAAGCCACTGTAAGAGAGTGCAGCAGGGGAGGCTGTGTCAGAAGGGGTGAGCCAGGTTTCGGTGATGGCGAGGAAGGAAAGTTTGGTAGTAACAAAAAGATCATGGATGTAGGAATCTTGTTGCAGACAGAGCGAGTGTTCCACAGAACTCCTGTTAGTGGGAATGGGAAAGTGGGGGCTGGGAGAATGGGTATAAGGTTAGAGAGGTTACGGAAGTTTGTGATAGAGTGTGGATGGGAGATAGAAATGACTTCCTACTGCTAGAAAAGAAAATACTGTATATACTCTAGTATAAGCCGAGATTTTCAGCCCACTTTTTTGGGCTGAAAGTGACCCTCTCGACTTATACTAGAGTCACTGTCAGCGGGGGGGTTGGCAGTGGAGGGGGAGCGGCGCGGTGACATACTCACCTGCTCCTGGCGCAGTCCCTGCATGTCCCATGGTCTCCGGGAGCTGGCGGCATCTTCCTGTGTTCAGCGGTCACGTGGTACCGCTCATTAACATAATGAATATGGATGCATATTCATTACTGTAATGAGCGGTACTTGACAGCTGAACACAGGAAGATGCCGCCGGCTCCCGGAGACTGACAGTGAGACGCTGCCAGGGACCGCGTCAGGAGCAGGTGAGTATATCGGGGGAGGTGAGCATTGCGCGATAGTCACCTTCCTCGTTCCACTGCTGCGTGCTGCTCTGTCTTCCATCCTCTGCACTGACAGTTCAGGTCAGAGGGCGCAATGACGCGATTAGTGTGGGCACCGCAGAGCAGCGCGTGGAACGAGGAAGGTGACTATCGCAAGTGTCGGGGGCCTGAGCCAAGAGAGGTTAGTATGTGATTTTTTAAATTTTAATCGCAGCAACAGCATATGGGGCCACAATGTATGGAGCATCTCATGGGGCCACAATGTATGGAGCATCTAATGGGGCCACAATGTATGGAGCATCGTATGGGGCCACAATGTATGGAGCATCGTATGGGACCACAATGTATGGAGCATCTCATGGGGCCATAATGTATGGAGCATCTTATGGGGCCACAATGTATGGAGCATCGTATGGGGCCACAATGTATGGAGCATCTCATGGGGCCACAATGTATGGAGCATCTTATGGGGCCACAATGTATGGAGCATCTTATGGGGCATAATGTGTGGAGCATCTTATGGGGCCACAATGTGTGGAGCATCTTATGGGGCCATCAACCTTTATGCAGCATTGTATGGGGCAAATGTTTCTATAGAGCACTTATGGGGCCATTATTAACCTTTGTGCAGCATTATATGGGGTATATTTTAATATGGAGCATTATACGGGGCGTATTTTGTTTGGAGCATCTTGTGGGGCCCATCATGAACTTTATGGAGCATTATATGGGGCATCTTATGGGGCTCCTGATTCAATATGGATATTCAAAAACACTTAACCTACTGATGTCTCAATTAATTTTACTTTTATTGGTATCTATTAGGGTTGAGCGAAACGGATCATTCATTTTCATAAGTCGCCGACTTTTGGCAAAGTCGGTTTTCATGAAACCCGACCCGATCCCTGTGTGGGGTCGGCCATGCGGTACGTGACTTTCGCGCCAAAGTCGCGTTTCAATGACGCGAAAAGCGCCATTTCTCAGCCAATGAAGGTGGACGCAGAGTGTGGGCAGCGTGATGACATAGGTCTCAGTCCCCACCATCTTAGAGAAGGGCATTGCAGTGATTGGCTTGCTTTCTGCGGCACCACAGGGGCTATAAAGGGGCATTCCCGCCGACCGCCATCTTACTGCTGCTGATCTGAGTATAGGGAGAGGTTGCTGCCGCTTCGTCAGAAGCAGGGATAGCGTTAGGCAGGGTACATTACCCCCAAACAGCTTGTGCTGTAGCGATTTCCACTGTCCAACACCACCTTTTGTTTGCAGGGACAGTGGAGGCTACATTTTTTTCCCTCAGCGCTGTAGCTCATTGGGCTGCCCTAGAAGGCTCCCTGATAGCTGCATTGCTGTGTGTACGCCGCTGTGCAAACCAACTGCTTTTTTCAAAGCACAAATCCTGTTGCTCCTTCCTTTCTGCACAGCTATCTTGTTTGTTTGTCCACACTTTTGACTTTTTTGTGCAGCAGTTAACTCCTTGTTATTGCTGCCTGCCATACTTTGCTGAGATTACTGCAGGGAGACAGTAAATGTAGGACAGTCCCTTTTTTTTTTTTTTTTTCGGTATATCTCTTCAAGCCACTTTCTGCCACAGAAAATATACTCTAATACAGTGGCCCAGATTTATTCACTAGTCTCACTGAAGAAAAAAAAAAATAAAGGGTGCAGATTAAAATTGACAAATCAGTGGCAGTCCTGTGTGTGGCATCTGTGTCTCATTTTCTGGCACAGAAAACATACAGTCTAACACAGGGCCTGATTTCTTGCCAATTCTCACATAAATAAAAAAAAATTAGTGGGAGATTAAGATTGGCATTACTGCTTCGGTGCCATTCCTGTGTGTGCCACCTGTCTCTAATTTTGTGCCACATTAAACCTAGTGTGTAACACTGGGCCAGATTTCTTTTAAATTCTCCCGGAAAAAAAACAAATAGTGGGAGATTAAGATTGGCATTTATGCTTCGGTGCCAGTCCTGTGTGTGTCACCTGTCTCTAATTTTGTGCCACATTAAACCTAGTGTGTAACACTGGGCCAGATTTCTTTTAAATTCTCCCTGAAAAAAAAAATGGTGGAAGATTAAGATTGGCATTTCTGCTTCGGTGCCAGTCCTGTGTGCGCCACCTGTCTCTAATTTTGTGCCACATTAAACCTAGTGTGTAACACTGGGCCAGATTTCTTTTAAATGCTCCCGGAAAAAAAAATAGTGGGAGATTATGATTGGCATTTCTGCTTCGGTGCCATTCCTGTGTGTGCCACCTGTCTCTAATTTTGTCCCACATTAAACCTAGTGTGTAACACTGGGACAGATTTCTTTTAAATTCTCCCTGAAAAAAAAAATAGTGGGAGATTAAGATTGGCATTTCTGCTTCGGTGCCAGTCCTGTGTGTGCCACCTGTCTCTAATTTTGTGCCACATTAACCCCTTTACCCCCAAGGGTGGTTTGCACGTTAATGACCGGGCCAATTTTTACAATTCTGACCACTGTCCCTTTATGAGGTTATAACTCTGGAACGCTTCAATGGATCCTGGTGATTCTGACATTGTTTTCTCGTGACATATTGTACTTCATGACAATGGTAAAAATTATTTGATAGTACCTGCGTTTATTTGTGAAAAAAACGGAAATTTGGCGAAAATTATGAAAATTTCGCAATTTTCCAACTTTGAATTTTTATGCAATTAAATCACAGAGATATGTCACACAAAATACTTAATAAGTAACATTTCCCACATGTCTACTTTACATCAGCACAATTTTGGAACCAAAATTTTTTTTTGTTAGGGAGTTATAAGGGTTAAAAGTTGACCAGCAATTTCTCATTTCTACAACACCATTTTATTTTAGGGACCACATCTCATTTGAAGTCATTTTGAGGGGTCTATATGATAGAAAATACCCAAGTGTGACACCATTCTAAAAACTACACCCCTCAAGGTGCTCAAAACCATATTCAAGAAGTTTATTAACCCTTCTGGTGCTTCACAGGAATTTTTTGAATGTTTAAATAAAAATGAACATTTAACTTTTTTTCACAAAAAATGTAATTCAGCTCCAATTTGTTTTATTTTACCAAGGGTAACAGGAGAAAATGGACCCCAAACATTGTTGTACAATTTGTCCTGACTATGCCAATACCCCACATGTGGGGGTAAACCACTGTTTGGGCGCATGGCAGAGCTCGGAAGCGAAGGAGTGCCATTTGACTTTTCAATGCAAAATTGACTGGAATTGAGATGGGACGCCATGTTTCGTTTGGAGAGCCCCTGATGTGGCTAAACATTGAAACCCCCCACAAGTGACACCATTTTGGAAAGTAGACCCCCTAAGGAACTTATCTAGAGGTGTGGTGAGCACTTTGACCCAACAAGTGCTTCACAGAAGTTTATAATGTAGAACCGTAAAAATAAAAAATCATATTTTTTCACAAAAATTATCTTTTCGCCCCCAATTTTTTATTTTCCCAAGGGTAAGAGAAGAAATTGGACCCCAAAAGTTGTTGTACAATTTGTCCTGAGTACGCTGATAGCCCATATGTGGGGGTAAACCACTGTTTGGGTGGATGGGAGAGCTCGGAAGGGAAGGAGCGCCGTTTGACTTTTCAAAGCAAAATTGACAGGAATTGAGATGGGACGCCATGTTGCGTTTCAAGAGCCACTGATGTGCCTAAACATTGAAACCCCCCACAAATGACACCATTTTGGAAAGTAGACCCCCTAAGGAACTTATCTAGAGGTGTGGTGAGCACTTTGACCCACCAAGTGCTTCACAGAAGTTTATAATGCAGAGCCGTAAAAATAAAACAAAATTTTTTTCCCACAAAAATTATTTTTTTAGCCCCCAGTTTTGTATTTTCCTGAGGGTAACAGGAGAAATTGGACCCCAAAATTTGTTGCCCAATTTGTCCTGAGTGCGATGATACACCATATGTGGGGGGAACCACTGTTTGGGCACATGGGAGGGCTCAGAAGGGAAGGAGTGCCATTTGAATGCAGACTTAGATGGAATGGTCTGCAGGTGTCACATTGCGTTTGCAGAGCCCCTAATGTACCTAAACAGTAGAAACCCCCCACAAGTGACACCATTTTGGAAAGTAGACCCCCTTAGGAACTTATCTAGATGTGTGCTGAGCGCTTTGACCCACCAAGGGCTTCACAGAAGTTTATAATGGAGAGCCGTAAAAATAAAACAAAAATTTTTTCCCACAAAAATTATTTTTTAGCCCCCAGTTTTGTATTTTTCCGAGGGTAAAAGGAGAAATTCGACCCCACAATTTGTTGTCCAATTTGTCCTGAGTGCGCTGATACCCCATATGTGGGGGGGAACCACTGTTTGGGCGCATGGGAGGGCTCGGAAGGGAAGGAGCTCCATTTGGAATGAGGACTTAGATGGAATGGTCTGCAGGTGTCACATTGCATTTGCAGAGCCCCTAATGTACCTAAACAGTAGAAACCTCCCACAAGTGACACCATATTGGAAACTAGACCCCCTAAGGAACTCATCTAGATGTGTTGTGATAGCTTTGAACCCCCAAGTGTTTCACTACAGTTTGTAACGCAGAGCCGTGAAAATTAAAAAAAAAAATCTTTCCCCCCAAAATTATTTTTTAGCCCCCAGTTTTGTATTTTCCCGAGGGTAAGAGGAGAAATTCGACCCCAAAAGTTGTTGTCCAATTTGTCCTGAGTACGCTGATACCCCGTATGTTGGGGGAAACCAACGTTTGAGCACATGGCAGAGCTCGGAAGGGAAGGAGCGCCATTTGGAATGCAGACTTAGATGGAATGGTCTGCAGACGTCACATTGCGTTTGCAGAACCCCTAATGTACCTAAACAGTAGAAACCCCCCACAAGTGACCCCATATTGGAAACTAGACCCCCCAGGGAACTAATCTAGATGTGTTGTGAGAACTTTGAACCCCCAAGTGTTTCACTACAGTTTATAACGCAGAGCCGTGAAAATAAAAAATCTTTTTTTTTCCCACAAAAAATATGTTTTAGCCCCGAGTTTTGTATTTTCCCAAGGGTAGCAGGAGAAATTGGACCCCAAAAGTTGTTGTCCTATTTGTCCTGAGTACGCTGATACCCCATATGTTGGGGTAAACCCCTGTTTGGGCACCAGGAGAGCTCGGAAGGGAAGAAGCACTGTTTTACTTTTTCAACGCAGAATTGGCTGGAATTGAGATCGGACGCCATGTCGCGTTTGGAGAGCCCCTGATGTGCCTAAACAGTGGAAACCCCCCAATTATAACTGAAACCCTAATCCAAACACATCCCTAACCCTAATCCCAACAGTAACCCTAACCACACCTCTAACCCTGACACACCCCTAACCCTAATCCCAACCCTATTCCCAACCGTAAATGTAATCTAAACCCTAACTGTAACTTTAGCCCCAACCCAAACTGTAGCCCTAGCCCTAACCCTAGCCCTAACCCTAGCCCTAACCCTAACCCTAGCCCTAGCCCTAACCCTAGCCCTAACCCTAACCCTAGCCCTAACCCTAGCCCTAACCCTAACCCTAACCCTAGCCCTAACCCTAGCCCTAACCCTAGCCCTAACCCTAACCCTAGCCCTAACCCTAGCCCTAGCCCTAACCCTAGCCCTAGCCCTAACCCTAGCCCTAACCCTAGCCCTAACCTTAGCCCTAACCCTAGCCCTAGCCCTAACCCTAGCCCTAACCCTAGCCCTAACCCTAGCCCTAACCCTAGCCCTAGCCCTAACCCTAGCCCTAACCCTAGCCCTAACCTTAGCCCTAACCCTAGCCCTAGCCCTAACCCTAGCCCTAACCCTAGCCCTAACCCTAGCCCTAACCCTAGCCCTAACTCTAACCCTAGCCCTAATGGGAAAATGGAAATAAATACATTTTTTTAATTTTTCCCTAACTAAGGGGGTGATGAAGGGGGGTTTGATTTACTTTTATAGCGGGTTTTTTAGCGGATTTTTATGATTGGCAGCCGTCACACACTGAAAGACGCTTTTTATTGCAAAAAATATTTTTTGCGTTACCACATTTTGAGAGCTATAATTTTTCTATATTCTGGTCCACAGAGTCATGTGAGGTCTTGGTTTTTGCGGGATGAGTTGATGTTTTTATTGGTAACATTTTCGGGCACGTGACATTTTTTGATCGCTTTTTATTCCGATTTTTGTGAGGCAGAATGACCAAAAACCAGCTATTCATGAATTTCTTTTGGGGGAGGCGTTTATACCGTTCCGCGTTTGGTAAAATTGATGAAGCAGTTTTATTCTTCGGGTCAGTACGATTACAGCGACACCTCATTTATATCTTTTTTTATGTTTTGGCGCTTTTATACGATAAAAACTATTTTATAGAAAAAATAATTATTTTTGCATCGCTTTATTCTCAGGACTATAACTTTTTTATTTTTTTGCTGATGATGCTGTATGGCGGCTCGTTTTTTGCGGGACAAGATGACGTTTTCAGCGGTACCATGGTTAGTTATATCTGTCTTTTTGATCGCGTGTTATTCTACTTTTTGTTCGGCGGTATGATTATCAAGCGTTGTTTTTTGCCTCGTTTTTTTTTTTTTTTTCTTACGGTGTTTACTGAAGGGGTTAACTAGTGGGCCAGTTTTATAGGTCGGGCCGTTACGGACGCGGCGATACTAAATATGTGTACTTTTATTGTTTGTTTTTTTTTATTTAGATAAAGAAATGTATTTATGGGAATAATATTTTTATTTTTTTTTCATTATTTTGGAATATTTTTTTTTATTTTTTTTTACACATTTGAAATTTTTTTTTTTTACTTTTTTACTTTGTCCCAGGGGGGGACATCACAGATCAGTGATCTGACAGTTTGCACAGCACTCTGTCAGATCACTGATCTGATAGGAGTGCAGGCTGCTTCACAGTGCCTGCTCTGAGCAGGCTCTGTGAAGCCACCTCCCTCCCTGCAGGACCCGGATCCGCGGCCATCTTGGATCCGGGGCTGGAGGGAGCAGGGAGGGAGGTGAGACCCTCGCAGCAACGCGATCACATCGCGTTGCTGCGGGGGGCTCAGGGAAGCCCGCAGGGAGCCCCCTCCCTGCGCGGTGCTTCCCTGCACCGCCGGCACATCGCGATCATCTTTGATCGCGGTGTGCCGGGGGTTAATGTGCCGGGGGCGGTCCGTGACCGCTCCTGGCACATAGTGCCGGATGTCAGCTGCGATAAACAGCTGACACCCGGCCGCGATCGGCGGCGCTCCCCCCGTGAGCGCTGCCGATCGCATATGACGTACTATTGCGTCCTTGGGAAGTAAAGCCCACCCCACATGGACGCACTAGTACGTCTAATGGCAGAAAGGGGTTAAACCTAGTGTGTAACACTGGGCTAGAGTTTTTTCAAATTATCCCTGGAAAAAAAAAATAGTGGGAGATTAAGATTGGCATTACTGCTTCGGTGCCAGTCCTGTGTGTGCCACCTGTCTCTAATTTTATGCCACATTAAACCTAGTGTGTAACACTGGGCCAGACTTCTTTTAAATTCTCCTTGAAAAAAAAAATAGTGAGAGATTAAGATTGGCAATTCTGCCTCATTGCCAGTGCTGTGTGTGGCATCTGTCTCTAATTTTGTGGCACAGAACATATACTGTATAAGAGTGGGCCACATTTCTTCAATATTCTCCCAGAAAAAATAAAAAGGGGGAGATTTTTATTGGTAGTGTCTGCATCAGCGTCAGTCCTGTTAGTGGCATATCTGTCTGCCACTGAAGCTGTGTACTGTTATACATTGGGCCTGATTTTCCCTGCAGTCTCACCCACCTATAAAGGGATATATAAATCCAACAGAAGTTTGAGTTCACCTTGTAACTGGTTTTACAGTAACAAATACTGTCAGTTTTGTTATGTTTTTCAAACAATGAGGAAGTCTGGTGGAAGAGGTCGTGGCCGTGGGCGGTCATTGCCAGCTGGTAATGATGGTAGTGGTGGTGGAGCATCAGGTGGTCGTGGGAAAAGCAATATAGCACCTAAGTCTCGAGTTGTTGAGCCAGGTTCATCGTCTGGCTACACAAGGCCTCGAACGCTCCCTTTTCTGGGAGTAGGAAAACCGCTTTTAAAGCCGGAGCAGCAAGAACAAGTTTTGGCTTTCCTTGCTGACTCAGCCTCTAGCTCTTTCGCCTCCTCTTCTGAAACTGCTAAATGTAAAAGCAGTTTCAGAAGCAGGGATTCAAGCTTGAGGAGGCTAATTTGCATATTCCAGGTGCCTTCTGGGAAAAGCGAAGTCTCCCTAAGCTAGAAGATCGTTGGGTACAGCCGGGACCAGCTGCTTGGAAAGCATCACCAAACCAGGGATTCAAGCTTGAGGAGGCTAATTTGCATATTCCAGGTGCCTTCTGGGAAAAGCGAAGTCTCCCTAAGCTAGAAGATCGTTGGGTACAGCCGGGACCAGCTGCTTGGAAAGCATCACCAAACCAGGGATTTAAGCTTGAGGAGGCTAATTTGCATATTCCAGGTGCCTTCTGGGAAAAGCGAAGTCTCCCTAAGCTAGAAGATCGTTGGGTACTGCCGGGACCAGCTCTTGGAAAGCATCACCAAACCAGGGATTCAAGCTTGAGGAGGCAAATTTTTGCCTGTAGGATATTATTGCAAGAGAGCTTGGCTGAGTAGATTACACAAGAAGGAAAACACACAGCAAGTCAGCAGGATCTAGGAGCAACATGGCAGATGTGACAACCTACATGGTGAGCTGCAGCATGTGCTACATGTTCACAGATCGACCAGAAGAAGAATCAAATTTCACCTGTCAGAAGTGTAGACTAGTGGCCCTTTTAGAAGAAAAGGTGCGGGGTCTGGAAGAAAGAATAGCAACTTTGAAACTCATCAAAGAGAATGAAGACTTTCTAGACAGAACAGAAGCATCTCTACTGGTCACAGAAGGTGAAAAAAGTGTCAGAGAACCTCCAAAAGCAGATGAGTGGAAGCATGTGACCAAAAGAAGCAAGAAGACAATGGAGAAATCACCAACCACACAACTGAAGAACCGATATCAAATCTTTGTAGAGGATGAAGATGGCACACCTAAGGATGAAGCAATACCAGCAAGCAAAAAAGAAAAGGGCACACAGCAACAAGTGACAGCAAAAAGTACAGCCAAGAAGCAACGAAGAGTGGTGGTGGTGGGAGACTCACTACTGAGAGGCACCGGACCAGCCATCTGCAGACCGGACATAACTGCAAGAGAAGTATGCTGCCTTCCAGGTGCGATGATCAAGGATGTGACCGATAGGATACCAAAGCTCTTCAGCTCCAAGGACGTCCACCCATTTCTTCTGATACATGTTGGCACCAATGACACGGCAAGGAAGGACCTACCGACAATCTGCAAAGACTTTGAAGAGTTGGGGAAGAAAGTAAAGGAACTGGATGCACAGGTAGTTTTTTCTTCTATCCTTCCAGTAGACGGGCATGGCACCAGGAGATGGAACAGGATCCTTGATGCAAACAACTGGCTAACAGACAACAAGGATTCGGATTCCTGGACCACGGTGTGAATTACTGGTACGATGGACTCCTCGCCAGAGACGGACTACACCTCAACAAACCTGGGAAACACACATTCGCCAGAAGACTCGCTACACTCATCAGGAGGGCGTTAATCTAGAAGAAGTGGGGACGGGAAGAAAAACATTAGACTTGAACAAAGAAGACCCAGGAAAACATACTCAGAAGGGAGGTAAGAACATTTCTAAAACAATCCACAGCGAGGAGATTGGAACAAAACAAAATCCTCTAAATTGCATGCTCGCAAACGCCAGAAGCCTGACAAACAAGATGGAAGAACTAGAAGCAGAAATATCTACAGGTAACTTTGACATAGTGGGAATAACCGAGACATGGTTAGATGAAAGCTATGACTGGGCAGTTAACTTACAGGGTTACAGTCTGTTTAGAAAGGATCGTAAAAATCGGAGAGGAGGAGGGGTTTGTCTCTATGTAAAGTCTTGTCTAAAGTCCACTTTAAGGGAGGATATTAGCGAAGGAAATGAGGATGTCGAGTCCATATGGGTCGAAATTCATGGAGGGAAAAATGGTAACAAAATTCTCATTGGGGTCTGTTACAAACCCCCAAATATAACAGAAACCATGGAAAGTCTACTTCTAAAGCAGATAGATGAAGCTGCAACCCATAATGAGGTCCTGGTTATGGGGGACTTTAACTACCCGGATATTAACTGGGAAACAGAAACCTGTGAAACCCATAAAGGCAACAGGTTTCTGCTAATAACCAAGAAAAATTATCTTTCACAATTGGTGCAGAATCCAACCAGAGGAGCAGCACTTTTAGACCTAATACTATCTAATAGACCTGACAGAATAACAAATCTGCAGGTGGTCGGGCATCTAGGAAATAGCGACCACAATATTGTACAGTTTCACCTGTCTTTCACTAGGGGGACTTGTCAGGGAGTCACAAAAACACTGAACTTTAGGAAGGCAAAGTTTGACCAGCTTAGAGATGCCCTTAATCTGGTAGACTGGGACAATATCCTCAGAAATAAGAATACAGATAATAAATGGGAAATGTTTAAGAACATCCTAAATAGGCAGTGTAAGCGGTTTATACCTTGTGGGAATAAAAGGACTAGAAATAGGAAAAACCCAATGTGGCTAAACAAAGAAGTAAGACAGGCAATTAACAGTAAAAAGAAAGCATTTGCACTACTAAAGCAGGATGGCACCATTGAAGCTCTAAAAAACTATAGGGAGAAAAATACTTTATCTAAAAAACTAATTAAAGCTGCCAAAAAGGAAACAGAGAAGAACATTGCTAAGGACTCGGAGAGTAAAACTAATCCCAAACTGTTCTTCAACTATATCAATAGTAAAAGAATAAAAACTGAAAATGTAGGCCCCTTAAAAAATAGTGAGGAAAGAATGGTTGTAGATGACGAGGAAAAAGCTAACATATTAAACACCTTCTTCTCCACGGTATTCACGGTGGAAAATGAAATGCTAGGTGAAATCCCAAGAAACAATGAAAACCCTATATTAAGGGTCACCAATCTAACCCAAGAAGAGGTGCGAAACCGGCTAAATAAGATTAAAATAGATAAATCTCCGGGTCCGGATGGCATACACCCACGAGTACTAAGAGAACTAAGTAATGTAATAGATAAACCATTATTTCTTATTTTTAGTGACTCTATAGCGACAGGGTCTGTTCCGCAGGATTGGCGCATAGCAAATGTGGTGCCAATATTCAAAAAGGGCTCTAAAAGTGAACCTGGAAATTATAGGCCAGTAAGTCTAACCTCTATTGTTGGTAAAATATTTGAAGGGTTTCTGAGGGATGTTATTCTGGATTATCTCAATGAGAATAACTGTTTAACTCCATATCAGCATGGGTTTATGAGAAATCGCTCCTGACAAACCAATCTAATCAGTTTTTATGAAGAGGTAAGCTATAGGCTGGACCATGGTGAGTCATTGGACGTGGTATATCTCGATTTTTCCAAAGCGTTTGATACCGTGCCGCACAAGAGGTTGGTACACAAAATGAGAATGCTTGGTCTGGGGGAAAATGTGTGTAAATGGGTTAGTAACTGGCTTAGTGATAGAAAGCAGAGGGTGGTTATAAATGGTATAGTCTCTAACTGGGTCGCTGTGACCAGTGGGGTACCGCAGGGGTCAGTATTGGGACCTGTTCTCTTCAACATATTCATTAATGATCTGGTAGAAGGTTTACACAGTAAAATATCGATATTTGCAGATGATACAAAACTATGTAAAGCAGTTAATACAAGAGAAGATAGTATTCTGCTACAGATGGATCTGGATAAGTTGGAAACTTGGGCTGAAAGGTGGCAGATGAGGTTTAACAATGATAAATGTAAGGTTATACACATGGGAAGAAGGAATCAATATCACCATTACACACTGAATGGGAAACCACTGGGTAAATCTGACAGGGAGAAGGACTTGGGGATCCTAGTTAATGATAAACTTACCTGGAGCAGCCAGTGCCAGGCAGCAGCTGCCAAGGCAAACAGGATCATGGGGTGCATTAAAAGAGGTCTGGATACACATGATGAGAGCATTATACTGCCTCTGTACAAATCCCTAGTTAGACCGCACATGGAGTACTGTGTCCAGTTTTGGGCACCGGTGCTCAGGAAGGATATAATGGAACTAGAGAGAGTACAAAGGAGGGCAACAAAATTAATAAAGGGGATGGGAGAACTACAATACCCAGATAGATTAGCGAAATTAGGATTATTTAGTCTAGAAAAAAGACGACTGAGGGGCGATCTAATAACCATGTATAAGTATATAAGGGGACAATACAAATATCTCGCTGAGGATCTGTTTATACCAAGGAAGGTGACGGGCACAAGGGGGCATTCTTTGCGTCTGGAGGAGAGAAGGTTTTTCTACCAACATAGAAGAGGATTCTTTACTGTTAGGGCAGTGAGAATCTGGAATTGCTTGCCTGAGGAGGTGGTGATGGCGAACTCAGTCGAGAGGTTCAAGAGAGGCCTGGATGTCTTCCTGGAGCAGAACAATATTGTATCATACAATTATTAGGTTCTGTAGAAGGACGTAGATCTGGGGATTTATTATGATGGAATATAGGCTGAACTGGATGGACAAATGTCTTTTTTCGGCCTTACTAACTATGTTACTATGTTACTATGTTACTATGTTAGTGGATGTTCCCGGTCAGGGACAAGTCGCTTCCTTGTCTTCTTCACCAAGAACAACAGAGAAGGATGCGTCAGGCGACACAACGGGTTACTCCATGGAGCTCTTTACACATACCATTCCTGGGTTAGAAAGTGAAGCAGTTAACAGGCCATGCCCATTACAAGTTGAATCGGACATGGAGTGCACAGATGCACAGCCACAGCCAGATTACTATGCTGTTCCTTTGACTCAGACCAGAACATTGCCCTCGCAGTGTACTGATCCAGAATCAGACCCTGATGAGACTATGGTGCCCAGTCACGAACGCTATACCACCAGCTTACACGGTGACACAGACGAAGTTGCACACGAGATAGAAGAGGAGGTCATAGATGATCCAGTTGTTGACCCCGATTGGCAGCCATTGGGGGAACAGGGTGCAGGCAGCAGTAGTTCAGAAGCGGAGGTGGAGGAGGGGCCGCAGCAGGCATCAACATCGCAACAGGTTCCATCTGCCGGGCCCGTATCTGGCCAAAAACGCGTGGCAAAACCAGTTGTAGGACAGCGTGGCCATCCGGTTAAAGAAGCTCAGTCTGCAATGCCTGAAAAGGTATCCGATAGTAGAAAGAGTGCAGTCTGGCATTTTTTTTAACAACATCCAAATGATCAGCGCAAAGTCATCTGTCAAAAATGTTCAACTACCTTAAGCAGAGGTCAGAATCTTAAAAGTCTAAATACAAGTTGCATGCGTAGACATTTAACCACCATGCATTTGCAAGCCTGGACTAACTACCAAACGTCCCTTAAGGTTGTAGCACCCTCGGCCAATGAAGCTAGTCAGCAACACTACATCCCTTCCCTCACTGTAAGCCCACCATTTCCCGCACCACCTGCAGTAATTGTGCAGGTTTCGTCACCAGGCCAAAGCAGCCAGGGAATCACCAGGTTCGTGGTAGGAAACACTGCATGTAGGGCACCAGCAAGAATACCATCTCCAACCCTCTCTCAGTCTGCCATGTCCACCGGCACCCCCGCTAGTTCCACCATCTGCAGCTCTCCAGTCCAGCTAACCCTACATGAGACTCTTGTTAGGAAAAGGAAGTACTCATCCTCGCATCCGCGTACACAGGGTTTGAACGCCCACATTGCTAGACTAATCTCACTAGAGATGATGCCCTACCGGTTAGTTGAAAGCAAAGCTTTCAAAGCCCTGATGGACTACGCTGTACCAAGCTACGAGCTACCCAGTCGACACTTCTTTTCCAGAAAAGCCATCCCAGCCCTCCACCAGCATGTAAAAGACCGCATCGTCCATGCACTCAGGCAATCTGTGAGTACAAAGGTGCACCTGACAACAGATGCATGGACCAGTAGGCATGGCCAGGGACGTTACTTGTCCATCACAGCACACTGGGTTAATGTGGTGGATGCAGGGTCCACAGGGGACAGCAATATTGGGATAGTTCTGCCTAGCCCACGGTCTAGGAAACAGTTGGCTGTAGCCGTTCGCCCCCCTCCTCCTCCTCCTCGTCCTCCTGCAGAAGCGAGAGCTCGTCCACAGACCGCAGTTGCACGACCACTCCATCCGCAGCTGCCACTGTTGCACACGAGGTGTCACATTATGGGACAGCTAGTGGCAAGCGTCAGCAGGCTGTATTGGCAATGAAGTGTTTGGGCGACAACAGACACACCGCGGAAGTTCTGTCCGAGTTCTTGCAGCAAGAAACTCAGTCATGGCTGGGCACTGTAGATCTTGAGGCAGGCAAGGTAGTGAGTGATAACGGAAGGAATTTCATGGCTGCCATAGCCCTTTCACAACTGAAACACATTCCTTGCCTGGCTCACACCTTAAACCTGGTGGTGCAGTGCTTCCTGAAAAGTTATCCGGGGTTACCCGACCTGCTCCTCAAAGTGCGCAGACTTTGCTCGCATATCCGTCGTTCGCCCGTACACTCCAGCCGTATGCAGAACCATCAGCGGTTTTTGAACCTTCCCCAGCATCGCCTAATCATAGACGTTGCAACAAGGTGGAACTCCACACTGCACATGCTTCAGAGACTGTGTGAACAGAGGCGGGCTGTTATGTTTTTGTGGGAGGATACACATACACGGGCAGGCAGTAGGATGGCAGACATGGAGTTGTCAGGTGTGCAGTGGACGAAGGTACAAGACCTGTGTCAAGTCCTTCAGTGTTTTGAGGAATGCACACGGCTGGTTAGTGCAGACAACGCCATAATAAGCATGAGCATCCCCCTAATGCGTCTGCTGATGCAAAGTTTGACGCACATAAAGGAGCAGGCGTCTGCAGCCGAGGAAGAGGAAAGCCTTGATGACAGTCAGCCATTGTCTGGTCAGGGCAGTCTACAGGATGAGATAGCGGGCGAAGAGGAGGAGGACGAGGAGGATGATGGGGATGAGTATTTTTTGAATGAGGAAGCTTCTCAGGGGCCAATAGAAACTGGTGGCGTTGCAAGGCCGGGTTCAGGTTTTTTGAGGGAGACAAGTGACGTAGATTTGCCTGAAACTGCCCCTCAACCCAGCACAACCACAGATTTCACAACTGGAACTTTGGCCCACATGGCAGATTATGCCTTACGTATCCTCAAAAGGGACACACGCATTACTAAAATGATGAACGATGACGATTACTGGTTGGCCTGCCTCCTTGATCCTCGCTATAAAGGCAAATTGCAAAATATCATGCCACATGAGAACCTCGAACAAATATTAGCAACCAAACAAGCAACTCTGGTAGACCGTTTGATTCAGGCATTCCCAGCACACAGCGCCCGTGATCGTTCTCACACGAGCTCCAGGGAGCAGCAGACCAGGAGTGTTAGGGGTGCACACATCAGAAGTGGCGTTGGACAGAGGGGTTTTCTGACCAGGTTGTGGTGTGATTTTGCTATGACCGCAGACAGGACAGGTACTGCTGCATCAATTGAAAGTGACAGGAGACAACATTTGTCCAGTATGGTTACAAACTATTTTTCATCCCTTATCAATGTTCTCCCTCAACCGTCATTCCCATTTGATTACTGGGCATCCAAAATAGACACCTGGCCTGATTTGGCAGAATATGCATTGCAGGAGCTTGCTTGCCCAGCAGCTAGTGTGCTATCAGAAAGAGTCTTCAGTGCTGCTGGTTCAATATTGGCCGAAAAAAGGACTCGTCTGGCTACCCAAAATGTTGATGATCTAACCTTCATTAAAATGAACCACTCATGGATTTCGAATTATTTTGCCCCACCTTTCCCAGCTGACACCTAGCTTTCCTATAAAAAGGTCTTGCTTGTGGACTGGTCTTACTCCAATCTCTTAATCTGCAGCAGCTGTTTGTCCAGCATACGACATGTTTACACCTCCCTAAATGCGCTAATTCCCCCCACGGGGCCGTGGTCTCGCCACTTGGCGCAAGCACCCGTGAGAGTGCCGTTTGTCTGAAGAGTTGGGTGTGCCCGCTTTTGGCCGACGGCACTGCCACTGGGTCCCTCATAGTACAATAAAGTGTCTCTGGCGGTGGTGAAGCGCAACCAACGTCAGACACACCGTTGTAACATGAGGGGCCCTGGGCCTGTACCGCCGGCCACAAGAGAGTTTCCCCCCCCCCCAGCTCAAACAGTGCTCTACCACTTGCAAAATTATCTCTCACAGCTCCACCAATGTTTAGTCTATGCGCTGACATCCTTCAATGCCTGGCAGTGACAATACCAATGTGTTGACATGTATGATGCTACTTAAAATAGTCAGGGTCAGTGTCCTATATTGACACCAGTAAATACTTAGCGGCGCCAAATTACTATATCTGAAGCTCAGCAGAGGAACCCACCCCTGTACCTAAGTATGCCACCCTTTTGTTTTTTTGGTTTTGTTGTTTTGCGAGACATTAACATCTATTTATTTTTGGGGAGTACTACCTGTGTCAGACACTCCTTCCAATCGTCCTCCGCTGAACAAACCAATGCTGCCTGTGTACCCCTGCAAGATAATTCTAACTGCATTGAGCCTATTTTTTTTTATTTTAGGACTACTAAGTCTGTCTGCGGTCCCTCCTTCCAATAGTCCTCCGCTGACCACACCAATGCTGCCTGTGTACCCCTGGAACCTATTTAAAAGTGCATAGAGCCTACTTTCTTTATTGTAGGCCTACTAAGTCTGTCTGCGGTCCATCCTTCCATTTGTCCTCCGATGAGCACACCAATGCCGACCGTGTACCCATGTACCTTTTTTTCAACCTGCAGTGAGCCAACTTTGTGGTGTAAGGCCTACTAGCAGTGTCTGTCTGCGCCACTTAATACAGCTGTTCTCCTCTAAAAAAAAAAAAAGGCTGGTTTTCAGCCTGTCAGAATTATAAAACTGCATTGGGGCCACAAGTTTCGTTGTGGTCTACAAACTGATTCTTCCGCTCCAAGGTGTTCTCCTGGTTGCCTTTCCTGAGCTTCAATCTTCAGGCTCTTGTTAAATAGTTTTTTAATGGAACAACTGCAGTGGGGCTACTAGTTGGGTTGGGACCTACTACCAGTGTCTGCCGCTCCAAGGCGTTTTCCTGGTTTCCTTTCCTGAGCTTCAATCTTCAGGCTCTTGTTAAATAGTTGTTAAATGGAACAACTGCATTTGGCCTACTAGTTGGGTTGGGGCCTACTAACGGTGTATGCCGCTCCAAGGTGTTCTCCAGGTTGCCTTTCCTGAGCTTCAATCTTCAGGCTCTCGTTAAATAGTTTTTTAATCGAACAACTGCAGGGTTGGGGCCTACTACCAGTGAATGCCGCTCCAAGGTGTTCTCCTGGTTGCCTTTCCTGAGCTTCAATCTTCAGGCTCTCGTTAAATAGTTTTTTAATTGAACAACTGCAGGGTTGGGGCCTACTACCAGTGAATGCCGCTCCAAGGTGTTCTCCTGGTTGCCTTTCCTGAGCTTCAATCTTCAGGCTCTCGTTAAATAGTTTTTTAATCGAACAACTGCAGGGTTGGGGCCTACTACCAGTGAATGCCGCTCCAAGGTGTTCTCCTGGTTGCCTTTCCTGAGCTTCAATCTTCAGGCTCTTGTTAAATAGTTGTTAAATGGAACAAGTGCATTTGGCCTACTAGTTTGGTTGGGGCCTACTAACGGTGTATGCCGCTCCAAGGTGTTCTCCAGGTTGCCTTTCCTGAGCTTCAATCTTCAGGCTCTTGTTAAATAGTTTTTTAATGGAATAACTGCAGTGGGGCTACTAGTTGGGTTGGGGCCTACTACCAGTGTCTGCCGCTCCAAGGTGTTCTCCTGGTTGCCTTTCCTGAGCTTCAATCTTCAGGCTCTTGTTAAATAGTTGTTAAATGGAACAACTGCATTTGGCCTACTAGTTGGGTTGGGGCCTACTAACGGTGTATGCCGCTCCAAGGTGTTCTCCAGGTTGCCTTTCCTGAGCTTCAATCTTCAGGCTCTCGTTAAATAGTTTTTTAATCGAACAACTGCAGGGTTGGGGCCTACTACCAGTGAATGCCGCTCCAAGGTGTTCTCCTGGTTGCCTTTCCTGAGCTTCAATCTTCAGGCTCTCGTTAAATAGTTTTTTAATTGAACAACTGCAGGGTTGGGGCCTACTACCAGTGAATGCCGCTCCAAGGTGTTCTCCTGGTTGCCTTTCCTGAGCTTCAATCTTCAGGCTCTCGTTAAATAGTTTTTTAATCGAACAACTGCAGGGTTGGGGCCTACTACCAGTGAATGCCGCTCCAAGGTGTTCTCCTGGTTGCCTTTCCTGAGCTTCAATCTTCAGGCTCTTGTTAAATAGTTGTTAAATGGAACAAGTGCATTTGGCCTACTAGTTTGGTTGGGGCCTACTAACGGTGTATGCCGCTCCAAGGTGTTCTCCAGGTTGCCTTTCCTGAGCTTCAATCTTCAGGCTCTCGTTAAATAGTTGTTGAAACAACACTGCATTAGGCCTACAAGTTGGGTCTGGGTTCTGCAAACAGTGTCTTCCACTCCAAGGTGTTCTCCAGGTTGCCTTTCCCTAGCTTTTAGGTGGGGCTACTAGTTGGGTTGGGGCCTACTGACAGTGTCTGCCGCTCCAAGGTGTTCTCCAGGTTGCCTTTCCTGAGCTTCAATCTTCAGGCTCTCGTTAAATAGTTTTTTAATTGAACAACTGCAGGGTTGGGGCCTACTACCAGTGAATGCCGCTCCAAGGTGTTCTCCTGGTTGCCTTTCCTGAGCTTCAATCTTCAGGCTCTTGTTAAATAGTTGTTAAATGGAACAAGTGCATTTGGTCTACTAGTTTGGTTGGGGCCTACTAACGGTGTATGCCGCTCCAAGGTGTTCTCCAGGTTGCCTTTCCTGAGCTTCAATCTTCAGGCTCTCGTTAAATAGTTGTTGAAACAACACTGCATTAGGCCTACAAGTTGGGTCTGGGTTCTACAAACAGTGTCTTCCACTCCAAGGTGTTCTCCAGGTTGCCTTTCCCTAGCTTTTATCTTCAGACTCTCATTAAATTGTTTTTAATATAACACTGCATTTGGCCTACTTGTTTTGTTGGCCCTACCAACGGTGTCTGCCGCTCCTTGATGTTCTCCTACACAGAACAAACCAGTGCCACCTGGTTACTTCTGTTACCAATTTTGAACTGCATTTAGCCTACTTACTGATTTGGGCCTACTCACTGTGTCAGCCTCTCATTACAGTTGTACTCCACTGAACAAAGCAATGCCCCCTGGTTAGTCCTGTTACCAATTTTGAACTGCATTTAGCCCACTTTATTATTTGGGCCTATATCTGTGTTTCCTCCTCACCCTGCCCATTGCCCAGCCAGTGATAGATGAGTCTGCTGGTACATTGACCCTACCCTCTCCTAGTGTTTCATCACCCATCCCCTGCAGACTTTGAGCCCTCGCGGGCAGGGTCCTCTCTCCTTATGTACCCGTGTGCCTGTTATCTGCTCATGTTTAATGTATTTGTCTATATTTGCCTCGTATTCACATGTAAAGCGCCATGGAATAAATGGCGCTATAAAAATGTATAATAATAAAGTCAGGTTCCCCTTCCCGCATACCATAACACCTTACACGGGGACAAAGAGGAAGGTGCAGATGAAAGTGCAGGTTCCTTCATCAGGTGGGGGGGGGGGGGAATACTCGTTGGCAACGTCACTGGCACAGGGCCCCTCATAATACGCAAAAAGTGTCGCTGCCGGTGGGAGGCGCCCCCGCCGTGCAAACACACCGCCGTACTTTGAGGGGCCCTGTGCCAGTGCCAATGCCAACGAGTGGGCCCCCCCCTGCTTGCTCAGGATCACAGCACTTGCAAAGTTGAAATACTTACCTCTCCCTGCTCCACTGCCCTGAGGTGGTTCAGATTTCCTGGGCCCACTAAATACTTGAACCAGCCCTACCCCCCACAACTTTAGCCAAATGACCCCCAATTTCCAATGCCTAACTATTATTATAAGGTAAATTAAGATTGACAAGCTTCAATAAGAAGAATGGATGTTTTTGCCATTAAAATGGGCACTGTAGGTGTTTTCCTGGCCTCCACTCACTGCCGACTATGCTTCCCCATTGACTTGCATTGGGTTTCGTGTTTCGGTCGATCCCCGACTTTTCGTGATAATCGGCCGATTCCTCTCGACTCGACTTTTGAGATAGTCGGGTTTCGCGAAACCCGACTCGACCCTAAAAAACTAAAAGTCGCTCAACCTTAGTATCTATTTTTACTTTTGACATTTACCGGTAGCTGCTGCATTTCCCACCCTAGGCTTATACTCGAGTCATTAAGTTTTTTGTGGCAAAATTAGGGGGGTCGGCTTATACTCGGGTATATACGGTATATATAAAAAGGGAAATTGCTATGAAATTGAAACAAATAAACATTAATCATGATTTTCTCATTATTGGAGCTCTTCTGGTGTTTGTTTACCTGTAGCTAGCTTGTATCTGCTGCATGCGATCAGTGATTGCAGCCAGTGCTTGTCATCCCACTGGCATTAGGGCTCTGTGTTGCTTATGTTCTTGCAGCAATCTCCTATGAAGTCCTGGAAGAGCGATGAAACAATGTATATGCAGGGCCGGCTCCAGGTTTTTGAGGGCCCCGGGCAAGAGAGTCTCAGTGGGCCCCCCCTTTAACACATACCATGATTCATGATCGCATATAAACACAGCCCACGTAGTATATAACACAGCCATGTAGTATATAACAGCCCATGTAGCATATAACACAGCCATGTAGACTGCTATAGCCCCTTTCGACTGAGGCCTCATGTATACAGTTGCACCTGATCTGAAGGGAAGAATAATATGAAGACAGTATGCAAAAATCTCATGAGCCCCCTCTAGTGGTAGCTGCAAGCAAGAGAGATTTATCATTTGTGTCTATGCTAATGGGGCAGATTTGAAGCTTTGAAAAATATAGATATATACATTGTCTTGCTCGCAAACACACAAAGACCCCAAATCATCATCTACTGTGGATTTCAGTAACAGTTGTGAAAAAATGAAACATTTCCAATTTGGCTGAAAAACTGTCCTCTTCACCAGGAAATGGCAGAACTGCTCCATCCTGCAAATTGCGGTGGCTGCGAATCACCAGCCTCATCTGCATTTATTGTTTCCTCTCCTTATTTAATAAAATCCATTTCATGTGTTATTCTCTCATAACTGATAAATAAAAAGCTCCAGATTTTGGAAAGGAAATCGCTATTTCTATTTCTTGTAAAGAAAGGGCATGACCTTCTGTGTCCGGCATCGGTCCGAGGCTGCGGATCACAGAGCGGAGAACTGTCTATCATTATGGATTGGATGCCTACATTTATGAAATGATAGAAAAGTTTAGACAAGAAGTTGATGGAGCTGGATCACAGTATAGTTCCACATCCATACAGAAGTTCCAGAAACTTAAACTGTATGACGTCTGAAACATTGTACATATTGGTCTTCTGTGCCCAATGAGAGCATTTGCCCATCACAGAGAAGGAACATTTTAGGACCATTCATATGAAGGAGCATTTTAGGACCATTCATGTGAAAGAACAATTTAGGACCATTCATGTGAAGGAACATTTCCTTCACATGTGAAGGAAAATTTTAGGGCCATTAATGTGAAGGAACATTTTAGGACCATTCATGTTAAAGAACATTTCTGGACCATTCAAGTGAAGGAACATTTTAGGACCATTCATGTGAAGGAACATTTCCTTCACATGTGAAGGAAAATTTTAGGACCATTCATGTGAAAGAACATTTTAGGTCCATTCATGTGAAGGAACATGTTAGGACCATTCATGTGAAGGAACATTTTAGGACCATTCAAGTTAAGGAACATTTTAGGACCATTCATGTGAAGGAATATTTTAGGACCATTCATGTGAAGGAACATTTTAGGACCATTCAAGTGAAAGAACATTTTAGGACCATTCAAGTGAAGGAACATTTTAGGACCATTCAAGTGAAGGAACATTTTAGGACCATTCATGTGAAGGAACATTTTAGGACCATTCAAGTGAAGGAACATTTTAGGACCATTCAAGTGAAGGAACATTTTAGGACCATTCAAGTGAAGGAACATTTTAGGACCATTCATGTGAAGGAACATTTTAGGACCATTCATGTGAAGGAACATTTTAGGACCATTCATGTGAAGGAACATTTTAGGACCATTCATGTGAAATGTTGGTATGTATAGATACTGTGAAATGTAGAAGCCAGAAGCAGCTTTCATTCATAGGGTATAGAAACCAGACCTGGACCACTCAGCTAATCACCATGCCAAATATTGACTCCATCCCATCGAACTCTGCACTAAGCATTGCACAGAAGATGGTGTGACTGAAAAGGACCATTGTGCAATAAAACTACATTGGCAGTCGAATAGTTTATCATAATGCAGCCCTTTGTGTATCTGTAATAGAAGGTGCTTTGGAAATAGAAATGGGTCGTCTTACTACTTGGGCCACTGAGTAGCTGCAAAGGTGGCACCAATGGTTTGTCCGCTGCAGGGCAAAGTATTAAGTTGTCTGCAGTGGTGGTTTCATAGTTTCATAGTTTTAAGACTGAAAGAAGGCAAAAGTCCATCGAGTTCAACCAATACCTAAAAATCTTGATCCCGAGGAAGGCAAAAACCACATGAGGCAGATGCTAATTGACCCATATTAGGAGGAAAGTTCATTTCTGACTCCACATACTGTATGAAATAAAAAGTTGGCAATCCCACAGAAAGTGAAAAAAACATTCCCAGGCCCCCTGTGACATCTGGGGCACTCATCTGGGAATTTAGGTTGTCCTCTGTGCATTCTTGATGTGAAGAATATATACTGTATTTTAGGGAATATACTTTTTTATCCCCGAATTGGGGAAAGTGTCTTACAATCCGAATGTATCTTACCGGGGGTGCAGCTTTTGTGGTGGAGTGGAGTCACAGAAGGCAGGGTTGTTGCTGCATGTGGCAGGTGGCAGCAGAAGTTGGTTGATACTGCGGGCCCTGGGATGGGAGGAGGGATGTCCCGGTGGTGCAAGACTGTGCTAAGCTTTAAGAAAATGTCAATAGTGAGCGGACTCCCCTGTACTTTCCATTGATTTCCCTGCAGTGGGCTTTGGGAAAATGGCCGCCAGAGGCAGCACATGAGCAGATTAAGATCTTGGCAGCGCATGAGCATATTGAAATCTTGGTAGCCGAGATCTCAGGAGACAAGATCTCGGGAGCCGAGATGTCAATCTGCACATGCTCTCCTTCGGGCGGCCATTTTCCCGAAGCCCACCAAAGGGAAATCAATGGGAAGTGCAGGGGACTCTGTAACACCCCAGGTAACCGGTTGTTACAGCGCTGTTGTCTTCCTTTCGGCGAGGGCGATATCATGCATGGAGGCAAGGAGGATTCTCTTTACCAGGTAAGCACACACACGCACCACATCCTGAATCCAGGCCAGGCTCTGAACCCGGATTCAGGGGAGCATCCCCCAGCTATATGTGTCCTGGCCTGGAGGAGGAGTTAGACAGTTGCTGAGAGACACTGAAGAGTGAAGGAAGTCTGAGATAGCAGACAGTGAGGCTGGCAGCCAGGATTTAGCTGCAACCTCTGGAAAGGAAAGAGAACCTGAAGGGTGAAATTGCAGTGGATCATTGAGCAAAGGAGCACAGGAGAGGAAAGGGGTTCAGAGGGGAATTGTGACTGGGCACCCTCTGAGTCGGAGTGCAGAAACTGGGTATCGGGAGCCCGAGGCTTTTGTGGGACTCTAAGACACAGAGCAGAACCGGAGGGCACGAGACTACACGTTAACTGCCCACACCAAGTCTGAGATACAGCAGTACTCTAAGAGCCCGGGTCGTGGTAGAGACCCTATAAAAAGGCTCAAACTGCCTACCATGCAGGCAACTGTCCCAGGACAGTAGAGAGAGGATTCCTGGCCAGCAAACTACAAGCAGCAGAGACCTTGACATCTTAGCCCAAGTATGAAAGGCCTATGGACCTCACGTGGGAGAGGGATCACCTTTGCCTCCAAGCCGTCTGGACCACGTCACCATCCGTGCCTAGTACCCTGGACTGTGGACCACTAACACCATACCACCTGTAAACCAGGTAAAGACAACTTGTGTCCTCTATTTATTCGTCAGCATACATCTTTGCCGCACACCTTGGGAGCCCTGGGGACCCCGCTTCACCTGTGGGAAGCGTCACCATCTGGCTGCCATATCATCACCCCAGAGGAACCCTTTAAGAGGCGTCGGTCCCCACTGACTGAACCCCATAGGTGGTGTCACGATAAACTTTAATTTAATTTCCCCTTTTTCATGGGCGCCCAGGGCGACGGACCGGGTTGCAGCTACCGTGACATCCCTTTAAGACTGGACCCGGTACCGAGTGCCCCATGGCCCAGGCGGGCGACCCAACTCCGCTCACGACAATATTTCCTGAAAGCCTGACACTGCCGGGATACCCCCTCCTGCCAGCCTGGGCCCCACAGCATTGCCCCAATCCTATCATTACTGACCTCCTACAGCAGTGACTCTGCCTCCTGAGACCCTGCTCCACCGCAGCGTCACTCTCTTCCCCTGGCAAGCTACCGTAAAATCAGATTGTAAGATGTACCACCATTTTATTTAAAAAAAACATTTTTTCCTATTTTCTGTCATAAAATTTGGGGTGCGTCTTATAGTCCGATGCATCTTATAGTCCGCAAAATATGGTAATTGTGTGGCTCTTTCAGTATAGTTAGGGAAAATATGTTGGGGGGCTTCCAAGGCTTGTCTCCCAGTGCTCATTTCTGATCAGTTCTACATCTGTCTCCACTCGCTCCTCGTCAGGTCATGTAGTGTGTTTGCGCTCCCTGCCAGCAATAGGGCATGTTATTGGGATATAAGGCAAGATTCAGGGGGAATATATTAGCACTTGAGACAAGGAGAAGTCTCTCAGGACAGGAGGTGGCCCTGGAATTAAATCTGAAAGTCGCAATTGTAGATAGTCGTAATTTTGGTAAAAAGTAACTTTTTGGAAGGTTTCGCTCTTATTTTAAGGGTCTGGAAAGGCTTAAGGGCCCAAGCCAAAAGATCTCACCAAGGCTAATCAATCCTCTGCTGCATAGTACTCCATTCCAGATTTGACAGTTCGGTGAGCGTTTTATTATGTCAAAGTGCAAAGAGGATCGTCATAAGGGCCCGATGCAACCATTGTGCCGCAGACCAGACCATAAGGGCCTGCTTGAAGATCGGATATAGTGGAGACTTGTCGGCCCTCGTAGAACAGCGAAGTTGCACATGTAGTGGATGTGAGACTCTGTGTGATAGGGATGGACGATTTCCACAAGGGCTCTGAACATTGAGATTGTACATGCATGGAATGCTACCCAACTTTCTCAGAAGTCAGCAATAGGAACCAAATAATGAGGTGTGATCCCCTCTGACTTTGTTTCCCTGAATCCATACTATTTTCCTCCACATTTCCTTGTCTGTCTGCACCAATTTTATCTATACATATGCAGCGCCCCAGGGTCCTGGTAATTGCAGTAATATCATTCTCCTCTGGGGGGAGTGGTGTTACGTTTGGAGGCAAAGAAAGACAACTGAATCCAGGTATCACAAACATGCAACACATTTTGCACTCCAGGTCACCAGGGGGAGCTCTGCTCCTATTCATTAGGGCACTCCTCACACTTAGGTAAAAACTGGCTGCCTGGGGAGGAAGGTAGTTAGTTGCTGGCTGAGCTTTGCTCAGGTAGTTGGTCCCTGATATGGGTGGGAGCCTGTCAGAGATCCAGACAGAAGGACACGGAGCTGTGCCTGCCCTAAGTGCGGCAGCTTCTAGGAAGAGACATTTAAGGAGAACTGTATTGTAGAGAGGGTGAAGAAGTCGTAGCAAAGGAGTGGATATGACAGCAATTCTGCCCTACACAGGCTGCCTCCTTCTGAGGCGCAGGATCCCAGTAGCCGGAACACCGAGGGAGCATCGATCTTTTATGCCTTGCTCCAGAGACCGGCAGGACAGCTAATTTTATGTTACCTGTACGCCCCTACACCCAGGAGGCAAGGTGGCACCGCTTAGAGGCTGGGGCATGATAGAGTCCCTGTAAAACGCCTCAAGCCATCGGTCATACAGGTTTGTCCTATCCATCTGGGGGACAGAGAGAGACATAACATCTGTAACATCTTCAACAGTTGTGAGGACCTTATGAGAAGCTTAGCAGTAAGGGACTACAACACCACGGCGCTAGAGGAAGGCTACTGATTTCTATCTGGACAAGGGGACTCTGGATTTGCCTCCAAACTGGCCGGACTCTGCCTGCCCTGTGGTCCGGTACCCTGGACTGTGGATGCTGAAGCCCTCAGTAAAAGGTAAAGACACTGCAACCTTGTGTCCTCGTTCTTCACTGCACCTCTCACCATCCACCATCTACACACCAGGAAGCCATTGGGGACATACTTCGCCTGTGGGATGGTATTCCATCTAGCTGCCATAACATCACCCAGTGGACCCCTTAGAGCAGCATCGGTCACCCTGACCGAATACCACAGGTGGCGTCACGAACATTTCCTCTTTAAAGACCTTTTCCTTTAAAACGGACGTCCCAGGGCCACGTACCGGGTCAGCCACCGTGACATCCCCCTGTGAACCGAAGGACCCGATACCGAGTATCCCTAGCCCTTGGGGGTGCTCCACATATCCGAATAATAAGATACGTGAGTCCTCGGTAGGGTTGAGCGAAACGGGTCGTTCATTTTCAAAAGTCGCCGACTTTTGGCAAAGTCGGGTTTCATGAAACCCGATCCGACCCCTGTGCGGGGTCGGCCATGCGGTACGCGACTTTCGCGCCAAAGTCGCGTTTCAATGACGCGAAAAGCGCCAATTCTCAGCCAATGAAGGTGAACGCAGAGTGTGGGCAGCGTGATGACATAGGTCCTGGTCCCCACCATCTTAGAGAAGGGCATTGCAGTGATTGGCTTGCTGTCTGCGGCGTCACAGGGGCTATAAAGGGGCGTTCCCACCGACCGCCATGTTACTGCTGCTGATCTGAGCTTAGGGAGAGGTTGCTGCCGCTTCGTCAGAAGCAGGGATAGCGTTAGGCAGGGTCCATTAACCACCAAACCGCTTGTGCTGTAGCGATTTCCACTGTCCAACACCACCTTCGGTGTGCAGGGACAGTGGAAGCTACATTTTTTTTTTTTTTCCTCAGAGCTGTAGCTCATTGGGCTGCCCTAGAAGGCTCCCTGATAGCTGCATTGCTGTGTGTACGCCGCTGTGCAAACCAACTGCTTTTTTCAAAGCACAAATCCTCTTGTTCCTTCCTTTCTGCACAGCTATCTTTTTTGTTTGTCCACACTTTTTATTTAATTTGTGCATCAGTCCACTCCTTATTGCTGCCTGCCATACCTGGCTGAGATTACTGCAGGGAGATAGTAATTGTAGGACAGTCCCTGTTTTTTTTTTTTTTGTGGTAGATTAAGATTGGCATTTCTGCTAGAGTGCCATCCCTGCAGCCTTTTTTTTTTTTATTTGGTTTCTAAATTGCCCCTGAAAAAATCATTTTATTTTATTTGGTTTCTAAATTGTTCCTGAAAAAATCATTTTATTTTATTTTGTTTCTAAAGTCTCCCTGAAAAAAAAAAATACAACAGTGGGAGATTAATATTGCCCTTTCTGCTTGTGTGCCAGTCTTGACTCCTGGGTGTGCCATCTCTCTCTCTCAAATTGGCCTCAGGGCTTATGTGCCACTCCTGACTCCTGTGTGTGCCATCTCTCACTCAGTGGGCCATAGAAAGCCTATTTATTTTTTTTGCTTGATTTGGGTTCTAAATCCTACCTGAAAAAATCAATAAATAAATCAGTGGGAGAAAAATATTGGCCTCAGGGCTTGTGTGCCACTCCTGACTCCTGTGTGTGTCATCTCTCACTCAGTGGGCCATAGAAAGCCTATTTATTTTTTTGCTTGATTTGGGTTCTAAAATCTACCTGAAAAAATCACTACATCAATCAGTGAGAGAAAAATATTGGCCTCTGGGCTTGTGTGCCACTCCTGACTCCTTTGTGTGCCATCTCTCAGTGGGCCATAGAAAGCCTTTTTTTTTTTTTATTTGGTTTCTAAATTGTCCCTGAAAAAATCATTTTATTTTATTTGGTTTCTAAATTCTTCCTGAAAAAATCATTTTATTTTATTTTGTTTCTAAAGTCTCCCTGAAAAAAAAAAAAAAAAAATAGGTGGGAGATTAATATTGACATTTGTGCTTGAGTGACAGTCCTGCGTGTGTGGCATCTCTCTCATTTGTTGCCACAGAAAACAGAGTGTGTAACATTGTGCCTGATTATCCTTGTGGTCTCACTCACCTGTAAAGGGGTAGCTAAATCATACTGAAGTTATAGCTCACCGTGTAAGTTGTTTGACAGCAACAAATAAAGTTACTTTGGTTAAGTTTTTAAAACAATGAGGAAGTCTGGTGCAAGAGGTCGTGGCCGTGGGCGTTCATTGTCAGCTGGTAATGATGGTAGTGGTAGTGGAGCATCAGGTGGTCGTGGGAAAAAAAATATTCCACCTAACTCTGGAGCTGTGGAGCCAGGTTCGTCGTCTGGCTACACAAGGTCTCGAACGCTCTCTTTTCTGGGAGTAGGAAAACCGCTTTTAAAGCCGGAGCAGCAACAGCAAGTTTTGGCTTACCTTGCAGACTCAGCCTCTAGCTCTTTTGCCTCCTCTTCTGAAACTGGTAAATGTAAAAGCAGCGCGTCGTTAGTGGATGTTCACGGTCAGGGACAAGTCGCTTCCTTGTCCTCTTCAGCAAAAACAACAACAAGAGAGAAGGATGCAGCAGGCGACACAACGGGTTACTCCATGGAGCTCTTTACACATACCGTCCCTGGCTTAGAAAGTGAAACACTTAACAGGCCATGCCCATTACAAGTAGATTCTGACATGGAGTGCACTGATGCACAGCCACAGCCTGACTACTATGCTGGTCCTTTGACTCAGACCACAACATTGCCCTCTCAGGGTACTGATCCACAATCAGACCCTGATGAGACTATGTTGCCCCGTCACGAACGCTATACCACCGACCGACACGGTGACACAGACGAAGTTGCACACGAGCTAGAAGAGGAGGTAATAGATGACCCAGTTGTTGACCCCGATTGGCAGCCATTGGGGGAACAGGGTGCAGGCGGCAGTAGTTCAGAAGCGGAGGTGGAGGAGGGGCCGCAGCAGGCATCAACATCGCAACAGGTTCCATCTGCCGGGCCCGTATCTGGCCCAAAACGCGTGTCAAAGCCAAAACCTGTTGGAGGACAGCGTGGCCATCCGGTTAAAGCTCAGTCTGCAATCCCTGAAAAGGGATCCGATGCTAGGAAGAGTGCAGTCTGGCATTTTTTTAAACAACATCCAATTGATCAGCGCAAAGTCATCTGTCAAAAATGTTCAACTAGCTTAAGCAGAGGTCAGAATCTGAAAAGTCTCAATACAAGTTGCATGCATAGACATTTAACCACCATGCATTTTCAAGCCTGGACTAACTACCAAACGTCCCTTAAGGTTGTAGCACCCTCGGCCAATGAAGCTAGTCAGCTACGCAACATCCCTTCCGTCACTGTAAGGCCACCATTTTCCGCACCACCGGCAGTATCTGTGCAGGTTTCTTTGCCAGCCAAAAGCAGTCAGGGTCAGGGAATCACCAGTTTTGTAGGAGGAAATATTGCATCTAGGGCACCGGCGGAAACAATACCGTCTCCAACCGTCTCTCAGTCTGCCATGTCCACCGGCACACCCGCAAGTTCCACGATCTCCAGCTCTCCAGTCCAGCTCACCCTACATGAGACTCTGGTTAGAAAAAGGAAGTACTTATCCTCACATCCGCGTACACAGGGTTTTAACGCCCACATAGCTAGACTAATCTCGTTAGAGATGATGCCCTACCGGTTAGTTGAAAGCTAAGCTTTCAAAGCCCTGATGGAGTACGCTGAACCACGCTACGAGCTACCCAGTCGACACTTTTTTTCCAGAAAAGCCATCCCAGCCCTGCACCAGCATGTTAAACAGCGCATCGTCCATGCACTCAGGCAATCTGCGAGTACAAAGGTGCACCTGACTACAGATGCATGGACCAGTAGGCATGGCCAGGGACGTTACGTGTCCATCACGGCACACTGGGTGAATGTGGTGGATGCAGGGTCCACAGGGGACATCAATTTCGGGACAGTTGTGCCTAGCCCACGGTCTAGGAAACAGTTGGCTGTAGGCGTTCACACCCCCTCCTTCCTCCTCCTCCTCATCCTCCTGCAGAAGCGACAGCTCTTCCACAGACCACAGTCGACCAACCACTCCATCGGCAGCTGACACTGTTGCACACCAGTTGTCCCATTATGGGCCAGCTACTGGCAAGCGTCAGCAGGCTGTATTGGCTATGAAGTGTTTGGGCGACAACAGACACACCGCGGAAGTTCTGTCCGAGTTCTTGCAACAAGAAACGCAGTCGTGGCTGGGCACAGTAGATCTTGAGGCAGGCAAGGTAGTGAGTGATAACGGAAGGAATTTCATGGCTGCCATCTCCCTTTCCCAACTGAAACACATTCCTTGCCTGGCTCACACCTTAAACCTGGTGGTGCAGTGCTTATTGAAAACTTATCCTGGGTTCTCCGATCTGCTCCTCAAAGTGCGTGGACTTTGCTCACATATCCGACGTTCGCCTGTACACTCCAGCCGTATGCAGACCTATCAGCGGTCTTTGAACCTTCCCCAGCATCGCCAATCATAGACGTTGCAACAAGGTGGAACTCAACACTGCACATGCTTCAGAGACTGTGCCAACAGAGGCGGGCTGTTATGTTTTTGTGGGAGGATACACATACACGGGCAGGCAGTAGGATGGCAGACATGGAGTTGTCAGGTGTGCAGTGGTCGAAGATACAAGACATGTGTCAAGTCCTTCAGTGTTTTGAGGAATGCACACGGCTGGTTAGTGCAGACAACGCCATAATAAGCATGAGCATCCCCCTAATGTGTCTGCTGATGCAAAGTTTGACGCACATAAAGGATCAGGCGTCTACACCAGAGGAAGAGGAAAGCCTTGATGACAGTCAGCCATTGTCTGGTCAGGGCAGTGTACAGGACGAGGTAGCGGGCGAAGAGGAGGTGGAGGACGAGGAGGATGATGGGGATGAGTATATTTTTAATGAGGAAGCTTTCCCAGGGGCACTGGAAATTGGTTGCGTGGCAAGGCCGGGTTCTGGTTTTTTGAGGGACACAAGTGACGTAGATTTGCCTGAAACTGCCCCTCAACCAATCACAACCGCAGATTTGACAACTGTAACTTTGGCCCACATGGCGGATTATGCCTTACGTATCCTCAAAAGGGACACACGCATTACTAAAATGATGAACGATGACGATTACTGGTTGGCCTGCCTCCTTGATCCACGCTATAAAGGCAAATTGCAAAATATAATGCCACATGAGAACTTGGAACTAATATTAGCAACCAAACAATCAACTCTTGTTGACCGTTTGCTTCAGGCATTCCCAGCACACAGCGCCCGTGATCGTTCTCACACGAGCTCCAGGGGGCAGCAGACCAGGAGTGTTAGGGGTGCACACATCAGAAGTGGCGTTGGACAGAGGGGTTTTCTGACCAGGTTGTGGAGTGATTTTGCTATGACCGCAGACAGGACAGGTACTGCTGCATCAATTGAAAGTGACAGGAGACAACATTTGTCCAGTATGGTTACTAACTATTTTTCATCCCTTATCGATGTTCTCCCTCAACCGTCATTCCCATTTGATTACTGGGCATCAAAATTAGACACCTGGCCAGAATTGGCAGAATATGCATTGCAGGAGCTTGCTTGCCCGGCAGCTAGTGTCCTATCAGAAAGAGTATTCAGTGCTGCAGGTTCAATATTAACCGAAAAAAGGACTCGTCTGGCTACCCAAAATGTTGATAATCTAACATTCATTAAAATGAACCACAACTGGATTTCAAATTCTTTTGCCCCACCTTGCCCGGCAGACACCTAGCTTTCCTATGAAAAGCTCTTGCCTGTGGACTACTGTGAATTACTTTTCGAATGTCTAATTTGCTGCAGCTGATTGTCCAGCATACGACATGTTTACACCTCCCTAAATGGCCAAACTCCCCACACGGGGCCGTGGTATCGCGACTTGGCGCAAGCACCCGTGAGAGTGCTGTTTGTGTGAAGAGGTGGGTGTGCCCGCTTTTGGTCGACGGCACTGCCACTGGGTCCCTCATAGTACAATAAAGTGTCTCTGGCGGTGGTGGTGCGCACCCAACGTCAGACACACTGTTGTAACATGAGGGGCCCTGGGCCTGTACCGCCGGCCACAAGAGAGTTCACCCAACCCCAGGTCAAACATTGCTCTACCACTTCCACAGTTATCTCTCACACTTCCACCAATGTTTAGTCTATGCGCTGACATCCTTCCATTCCTGCCACTGACAATACCATTGTGTTGACATGTATGATGGTACTTAACATAGTCAGGGGCAGTGTCCTCTATTTACCACAGTAAATACTTTGCGCTAAATTAGTAGGTCTGAAACTACGCAGAGGATCCCACCCCTGAACCTAATGATTGCACCCTTTAGTGTTTTCGTTTTGTTTTAATGCGAGACATTCACATTTATTTATAGTTTTGGACTACTAACTGGCAGACACTCATTACAATCGGCCTCCGCTGACCAGACCACTGCTGCCTGTCTACCCCTGGAACCAATTTTAAATTGCCTACAGCCTGTCCAATTTTATTATGTTAGGCCTTCGAAGCCTGTCTGCGGTCCCTCCTTCCACTAGGCCTCCACTGACCTGTCTCCTGCTGCCCGTGTACCCCTGGAACCAATTATAAAGTGCCTACAGCCTGTCCAATTTTATTATGTTAGGCCTTCGAAGCCTGTCTGCGGTCCCTCCTTCCACTAGGCCTCCACTGACCTGTCTACTGCTGCCCGTGTACCCCTGGAACCAATTTTAAATTGCCTACAGCCAGCCCATTTTATTATGTTAGGCCTTAGAAGCCTGTCTGTGGCCCGTTCTTTCAACTACTACTACACTGACCTGTCTCCTGCTGCCCGTGTACTCCTGGAACCAATTATAAAGTGCCTACAGCCTGTCCAATTTTATTATGTTAGGCCTTCGAAGCCTGTCTGCGGTCCTTCCTTCCACTAGGCCTCCACTGACCTGTCTCCTGCTGCCCGTGTACCCCTGGAACCAATTATAAAGTGCCTACAGCCTGTCCAATTTTATTATGTTAGGCCTTCGAAGCCTGTCTGCGGTCCCTCCTTCCACTAGGCCTCCACTGACCTGTCTCCTGCTGCCCGTGTACCCCTGGAACCAATTATAAAGTGCCTACAGCCTGTCCAATTTTATTATGTTAGGCCTTCGAAGCCTGTCTGCGGTCCTTCCTTCCACTAGGCCTCCACTGACCTGTCTACTGCTGCCCGTGTACCCCTGGAACCAATTATAAAGTGCCTACAGCCTGTCCAATTTTATTATGTTAGGCCTTCGAAGCCTGTCTGCGGTCCCTCCTTCCACTAGGCCTCCACTGACCTGTCTACTGCTGCCCGTGTACCCCTGGAACCCATTATAAAGTACCTACAGCCAGCCCATTTTACTATGTTAGGCCTTCGAAGCCTGTCTGCGGCCCGTTCTTTCAACTACTACTACACTGGCCTGTCTACTGCTGCCCGTGTACTCCTGGAACCAATTATAAAGTGCCTACAGCCTGTCCAATTTTATTATGTTAGGCCTTCGAAGCCTGTCTGCGGTCCCTCCTTCCACTAGGCCTCCACTGACCTGTCTACTGCTGCCCGTGTACCCCTGGAAACAATCATAAATTGCCTACAGCCAGCCCATTTTATTATGTTAGGCCTTCGAAGCCTGTCTGCGGCCCGTTCTTTCAACTACTACTACACTGACCTGTCTACTGCTGCCCGTGTACTCCTGGAACCAATTATAAAGTGCCTACAGCCTGTCCAATTTTGTTATGTTAGGCCTTCGAAGCCTGTCTGCGGTCCCTCCTTCCACTAGGCCTCCACTGACCTGTCTACTGCTGCCCGTGTACCCCTAGAACCAATTTTAAATTGCCTACAGCCAGCCCATTTTATTATGTTAGGCCTTCGAAGCCTGTCTGCGGTCACTCCTTCCACTAGGCCTCCACTGACCAGACCACTGCTGCCCGTGTACCCCTGGAACCAATTTTAAATTGCCTACAGCCAGCCCATTTTATTATGTTAGGCCTTCGAAGCCTGTCTGCGGCCCGTTCTTTCTACTACTACTACACTGACCAGTCTACTGCTGCCTGTGTACCCCTGGAACCTATTTAAAAGTGCCTACAGCCCAATATTTTTTTATGTTAGGCCTTCGAAGCCTGTCTGCGGCCCGTTCTTTCTACTACTACTACACTGACCTGTCTACTGCTGCCCGTGTACCCCTAGAACCAATTTTAAATTGCCTACAGCCAGCCCATTTTATTATGTTAGGCCTTCGAAGCCTGTCTGCGGTCCCTCCTTCCACTAGGCCTCCACTGACCAGACCACTGCTGCCCGTGTACCCCTGGAACCAATTTTAAATTGCCTACAGCCAGCCCATTTTATTATGTTAGGCCTTCGAAGCCTGTCTGCGGCCCGTTCTTTCTACTACTACTACACTGACCAGTCTACTGCTGCCTGTGTACCCCTGGAACCTATTTAAAAGTGCCTACAGCCCAATTTTTTTTATGTTAGGCCTTCGAAGCCTGTCTGCGGCCCGTTCTTTCTACTACTCCTACACTGACCAGACCACTGCTGCCCGTGTACCCCTGGAACCTATTTTTTATTGCATAGAGCATCCTTTTTTTAATAGTAGGCGTACAAAGTCTGTCTGCGGTCCACTATTGAAATTGTCCTCCACTGCCCAGAGCAATGCTGCCTGTGTACCCCTGTAACCTTTTTTAAGCTGCAGTGAGCCACATTTTTGGTTTAAGGCCTACTACCTGTGTCTGTCTGCGCCACTCAATTCAGCTGTGTTCCTTTTAAAAAAGCTGAGCGTCAATAGTCTTGTTTTCAGCCTCTAGGAATTTTAAAACTGCATTGGGGGTACAAATTTGGTAGGGCCTACTAACGGTGTCTGCCGCCCCAAGGTGTGCCCCAGGTTTCGTCCACATTGCTTCGGTCTTCCGACTCTCGTTTAGTAGTTGTTGAAAACTACACTGCATTAGGCCTACAAATTGGGTATGGGGTGTAGAGACGATGTGTTCCGCTCCAAGGTGTTCCCCAGGTTTCCTCGCCATTGCTTCTATCTTAATGCTCTCGTTTAGTAGTTGTTGGAAACTACACTGCATTAGGCCTACAAATTGGGTATGGGGTGTAGAGACGGTGTGTTCCACTCCAAGGTGTTCCCCAGGTTTCCTCGCCATTGCTTCGATCTTAATGTTCTCGTTTAGTAGTTGTTGGAAACTACACTGCATTAGGCCTACAAATTGGGTATGGGGTGTAGAGACGGTGTGTTCCACTCCAAGGTGTTCTCCAGGTTGCCTTTCCTGAGCTTCTATCTTAATGCTCTCGTTTAGTAGTTGTTGGAAACTACACTGCATTAGGCCTACAAATTGGGTATGGGGTGTAGAGACGGTGTGTTCCACTCCAAGGTGTTTCCCAGGTTTCCTCTCCATTGCTTCGATCTTAATGCTCTCGTTTAGTAGTTGTTGGAAACTACACTGCATTAGGCCTACAAATTGGGTATGGGGTGTAGAGACGGTGTGTTCCACTCCAAGGTGTTCTCCAGGTTGCCTTTCCTGAGCTTCTATCTTCAGGCTCTCGTTTAGTAGTTGTTGGAAACTACACTGCATTAGGCCTACAAATTGGGTATGGGGTGTAGAGAGATGGTGTGTTACACTCCAAGGTGTTCCCCAGGTTTCGTCCACATTGCTTCGGTCTTCCGACTCTCGTTTAGTAGTTGTTGGAAACTACACTGCATTAGGCCTACAACTTGGGTATGGGGTGTAGAGACGGTGTCTTCCACTCCAAGGTGTTCCCCAGGTTTCCTCACCATTGCTTCGATCTTAATGCTCTCGTTTAGTAGTTGTTGGAAACTACACTGCATTAGGCCTACAAATTGGGTATGGGGTGTAGAGACGGTGTGTTCCACTCCAAGGTGTTCCCCAGGTTTCCTCGCCATTGCTTCGATCTTAATGCTCTCGTTTAGTAGTTGTTGGAAACTACACTGCATTAGGCCTACAAATTGGGTATGGGGTGTAGAGACGGTGTGTTCCACTCCAAGGTGTTCTCCAGGTTGCCTTTCCTGAGCTTCTATCTTCAGGCTCTCGTTTAGTAGTTGTTGGAAACTACACTGCATTAGGCCTACAAATTGGGTATGGGGTGTAGAGACGGTGTGTTCCACTCCAAGGTGTTCCCCAGGTTTCCTCGCCATTGCTTCGATCTTAATGTTCTCGTTTAGTAGTTGTTGGAAACTACACTGCATTAGGCCTACAAATTGGGTATGGGGTGTAGAGACGGTGTGTTCCACTCCAAGGTGTTCTCCAGGTTGCCTTTCCTGAGCTTCTATCTTAATGCTCTCGTTTAGTAGTTGTTGGAAACTACACTGCATTAGGCCTACAAATTGGGTATGGGGTGTAGAGACGGTGTGTTCCACTCCAAGGTGTTCTCCAGGTTGCCTTTCCTGAGCTTCTATCTTAATGCTCTCGTTTAGTAGTTGTTGGAAACTACACTGCATTAGGCCTACAAATTGGGTATGGGGTGTAGAGACGGTGTGTTCCACTCCAAGGTGTTTCCCAGGTTTCCTCTCCATTGCTTCGATCTTAATGCTCTCGTTTAGTAGTTGTTGGAAACTACACTGCATTAGGCCTACAAATTGGGTATGGGGTGTAGAGACGGTGTGTTCCACTCCAAGGTGTTCTCCAGGTTGCCTTTCCTGAGCTTCTATCTTCAGGCTCTCGTTTAGTAGTTGTTGGAAACTACACTGCATTAGGCCTACAAATTGGGTATGGGGTGTAGAGAGATGGTGTGTTACACTCCAAGGTGTTCCCCAGGTTTCGTCCACATTGCTTCGGTCTTCCGACTCTCGTTTAGTAGTTGTTGAAAACTACACTGCATTAGGCCTACAAATTGGGTATGGGGTGTAGAGACGGTGTGTTCCACTCCAAGGTGTTCCCCAGGTTTCCTCGCCATTGCTTCGATCTTAATGCTCTCGTTTAGTAGTTGTTGGAAACTACACTGCATTAGGCCTACAACTTGGGTATGGGGTGTAGAGACGGTGTCTTCCACTCCAAGGTGTTCCCCAGGTTTCCTCACCATTGCTTCGATCTTAATGCTCTCGTTTAGTAGTTGTTGGAAACTACACTGCATTAGGCCTACAAATTGGGTATGGGGTGTAGAGACGGTGTGTTCCACTCCAAGGTGTTCCCCAGGTTTCCTCGCCATTGCTTCGATCTTAATGCTCTCGTTTAGTAGTTGCTGGAAACTACACTGCATTAGGCCTACAAATTGGGTATGGGGTGTAGAGAGATGGTGTGTTACACTCCAAGGTGTTCCCCAGGTTTCGTCCACATAGCTTCGGTCTTCCGACTCTCGTTTAGTAGTTGTAGAAAACTACACTGCATTAGGCCTACAAATTGGGTATGGGGTGTAGAGAGATGGTGTGTTACACTCCAAGGTGTTCCCCAGGTTTCGTCCACATTGCTTCGGTCTTCCGATTCTCGTTTAGTAGTTGTAGAAAACTACACTGCATTAGGCCTACAAATTGGGTATGGGGTGTAGAGAGATGGTGTGTTCCACTCCAAGGTGTTCCCCAGGTTTCCTCTCCATTGCTTCGATCTTCTGGCTCTCGTTTAGTAGTTGTTGGAAACTACACTGCATTAGGCCTACAAATTGGGTATGGGGTGTAGAGAGATGGTGTGTTACACTCCAAGGTGTTCCCCAGGTTTCGTCCACATTGCTTCGGTCTTCTGACTCTCGTTTAGTAGTTGTAGAAAACTACACTGCATTAGGCCTACAAATTGGGTATGGGGTGTAGAGAGATGGTGTGTTACACTCCAAGGTGTTCCCCAGGTTTCCTCGCCATTGCTTCGATCTTAATGCTCTCGTTTAGTAGTTGTTGGAAACTACACTGCATTAGGCCTACAAATTGGGTATGGGGTGTAGAGAGATGGTGTGTTACACTCCAAGGTGTTCCCCAGGTTTCGTCCACATTGCTTCGGTCTTCCGACTCTCGTTTAGTAGTTGTAGAAAACTACACTGCATTAGGCCTACAAATTGGGTATGGGGTGTAGAGAGATGGTGTGTTCCACTCCAAGGTGTTCCCCAGGTTTCCTCTCCATTGCTTCGATCTTCTGGCTCTCGTTTAGTAGTTGTTGGAAACTACACTGCATTAGGCCTACAAATTGGGTATGGGGTGTAGAGAGATGGTGTGTTACACTTCAAGGTGTTCCCGAGGTTTCGTCCACATTGCTTCGGTCTTCCGACTCTCGTTTAGTAGTTGTAGAAAACTACACTGCATTAGGCCTACAAATTGGGTATGGGGTGTAGAGAGATGGTGTGTTACACTCCAAGGTGTTCCCCAGGTTTCCTCGCCATTGCTTCGATCTTAATGCTCTCATTTAGTAGTTGTTGGAAACTACACTGCATTAGGCCTACAAATTGGGTATGGGGTGTAGAGAGATGGTGTGTTACACTCCAAGGTGTTCCCCAGGTTTCGTCCACATTGCTTCGATCTTCTGGCTCTCGTTTAGTAGTTGTTGGAAACTACACTGCATTAGGCCTACAAATTGGGTATGGGGTGTAGAGAGATGGTGTGTTACACTCCAAGGTGTTCCCCAGGTTTGGTCCACATTGCTTCGGTCTTCCGACTCTCGTTTAGTAGTTGTAGAAAACTACACTGCATTAGGCCTACAAATTGGGTATGGGGTGTAGAGAGATGGTGTGTTACACTCCAAGGTGTTCCCCAGGTTTCCTCGCCATTGCTTCAATCTTAATGCTCTCGTTTAGTAGTTGTTGGAAACTACACTGCATTAGGCCTACAAATTGGGTATGGGGTGTAGAGAGATGGTGTGTTACACTCCAAGGTGTTCCCCAGGTTTCGTCCACATTGCTTCGATCTTCTGGCTCTCGTTTAGTAGTTGTTAGAAACTACACTGCATTAGGCCTACAAATTGGGTATGGGGTGCAGAGAGATGGTGTGTTACACTCCAAGGTGTTCCCCAGGTTTCGTCCACATTGCTTCGATCTTCTGGCTCTCGTTTAGTAGTTGTTGGAAACTACACTGCATTAGGTCTACAAATTGGGTATGGGGTGTAGAGAGATGGTGTGTTACACTCCAAGGTGTTCCCCAGGTTTTGTCCACATTGCTTCGGTCTTCCGACTCTCGTTTAGTAGTTGTAGAAAACTACACTGCATTAGGCCTACAAATTGGGTATGGGGTGCAGAGAGATGGTGTGTTACACTCCAAGGTGTTCCCCAGGTTTCGTCCACATTGCTTCGATCTTCTGGCTCTCGTTTAGTAGTTGTTGGAAACTACACTGCATTAGGCCTACAAATTGGGTATGGGGTGTAGAGAGATGGTGTGTTACACTCCAAGGTGTTCCCCAGGTTTTGTCCACATTGCTTCGGTCTTCCGACTCTCGTTTAGTAGTTGTAGAATACTACACTGCATTAGGCCTACAAATTGGGTATGGGGTGCAGAGAGATGGTGTGTTACACTCCAAGGTGTTCCCCAGGTTTCCTCGCCATTGCTTCGATCTTAATGCTCTCGTTTAGTAGTTGTTGGAAACTACACTGCATTAGGCCTACAAATTGGGTATAGGGTGTAGAGACGGTGTGTTCCACTCCAAGGTGTTCCCCAGGTTTCCTCGCCATTGCTTCGATCTTAATGCTCTCGTTTAGTAGTTGTTGGAAACTACACTGCATTAGGCCTACAAATTGGGTATGGGGTGTAGAGACGGTGTGTTCCACTCCAAGGTGTTCTCCAGGTTGCCTTTCCTGAGCTTCTATCTTCAGGCTCTCGTTTAGTAGTTGTTGGAAACTACACTGCATTAGGCCTACAAGTTGGGTATGGGGTGTAGAGAGATGGTGTGTTACACTCCAAGGTGTTCCCCAGGTTTCCTCGCCATTGCTTCGATCTTAATGCTCTCGTTTAGTAGTTGTTGGAAACTACACTGCATTAGGCCTACAAATTGGGTATGGGGTGTAGAGACGGTGTGTTAGGTCTCGAGTTCCCGCTTCTGCACAGGGGGAATCTCGAGCCATCTCCACTGCGGTCTCCCATTCTTATCCAGCCGCAGTGGAGTCTGCTCAGCAGGGACGTCGGTCCCAGCGTCTTGCTCAGTCTCACGCTGTACAGAGAGTTACTGCTGCTTCTTCAGCTTCTGCCATTAAAGTCAGTGCTGGTCAGCAGCGAGCGGACTTCTCTGGGACTAAGTCCTTGTCTGCACACACTGAGCATGCCCAGGGCAAGATCTCCCGTTGGAGATTGAGGGTCATGTGCTCAGGCTCTGCAGCACATTCCATTGGTCCTCTTGGCAGGTCTTGGAAGGGCAAAGTTTCTGTGGCCACTTCCTGTGCTGCAACTATATAAACTGCGCATGACCGCACGGCCATGCGCTAGTGTACAATTGTTAATGTGTGTATGTTGTGAGTGCAAGTCGTCCTTGGATACCCCTACCCTATTGAATGTCTGTTCGCGGAAGGTGTATGGTTGCTTTCTAGCGCCCGACGTAGCCTACAGCACGAATCACATATTACAGCGTCCAGTTGCTGTGACCGCCAGTACGGCGCCGTGCACTTAATCTGTGCTTTCCTTACCCAAGCCTGGGTGGTTAGTGGCGTTCGTCAGTGCGGCACCGCATGCACTCTTGTGCCTTAAAATCGTTATTTAATTTCCTTACACACCCAGTTGCGGTGTTATGCCAGCAAGGGTCTAATCGGACTTCAATCCTAGTTGGGGTTGAGTTCGCTGACTACTTGCTCGCGCTCTATGTGCGGTGCCGCGGTCCTGTGACGCAACAGGATCGCTTCCTTCACGTTGGGTGAAGTTTAACCCACGTGTGTATACTTATGAGTACTGCCATATAGTCCGTCGTTACTTGGCAGCAGGTTCCATCTCTGCACGGTGGACCCCGGGCTGCGAACGCACCATACTCTATCTGTCTTAATATTTGGTGCGTTCCGCTAGCCCTAACATTGTGTGTTCCACTCCAAGGTGTTCTCCAGGTTGCCTTTCCTGAGCTTCTATCTTCAGGCTCTTGTTAAATAGTGGTTAAATGGAACAACTGCATTTGGCGTACTAGTTGGTTTGGGGCCTACTAACAGTGTCTGCCGCTCCTTGCTGTTCTCCTGGTTTCCTGTCCTGAAATTCCATTTTCAGGCTCTCGTTAAGTAGTTGTTAATGTTAGACTGCATTTGGCCTACTAGTTGGGTTGGGGCCTACTATCGGTGTCTGCCACTCCTTGCTGTTCTCCTCCACTGAACAAAGCTGTGCCGCCTGTTTACTACGGTTGCCAATTTTGAACTGCATTTCGACTACTTACTGATTTGGGCCTACTCTCTGTGTCAGCCTCTCATTCCAGTTGTCCTCCACTGCAATGCCCCCTGGTTAGTCCTGTGTTACCAATTTTGAACTGCATTTAGCCCACTTTATTCTTTGGGCCTATATCTGTGTTTCCTCCTCATCCTGCCCATTGCCCAGCCAGTGATAGATGAGTCTGCTGGTACATTGACCCATAACGCAACATTCCCCGTGCATGCTACACAGCAAGATTGTGACCCTGCTGAAAGTCAGGTTCCTCTTCCCGCATACCATACCACCTTACACGGGGACAAAGAGGAAGGTGCAGATGAAGGTGCAGGTTCTTTCATCAGGTGGGGGGAGGAATACTCGTTGGCGACGTCACTGGCACAGGGCCTCTCATAGTACACAAAAGTGTTGCTGCCGGTAGGAGGCGCCCCCGCCGTGCAAACACACCGCTGTACTTTGAGGGGCCCTATGCGAGTGCCAATGCCAACTAGTGGGCCCCCCCTGCTTGCTCAGGATCACAGCACTTGCAAAGTTGAAATACTTACCTCTCCCTGCTCCACTGCCGTGACGTGTTCCAGATTTCCTGGGCCCACTAATTACTTGAACCAGCCCTACCCCCCACAACTTTAGCCAAATGACCCCCAATTTCAAATGCCTTCCAATTATTATAAGGTAAATTACGATTGACAAGCTTCTGTAACAAGAATGGATGTTTTTGCCATTAAAATGGGCAGTGTAGGTGTTTTCCTGGCCTCCACTCACTGCCGACTATGCTCCCCCATTGACTTGCATTGGGTTTCGTGTTTCGGGCGATACCCGACTTTTCGCGATAATCGGCCGATTCCACTCGACTCGACTTCTAAGATAGTCGGGTTTCGCGAAACAAGGCTCGACTCTAAAAATGTCAAGGTCGCTCAACCCTAGTCCTCGTTAGTTGATACCTTTTAATGGCTAACTGAAAAGATGGTAACAAATTTCAGCTTTCAAGACTACTCAGGTCTCTTCATCAGGAATAGAATAGCAAAACATATTTATACACAACACGGCACAGAAATAATGCAATAGATAAGACAAGGGACGTGAAGCCGAACTATCAATTTGGGAGAGGGATAAACAGTTTCTATATGTCTTTCTATATCAACTAAGGAATCTGCTCCTCAGACCTTGTAGGGGCATCACAAACCCAAACCTGGACCAGACCTCAAGCTCAGGACAAAAAAACTTTCACACTCCTTATCTATGAACCATTCAAATATTTATGGCCACCGCTGTTTATCCCTCTCCCATAATGATAGTTCTGCTTCACGTCACCTCTCTTATCTATTGCATTATTTCTTTCTGTATCATGTTGTGTATAAATATGTGTTTCTTCAGATTTTGTGTTATTCCTTGCCTGATGAAGAGACCTGTGTAGTTTCGAAAGCTTTCAATTTCTTACCATCTTTTCAGTTTGCCATTAAAAGGTATCAACCACCGAGGACTCTCAAATCTAAATATTTTTCTATCTACTGGCTAACATGATACAAAGATTTATATCTTTCCTGTATTTATATGTATATCTGTCATTCTCTTATTTTAATCTTCCTCTTACCATTACAATGGGTTTATTTAAAGCATCAGTAAACTAGGATTAGCCCGCTGTAACTTTCCGGACTTACCGCTCTCTAATATTGTAAAAATTCTTATTTTGTTTTATTTTTCAGCAGAAAAAAACATTCATTATTTTAGGAGCTTTTTGTTGCATAAACTTTACAAAAGAAAAGCCAATAAAAATCAAATCCCATCAATTTTTTTCAATTTCATGTGTAATTTTAACATTCATTTTTAAATTAATAAAGTTTGTACTTTTTGACGCCTTTAGATTAATTTCCAGATTTGTTCTGATTATATGGATATCTAACATGCTTTGCTGGTATGTTACTTTTGTATGACCTGAAATACTTGTATAGAGTTTTAAAAAATGAAATTATATTTTCAGAAACTAGATATGTCCTGAATAAATAACATAATTATAGAAAAATAAACCATTGAAAAAGCACATTATTTTCGTAACTGCACACCCTAATGTACATGCATATGGTTATAGTTCATCCTTTGGACCTCACGATCTTTTGTGCTTTTTTTATTGAAATTGTACAAGAAATTTAAAAGAAAAAAAAATAAACATTGAAGTTCTGATTTCATGCAATCGTACGTTGTGCAAACTGTTGGCGATGGGTCAAAAGAGGAATTCATAAACAATGATGATTCCAAACTTGAGCTTGTTTTTTTTTTACTGGGCACTTGGCCTGGCCTAAAACAAAAAGGCGCCTATTTGGCCTACAGATGACTCTGGCCCCCGAGTCATTAATCTGTTTACACAATAAAACTCTGAAAAGTCACAACATTTTTGTGGAAATGTGAATTTGCGCAAAAAAATGTTTCAAATTTTGGAGTTTTCATGCCAGTTTTGAGAAGTTTGTCAAAATGGGCCAAGCTTGGGAGGAGCAAGATTGAGGCAGGGAGTGGCTAGGTCCACCCGTAAAATTCTTTCAAAATGGCGGCGTTTATTATGTCAGAACTATTCCTATAAGTCCCTGATTAGAGTAATATTTCTGCCGAGGTAAATGGGGGTGCACGTGCTTTTTTTGCGGGGGGTGGGACACTAAACTTTATCAATATGCATAAGAGACAACAAAAATGTAGCAATAAATATGCAGCAAAACCTACTTTTTGTAGGCAGTAGAGATGAGCAGATCCAATAAAATTACATCTCTCTAAAGCTCATGGATTTTACTGGGAAATTTGATGGAATGTTCCCACTAAGGCTCTGGGCTCTCCACACTGCCTCCGATGTCCGCTGTCCACCCATCCAGTCCTTAATGCCTCTTCTTTCAGCATGGACCCTGACCTCTGAGACCTGGTGCCTTCACGCTAAGATGGCTGCATAACTCAGAGGAGGATCATAACTGTTGTGAATTCTGTTGTCGGGCTCCCTCCTGTGGTCATGAATGGTACTTCGGCTGGTTCTGTCCATGGACTTCCTCTGGTGGGTGTTTCTGAGTTTCACAGGTGACGAGGTTAATTCGTTAGCTGCTGCTCTATTTAACTCCACTTAGATCTTTGCTCCATGCCACCTGTCAATGTTCCAGTATTGGTCTGTTCTCTCCTGGATCGTTCTTGTGACCTGTCTTCCCATCAGAAGCTAAGTTCCAGCTTGTATTTCTTTGGTTTGCTATTTTTCTGTCCAGCTTGCTATTTAATTTGTTGTCTTGCTTGCTGGAAGCTCTGGGACGCAGAGGGAGTGCCTCCGCACCGTGAGTCGGTGCGGAGGGTCTTTTTGCGCCCTCTGCGTGGTCTTTTTGTAGGTTTTTGTGCTGACCGCAAAGTAACCTTTCCTATCCTCGGTCTGTTCAGTAAGTCGGGCCTCACTTTGCTAAATCTATTTCATCTCTGTGTTTGTATTTTCATCTTTACTCACAGTCATTATATGTGGGGGGCTGCCTTTTCCTTTGGGGAATTTCTCTGAGACAAGGTAGGCTTTATTTTTCTATCTTCAGGGCTAGCTAGTTTCTTAGGCTGTGCCGAGTTGCATAGGGAGCGTTAGGCGCAATCCACGGCTATTTCTAGTGTGTTTGATAGGTTTAGGGATTGCGGTCAGCAGAGTTCCCACGTCCCAGAGCTCGTCCTTATTATCAGTAACTATCAGGTCATTCCGTGTGCTCTTAACCACCAGGTCCATTATTGTCCTGACCACCAGGTCATAACAGTACAGGTGGCCCAAAGTACTAATGCATCTCAATAGAGGGATAAGAGAAGTTCTGAGACCATTTTTTTTTTCTTTGCAGTGTGTTTTGTCTCTATTTTCCCCTTTACCTCTGGGTGGTTCAGGACACTGGTGTAAACATGGACATTCAAGGTCTGTCCTCTTGGACTGGAAATCTATGTCTGTGTCCAGCTGGGGTTGCCAGGGGGTACATGGTGATGTTCCATTTTTGTCTATTTCGTCTTCCACTCCTTCTGAAGTTCCAGAGTTTTTGTCGGATTATCGGGATGTATTTGATGAGCCCAAAGCCAGTGCCCTACCTCCTCATAGGGATTGTGATTGTGCAATCAATTTGATTCCTGGTAGTAAGTTTCCTATGCGGAGTTATATAAAGGAATGCTTGGAGAAAGGCCATATTCGCCCGTCGTCATCACCGTTAGGAGCAGGGTTCTTTTTTTGTGGCCAAGAAGGATGGTTCTTTGAGACCTTGTATTGATTACCGCCTTGTTAATAAAATTACAGTCAAATTTCAGTATCCTTTGCCGTTGCTGTCTGATTTGTTTGCTCGTATTAAAGGGGCTAGTTGGTTCACCAAGATAGATCTTCAAGGGGCGTATAATCTTGTGCGTATTAAACAAGGCGATGAATGGAAAACAGCATTTAATGCGCCCGAGGGCCATTTTGAGTACCTGGTTATGCCATTCGGGCTTTCCAATGCTCCATCAGTATTTCAGTCCTTTATGCATGACATCTTCCGAGAGTACCTGGATAAATTCCTGATTGTGTATTTGGATGATATTTTGGTCTTTTCGGATGATTGGGAGTCTCATGTGAAGCAGGTCAGAATGGTGTTCCAGGTCCTTCGTGCTAATTCCTTGTTTGTGAAGGGGTCAAAGTGTCTCTTGGGAGTTCAGAAGGTTTCATTTTTGGGGTTCATTTTTTCCCCTTCTACTATCGAGATGGACCCTGTTAAAGTCCAGGCCATTTACGATTGGACTCAGCCGACATCTGTGAAGAGCCTGCAAAAGTTCCTGGGCTTTGCTAATTTTTATCGGCGCTTCATCGCTAATTTTTCTACTGTTGCTAAACCGTTGACTGATTTGACCAAGAAGGGTGCTGATGTGGTCAATTGGTCTTCTGCGGCTGTAGAGGCTTTTCAGGAGTTGAAGCGTCATTTTTCTTCTGCCCCTGTGTTGTGCCAGCCAGATGTTTCGCTTCCGTTTCAGGTTGAGGTTGATGCTTCTGAGATTGGAGCAGGGGCTGTTTTGTCGCAAAGAAGTTCTGAGGGCTCGGTGATGAAGCCATGTGCTTTCTTTTCTAGAAAGTTTTCGCCTGCTGAGCGTAACTATGATGTTGGTAATCGTGAATTGTTGGCCATGAAGTGGGCATTCGAGGAGTGGCGTCATTGGCTGTAAGGAGCCAAGCATCGCGTGGTGGTCTTGACAGATCACAAGAATTTGACTTATCTTGAGTCTGCCAAACGGTTGAATCCGAGACAGGCTCGATGGTCATTATTTTTCTCCCGTTTTGATTTTGTGGTTTCCTACCTTCCGGGCTCTAAGAATGTGAAGGCTGATGCCCTGTCAAGGAGTTTTGTGCCTGACTCTCTGGGTGTTCCTGAGCCGGCGGGTATTCTCAAAGAGGGGGTAATTTTGTCTGCCATCTCCCCTGATTTGCGGCGGGTGCTGCAAAAATTTCAGGCTGATAGACCTGACTGTTGCCCAGCGGAGAAACTGTTTGTCTCTGATAGATGGACTAGTAGAGTTATCTCTGAGATTCATTGTTCAGTGTTGGCTGGGCATCCTGGAATCTTTGGTACCAGAGATTTGGTGGCTAGATCCTTCTGGTGGCCGTCTTTGTCGCGGGATGTGCGTTCTTTTGTGCAGTCCTGTGGGACTTGTGCTCGGGCTAAGCCCTGCTGTTCTCGTGCCAGTGGGTTGCTTTTGCCCTTGCCGGTCCCGAAGAGGCCCTGGACGCATATTTCTATGGATTTTATTTCGGATCTCCCCGTCTCTCAAAAGATGTCGGTCATTTGGGTGGTTTGTGATCGCTTTTCTAAGATGGTCCATTTGGTACCTTTGTCTAAATTGCCTTCCTCCTCTGATTTGGTGCCATTATTTTTCCAGCATGTGGTTCGTTTACATGGTATCCCGGAGAACATCGTTTCTGACAGAGGTTCCCAGTTTGTTTCAAGGTTTTGGCGATCCTTTTGTGCTAGGATGGGCATTGATTTGTCTTTTTCCTCGGCTTTCCATCCTCAGACAAATGGCCAAACCGAACGAACTAATCAAACTTTGGAAACATATCTGAGATGCTTTGTTTCTGCTGATCAGGATGATTGGGTGTCCTTTTTGCCGTTGGCTGAGTTCGCCCTTAATAATCGGGCCAGCTCGGCTACTTTGGTTTCGCCGTTTTTCTGCAATTCTGGTTTCCATCCTCGTTTCTCTTCATGGCAGGTTGAGTCTTCGGACTGTCCTGGTGTAGATACTGTGGTGGATAGGTTGCAGCAGATTTGGACTCATGTGGTGGACAATTTGACATTGTCCCAGGAGAAGGCTCAACGTTTCACTAACCGCCGGCGCTGTGTGGGTCCCCGACTTCGTGTTGGGCATTTGGTTTGGTTGTCGTCTCGTTATGTTCCTATGAAGGTTTCCTCTCCTAAGTTTAAGCCTCGTTTCATTGGTCCGTATAAGATTTCTGAGGTTCTCAATCCTGTGTCATTTCGTTTGGCCCTTCCTGCTTCTTTTGCCATCCATAATGTGTTCCATAGGTCGTTATTGCGGAGATATGTGGCGCCTGTGGTTCCATCCGTTGATCCTCCTGCCCCGGTGTTAGTTGAGGGGGAGTTGGAGTATGTGGTGGAGAAGATTTTGGATTCTCGTGTTTCGAGACGGAAACTCCAGTACCTGGTCAAGTGGAAGGGTTATGGTCGGGAAGATAATTCCTGGGTTTTTGCCTCTGATGTTCATGCTGCCGATCTGGTTCGTGCCTTTCATTTGGCTCATCCTGGTCGGCCTGGGGGCTCTGGTGAGGGTTCGGTGACCCCTCCTCAAGGGGGGGTACTGTTGTGAATTCTGTTGTTGGGCTCCCTCCTGTGGTCATGAATGGTACTTCGGCTGGTTCTGTCCATGGACTTCCTCTGGTGGGTGTTTCTGAGTTTCACAGGTGACGAGGTTAATTCGTTAGCTGCTGCTCTATTTAACTCCACTTAGATCTTTGCTCCATGCCACCTGTCAATGTTCCAGTATTGGTCTGTTCTCTCCTGGATCATTCTTGTGACCTGTCTTCCCATCAGAAGCTAAGTTCCAGCTTGTATTTCTATGGTTTGCTATTTTTCTGTCCAGCTTGCTATTTAATTTGTTGTCTTGCTTGCTGGAAGCTCTGGGACGCAGAGCGAGCGCCTCCGCACCGTGAGTCGGTGCGGAGGGTCTTTTTGCGCCCTCTGCGTGGTCTTTTTGTAGGTTTTTGTGCTGACCGCAAAGTAACCTTTCCTATCCTCGGTCTGTTCAGTAAGTCGGGCCTCACTTTGCTAAATCTATTTCATCTCTGTGTTTGTATTTTCATCTTTACTCACAGTCATTATATGTGGGGGGCTGCCTTTTCCTTTGGGGAATTTCTCTGAGGCAAGGTAGGCTTTATTTTTCTATCTTCAGGGCTAGCTAGTTTCTTAGGCTGTGCCGAGTTGCATAGGGAGCGTTAGGCGCAATCCACGGCTATTTCTAGTGTGTTTGATAGGTTTAGGGATTGCGGTCAGCAGAGTTCCCACGTCCCAGAGCTCGTCCTTATTATCAGTAACTATCAGGTCATTCCGTGTGCTCTTAACCACCAGGTCCATTATTGTCCTGACCACCAGGTCATAACACATAACCCTATGCTCGGACTGGCCGGTAGCTATCCCAACTCTAGTATGACAGCTGCCTACAAACTTGAAACTGTCACGCCTGGGTCAGGAAAGCCGCCAGACAGTCTGAGCATTGCGCTGTGACCCCTGGCCGTGTGACTCTTCCCTAAAAAAGGACTTGGTATGTTGTGACGGCACAATGTTATGATGTGGCATGACCTCTGAGGCCTAGACGTGGCTGGAAGTCCTGATCTAGAGTGAAGCCAACGTTTGCGCTACTGCGGAAAAGTAGCTACCCCGCTGACCAGATGGCAGGCTTTTGATAGTGGAGACAGCAAGGCTGCCGGAAAAGATGAGTGGTGAAGTCAGTGGTTTTTCTTGTGTAGTTTTAACCTTTTGCCGGCCCTCTAGAGTTTAGCAAAAGAGCAGACGCAGCTGGTGGAGCAAAGTACCAAAAACTACGTAGTCTGGAAAATAAGGATTTTTGCAAGATTTGAGTGTAATTCAAGTTCCTCCAATTAATTTGCCCAACTCTAATTGTTAATTATTGTTTTGCTTTGTTTTTTTTTTTGTTTGTCTTTTACAAGGGTCATTTTTACGGGTCCCTGGAGCTAGAAAACCACTTTTTCGCTAAAGAAGCGATGCACACAATAATAACACACAGTGACTTTTCCCCGCACCCACAGTGCTGGCACAGTCTTCAGGGTGTGTGGGTGAAGAGCCATCGCTCCTTGCCAAAGGCACTGACTGTTCTGCGCTCTCGGTGAACCCGGAATTAGTGACTCTCTTGCGTTCTCTCACTAAACACCGAATTATGACGTCGAGAACGTCACAAATTTACGTGCAGACTTCCTTCTGTGTGTTTGTATAGACCGTCAGTCCGGACGTTCATAGACATAGAGCTTTCAAACACAACAAGCAATAAAAAGAAATGATCTCTGCAATCGTCAGGATTAACGTCAAGATAATTTGATTAATCAACAGGATTAGAAGTGTAGGCCTCATTTATCAATCTTTCTGGGTTCTTCATAGTGACCAATTACAGCGCAGCTTTAATGTCGTAAACTACTCTGGTAAAATGAAAGCTGCGCTGTGATTGGGTGCTCGGGTACAATAAAACCTGCACTGTGACTGGTTGCTATGGGCAACAAAGATGTTTACTGCTGCACAGTTTTAATAAAGTGGGCCAAAAAACGGGATTATTTTTAGGTGTGATGGAGTCAGGGTTGTTTTTATTTTATTTATTCACTGACAGTGAGTAGAAATTCCAATTAGGCAAATTTGCTAAAATGTTGGCAGGGAGATTTGATCAAATTATTATTATTATACATTTTTATAGCGCCATTTATTCCATGGCGCTTTACATGTGAATACGGGGCAAATATAGACAAATACATTAAACATGAGCAGATAACAAGGCACACGAGTACATAAGGAGGGAGGACCCTGCCCGCGAGGGCTCACAGTCTGCAGGGGGTGGGTGAGGATACACTAGGAGAGGGAAGAGCTGGCTGTACGGCTGTTCAGTAGGTTGAGGATCACTGCAGGCTGTAGGCTTGTCGGAAGAGATGAGTCTTCAGGTTCTTTTTGAAGGTTTCTATGGTAGGCGCAAGTCTGATGTGTTGGGGTAGAGAGTTCCAGAGTATGGGGGAAGCACGGGAGAAGTCTTGGATGCGGTTATGGGAAGAAGAGATGAGAGGGGAGTAGAGAAGGAGGTCTTGGGAGGATCGGAGGTCGCGTGTAGGTAGGTACCGGGAGACCATGTCACAGATGTATGGAGGAGACAGGTTGTGGATGGCTTTGTATGTCAGTGTGAGGGTTTTGAACTGGAGTCTCTGGGCGATAGGAAGCCAGTGAAGGGCTTGACACAGGGGAGAGGCTGGGGAATAGCGGGGGGACAGGTGGATTAGTCGGGCAGCAGAGTGTAGGATGGATTGGAGTGGTGCCAGAGTGCTAGAGGGGAGTCCAGAGAGTAGGAGGTTGCAGTAGTCGAGGCGGGAGATGATAAGGGCATGCACTAGCGTTTTTGCAGTGTTGCGGTCAAGGAAAGCACGGATCCGGGAAATATTTTTGAGTTTGAGACGACAGGAGGAGGCAAGGGCTTGGATATGTGGCTTGAAAGAGAGGGCAGAGTCGAGGATCACCCCGAGGCACCGGGCGTGTGGGACTGGGGATAGTGAGCAGCCATTGACATTGATGGATAGGTCTGGTGGAGGGGTAGAGTGAGATGGGGGAAAGATGATGAATTCTGTTTTGTCCATGTTCAGTTGTAGAAAGCGAGCAGAAAAGAAGGCTGAAATGGCAGACAGACAGTGCGGGATTTTGGTAAGCAAGGAGGAGAGGTCAGGTCCGGAGAGGTAGATCTGCGTGTCGTCAGCGTAGAGATGGTACTGCATACCGTGGGATTCTATGAGCTGTCCCAGGCCGAAAGTGTAGATGGAGAAGAGTAGGGGTCCTAGAACAGAGCCTTGAGGAACACCGACTGACAAGGGGCGAAGTGAGGAGGTGGTGTGGGGGAGGGAGACACTGAATGTTCGGTCTGTCAGATATGACGAGATCCAGGAAAGGGCCAAGTCTGTGATGCCAAGGGATGAGAGGATTTGTAGCAAAAGGGAGTGGTCTACAGTGTCAAAGGCAGAAGACAAGTCCAGGAGAAGGAGGACAGAGTAGTGTCGCTTGCTCCTGGCAGTTAGTAGGTCATTGGTGACTTTAGTTAGGGCAGTTTCAGTTGAGTGATGGGAACGGAAGCCTGATTGTAACCGATCAAAGAGGGAGCAGGAGGAGAAGTGGGAGGACAGTTCAAGATGGACGTGTTGCTCCAGCAATTTGGAGGCATAAGGGAGAAGAGATATTGGGCGATAGCTAGACACAGAGGATGGGTCGAGGGAGGGCTTTTTGAGGATGGGTGTGATCTTGGCATGCTTGAAGGATGAGGGAAAGACACCTGTTGTGAGTGAGAGGTTGAAGAGGTGTGTTAGGGTTGGGATGAAGACCGTGGAAAGGTTAGGGATGAGGTGGGATGGGAGCGGGTCAAGCGTGCAGGTGGTGAGGTGTGATCTTGACAGGAGGGTGGAGAGCTGATCTTCTGTCATGGTGGAGAAGCTGGTTTTGGAGGAGCAGGGTTGAGCAGCTAAGAGGGGCAGTGGGCGCTGTGGGCCAAAGCTTTCTCTGATCGTATCGATCTTCTGTTTAAAGAAAGAGGCGAAGTCATCAGCAGAAATGAGGGGGGAGGGAGGAGGTGCGGGGGGACGGAGTAGAGAATTGAAAGTGTTGAAAAGCTGTTTAGGGTTGTGGGACAGGGAGGATATGAGGGATGAGAAGTAAGTTTGTTTTGCGGCAGTGAGCGCAGACTTGAAGCTGGCGAGGGACTGCTTGTATGCAGTGAAGTGGTCGGCAGAGTGGGATCGCTTCCATCTCCGCTCAGCAATCCTGGAAGCCCGTCTCAGTTCTTTGGTCAGGCTGGTCAGCCAGGGCTGCCTGTTAATTGTACGAGTTTTACTATGCATGAGTGGGGCGGCCGAATCGAGTGTTGTTGTTATTGTGGTGTTATAAAAAGTGGCAGCAGCATCTGTGTCATGAAGGGAGGCTATGTCTGTGAGAGGGAGAAGGGACTCAGAGAGTGATTGTAAGTTGAGATGTTTGAGATTTCTGCGAGGGTGAGTGAGTTTGTGGAGTGGGGGTTGCACACTAGGAGAGGAGAGGGACGAGAATGTCAGTAGGTTGTGGTCAGACAGGGGGAGGGGTGTGTTAGTGAGGTTAGTAAGGGAGCAGAGGCGGGTGAAGATGAGGTCCAGCGTGTGGCCATCTTTGTGAGTGGCCTCAGAGGACCATTGAGTGAGGCCAAAGGAGGCAGTCAGTGATAAAAGTTTAGAGGTAGCTGAGGTGAAAGTGTCAATGGGGACATTGAAATCACCCATGATGATAGTGGGGATGTCAACAGAGAGGAAATGAAGTAGCCAGGTGGTGAAGTGGTCGAGAAAGGTGGAGATGGCTAGTTCTGGGGGGCGGTAGATGACAGCCAACTGGAGGTTGGAGGGGGAATAGATGCGGACAGAGTGCACCTCAAACGAGGGAAGAGTAGCGGAGGGTGGTAGCGGGATTGGAGTAAAGGAGCAGGTGTCGGACAGGAGCAAGCCAACTCCTCCACCGCGTTTGTTGCTGGGGCGAGGGGTGTGAGAGAGGTGGAATCCGCCATAGGAGAGCGCAGCTGGAGAGGCCGAGTCAGAGGGGGTGAGCCAGGTTTCAGTGAGGCCGAGGAAGGAGAGTTTGTTGGTGATGAAGAGGTCATGGATAAATGGCAGTTTGTTGCAGATGGAGCGTGCGTTCCATAGTGCTCCAAGTAGGGGGAGCGGGGGAGTGGGGGCTGGATGAATGGGTATGAGGTTGTCGTGGTTGGGAAAACGTGCGGAGGATCGTGGCAGGGGGTTAGAAACGAGTGTGGGGATGAATTGGGGAGGGCCGGGATTTGGAATATGTGCAATATTGCAAATGTGCAATATTTTGATCTGCAGACCCCACAGCAACACCTGCCGCCTCTAGCAGCCATGAATGGGGGAGCTATCTAAAACTCATCTTCCCTTTTTAACACCATAAATGTCGCTGTCAATTATTTCAGTCTTGCCATTCCAGTGTCGCATCTGAGATGGTAAAGGGCTGATGGGTTACCGTGGCAGCCAGAGTCCTGCTGAAGGCCCCATCACTGCCATTTTGGTACTCCTGTAAAGCATAACAATTAAAAGTTTGAAAATTGCTAAATTATCACATTTTTCAATTTTTTCACAAAGTTTACCACTATCATGAAGTACAATATGTCACAAAAAATCTCAGAATCAGAGAGATAGATTGAAGAATTTCAGAGTTATGACCTCATATTGTGGCAGTGGTCAGAATTGTAACATTTGGCCTGGTCAGGAAGGTGAAAACAGGCTCGGGAGTGAAGGGGTTAATAATAAAGATCTTCATTTATAAACTGCATTTTGTGTTTTCTTTGTGTTCTCTTTGTCTAATTTTTACATTTTTGGGTGATCTGAAACATTTAAGGCCGGCGTCACACTAGGCGTATGAAAATACGGTCCGTTTTTTATGGCCGTAATACGCAATAATTGTCCCAAAACACTGTTCCATATTCAATGCGAAAATAGGGAAAAAGGAAAAAAATGGGAAGAAAATAAGTCAGCTCACCAATCCCTCAACAGTGCAATGATGTCCATGCACGGAGCCGCCTTGGTCAAGGGCGTAGTCCAGAGCCAGCAATGAAAAAGAAAAAATAATCTCCAGCATGGATCTTCTAAAAAGTCAATTTATTGAAAACACTTTAAAATGCAAACATTTGCAAAAAAAAAAAGATGGGGGTCCCAGGTGGTCAACGCCGACGCGTTTCGACCATCAGGTCTTAGTCATTTAAGGCCGGCGTCACACTAGGCGTATGAAAATACGGTCCGTTTTTTATGGCCGTAATACGCAATAATTGTCCCAAAACACTGTTCCATATTCAATGCGAGGATGTGATTTTTACGCACAAATGTATCCGTGTGTCATCCGTATGCTTCCGTACGGCGATTTTTTCTCGCAGGCTTGCAAAATGGACATATCATGGATCCATCAGCTCAAATATTCTTAAAAACATATATACAGTCTATATATATATCTATATATATAATTGTCTAAGGGTTTTTCCGTCTGTCTGTCTGTCCTGGAAATCTCGGCTCTCTGATTGTTCGAGGCCGCCAGGCCTCGACCAATCAGAGACCGGCACAGCATCGACGTAGAAATCCCGCGTCTCTGATTGGTCGAAGGCTGCCAGGCCTCGACCAATCAGAGACGGGCACAGCGACGATGATGTCATAATGGTTGCCATGGCGACGAAGATGTCATAAAGGTTGCCTCGACCAATCAGCGACGGGCACAGTGTGCCGCAAATTCTAGAATCATTATTGTCCATATACTACGGGGACATGCATATTCTAGAATACCCGATGCGTTAGAATCGGGCCACAATCTAGTATATATATATATATATATATATATATATGTCAGTGAGACACATATATATATATATTTATATTTAATTCAGCACTAGATAGCAGAAAAGCCGGTAATTCAATTGCCGGCTTTTGCTATCTCCTTCCTAAACCCAACATGATATGAGACATGGTTTACATACAGTAAACCATCTCATATCCCTTCTTTTATTACATATACCTCTTTGGTAATGTAAAAAGTGTCTTTGTGTCAAATTTGGGGTCTCTACCTATTAAATTAAAGGGTTAAATCCCGGAGAAAATTGGCATGGGAAAGCCAGTGACTGAGGGCAGATATTAATAGCCTGGAGAGGGTCCATGGTTATTGCCCCCCCTCCCCCCAGGCTAAAAACATCTGCCCCCAGCCACCCCAGAAAAGGCACATCTGTGCCTATTCTGGCACTTAGCATCTCTCTTCCCACTCCCATGTAGCGGTGGGATATGGGGTAATGAAGGGTTAATGTCACCTTGCTATTGTAAGGTGACATTAAGCCAGGTTTATAACGGAGAGGCGTCAATTATGACACCTATCCATTATTAATCCAATAGTACGAAATGGTTAATAAAACACATACACATTATTAAAAAGTATTTTAATGAAATAAAGACACAGGGTGTTTTAATTTTTTATTATACTCTTAATCCACCTAAAGACCCATGTCACCTGAAACAAAGTTAAAAAAACAAACAACAATATTCCATACCTTCCGTCGTTCAGTCTTGTCCCTTGTAAATCATTTTACACCCAGGAGCTCTGCTAATGCAGCTGTGCTCCTGCCTGTAAAACTTGGTGAATGAATGGAATGCAGGGGAATGTACTGTAGTTACCTCGAGTCGCGGTGATGCGCCCTCTGCTGGATGAACTCATATGAACTCGAGCCTGTGAAAATATTCTGAAAAGTTCTAAAAAAAAATAAAGCAAAGTTATTGGGCTCAGAAAATGGCAAAGCAAATCCACAATTTGTTTACAAAGTTCCAAATTTTCTTTTAGCCACTAAAATATGTATACATATATATATATATATATGTATATATATATGTATATATATATATATACATATATATATATATATATACAGTACAGACCAAAAGTTTGGACACACCTTCTCATTTAAAGATTTTTCTGTATTTTTATGACTATGAAAATTGTACATTCACACTGAAGGCATCAAAACTATGAATTAACACATGTGGAATTATATACTTAACAAAAAAGTGTGAAACAACTGAAATTATGTCTTATATTCTAGGTTCTTCAAAGTAGCCACCTTTTGCTTTGATGACTGCTTTGCACACTCTTGTCATTCTCTTGATGAGCTTCAAGAGGTAGTAACCGGGAATGGTCTTCTAACAATCTTGAAGGAGTTCCCAGAGATGCTTAGCACTTGTTGGCCCTTTTGCCTTCACTCTGTGGTCCAGCTCACCCCAAACCATCTCGATTGGGTTCAGGTCTGGTGACTGTGGAGGCCAGGTCATCTGGCGTAGCACCCATCACTCTCCTTCTTGGTCAAATAGCTCTTACACAGCCTGGAGGTGTGTTTGGGGTCATTGTCCTGTTGAAAAATAAATGATGGTCCAACTAAACGCAAACCGGATGGAATAGCATGCTGCTGCAAGATGCTGTGGTAGCCATGCTGGTTCAGTATGCCTTCAATTTTGAATAAATCCCCAACAGTGTCACCAGCAAAGCCCCCCCACACCATCACACCTCCTCATCCATGCTTCACGGTGGGAACCAGGCATGTAGAGTCCATCCGTTCACCTTTTCTGCGTCGCACAAAGACACGGTGGTTGGAACCAAAGATCTCAAATGTGGACTCATCAGACCAAAGCACAGATTTCCACTGGTCTAATGTCCATTCCTTGTGTTCTTTAGCCCAAACAAGTCTCTTCTGCTTGTTGCCTGTCCTTAGCATTGGTTTCCTAGCAGCTATTTTACCATGAAGGCAGCACGGTGGCGCAGTGGATAGCACAGCAGCCTTGCAGCGATGGAGTCCTGGGTTCAAACCCCACCTTTTTTTTGCAGACAACATCTGCAAAGAGTTTGTATGTTCTCTCCGTGTTTGCGTGGGTTTCCTCCGGGTTCTCCAGTTTCCTCCCACATTCAAAAAGACATACTGATAGGGAATTTAGATTGTGAGCCCCATCGGGGACAGTGATGATAATGTGTGCAAACTGTGAAGCGCTGCGGAATATGTTAGCGCTATATAAAAATAAAGATTATTATTATGAAGGAATGCTGCACAAAGTCTCCTCTTAAGGCCGGGATCACACATGCGAGAAATACGTCCGAGTCTCGCATGGTAATACCCGGCATTGCCACCGTCACTCAGGAGCGGAGCGTCGGCAGCATAGCAATACATGCAGCCGCATGCTCCGCTCCTGAGTGACGGCGGCAATGCCGGGTATTACCATGCAAGACTCGGACGTATCTCTCGCATGTGTGATCCCGGCCTAACAGTTGTTGTAGAGATGTGTCTGCTGCTAGAACTCTGTGTGGCATTGACCTGGTCTCTAATCTGAGCTGCTGTTAACCTGCGATTACTGAGGCTGGTGACTTGGATAAACTTATCCTCAGAAGCAGAGGTGACTCTTGGTCTTCCTTTCCTGGGGCGGTCCTCATGTGAGCAAGTTTCTTTGTAGCGCTTGATGGTTTTTGCCACTGCACTTGGGGACACTTTCAAAGTTTTCCCAATTTTTGGGACTGACTGACCTTCATTTCTTAAAGTAATGATGGCCATTCGTTTTTCTTTACTTAGCTGCTTTTTTCTTGCCATAATACAAATTCTAACAGTCTATTAAGTAGGACTATCAGCTGTGTATCCACCAGACTTCTGCACAACACAACTGATGGTCCCAACACTATTTATAAGGCAAGAAATCCCACTTTTTAAACCTGACAGGGCACACCTGTGAAGTGAAAACCATTCCCGGTGACTACCTCTTGAAGCTCATCAAGAGAATGCCAAGAGTGTGCAAAGCAGTCATCAAAGCAAAAGGTAGCTACTTTGAAGAACCTAGAATATAAGACATAATTTCAGTTTCACACTTTTTTTGTTAAGTATATAATTCCACATGGGTTAATTCATAGTTTTGATGCCTTCAGTGTGAAAGTACAATTGTCATAGTCATGAAAATACAGAAAAATCTTTAAATGAGAAGGTATTTCCAAAGATTTGGTCTGTACTGTATACAAACTGACCTCAAGAAAAATAATAATACTGGTGAATGAATGCCGTAAAAACCAAACTCCCCCAAAACATTGCATTGCGGAATTATGCTTTTTTTTCCCCTTCACTATTTCACCTCAATTGTAATTTTGTTTCGAGTCTTTCATTATATTATTAGCTAAAATGAATCAATACTCGTTCTGAAGAAAACAAGCCCATGTACGGCTAAGAACGCGGAAAAATAAAATAAAAGTTATGGCTCTTGAAAAAAGCAGAAGAAAAAACGAAAGTACTTTCGAGAATTTAATCATGAAAAGTATCTTTAAAACTCAATAATTTCCAGTAAAGGGCTTGTTACAGATAATGAATGTGTGAGTGAAGAAAGTAATAGATCAGATAATTGCGCGCTATAAAAACGCAATAGAGATAAACATTGAGCCGTATATGGACAGCCGCACAAAGCTCCCTGTCACATCCTTTATTGGACCGTCATTACCATTACAGCGTCCTACACGTATAATTATAAGGTTTAGTCGTGTGGAGCAGAGAAGAGTGACAGATACACGGAGGCTCTTAAATCTCAATAGTCAGAAATGATTTTCTCTCCAGTCCATGCTTTGGTTCTATGAATGTAATGTAACAACTATTGGAAATCTATTGTTCCTGAAAAACGACGACCCAGCGTAATGAAAATTGTCACGAGCGCATTGTAATAAAATTGAACATGTATATGAGCGAGACAAAGAAGCTGCCAGTTCTACCTGACACCTCTCAACACATTATCATTATGTGTCAGAAAACTTTTTAGCACCTAAAACAGAGGCAGAAGGTAAATAGTTTCCATTGCAATGAACAGGGAAGTGGATGTGCTGCTGATGATGCACGCAGAGGCCGAGGCCTTGAACAAGATGATACGGTGCTTGCTGCTGGAGCATGACACACACGCTCATCTATGAGACATAGCTTCCAGTCCCGCTTTGCAGGGAAGCGAGGGACACCACTCTTGAAGCCAGAGAAATGCGATTAAGTGGTCATTTGAATGGCAGATAATGCTTCCAGTCTGTTTCCCAGCACCACCTTGTCTTCCAAACGGTCCAGTCTCACTAGCCAATAGTCTGAACCACATAATCCTCACCCTGATCCTCCTTTCTCCCACCATGGTGAGTCCCAGGAGACAAATGAATCCACATTCAGACACTGCGATGAGTTCTTTACATTTCCATTCATTGATTCTGGCTTCTCACCCTGCCCGTTTCAAGGGGGACATGAGGATCGTGTGTAGTGATGCCCAAATAGTTGAGCATCTGGAGCGCCCCCAGACGCAGGGCCGCGGGTTACTCGGTATCGGTCCTCTGCTGGCTCAGTTCTGGGGATGTTACGGTGGCGGGACCCGGTCCGTGACCGTGCTAGGGGCCTTCCAATACAAGGTGATACGAGTCTGTCGAGGTTTTGTGACGCCACCTGTGGTATTCGGTCAGGGTGACCGATGCTGCTTGGGGTCCACTGGGGTGATGTGATGGCAGCTAGATGGTATACCTTCCCACAGGTGAAGTGAGTCCCCAGGGCTTCCCAGTAGTGTAAGTGGTTATGGTGTGAGGTGCAGACAATAACGAGGACACAGGGTTGCAGTCTCTTTACCTCTTTACTGGTGACTTCAGGATCCTCAATCCAGAGCACGATTAACAGAGCTGTCTGAGACCGGCCGGTCCGAAGGCACATCCAGAGTTCCCTTTGCAGGTGGAAATCGTTGCCTACCACTAGCGCCTGTGTGTTGTAGTGCTTCCCTGCTGAGCATTCGGGATAGTCCTCACAACTTCTGTTCTCTTCTTTCTAGTTCTTTCTCGTTCTTTCTATTCTCCGTCCCCCAGGTTTGTTATGGCTAGGACGCACCCGTTTGACGGGTAGGCTCGGAGCTCTTCCGGGACCCTAGAGACGCCCCTCTCCACGGTTGCCCCCTATGTCTGCTTAGGTGATGTAAGGTAGACAGCCAACCTGTAATTAACTGTCCTGCGGTATTTGAAGTAAGGCATAAAGTCAGTTACTTCCTCGGTGTTCCGGGCACCGGCTACGCGCCTCAGTAGGATGTTGCCGTTCTCCGGGCACGACTCCTACTGGCTCTCCTTTGTGCTTGATCTCGTTTCTCACTGTCCACAATATCCTTCGCTTTGTGTCCTTTCTTTAGATGCCGCCACAAGGTAGTGCAGGCGCGGCTCCATAACGTTCTGCCTTGTCGCTAGGTACCTGCCAGGTTCCCACGCCCGACAGGGACCCCCCTGAATCTTCCCCGCAACACCCCCTGCCATGGGATGTTGCCTGGACAAAACCCAGTCAGCTTCTTCCTAACTTCCTATCCAACCCCTAGTTTTACCAGTGTGAGGAGTGGCCAAATAAATAGAACCTTTTGCTCCCCCTAGTGGCCGGAGTGTGAAGTGTACTGTGTGCTGGTGATACCTGGTCAGTGAACTCCTTTAGTGTAGTGCCATCAGACGTACTATCACTCCCCTTAGTGGCAGAGCGACATTACTGCAACGACCAGGTCTCTGGGGCGCTGCACTCCCCCCCGGTTAAATCCAGTACTCCTGGACTGGGAAGAAGAACAACAATACATGTTAGTGAAAGACATGCAAATTTTTGAAATGATTGAAACAAGTAAATATAACAATGCTTCCCTTTATGGGAGGTGAGAACACTTGAAGGTTACAAACGAAAACAAGGTTAAATATTTTAAATAACACTCTGACTGTAAATAACTTCTGGTACCCTGCTGGGTATTCTACTAAGTGCAAATGCTGAACAATAATTTAACTTCTCATTTAAGGGCGTATAGGCTGAACCCACTAAAGGCTTACTATAAAGTACTTCAATGCAAACTCAACTTTTTCTTTATTTTCTAACTTCACAAATGCAGGACCGCCTAGCTCTTTGACTGGGCCTACTGTCATTGTCGCAATCAACTATCTTTCTATGGTTCTCAGGAGGACTCTCTAACCCCTACGGGTTCACTATGTTGGAATTCGGCTTTCAACTTTTCCTGTCCTCAATCTCTAGTAACATTATTAACAGTTCCTAAATCTCAACATTATTACAATTTTAACTTTCTTAAGGCAACATTATACTTAAGTGCAACATGTGAACATTCCCTTTAAGAGGGAACCAAGTCTCTTTGAGGTAGTGCAGATTCTCTCTATCTGCAAGTCCGTTAGAAAGCAAGAACTTCTGGTCTGTATTCAAAAACAGTCTCTTCACAAAGTCTTCTTTCTTTGTAAAACCAGTAAAGGGCACCTTTAAGAAGATGCAAACTATTTACAACACAGTTTTTGAATCATTCACCATCCATGATTCGGCAGTCTTATAAACAGTGATGAACTTGTGCAAAATAAAATAAAACAATAGGGATCCCAGGTAAACGAACGGACCCCTTTAAGGATTAACCCTAGACGGGTTTTAGCAGCAAAACAGCAGGAAGCCAAACAGTTAGTCAACTATATACATTTTCAGGTTTCCGAGGTTTATTTCTATAGCAGGTGACAGGACATCAGTCGGTAGTGCACACTTCCTGGCCGGGGAAGGTCTGTATCCGGACTCTCATCTGATACTGTCTTAACGCCTTTGGATTGTCTCTCAGGCGTCACCAAGTCAGTAGTGGTCTGGGTACGACTGGTGGTGCCGGTGGCAGATCCCGCAAGCAGGACAACACACGCCGGGGTAGTAGTGCTGGGTCCTGTGGGGTCGGGGGTCAGCGGAGTACCGTCACCAGTTTCGGTCGCGGTCGTAGATGGCGCAACCACAAGCGCGCATCGTTTGACTCTCTTGGCATACCACCCTCGCTCACTCCAGTGGCGGGTGTAGGTCACATGGTCCCCTCTGTACAAGTTTCGGATAGGAGCTACACTGTGGGACTGGGGTTCTACATTACAGCTAGTCACAAAGACTTCAGTCAGCAGTCCTGGTTCTAGTATAAAGCCACAACCCCTTCCCAGGTGGAAGGCCAGCACTATCCCCTGTTTCACCAAACTCTCAGGGCAGCAGTTGACGAGGGCCATCCGTACCTCTGGTCAGGCAGCCTGTTCCGTTCATTCTCGGTCTTTCCATTGTGAAATCAAGCTTCGTCTATACTGCTCCCAGGTGAGCCTGATGACGTAAGAGCCCTCCTGTCGGGACCCGTCTGGTTGGATCCGGGGAGCATCCCATTCGAAGACCACCCCCTCGGGACTCACGTCTATCGGTTCACCCAGAGGTGTCGGTAGTGGGGGCAGTATCCCCTTCATGGCGTTAAGGGCTGCCACCACAATCTCGGTAGCGGGATACCAGTCATAGATGGGACGGGGAGCGGTCACTGGAGCTGGATCGGTCGGTGGGGCAGGGTCGCTTTTGGTACCTGCGTCTGATGTGGTTCCACCGATGTCGATCGGCTCCGCTGACGAGGACACTGGAGTCTGCTGTGGCTCTGACCACGGCTCTCCCTGTGCGATCTTCCGGCACAGCTCCGACTTCCATTTCTTCGCCGTAGCCGACCCCACGTCTGGAGTCGGGTGGTTCGATGGCTCCTCCGACAGCTCCAGGAAGTCCAGATCCCCCTTTGGCGGCAAGCCCTGGTTCGGCTTCGCTGGGTTGCAGTGATCCTGGGTCACTTCGTCGTCGTTCAGGTACCCGCTGGTCGTCAGCTCTGCTCTTTGATCTGCGGTGGCACACACACGAGGCTCCACCATTTTCTGGGGTTTGAGCTCCTCCATTCCTGAACTTGTCATCCTGCAGCCATAGTCGGAGGGGGCAGTCGCTATTTTTGGCACCGCTTTCGCGATCTCCTCTCATGGCACTCCCTCCTTCTTCTCCTGCACTCCTTGTGGCGCGGCAATGGCGGCGGTTTTGGCAATAAATCACAGTTCAAGCACAATTCCAACACAGTTCCAAGGCACACATGACCCAATTCTTCAGGCTTAAGTACGATCCTGTTCGCGACACCAAGTTGGAGCGCCCCAAGACGCAGGGCCGTGGGTTACTCGGTACCGGTCCTCTGCTGGCTCAGTTCTGGGGATGTCACGATGGCGGGACCCGGTCCGTGACCCTGCTGGGGGGCGTCCAATAGGTGATATGAGTCTGTCAAGGTTTTGTGATGCCACCTGTGGTATTCGGTTACGGTGACCAACGCTGCTTGGTGTCCACTGGGGTGATGTGATGGCAGCTAGATGGTATACCTTCCCACAGGTGAAGTGAGTCCCCAGGGCTTCTCAGTAGTGTAGGTGGTGATGGTGTGAGGTGCAGACAATAACGAGGACACAGGATTGCAGTCTCTTTACCTCTTTACTGGTGACTTCAGGATCCTCAATCCAGAGCACAGTTAACAGGGCTGTCTGAGACCGGCCGGTCCGAAGGCACATCCAGAGTTCCCTTTGCAAGTGGAAATCGTTGCCTACCACTAGCGCCTGTGTGTTGTAGTGCTTCCCTGCTGAGCATTCGGGATAGTCCTCACAACTTCTGTTCTCGTTTTTTCTAGTTCTTTCTCGTTCTTTCTATTCTACATCCCCCAGGTTTGTTATGGCTAGGACGCACCCGTTTGACGGGTAGGCTCGGAGCTCTCCCGGGACCCTAGAGACGCCCCTCTCCACGGTTGCCCCCTATGTCTGCTTAGGTGATGTAAGGTAGACAGCCAACCTATAATTAACTGTCCTGCGGTATTTGAAGTAAGGCATAAAGTCAGTTACTTCCTCGGTCTTCTGGCCACCGGCTACGCGCCTCAGTAGGATGTTGCCGTTCTCGGGGCACGACTCCTACTGGCTCTCCTTTGTGCTTGATCTCGTTTCTCACTGTCCACAATATCCTTCGCTTCGTGTCCTTTCTTTAGATGCCGCCGCAAGGTAGTGCAGGCGCGGCTCCGTAACGTTCTGCCTTGTTGCTAGGTACCTGCCAGGTTCCCACGCCCGACAGGGACCCCCCTGAATCTTCCGCGCAACACCCCCTGCCACGGGATGTTGCCTGGACAAAACCCAGTCAGCTTCTTCCTAACTTCCTATCCAACCCCTAGTTTTACCAGTGTGAGGAGTGGCCTAATAAATAGAACCTTTTGCTCCCCCTAGTGGCCGGAGTGTGAAGTGTACTGTGTGCTGGTGATACCTGGTCAGTGAACTCCTTTAGTGCCATCAGATGTACCATCACTCCCCTTAGTGGCAGAGCGACATTACTGCAACGACCAGGTCTCTGGGGCGCTGCATATCCACAGTTAGAAGACGACTGTGGGGAATGGCAATTAGTGTCTCAAGAGATAGATAATGATGCCACACAGTTGCCAACATGTGATGTTCTTAAGTCAACAAGTCAGGAGGGAGTGGAAGATGAAATGGTGGACAATGAAGTCACTGACTCAATCGTGGAAGGTGCCATGCACAGGGAGGCCAGAAGCCCAGAGAGGGAGGGATCCACTGCACAGTAACAGGCAGGAAGAAGCAGTGGGGTGGTCAGAGGGAGAAGGTTAGGTCACGGTGTTCCTCAGTCTGGCACTTTTTTAAAGAACGCACAGACGATAAAAGATTGCTCATTTGCAACCTGTGTCATACCAAGATCAGCAGGGGCCTGACAACTACCAGCATAACCACCAGCCGCATGCTCAGGTACATGTCATCAAAGCACCTGACTATGGGTTGTGACAAAACACTCTGGGATCGCCTTTGCTGGGGTCAAAGGACACGTGGTTTGTGCATTGAATCTGAGGCGTACAGCAGGTTTCTGAGCAGGCTGACCTCAGGTCAGATTTATTAACGTGAAAGCAACACAAAAAACAAAACATAAAAATAAACCCTAGCCTGTCCGGCACTAACTAAACAAATACGTTGCTATCTCAACAACTGGGGGGGCTTCTCCCACCCAGCTAACATCATACAGATCTTGAGCAGAGCTCTTCACTCACGTTTGTCTCACACAGGCAGGCAATCTGTGTGCCCCAGGCAGACACTGGAAACACCCAGCTGGTCATCTTTTATTCCTGCAATCATTAACCCATTAGCACCCTGAAGATACTGAGTGGCCTAATTCACATAGGACAAACACCTGGGCGAGATATACCTTCCTCCATCTACCACACCAGCATGAGTCTTACATATCCCCCCCCCCTTGCTCAGACCACTCCGGTCGAGCAAGAACACTTTTGAAACAGTGCACTCGGGATAGGGCATCGGCGTTCCCCATCTGCACCCCAGGTCGGTGCTCCACCGTAAAAGAGTAAGCCTGCAGGGCAAGGAACCACCTGGTTACCCGACTATTACGGTCCTTGTGGAGGTGCATCCACTTGAGAGGGGCATGGTCTGTGACCAGCCTAAACTTCCTACCAGCCAGGTAATACTTGAGGGAGTCGAGAGCCCATTTAATGGCTAGGCACTCTTTTTCAACCACCGAATACCTCTGCTCATGTACATTCAGTTTCCGACTGAGATAGAGGACCGGGTGTTCGACTCCGTCCCTCACCTGGGAAAGTACAGCTCCGACACCAGTATCAGAGGCATCAGTTTGTACCACAAACTCGCTGCTGAAATCAGGAGTCACTAGTACGGGCTGAGAGCACAAAGCCCGTTTCAGGCTGTGGAAGGCCTCTTCAGCAGCTGAGGTCCATTTTACCATGACGGAACCCTTCCCCTTGGTAAGATCCGTCAAGGGAGTAGCCATGGCTGCAAAATTGGGTATGAACCGGCGATAATAGCCGGCAATCCCCAGGAAAGCCTGCACTTGTTTCTTGTTCACTGGTTGTGGCCAGCCCTGAATTGCCTGTATTTTGTCGATCTGGGGTTTAACCACTCCTCGGCCAATCACGTAGCCCAAGTATCGGGCTTCTTCAAGCCCGATGTGGCATTTCTTGGGGTTTGCCGTTAAACCTGCATCTCGCAGGTCATCAATCACGGCTTGTACCTTCTGGAGATGAGTTTCCCAGTCCATGCTGTAAATTACGATGTCATCCAGGTAGGCAGAAGCGTACTGTCTGTGAGGCCTCAAGACTCGATCCATCAATCTCTGGAACGTTGCGGGAGCTCCGTGAAGTCCAAACGGCATATAGACATACTGGAACAGACCTTCCGGTGTAGCAAATGCCGTCTTCTCTCTGGCCGCCTCGGCCAGAGGAATCTGCCAGTACCCCTTTGTTAAATCCAGGGTCGTAATGTATCGGGCTTTACCAAGCCGGTCGATCAACTCATCGACCCGGGGCATAGGGTACGCATCAAATTTAGAAACTGCATTCAGTTTCCTAAAGTCATTACAAAACCGGATGGAGCCATCCGGTTTAGGTATCAACACAATTGGACTGGACCAGGCGCTGTGTGACTCCTCAATGACTCCTAAGTCCAACATTGCCATCACTTCCCGGGAGACGGCTTCACGGCGGGCTTCCGGAATCCGGTAGGGCTTCACATGAACAGTGACGCCAGGCTCTGTGACAATCTCATGTTTCACCAACTTCGTCCGGCCAGGTTTTTCGGAGAAAAACTGTCGGTTCTGTAACAAAAATTGCTTAACCTCAGATTTTTGTCGTTCTGAGAGAGTCTCAGCAACCTGCACCTCTGGTACAGTAGGTGAACAAACCGGACGGGGCAGATCCGCCGTTAGGGCAGTGCGGTCTTTCCAGGATTTTATCAGATTCACATGATAAATCTGTTCCGGTTTTCTCTTACCCGGCTGGTACACTTTATAGTTCACTTCACCAACTCTTTCTCGGACCTCAAATGGGCCCTGCCATTTCGCCAGGAATTTACTATCCACCGTAGGGATTAGGACCAACACCCTATCACCGGGTGCAAATGTACGGACCTTAGCGCCTCTATCATAACTTTGCCTCTGGGCTCCCTGGGCCTGTAACATATGGTCCCTAACAATAGGCATGACAGCGGCAATACGATCCTGCATTTCTGTTACATGGTCGATCACCGTTTTAAAGGGAGTGACTTGACCTTCCCAGGTTTCTTTTGCGACGTCCAGCAGTCCCCGGGGACGACGGGCGTACAACAGTTCGAAAGGCGAAAATCCTGTGGAAGACTGGGGAACTTCCCTAATGGCAAACAGCAAATAGGGTAACAAGTAATCCCAGTTCTTCCCATCTTTGTCTATCGCCTTCCGGAGCATCTGTTTTAAGGTTTTGTTGAAGCGCTCAACCAGGCCATCTGTTTGAGGGTGATAGACAGACGTACGCAACGGGTCTATTTGTAAGAGCCTGCAGAGCTCCTTCATTACCCTCGACATAAAGGGAGTCCCCTGGTCGGTGAGTATCTGTTTTGGAATTCCCACCCGACTAAACACTTGTACCAATTCCTTGGCGATCGTCTTGGTAGCTGTGTTACGCAAAGGGACGGCTTCCGGGTAACGAGTGGCATAGTCCACGATGACGAGGATATGTTGGTGCCCACGTGCGGATCGGGGAAGGGGCCCAACCAAATCCATCCCAATTCTCTCAAAAGGGACCCCGATGATAGGAAGGGGTACCAAAGGGCTACGGAACTGAGATTTAGGGGCCGCGATTTGGCACTCTGGACAGGACTCACAATAGTTACGCACATCACAATGTATTCCAGGCCACACAAAACAATGCAATATCCTTTCTGTGGTTTTCTGTACCCCCAGATGTCCCCCCATTATATGTCCGTGGGCCAAATCCAGTACCTTCCGCCGATAAGGTTTGGGTACCACTAACCGTTGCACTGTGTCTTCCCCTTTTTTTTCTACCTGGTAGAGCAAATCATTTTCAAGAACCATATACGGGTACGCTAGCCTAGTGTCAGGTTCTACGGGTACCCCATCTATCATTTTTACATTTTTCCTAGCCGGAGTCAGGGTAGGATCTTTAATTTGCTCGCTGTGGAAGTCATCCACCTGGACTCCCAAATCTGGCAGGCAGGGTGCCGGATGGCTGTCTGCCTCCGCCTCTCGCTGAGGTTCCTCAGTTTCCTCTGTTTCCCCCGCCATGACGGAGAAGGGGTACTGAAGGTTAGATTCACTAACCTCCCCAGCAACATCTTCCTGTGGGGTCTCCTCTAGGGACTCGGGACCTCCAGATGGCATGGGAGAAGATTCACGGGTACAGCTACCGTGAAGGAGCAACTGATTCTCCCACAACTGCCAGAAATAGGGAAAATCCCTGCCCAGGATTACATCATGTAACAATGCGGGAACGAGTCCCACTTTGTGCTGCACTGACCCATAGGGAGTAGAAATCCATATGACCGCTGTTAAGTACGAGCGGGTGTCACCATGCACACACGTCACAGAAAACTTGTCAGACGGACCAGACGGAAGTGCCACCAGACTAGCTTTCACCAGAGTCACCACACTTCCAGAGTCTAGTAATGCCACAACATTTTTCCCATCAACAGATAATTCACACAGGTGTTTCACTGTATCATTTTGACCCGCATTCACACTCACTAGCTGTGTAACCAAAGACATGCGTTTTCTAGAGTCTATAACGTCGCACTGCATGGGTTCAGCGGTAACAGGACAGTTCGCAGAAACATGACCCTTCTCATGGCAGCGGAAACACCTAACAGGTCCCCTACTGAGACCACCGTCCAATACTCTTGGTCTCGGAGTGCGAGCAGTCCCGGACTCCTCCCCCACAGTTTTAAGCGATTTTCCTTCACCCGTGGTCCCTGGAACAGTCTTACCGGTTCCATGAGGAGGAGACACAGACCGGGGGTTGGCGGTGTCGTCGGGAAGTCCTTCTGCCACGGAATAACGCTCGCCCAACTCCACAAGTTGATCCGCTGTCGTGGGATTTCCTTGGCTTACCCACCTTTTCAGCGCTGGGGGTAGTACTCTCAGGTACTTGTCCAGGACAACCCGCTGGATTATTTCGGGTATTGTCAGTACCTCGGGTTGCAGCCATTTCTTTGTCAAGTAGATCAGGTCGAACATCTGAGACCGCGCTGGTTTATCTTGCTGGTATGTCCACTGATGTACCCTCTGTGCACGGACAGCCGTCGTCACACCCAGCCGGGCCAGGATCTCAGCTTTCAGCTTCTCAAAGTCCTGAGCGACCTCCGGGTCCAAATTATGGTAAGCTTTTTGGGCCTCGCCGGAGAGAAACGGGGCAATCAAATCGGCCCATCGTGCCTTCGGCCACTTCTCTCTCAATGCCGTCCGCTCAAAAGTTGTCAGATATGCCTCGACGTCATCTTCTGCAGTCAGCTTTTGCCAGTATCGACTCACATGGATCCTTCTGGACTCTGCTTCCGGGTCAGCGTCAGGCATGCTCAGCAGGCGCTGCGCCACCTGTTGGAGAAGTTGGCGGTCTGCAACCGTCATGTCCAGTAACTCCTTCAGCTGTGCGGCCATCAAGCGATTAGCTTCGTGCTGTGCGGCAGTGGCCTGCTGCTGTACGGCAGTGGACTGTACTAAGGCTTTCACCACGTCTTCCATGCTGTCGCCTGTGCCACGGTATGCCCGCGTTCTCCACCACAATGTGACAAAACACTCTGGGATCGCCTTTGCTGGGGTCAAAGGACACGTGGTTTGTGCATTGAATCTGAGGCGTACAGCAGGTTTCTGAGCAGGCTGACCTCAGGTCAGATTTATTAACGTGAAAGCAACACAAAAAACAAAACATAAAAATAAACCCTAGCCTGTCCGGCACTAACTAAACAAATACGTTGCTAACTCAACAACTGGGGGGGCTTCTCCCACCCAGCTAACATCATACAGATCTTGAGCACAGCTCTTCACTCACGTTTGTCTCACACAGGCAGGCAATCTGTGTGCCCCAGGCAGACACTGGAAACACCCAGCTGGTCATCTTTTATTCCTGCAATCATTAACCCATTAGCACCCTGAAGATACTGAGTGGCCTAATTCACATAGGACAAACACCTGGGCGAGATATACCTTCCTCCATCTACCACACCAGCATGAGTCTTACAGGGTCAACAATCGGAGACTCCTGGTGACACCACTGCCTTTTCCCTTGTACTACATGCTTGACAGTCCCCTGTCCATGACTCAGGTATGGATGCCTCCCCCCCGCACCTGTCATTGTACATTTGCAAACACCATCAGCAACCACGTCCAATTCCTTGTCCCAGTGCAGCGTTCAGCTGTCCTTACCTCAGGCCTTGGAACACAAATGAAAATACCCATCCACCCACTGACCAGTGGAAACACTAAATGGGCACATTTTCTGACTGCTTGCCCTGGAAAAGTTTCCATTTAGGGTTTTGAACACTGAGGCTTTCTGCAAAGTCATGGCGGCTGTCCCTCGGTACTCGGTCCCCAGCTGCCACTGTTTTTACTGGTGTGCTGTCCAAACCTTACGTCAGCACGTGTCACATAACATCACGTATGCCCTGACCAATGAAGTTACTGGGAAGGTCCACTTAAAGGCCAACATGTGGACAAGTGCTGGTGGCCAGGGACGCTATATTTCCCTGACGGCACACTGGGTGTACCTAGTGGAGGCCGGGACGACGTCAAGTGAGTGATGATGAGGCAATATCGTGGAAAAGCACATAGTAGCAGGTTGCTGTTTTTGTCTATATATTTTAAGTCAGCTTCAGAAGGTCTTGGTGATGATATCAGAGTTGCTTAGAGGGTTACTCAAGAAACTTAAAGCGGACAAACACAGAGAGCAGTCAATAGGAGAAGGAAGCTAAGCCCGGCACTGGAGCTGGGACAGGTGAAAAACTATCATGATATAATTTTGCAGAATGTGTACTCTATTAATTTCGATATGGCTTCAGTTCTGTCCACTTATTCCGGCCTAAAGATCAAAATCTGTGGCCATCAAACAATGAAAAGGAAATCTGTGCTCCCTCTGGCTGTGTTCCCTGCTCTCAGCTATGGACGCGCATCTTCTCTGCCTCCTATCTTCCATTTATTACTCCCAAATGTTATAGCATGCTCAATCTCAGTTCTTAGACTTACCGCTCACAACAATCACATCGTCTGTAGTAATAAATGAAATTGCAGCTAATCCTGTAATTGCAGCAGCCTCTGCAGTGATTAACTATTTTGTTTCATGTCTATGTCAGTATTCCACACCAAAATCAGCTTGAAAATCATCCACAAAACATTTCTTCTTCATTTTAATTGGAAATTCATTTTGCTGTTTAACACTTCAACTTTATTGAAGCAGATTGAAAGAGATTAATAATGCGATATATCAAAATGCAAATCAAAAGGTCAGCTTCAGATTCCTGCTGAGGATTCTCTTGAAGTTTTGTATTACCAGGAAAATTCAGTTATATGACGATGCCCTTGGAATTAAACTGTTATCCCATTTTTAGAAGTTATCAGTCACCTTTCCATAGAATAAATTCTAACTTGCTACTCAGTGGGGGGTCTGACCACGAGAACCCTCACTGAGTCCAAGAACAGGGCTCTGAATAGAATAGTGGCTAGATATACACTCTATTATTATTATTTATTATTATACCACAATTTATTCCATGGCGCTTAACATGTGAAAAGGGGTTTACATAATAAAAACAAGTACAGTAATCTTGAATAGTGATGAGCGAGTATACTCGTTGCTCAGGTTTTATAGAGCACGCTCGGGTGACCTCCGAGTATTTATGACTGCTCGGAGATTTAGTTTTCACCATGGCAGCTGAATGATTTACAGCTACTAGCCAGCTTGATTACATGTGGGGTTTCCCTAGCAACCAGGCAACCCCCACATACACTCAGCCTGGCTAGTAGCTGTAAGTCATTCAGCTGCCATGATGAAAGCTAAATCTCCGAGCACTAACAAATACTCGGAGGTCACCTGAACGTGCTGGGGAAAACCTGAGCAACGAATATACTCGCTCATCACTAATCTTGAACAAAACAATTCACCAACTGGCCCTGGAGGAGAGAGGACCCTGCCTGCGAGGGCTCACAATCTACAAGGGATGGGTGATGATAGAGTAGGTGAGGGCAGAGCTGGTTATTCAGCGGTTTGGCAGATCGGTGGTTACTGCAGGTTGTAGGCTTGTCGGAAGAGGTAGGACTTCAGGTTCCTTTTGAAGGTTTCCATGGTAGACAAGAGTCTGAGATGTTGGGGTAGAGAGTAGGGGGGATGAACGAGAGAAAGCTTGAATGTGATTGTGCTCTGGAGTACATGACACGTGGGATATGTCAGTTGTAAAAGCAACTAAAGTCCAGAGATCCTGTTAATACTAAAAGTAAATCTTAGTGTTGGTGATGAGTGAATCAGCCTAAATTTGAATTCAGCAATTTGCTCAAATATGGCAACACCCCAGAGCATAATAAATATGGATTGTTGTCATGATTATTGCAGCCCGGGAAGGTCACCACCGCCACCATCTTAGTGCTCAACAGCTCTCTGCTGCCCGTATCGTCCAAACAATTACACGATTGGCTGATGATTAAAGGAGGAGGCCACAGGCTGTTTCGCTAATAGGCTGGTTATCGGAACGCTACCAGTGAGTGTATGGCATATACGCCTCCAATTCCAATGCATGGAATATCTATATACCCTGTACGATCACTACTAACTCCATGATAACCCCAGACTACTCGCTGCCACCACCAATAATTTTTTTATATTTATATATACAAGTTGACTTGAGGCCTCATTTCTGGTAGCTTATGGTTTTAAGGCGCGGTTTACAGAACAAAAGACACTGAACTATTAAATGTTAGATTTAATCCAAAAGGAGGCAGTGTTTATGAACATATACAAAAGATTTTACAAAGGGGACAAAACAATACAACATATACAGTTACATAAAATAAAAAGGATTAACAAAAGAACTTACTAGGCTGCTCACAGGGATGAGTCAACTTACTGGATAGAAGCAATCCATTGAAAATGTCTGGTTAATGGGATTCAACCTACACTAAAATGTATCTTTATCATTGGACACAGATCATAATTTGCTTTGATCTTTTATGAGCACCTTACGTACACCAACACATTACCCCCATGATTACCTCAAGTGGGCTGGATTGTGTGCTGTCCTCGACTCTTCAGGATTTTAAGAAAATCCCAACTTATGCAATAACTCCTCTCAAGATGCTTGCAGAACTTCAAGATCGCCGCCATATTTTCAATCGGGATTTTACCTTTCCCCAGCGATCAAACATGGCATAGCTGTTGTCAGTTATCTGGCCACTATGGATTTGTGGCTTATAGGTAGGGGTTCAGTTATGAGAAAACATGCGTATTTGTCAACAATTCCCCTGATGCTGAATATGTATATCCCATCCCTATCGGATTTATACAAACTGCAAAATTTCATATTTTCTATTGGTGCTGGGCGTCTGGCAAAGATGTTTGGATGAAAATAGTATGCCTCTGTGAAGAACAATAGCTATCTCTAAAAGTTGTGAAATATCCACTTTAATCCTCTCACTTAAATGCCTTTTCGTTTCTCGAAAACCTGTCTATTGTGTAGCTCTTTGTCTATGCACAATATACATTCTTGTTACTATTGCAGGGGTCCTTTGTCCTAAAAGGAACTCTTGCACGTTAATAAAGATGGTTGACTATGCAGTTTCCTACTTGTATTAGTCTATTGTCTAAGGCTAGTTTCACATTTGCGTTTAAATCCGCAGCGTTTAAAACGCATCCGCAAGTGGTGAAAAAAACGCATCCGCGTACAAACGCTGTGTTTTTTAGACGCATGCGTTGTCGCATGCGGTTAAAGAAACGCCGCGTTTACATGCGTTTTTTCCTGCGTTTGCGCTTTGGGGAACGCATGATGAGAAATTTCACAAGCTGGTTTTTGTTCATTCTGCTTCACAAAAATCGGAATAAAAAGCATTCAAAAATGTCACGTGCCCGAAAATGTTACCAATAAAAATGTCAACTCGTCCCGCAAAAAAACAAGACCTCACATGACTCTGTGGACCAAAATATGGAAAAATTGTAGCTCTAAAAATGTGGTAACGTAAAAAATATTTTTGGGAATAAAAAGCGTCTTTCAGTGTGTGACAGCTGCCAATCATAAAAATCCACTAGATAACCCCTTATAAATAGAAATCAAACCCCCTTCATCAACTCCTTAGTTAGGGAAAAATTAAAAAATTAAGAAAATGTATTTATTTCCATTTTCCCATTAGGGTTAGGGCTAGAGTTAGGGCTAGGGTTAGGGTTAGGGTTAGGGTTAGGGCTAGGGTTAGGGTTAGGGTTAGGGTTAGGGCTAGGGTTAGGGCTAGGGTTAGGGTTAGGTTTAGAGTTAGGGTTTGGATCCCTTTATCACCTTGATGGTGGCTTAGGGTTAGGGTTAGGGTTTGGATCCTTTTATCACCTTGATGGTGGGGGGTGGCTTATCAGTGTCTAGACTTGTTTTTCTCTATTGAAACGCATGCGTTCAAAAACGCAACCAAATGCATGTGCTTAAAAACGCATGCGTTTACATAGACAGCAATGCTTTTTTTTACGCTAACCGTGCGCAATCGAACGCATGCGTTTCCTGGCGGCAAATAGACGCCTCTAAAATTACTACATGTTGCATTTCCTCGCCAAACCGCAAGCAACAAAAAGTTTTTAATGTTAAATATAAAAAGACATGACGCATGCGTTTATATGCGGTACAAACGCTGCGGCAAAAAACGCAAATGTGAAACCAGCCTAAGACTTATCTAGATTGCCAAGCTCTTGTCCCACTGCAAAAAGAGAAAGAGTAGGGATGAGTGCCCCTTCACTACAAAGTTATAAAAATTTTAATATTTTATATGACAGTTGTAAAAAATAAAGATGAATATGCATCTGTGCTGATTTCATAGCCTGCGGTCTAGTTCTCTACTCGTTGCTCTGTCCAGCCTCTTCAATCCTCCATCACGTGACGTCCTCTTCGGGCATTTTCACTATGCATTGAGACTTCCGGTACGAAGTATGCCTCTGACATCACGGCACACATTGTCACGTCATGATGTCATTGCGTGCCCCCCTGAGACACTGACTAATCATCGTGGAAGCAGGTCATTACACAACAGTATCACATCATAAAGCCCTGGAGTGAAGATTCCCTAAGAAAACATCACATGCCCGTAGAAAGAAGAGGTTGGATGGAGCAGAGGACCAGAACGTGGGCTGTGGTGGAACAGGTAGGTTTTGAGGTCTGCATTATTTTTTTTGTAAGTCATTTCCTAACCTCTACAACTCAGCAAAATAATGACAGCCCAGCCACCGTTTTGCTGAATTTGCGTACGATTCAGAAGAATCCGAATTTTTTGTAAAATTCGTGGCAATTTCAATTCCACCACTTGGTGTCAATGCTAAACTATGGGAAAATGAATTCTGGCATTGATAATAGTAATTTTTGCCAAAACCAATCTAGGCAAGATAATTACAGGTATGTTAGATGTTTGCGCCATGAATCTTGTGTTCTCGAAAGTCTGGCTTCTTGCTTCCTGGACTGTGACTAGGGAGCATTGCATCAGACGATGCCGGGGTTGTATTTACACATCAGTCGGTATCACAAAGACGTTGTAGACTTTTGCCAATAAGACCATTTTCATTATGTAAGAAAAATACTTGAGGATCGTTGTGAAATACTGCCTCAGTAATAACTCTCAAAACTTTATGTCCCAGAGGAGTAAAATATATTCTCCCGTTTGTCTTATTTTCTTAGAACAATTAGAGATTTGGACAAGTGACAAAAATTTGTAAAGATCGCTCCTTCCAAATCCTTCTTCCGATTGTTCCCACCTTGGCCGGGTGAGGGCTTATATGTTTACCTATGGAAAGGTTTTCATGCCAAGTTAAACAATAACGAACTAATTAAAAATCTAATTCGTTTACAAAATCAGCTTTTCATTTTAGATAGGAATTTTACCAAGTACCTGCACATAAGGAAAGTCAGAAAAATGGCTTATAGATATCCGAAGACGAGGGCGTTGTGCCGGGAGAAGTGGAAGGGCGTGAGCTGCCTCCATTACCTACTGGCATGCTTGATGATAAGACTCATGGATGAACAGAATATTGTCCTGGACAGGGTCAGGGTCAGGCTGCCAACTTTGTAATTATTTTAGACGTAGGATGGGCTTTTCCAGTAATGGGTCCATATTACTTATAATGATACCCATATCCAAAGGATACTGTTAAACTGTGCTATAGCGGAGAGACATTTCTTGTAGAACGTCACCGTCTGCCAATGGCCGGGGCCATGCAAGGGATATCATTCATGCGGAACAAAGACATCACTTCTTTGCTGGCCTTTGCAAGGTCTCAGGTTGCTGTCAAGAGAAGGCGTACATCACCTTCACCATAAAAGCAGGGTGAGATGAGTTTTAGTTTATTTTGTTTTTATTGCAACAGAGCAATGAATATATGGGGGCAGTAACGCTCTTTGAAGGCACAGAGGGGGTAATGTTATTACATGTGGGCACAAAGAGAGGCATTATTACTATGTGGAGGCACATTAGTTGGTATGATTATTATGTCAGGGCACAGAAAGGGACATTAACGCTTTGTGGAGACATAGATTCAAGCCCAATTACTTTATAAAGGCATTATTACTAAGTGTAGGCACAAAAAGGGTATTTACTAAAATGTGGAGGAACAGAGAGAGGAATTATGACTATGTAGAGGCAGAGGGGGGTATTAATACTATGAGGAGCCACAGAGGGCAGCATTATTACTTGGTGGAGGCACAGAGGTATTATTACTATGATAAGGAACAGAAAGGGGCATTATTAATTTATGGAGACACAAAGAGAGGTCTTATTACTATGCGAAGGCACATAAGGGGGCATTATTCATTTATGGAGACACAGAGAGGTCTTATTACTATGAGAAGACACAGAAGGGGGCATTATTACTATGTGGAGGCACAAAGAGAGGTCTTATTACTATGAGAAGACACAGAAGGGGGCATTATTACTATGTGGAGGCACAAAGAGAGGTCTTATTACTATGCGAAGGCACATAAGGGGGCATTATTAATTTATGGAGACACAAAGAGAGGTATTATTACTATGAGAAGACACAGAAGGGGCATTATTACTATGTGGAGGCACAAAGAGAGGTATTATCACTATGAGAAGGCACATAAGGGGGCATTATTAATTTATGGAGACACAAAGAGAGGTCTTATTACTATGCGAAGGCACATAAGGAGGCATTATTAATTTATGGAGACACAAAGAGAGGTATTATTACTATGAGGCTGCCGTCACACTCGCAGTATTTGGTCAGTATTTTACATCAGTATTTGTAAGCCAAAACCAGGAGTGGGTGATAAATACAGAAGTGGTGCATATGTTTCTATTATACTTTTCCTCTATTTGTTCCACTCCTGGTTTTGGCTACAAATACTGATGTAAAATACAGACCAAATACTGCTAGTGTGACGGCAACCTGAGAAGACACAGAAGGGGCATTATTACTATGTGGAGGCACAAAGAGAGGTATTATTACTATGCGAAGGCACTATTGGAACATTACAATTGTGTGGAGGTAAAGTGGAAGGCAATATTACTATGTAAAGGCACAGACAATATTATTATGTGGAGGTGCAGAAAGGGAATTATTACTGTGAGGAGCAGAGCAGACATTACTATTTTACAATGGTAAAGGGGAGGGCATTATTACTTAGTGGAGGCATCATTATTACTATGTGTAGGCAAAGTAATGGGCATTACTATTGGTAGGGTTAGTGGAACGCACCGAGTATAAATATATGTAATAATAGGTGCGTTCGCAACCCTGGGTCCACCGTGCAGGAGAGGAACCTGCTGCTAGCAATTGGCGGCGCTATATGGCGGTATTAGCGAATTCTGTTACTTCACAGAAACAGTAGGATAGGGAAGCACTGTGCCCTGTTAACCTCACAGAGGAACACAGATACCAAACAGAGCAAAACTGTGGTCATGCAGTCAGCATAGTACACAAACAACTCCTCATCGGAGGTGCCAGTATTCTAGGGGCTTATTTCAGCCAAGACCTGAATCCAAACACACAAAACTCCTCACCAGAGGTGCCAGTATTCTAAGGGCTTATTTCAGCCAACCCTGACCTCATACAAACATGACCACGCAGAGGCAAGGCTCAAAACATAGGTTGATATTAGCGCATGGCCGCACGGCCATGCGAACCTTTTACAGCTGTAGCAGACAAGGACCTTCCTGGTGGTCCAATAGGAGCTGCTACAGGACCTGAGCATGTGACCCCAGACCTCCAATGGGAGGACGTCCCGTGGGCATGCTCAGTATGGGAAAAGCGGGACAGTCCCAGAAAGACCTGCTCACTGCTGATCATTGCTGGCTCCAAAGACAGAGCCTGGAAGGGCAGTAGTAACCAGTTGTCCAGTATCAGCTTGAGCCAGACGCTGTGACTGACGTCTCCACTGAGCAGGCTCCACTGCAGCTGGAGAAGAATGGGAGACCGCAGCGGATTCCCCCTGTGCGGCGGTGGGAACTCGACACCTAACAACTATTTTATGAAAGCATAGTGGGGCATTACTATTAAGTGGAGGCACAGAAAAGGGGATTATGACTATAAGAGGGCACTGAGGGGAGCATTATTACTATGTGGAGGCACAAACAGAAGCATTATAACTCTGAGAAGGCACATAGGGGCATTATTACTATGTGGAGGCATAGTTACTATGAGAAGGCACAGAGGGGACATTACTACTGTGTAGAGGTAAAGAGGAGAACAATACGGTATTACTATGAGGAGTTATAGAGGTGGCACTATTACTATGTAGAAGTGACATTAATACTATATGAGGCACAGAGAGAGTATTATTACTTCTTTGGAGGCACCAAACTGATAATATTAAATTGAGGAGGCACAGGAGGGACATTATTTCTATGTAGAGGCACAGAGTGGACATGATTGCTGTGTGGGAGCAAAAAGGGGAAAATTATTATTTGTGGACACAGAAAGAATACTATAACTATGCAGGGCACCGGGGGGACATTATTGTAGTTTGGGGTACTTTGAATGGCTTTTTACACTATTTGGTTTGTGTAGAGGTGAGAAAAAGTGGGCAGGGGCTAGAAAAGTGATGAACCAAAGATGTCTGGAGAAGAAAAGGGAATGTGAAACATTACGATCAGAAGATGCATAGAGTCTGCAGAGCACCAGTGTCAAAATGGAAACTACTCCTCTGTGGTCACTGTATGGTGGTAATATTGGTCTTATTACAGTGTTTTTTTTAGTATGGTGGTATTATGAATACTGTTTATGCCGGTAATGTGTGATTATGATCGGTCCTGCAGTATTATTTATCTCTTATGTTGCAGTACTGATGTTAATATTGGAGTTTGTGCATCGTTTTTGTTATTGATCAGTAAATTGGTATTATTCAGTCACTGCTTCATTGTCTGGATATATTATTAATCAGTAAATTATGCTTGTTACCTGGAATGTGACATTATTTGCAGACTGTAGGACTACTATTAAAGTTATATCACCCTATGCAGAATTATTTTTTATACCTGGGCTGTATCTGATATACTGTATGTGCGTATATATATATATATCACTTTTTTTGAGGGGGGGGGATGGGGAGATAGATTTTTTTTATAGACCCCAGCCAGCAATGCACATGTCGTTCATGCATTCAAGCACCATGCTAGTGAAAGTGATGGGATCCAGGATCAAATGTTGTCTGTGAGCCCCTAAAATACTATAATAATAATAATATTTATTTTTATATAGCGCTAACATATTCCTCAGTGCTTTACAGTTTTGCACACATTATCATAACTGTCCCCGATGGGGATCACAATCTAAATTCCCTATCAGTATGTCTTTGGAATGTGGGAGGAAACCAGAGTACCCAGAGGAAACCCACACAAACACGGAGAGTCCAAGGTGGGATTAGAACCAAGGACTCCAGCGCTGCAAGGCTGCAGTGCTATCCACTGAGCCACCGTGCTGCCCGACCAAAGGGAAGGTGTCAGGAACATGAGGTAGTGGATTGTCTATTATCGCCCACTGAGCTCTGCCACATCCAAGAACAGAGAACAGTCACCCGCTGCATGTTCGACCTCCCTTCTCTGCTAGCAGCACATTGGAATTCAAGCCACTCGTTCCCCCCTCCCTTCCCCCAGGAATGTCTATGTTACTCCCCTTGTGTTTGGTAAAAGTGGCTCAGTGTCTAAATTCCCCCATCCAGTCCTGATCCCTACCAAATGACTGCACCGGATCTGCCATGTACGATTTTTCCCTGGATATTAGGCTATTAGATGTTCAGCGCTGGCCACATTATATGGAGTAACAACCATGATAAAGTCTGTATCCTGCACCAAACGGTAAGAACAGGAAACTCCGACTCGTTATTTTATGCAACAAGGAGCGAAATCCAATCTATAGATGACTGACGTAACTATAGTTTTTTTTTCCTTAAGCTCCAGTAAAACACAAGTAATTATCCATCACCTTAATTGTGAAGGTTACCGATTGTAAATTTAATGAGTCTGTCAATCATAAGGAAACAATGTTGTAAATAATTTTTGCCAAAAAGAGAAAACTCGTAGAACAATGATGAGTGAAGGGGTGTGCGGATTGTTCGGAGGGGGGTGAGCTCGGCGGAGTAATTATTTACAGTGACAATTAATTTACTGCTCCAAGAACACAACATGAAGATTGAGGGAAATGTTATTAGATTCCACAAACAATGAACAATTAGGAAATGTGCCATCTGCACCATTAACCCAAATAACATCTGTACATGGAGCACTCTTCACTCAGGGTCACTCCAAGGACGACACTTCTCTAGGCTTAGTCTTTCCTATTCTGAAAGAAAAAAAAAAGATCATACCGGCTGTTTCTATCAGCTCCTTCTGGAAGGATTGTATTATCGGCTAATTCAGGGGTCGGGGAAGCTTTTTTCTGCCAAGGGCCATTTGGATATTCATAATTCCACTCACAACTGTATAAAATTATCAACTTGAAAATGACCCTGTTATATTTGGTCAAACAATAAATTAACTCACTGCTTATGTGTTGGCTGCAATTCTTTCTTTTTGGTGAGGCTTTAATGTTAGGTGGAAGTGATGATGTTGCTACTCACAACTGCTTTTCCAGGTTTGCATTGGTCCGGAGCGCAGTCAACTCTTTACGATAATTAGTTTTTTAAGGAACTGATCGCAGCAGTAAGTGGTACCGAACACAGATGTATATCACAGTGAGAAATTCATCACTGCTCACAGTACATTTATAGAACTTAAGCAGTGGGTGATCTGCAGTATGTACATCACATAGGAGATAAAGAGACTTCTTTATATACATCACATAACAAGCATCGAGACTGCTGTACATATATCACATAGGAGACACCGAGACTGCTGTATATTCATCACATAGGAGACACAGAGACAGCTCTACATACATCACATAGAAGAGACCAATAGTGCTGTATACATCACATAGGAGACACTGAGACTACTGTATATACATCACATAGAAGACACTGAGACTGCTGTGCATACATCACATAGAGCCTCAGTGTCACCTGCTGTATACGGTACATCTCATAGGAAACACCACAAATTCTGTATATACATCACATAAGATAAACCTAGACTGCTGTACATACATGTTATAAGAGACACTGAGAATGCTAAATATATGTCACATAGGAGACACACTGAGACTGCTCTATATAAATCACATAGGAGACACTGAGACTCTGCTGTATACATCACATAGGAAACACCAAGACTTCTCTATATACATCATGTAGGATACACCTAGGCTGCTGTATATACATCACATAAGAGACACTGAGACTGCTGAATATACATCACAAAGGAGACACCAAGATGGCTGTATAAACATCACATAGAAAACACTGGGACTGTTATTACATAGGATACATTGGGACTGGTATATATACATTATATGATAGACTCTGGGACCCGTATAAATTGTTAGGCTCCGGGATTCTCCTGCTGCACAGGGTAGATCCCAAGCCTCACCTGCATCTGTGGTCTTCCATTCTTCTTTGGCTGCTGCGGGTGCTGCTGAGCATAGACGTCGGTCTCAGTGTTGTTCGTCTGGCTACTGCTGGCTCTTCAGCCAAGCCTGAGAAGTGGTAGGCAGTGACGAGCAAATGCTCTGGAGACTAAGCCCAGAAATTACTCTACTGAGCATGCTTGTGATGTGGCGACATCTCGTTGGTGGTCGGTCGTAAGCTACTCTGGTGTTGTGGCAGCGCCGGATTGGCAAGGTCCTGTCCTACTGGACATGAACTGAACATATAAAAGGGTCTCAGAGGCACACACGGGTGCACTAGTGTCAACCTTTTTTCTATGTGTGAATCAGACATTGCAACAGTGTGGTTTTTCTCAGCATGTGCTCAGGATTGGTGGTAAGTCGTTAGAATTCCAGCACCTCTGGAGAGGAGTTTGTCTGTATGGATTCAGGGCTGGCGTCAAGCCATTAGAATTCCGGCACGTCCGGAGATGAGTTGGTTGTGTGCTTTTTCTGACTGTGTGACCACTGTTTGCTACTTCCCCATTTGTTGACTTAACAGGGATCATATCTAGAGTCATATCTACTTCATTACTGTGTGCAAGTGACACAGCTCTATAGCAGAGCATCTATTCTGTTTCTGTGTGTGGGTGACACAGCTTCGTGTGCTGTTCACTGAGTGCCGTTTAACTCAGTATGAGCTAGCAATCACTTGCTGTCTGTTCCACCATTGTACACATTAGCTGCAGTTTTACATCTCTGCATGGTGGACCCCTGGTTGTGATTGCACTTCTCTATTAAATTTATTTATTGCAGTCCATCAACCCTAACATATATACATCACATAGGATACACTGAGGCTGATGTATGCACATCCAATAGGATGCATTGGCACTGCTATATATACATCTCATAGGAGACACCGAAACTGCTCTATACACATCACATAGGAGACACCGAGACTGCTGTATACACATCACATAGGAGACACTGAGATTGCTGTATATACATCACATAGGAACCACTGTGACTGCTGCCTTAATCAAAAGAACAAGATGAGAGCTCAGGCTGAGCTAACTTCGCCCACAAAAAACGCCCTGACATTGGCACTGGCTACTATCAGGAAGTAATACTTTATTGTATGTGCCATAACATCAGTAGTGAACGCTGCGTATGAGTGCTAGTAGTCTAAGGAAGAATTTAATGGCCACCAGTCTGAGCACTGCAATTCCGGGGAATCTGCCCAGGGCTGGAGGACGCCCAGCCCCTGAACTACTTTTAGCAAATATAAGACAAGTATAAAAAATTTGCGCTGGTGTGTCCTGTATATACTTAGAGAAATAACTGTAAATAGGAAGATTTCACCATATGAACATATAGAATATCGTCCTAGGCAATAACCATGGGTTAATAAAATAAAATAAATGCCACAGCCTCCCGCTGTGTCTGCAGCACCTAAATAATGAATGATAAAAATTCACACAGGTCATGGACGTACCACTCTCACTACTCGCACCTTGTGGCGTCCTTAACCCAGAACGTGGTACTTCCGCCCTCCATTGGAGTTCACATACGGAGACGACGCCACCGGCCGGGGCAGCTCTCCGGCACTGTGTCCCTGAAGATTTCTCCCGTCTGAGACAGCATTTCGGCAAGCATCTGGGAGACTTTTTTCTACAATCTTCTACATTCTTCAAGGTACCGATTATTCTTATACTGACTTTGTGCACTCAGAATTTTTATCATTCATTATTTAGGTGCTGCAGACACAGCAGGAGGCTGTGGCATTTATTTTATTTTATTTTACTAACCCATGGCTATTGCCTAGGACGATATTCTATATGTAACCAGAAACACATGGGCTACTTGCACATTGATCAAGTCTGTAGGAACCTGTTCACACACCACCAAAAAGCTTAAAGACACAAAAGAGCACAGCGAGGTCAAAAATACTCTGTTATAAAAAAAAAAATCACAGTAATAAGCAAGTGCTTGTCAAAAGATGGAAAAAAACAGGGTATTTAGTTGATACGTTTTTTTTTGCAAAAGAATGTATACTAAGCTGCTCCACCAATCGTCAAGGTATACCCTTATAGAGCAGTCCTAACTAATGTATATAATCCCTATCTGATGTATTTAAAACCTGATCATCTGTATAGTACCTGTATAAGCAGGGTTCAGAGAGGGAATATCCATGTGGACATGCAGGATGGAACAGCTTTAGTGCAAATGGCCCACAGAGGAGTGGTGGACTCCCCAGTCTTGTAGAAACAAGAGAACAATTATAGAACCAGAAACACATGGGCTACTTGCACATTGAACAAGTCTGTAGGAACCTGTTCACACCACCAAAAAACTTAAAGACACAAAAGAGAACAGTAAAGTCAAAAATACTCTGTTGTAAAAAAAATCACAGTAATAAGCAAGTGCTAGTCAAAAGATGGAAAAAAACAGGGTATTTAGTTGATACTTTTTTTGCAAAAAAATGTATACTAAGCTGCTCCACCAATCGTCAAGGTATACCCTTATAGAGCAGTCCTATCTAATGTATATAATCCCTATCTGATGCATTGAAAAACCTGATCATCTGTATAGTACCTGTATGAGCAGGGTTCAGAGAGGGAATATCCATGTGGACATGCAGGATGGAACAGCTTAAATGCAAATGACCCACAGAGGAGTGGTGGACTCCCCAGTCTTGTAGAAACAAGAGAACTATTATAGAACCAGAAACACATGGGCTACTTGCACATTGAACAAGTCTGTAGGAACCTGTTCACACACCACCAAAAAACTCGAAGACACAAAAGAGCACAGCGAGGTCAAAAATACTCTGTTGTAATAAAACAAAAACATAGTAATAAGCGTTTGTCAAAAGATGGAAAAAAACAGGGTGTTTAGTTGATACATTTTTTTGCAAAAAAAATGTATACTAAGCTGCTCCACCAATCGTCAAGGTATACCCTTATAGAGCAGTCCTAACTAATGTATATTATCCCTATCTGATGTATTTAAAACCTGATCATCTGTATAGTACCTGTATAAGCAGGGTTCAGTGATTATTATTATCTACATCGTCAATAATTATCAGCCACTGTATTGTAATATTATTTAGTCACAGTGTCACAGTGTAGCAGTATTATTCAGTTATTGCATGGTGGCATTATTTAGTCAATGTATGGCAGTATTATGCAGTCACTGAGTGAGAGTATAAAATTGTGTTAGTCAGTAACTGTATGGCAAATTTATTTGGTCACTCTATGGCAGCATTATTCAGTCTCCGTTTGCTCATATTAGTCCCTGTGTAAACGGTATTATTTGGTCACTGTATGGCGGCATTACTATATGGCTGCATTATTAGTTTATTCATTGCAGGTCAGAATTACTTAGTCACTGTATGTTGATATTAGTCACTATATGGTGATATTATTTAGTTACTGTAGGTTGTTATTAATGAGCACATTATTTTTTCCTTTGCATAGTTGGCTGCATGTCCTCCCTGATGACTGACGGTGACAAATGCCTCTCTGTCCCCTTCACATTTTGCTTTGGGGCTCAGAAGCTTCACATTACCTCTCCAGAGAACCCCCTTATGTCTCCAACAATCCACCAGTAATTGTGAGTCCTCCAGAGCGGGAATGTCACATTGTAGCAGATTTCAGCTCTGACTAATAGGGGGGGGGGGGAGATAACTTTATTAATGTTTGTAAAAACCGTAAAGATCTCAGACAGCTGCATACTTATCAGGAAATCGCACAGGATGTTGCCAAGTTTTGAGAGAGAGAATTCAGATTCTGCTGATATTTGTTTATTCAGACATTGACTATTTAGAAGGGAATTAAATGTAGAGATAACTTTATAAACAGGAAGGAAAGAAGGATCGTTAGGAAGGATCTGTCTGCTAAATATTACGGCCCATGAGACAGATCAAAGTCTGGCAAATTTTTTAAATAAATTAATATTAAACTTTAAGAAAAAACCTGAAACATTTGCTAAAAGTAAAAAAAGAAAAGTGAATGAAAGCGGCGCTGGTGATACAGGGTATACTTAACCTGCAGCGAATATAACAATCACCACAAGATTGTAAAGAATATAATATAATGTTGAGGGAGGATCTAAATTGATCCTTCACGGTTGACTCAGTGATTTCCAAATTAATCTACAGGGCGTTGCCGGCAACTGAAAATGACCAGATGGAGACGTGTGCCTCTGTATGGGGGATCGAGCAGATCTCTGGGCCCCCGTTTATTGTGTATCACTTTTCATAGTCATAGAAATTATACTTCAACCAATCAGCATAAGAACACGTTCACAGTTCTTAACCTATAAGAATGCATCAAAAAAACTTAACCCATGAAGATACAGGAAAAAACGGAAACTATAGATATGGTCAGGTCTTCTTGGCATAAAAAAGACATACTAACAGGTGCCTCAGTCTTGTATAGCGATACACCCCCGAGTCCCCTCCCTGGCTCGAGTTAGAACAATCAAGGTCTTTATACCAATTATGAACGATAGCCTAGTTGAATAACAGGCTTGTGGAAAAACATGATAAAGTTACTTCATGGCAGCTGTAACCTTTTACCTAATTAAATAACAGAATTTATCTTTAACCAACAAGAAAATGGAGTCAAAGCACAAAATGGAGAACTTTTCATAATTTGTTCCTTCACAATAAGACAAGTATAAAAAATTTGCGCTGGTGTGTCCTGTATATACCTAGAGAAATAACTGTAAATAGGAAGATTTCACCCTATGAACATATAGAATATCGTCCTAGGCAATAGCCATGGGTTAATAAAATAAAATAAATGCCACAGCCTCCCGCTGTGTCTGCAGCACCTAAATAATGAATGATAAAAATTCTGAGTGCACAAAGTCAGTATAAGAATAATTCGGTACCTTGAAGAATGTAGAAGATTGTAGAAAAAAGTCTCCCAGATGCTTGCCGAAATGCTGTCTCAGACGGGAGAAATCTTCAGATATTCACATCATGACAGCATAATGCTGCAAAACAATAACTGAATAATACTGCCATACAGTGCACGACTAATGCTGCCATACTATGACTGAATATCTCCATACAGTGGCTGAATAGTGATAGCACACAAATATTAAATAATACTGAATAATATTGCATTCAAAGCCTGAATATTACTGCCGTACATCTGAATAACACTGCTGTCACGTAGTGACTAGGGACGGTGGACAACTACCTGATCCCTTAAACTAAGGGGAACACTAGTCTATCCCTGTCCCCTGGAATACTCCTGTAGCTGGAGATGTTGGGGTTACGCACCTAGCGCTATGCTCCTATCTTAAACCATATCTGTTTCCTCCTCCTCCCACGGAAGTGGCTGAAGTGTATAGCATAACACTAACCAGACAGAAAAGGGAAGATGGACAAGGATAAAAGAAAACTACAATCATACAAATATGCTCACAAAACAACAGAGTGGGAATCAGGGGAGGGGTAGGTAGAAGAAATCAAATAGAAGAGGATGAGGATAAGTGTGCAGGCCAAGTCCACGCAGAAATCTCCTGAACCACTCTCCAGCTGCCAACCCCAAACACTAAACTTCTCCTTCAACACCAAGCCAGGAAGTGTGAACTATCACTGGCAATTCCCAAGCTATAGGTTTATAGCATATATACCAGAGGGGAGTGGTCAACACAGAACAGCTGAGGCAATTCAGTATGGAGAGCTCCTGGAGATCAACTAAACTTATCAACCCTTGCTGTGACAGAGCAAGGGAAAACCTGCACTGTTTAATAGGAAGGTGACATAAATCTAATGAGTGCAGGATTTCGTGTTACCAGACACTGCAATCTTCTGGCCCCTCTCTGTCGTGGTATCTCCGTGACAGCTGCCATACAATCACTGGATAATACCACCATACACTAAGTGAATAATACTGCCATATAGTGACAAAATTATTCTGCAATAAATGGACTGACTTATATTGCCATACGCGTACTAATATCTCCATACAGTGACTAAATCATGCTATCAAATGAAAACGGAGTATTAGTGCAATTCAGTTATTGAATAATACCGCCATACAGAGGCTAAATTTCACTGCTATACAGTGACTGAATAATGCTGCCATACAGTAACTAAATAGTACCACCACTCAGTGACTGACCAATGGTAGTATGCTACGACTGAATGATACCGCCATGGAGTAACAGACACCCAATTATTCTGCCATACTGTGACTGAAGGAGGGTGGTTAGGTGCCAATAAATCCAAATAATTGTTCCAATATTCTCATGGGGCGAGCGTAAGGGTAAAACCACAAGGAGCCACCATGAACCATGCCCAGGTGCATTTTTGTGCATTTTTCAAATAAATTGCCAACGTCCATGTGGTTTTGTGCAAAATTAAGTCACCTTAAGGTTCTATTCTTTATTGGACAAATGATTTTGCTGATAAAATTCTGTTTAAGGCTACGTGCACGCGTCAGGATTTCTTGAGGAAATTTTCCTGACAAAAACCGGACATTTCTGCCAGAAATCCGCATGCGTTTTTTGACGCGTTTTGGTGCATTTTTTTGTGCGTTTTTTCCCAAATGCATAGAATAGCGGTGGGAAAAACGCAGAAAATCCGCAAAATTAATGAACATGCTGCTTTTTTTTTACCGCGATGCGTTTTTTTTTTTCGCGGAAAAAAAAACCGCATCATGTGCACAAAACATGCAGAATGCATTCTAAATGATAGGATGCGTAATGTATGCGTTTTTAATGAGTTTTTGTATAGCGTTTTTACCGTGAAAAAAAAAACGCGGAAAAAAAGCGAAAAAAACCTGAACGTGTGCACATAGCCTAACTCACAAATCCACAACAAATATTTATTTGCAAACACAAAAAAATACAATACACAAACTTCACATTAAAATACAGACATTTTCTTAATTTTTCTGCTGCCGTTTGATTCTTTGACGTTAGTTATGCATCAGTTTCCTGTACCCTGGAGAAAGAAGAAGAAAACAATATAAAAAAGTTTATAAAAAGAAAACATTATTTTTTTTATTGAGGCTTTTTCTGAGCTTCTTTTGACTTTGGGTGGCTCATTATGAGTCAGATTCTTTCACGACGAGGGGCGGTCCCGCCTGAAACCGCAAAAAATTGAGAGAAAGTTATCAGGAGAGTGATGGATAATGAAGGATCGCTACCATAAGGCAATAATTCCTGTCTACTTCCCACAATCCATGTGTTACCAATTACCAGTAAAATTCTGCGACATGTAAACATGCGAGTCCGGAATGCGAGGATTGTGTCAGTGAGAACTCAAGAATCAAGATACCATCAGAGACTTCTCAATCCACGAATTAAAGCGATCAATCCCTTGTGCCTATAATTAAAGATGAAAAATAAAAGAAACCACAGCACAAGCCAAAAAATCAGCAAAAGAACCCAGCTCCAAAACAGAGAAAAAAAACCAAAAAAACTCTTCAACTAATTATCCCCTTAGAATCGAAAAAAAAAAATGTTGCATAAAGTAACTTGAATTTTATGCTCTTTATTACAAGCGTTTTTTGTTGTTGTTTTTTTACTCTTTTTTTTACATACACACTTTTAATTTGGAAAAAAAGAAACATCTTTTTTATAGAAGTTTTTATTTTTTTTAGAACAGTGTAGAAATTCTCCTCCTAAAAAATGCACTTGTGATTCTAAATATGATTTTTCAGGTTCTCCTCCTCATAGAACTCTATAGTAAAAAAAAATGCATCCCAAATATTTTGCACTTTTTTTCTCTGCGTTTTTTTTCCCCACACGAGCCATTTGCAACAGAATTAATTGAATCTCCAAAAATTAAATTCGGGATGAATTTTTACATTTTGGAGGGTGGGGAGAAATTCTATCAGCATCGAATAAATTCGGCGTAAATTAAATCTGCTTAGAAGAGGGTTGGCCAGGTGGCCGGACGGGTATGGAGACGAATGAGAGAAGTAAGCATAATAAGTTATTGTTTAGAACGACCTCCTAATGCACAGAATCCGGCACAATGGCGGCCAGTTGGATGTTAATTTTCTGGCTTTATGTATATCAAATCACCAAAACTTGGATTTGGACAAATAAGAATTTCAAATACATGTTAGGGACAAAGAAGTGTTCCCACACTTTGTAACAATAGTCATTCAAAAGACGTCCCCGGAAGAAGCTGGTGGCGAAACGCGCGTCGGGGTGAGGGGACGCCAGACTTTAACCACAGACCAGGTAGCTATCCACCTTTATCCACCTTTATTCTAGAACACTGTACTGTCCCTAATAAAATTTGTTAACACCAGGATAACCAGATTGGCACATGAATAATGTGGAGATCATGTTGTGAATTAAAGAGACAGGTCTCCTTTTTCTGGGTTTCATGTATTGTATTAAAACCACGTATGTGAATACATTGGGGTTCGTACATATTAGGTTCAGTTGGATTTAAAAAGGTGTGGACTTTTGAATGACTATTGTTACAAAGTCTTATATAAATACAATTCAGACTTTATTAATATATTTAATATTTGTTGATAATTGGACAACCCGTTTGTTTTCAACTGTTAGTCATGTATGGGGAATTATTTCCATGATTATTTTATTTGTTTTACCTTTTTTATTCGCTTATCGGCCATTAAGACTCCAGAAAAAAAATGAAAACTAGTCGGACATCATTCTACTGAAAATTTGATTTTCTCTAAATCTATAAAAATTCGGAAAGATTCTGAATGAATTTCATTCGTTAATTGTCATTTCGCTGATCTCTGGTTCTATCCTCCTAAAATGTTCAGATCATATAAAGGCAGCACATTCCGAGACTGTACACAAAATGGAATGTGAAAAAGTAAAAAATCAAGAAGCAAAAAAAAAGCACCGTGACAAAAAGACAATACTGAAATCTATAGCAGGGTGCGCAAATGATATAGACCGCAATAAATATTGCAGCCCCAACTAACGATGAATGTACAAGTCGTGCCGCAGAGAACTACAAATGACGTAAGGCCGGTAAATACAAATGTGACGTATCTGCTCCCTGGATACGCAAGGCATAAAGTACAATAGCTATGGAAATGCCCAATAGTAACAGCACGAGGAAGGAAAGAAATGCGCCCGTGGTCTGGTGATACACACGGGGACCTCCCATCCCCAACGTGTAATTGTATTTCTTTGTGGTTTATTGCTTATTCCTTTCATTCCTCATGTTTTCCCCTATTACTATTTGGCATTTACATAATTATTGTTTTTTATGACTCCTGCATCCAGACAGCAGATATGTCACATTTGTATTCGCGGGTGTAAATTTATTTGTTGGTCTCTTTTGTACATTCATTGTTAGTTGGGGCTGCATTATTTATTGTGGTTTATGATATTGCATACGTTACTATAGATTTGACTATTGTTTATTATTGATTGTCGAAGGCTTTTTTTTGCATTCTGTTTGCATTTTCATGTCTCGTATTTCTCATAGACTTAATTAGAGGAGAATGCTAGAAATGAGCGAATTGATTCCAAACTAACCCGATTCATTTATAATTTCTCCAAAACGCGTGGTCTATTTACTAGAATCCAGCAAAATGAACTGCGACTAGTTGCCATTTCTGCTGGATTCTAAAGAACCAGAAAGCTTTTTTTTTTCAAAATTATCCTCGCTTTGCCCAGATTTCACCTCTCCAGCCATAAAGACTTCTTCCAGGATAGTCTGCTCTCCACTGTGATCCTCCAGCATCTTCTCCCTCAAGCCTTCCAGCATCTTTGGTCTCTCAACGCTTAGTTTTGCTGTTGGCATGGGTCTATTTTGTTCCACCCTAGGGACTAGTGATGTAATGCACAGAATTAAGCAAATCTGCTGAAATCCAAATTTACCAGATTCGCTGATATTCGCATTGCTTGGCATTGCTTTCCTCACGGGGAGAGTGATGTCACGCTTGGAAGCGAAGGAAGATCTCTTTCACCAGGTAAACACAAGCATACATGTTCACACTCCAGGCCAGAAGAGGGAGCTCTAAACCTGGATTAAGGGGAATTTCCCTATTAATACATTCTGGTTTGGAGGGAAAGTCAGTTGGTGAGAGGACAGTGAAGCAGGAAGATGTGCTAAGTGGGAGCTCCCTGTCAGAGGGGGCGCTAGAGAGAGATTGCCAGAAGGGAGCTTGTCAAGAAACATCAGCTAGGCGGAGCTGGTAAGTAAAGAGTATAGCTGAGCAGACGTGGGAGTCTGCAGCTCCTGGCAGAAAGAGAGATGAAGGACTGAGGGGCCAGGCAGCCATGAGAAACAGCTGCAGCTCCTGGACAGAGATAACACAGAAAGATGAACATATTTGTAGTGAGCGAGCAGGAGAGTGAAGCAGAGGCAAGTGACAGCTGGGGAGGACAGCTGCGATTGGGCTACCTCCCTGCAGAGCACAGACACCGGTAGCCGGAAGACCGAGGCTCTGAGGGACTCCAAGACTTACAACAGAAACCAGCAGGACAGCTGGACTACACGTAACCTGTCCACCCTAATAGCCAGGAGACACAGTGCGCTTAGAGCCTGGGTCGTGATAGAGACCCTGTAAAAAGGCTCGAGCCACCTGTCATAGGGGTTATTTTCTCACCTTTATGGAGGACAGAGAGAACTGTGAGGACTATGACAGAAGCCATAGGCAGTAAGGGACTACTACACCAAAGCGCTAGTAGGAAGGCTTTCATCTCCACCTACTAATGGGGACTCTGAATTAGCTTCCAAGCCAGCCGGGCCCTGCCTGTACCTGTGATCTGGTGCCCTGGACTGTGGCTGCCTGCTACCATCAGTAAACCAGGTAAAAAGACTGCCCACCTGTGTCCTCCGTGCTTTACTGCACCACTCACCATCCTCATCTATACACCGGGAGCCTGGGGAGCTACTTCACCTGTGGGAAATTATACCATCTCAGCTGCCTTAATATCACCCCAGTGGAACCCTTTAAGCAGCGTCGGTCCCCACTGACCGAATACCACAGGTAGCGTCACGAACACAAACTTTATTCAAAACCCCTTTAAAGACTTTCCCCTTAATATGGGTGCCCAGGGCCACGGACCAGGTCGCCGCCGCCGTGACATCCCCTTTTAAGTACCCGACCCGGTACCAAGTACCCCACGGCCCTGGCAGGCGATTCATTTTCGCTGCTGACTAAGTTTTGCAACATCTTGACATCACAAGGTCTAGTCAAGGTCTGAGGTGCTGAAGATGAACTGTTAGAAGGAAAGAAGACTAGAGGCACGTAGAAGAAGGCTGGAGGCACATAGATGAGAACTAGGGGCATCTTGAAGACGCTCCTGGAAGAGAACCGGAGGCACCTAGAAGAAGATTGGAGGCATCCAGAAGAGGACCGGAGCCACACAAGAGCAGATCGGAAGTACCTAGACAAGAACAGGAGACACATAGAAGAGGACCAGTGGCACCTAGATGAGGACCAGATGCACCAAGAAGAAGAAAAAAATAGAAGAAAAAAAAGTAGAGAACCAGAGGCATCTAAAAGTGGACCGGAGGCATATAGAAGAGGACCAGATGCACCTAGAAAACAGTAAATACCTAGAAGAGAACCGGAGACACCTAGAAGAGGACCAAATGCACCTAGAAAACAGTAAATACCTAGAAGAGAACCGGAGACACCTAGAAGAGGACCAAATGCACCTAGAAGACCTTAAACACCTAGAAGAGAATCAGAAGTATGTAGATGAGGACTGGAGGCACCTAGAACAAAACCAGTGGTACCTAGAAGAGGAGAGGTGGTACTTATAAGAGGACTGGAGGCACACAGAAGACCAGAGGTCTGTCTGGAGAGTTGCGTGGAGAAGTTGAGGGTTAAGGAGAGGTGAAAATAATTTTAACCTTTTTAAAAATCATTTTGTATCCAGCATAATGACTGATGATCAGTATTTTGCTGGATACTGGCAGATCCAATTTCATTTATTAAACCTTAAGAAAATTAAATTTGCTTCAAATAGATGGCCTCATCTCTTCTACTGCACTCAAATTGGGAATTTTAAAATGTTTGCATTTTTTCTTTGTTGCCGTGTTAGAATATTCTGTGTTTTTATATGACACATAATTTTTTGTTTCTTCATGTACAGACCGCCCCTAGTTTGTCTTGTTATCATTACTTTTAAGGGTTCATCTGATCACATGACTCCCACATGCCTATTCCCAGGAAATGACCTGGAGGTTCCTGCAGGCAACCTCCTACACATCAAGTTTTATCCTGTTATCCTGAAAAATGTTATCAAAAATGTGGATCTAGTTTTTATTCCATTTGCTCCACTTTTTACAGATTTTTTTTTATCTTATGTACACCTTGTTGATTAATAACTTTTGCATTGCCAGATGTTATTAGGTTCATTTTGGATTTCTGATATTTTTTGTTTCTCAAAATTTTCGCAATTAAGTCATAAAGTTAAAATGATCTCATCAGATCAATGGCAGTAGAGATGACCAAATTATTTGAAATTCAAATTCAAGAGATTCGACTAATTGTTCCCCAAAATTAGATTTGCAGCAAATTGATTTGTCATGAATCCCAATACTGAAAAGCTTCCAATTTCCCTGAAGAAATGTGCGTAACAGTCTGAGGTCTCCTAGGACTTTATCCACTACTTTTCATACTCTTTAACAGAAACGTGACTTTAGTAATGTTAACGTGATCTTAACATAGAAACTAATTGTAACCGGTAGGAACCAGCAGCCCATTAGTAACACAAAGCACAAATAGACTTTTCATGATTTTTGTAAAATTAAAAAACGTCCAAAAATTATCCCTCTTGGTATTTTGTGATTAAACAGACGATTCTTTTTAGAATACTAACTCAAACTGACAGTGTCACTACCAGAGGTAACATCATCTTGCTATGACTGAGCTTTATGCCTACTAATACACTCAACAAGGGCAAAGGAAGCCTGTTTTTGACTAGTGCCAGAGGTGGTTCTGCTTCTGATGCTGAAGGCATAGGCTGTAGGGTTGAGCGACTTTGACTTTTTTAGGGTCGAGTCGGGTTTCGCGAAACCCGACTATCTTAAAAGTTGAGTCGAGTGAAATCGGCCGATTATCGCGAAAAGTTGGGGATCGACCGAAGCACGAAACCCAATGCAAAGTCAATGGGAAATATCTCTCTCTATTCTCTCTCTCCTCCGTCCCTGAACAGAAAAGCTGGTGTTACACATTGCAAATCGCTACAGCGCACAAGCAAGAAGATGGCGATAGGCGTGCACGCCCCTAAGACCTATGTCATCACTCTGCCCACGCTCCTTCATTGGCTGTAAAAATGGCGCCAAACGCGTCATACGAAACGCGACTTTGGCGCGAAGATCGCCGACCGCATGGCTGATCCCACACTAGGATCGGATCGGGTTTCATGAAACCCGACTTTGCCAAAAGTCGGCGACTTTTGAATTTGTCCGATCCGTTTCGCTCAAGCCTAATAGGCTGCCATTGTTCTTGACAGTACATGCCCCACTTATACATAACAATCCGCTGCTGAGAAGGATGATCTTTTAGGCAAACCGAAAGATCATTTCACCTGACGATTGAGTGTTTTTCTCATTTGTCGGGTGATTATACCTGAACGTCAGGAGCAAAAGTAAAAAAGCTGTCCCAATGTACCCAGTGTATAGTGGCCCGTACTGAACATTTGTGAATGATTACTTATACATGCGGGTATGATTACTTGCCAGAGCTGGTTTCTTCTTTCTTCTCCCATCTTCCTTCAGGAATATTTATCAGATCCCATGTTTCTCAGCCATTTACCCCCTACTCGGAGTGTACTGGTCCCCCACCAGTGATAATTATACTCCGCTGAGAACATATTTAGTCATTTGTACTCTCGTGTCTTCCTCTGCACAGTCATGCATGTTCTCCATCATAGAGCTGCGCTCCCGCTTTGAACATTTCTTCTCAACCCTAATTAGAAAAGTCTGAAGAACACCATTTCTTGGAAAACATTTAGCCAAGTAATTATCCACACTCTTCCTCCGAACATAAACATCTTTATTATAAAGTAAAATATCTCCCACTGCAGACATACACGAGAAAAGTCCATCTTTAGAACCCCCCCTTTCAAAATCCGTAACTCCCCCTTTCCCCCCCCCCACACACACACACACACACGCTCGCTATATGCCATTTATAATACTGGTTGTAAAAGAGCCTTTATCACAAACGTTGCCTGAATTGATAGTAAAGGTGAAAATTAAAAAAATAGTTTGCAGTATATCTTATAAGAGAAACCTGCATCTTTCTCCACTTATGAGCCACTTCTTCTCCACACCACTTCATGATCTCATCATTCGCACTGAAAAACTGTTAAATTCCACCCTACTGAAATCAAGACAAACTGCCAGCTCCTGACAACTTCCTATTGAAGTCTATGGAGAGGGAAGGGGTAAGTGAGAAAGGCAGAGCGTAATATAATTTCAGTGTTGCAACTTTCTAATAAGTGTTTTATCTCACCCCAGTGCTGGATTCACAGCTACATGGTGCCAGTGCTGGATTCACAGCTACACGGTGCCAGTGCTGGATTCACAGCTACACGGTGGCTCAGTGGTTAGTATTTTTGCTTTGCAGCGCTGGAGTCCTGGGTTAAAATCCCACCAAGGCCAACATCTGCAAGGAGTTTGTATGTTCTCTTGGTGTTTCCGTGGGTTTCCTCCGGGTTCTCTAGCTTCATCCCCCACTCCAAAGACATCCTGATAGAGAATGTAGATTGTGAGCCCCCATGGGTGACAGTGACGATGTCTATAAAGCGCTGTGGAATTAATTGCACTATATAAGCAAAGCATAAATGGTAAGTAATCTACAGTGCCTTGCGAAAGTATTTGGCCCCCTGGAACTTTTCAACCTTTCCCCACATATCATGCTTCAAACATAAAAATACCAAATGCAAATTTTTGGTGAAGAATCAACAACAAGTGGAACACAATTGTGAAGTTGAACGAAATTTATTGGTTATTTAAAATTTTTGTGGAAATTCAAAAACTGAAAAGTGGGGCGTGCAATATTACTTTACCCCCAAGGGTGGTTTGCACGTTAATGACCGGGCCAATTTTTACAAATCTGACCACTGTCCCTTTATGAGGTAGTAACTCCGGAACGCTTCAATGGATCTTGGCGATTCTGAGAATTTTTTCTCGTGACATATTGTACTTCACGCTAGTGGTAAAATTTCTTCAATATTACTTGCGTTTATTCGTGTAAAAAATGGAAATTTGGCAACTTTCAAACTTTGAATTTTTCTGCCCTTAAAGCAGAGAGATATGTCACACAAAATAGTTAATAAATAACATTTCCCACATGTTTACTTTACATCAGCACAATTTTGGAACCAATTTTTTTTTTGCTAGGAAGTTATAAGGGTTAAAAGTTAACCAGTGATATCTCATTTTTCCAACAAAATTTACAAAACCATTTTTTTAGGGACCACCTCACATTTGAAGTCACTTAGAGTTGTCTATATCGATGAAAATACCCAAAAGTTACACCATTCTAAAAACTGCACCCCTCAAGGTACTCAAAACCACATTCACGTCGCATTTGGTGAGCCCCTGATGTGCCTAAACAGTGGAAACCCCCACAAGTGACCCTATTTTGGAAACTAGACCCCGTAAGGAACTTATCTAGATGTGTGGTGAGCACTTTTATCCCCCAAGTACTTCACAGAAGTTTATAATGCCCTGGCGTGAAAATAAAAAATCCTATTTTTTCCCACAAAAATGATATTTAGTCCCCAATTTTTAATTTTCCCAAGGGTAACAGGTGAAATTGGAACCCAAAAGTTGTTGTCCAATTTGTCCTGAGTACACTGATACCCCATATGTGGGGGTAAACTACTGTTTGGGTATACATCGGGGCTCGGAAGGGAAGTAGTGACGTTTTGGAAAGCAGACTTTGATGGAATGGTCTTCGGGCGTCATGTTCCGTTTTTGAGAGCCCCTGTTGTGCCTACACAGTAAAAAAAAAAACACAAGTGACATTTTGTAAACTAGACCCCCAATGAACTTACTGTATCTAGTTGTGCCCCATTTTTTGGAACTAATCTACTGTTTCCTGTAAAGTAAATTAGTAGTGCATGGAGGTGTGGTACAATTTGAAGCAATCCACTGCGGTGGCTCAGTGGTTAGCACAGCAGCCCTGCAGCGCTGGAGTCCTGGGTTCAAGCCCCACTAAGGACAACATCTGCAAAGAGTTTGTATGTTCTCTCCGTGTTTGCGTGGGTTTCCTCCGGGCACTCTGGTTTCCTCCCACATTCCAAAGACATACTGACAGGGAATTTAGATTGTGAGCCCCAATGGGGACAGCAATGATAATGTGTGTAAAGCGCTGCGGAATATGTTAGCGCTATATAAAAAATAAAGATTATTATTATTATCCTTCATACACAGGCCAGGTTTTTCGAGGCAGGTGTCGCATTGATAAATGGTGCCCTTGCGTATTCCCCTTTTGCAACACACTCGGCACCTTTTTTGCGACTTACCTCTTTTTCCAGTTTGCGGGACCACCCCCGGAAAATGCTGACCTGGTATGAGCACCTTCAGTTCCGGAAGTACTGGGGCCCGCGCCTTCCCTCGTGCCAAATATCAGGGCCTTAACCACTACCTCCTGGAACTGAATACCGACGTATCAGTGTGGCGTGCACATTGCGGCAGCAGAAAAGTGTTGAACATTGCCATTTGTACGATGTACATGGACAGCTTTTTGTACTACACCTTGGCCTTTCTCAAAGCACTGTACGGTTGGAGGAGTTGATCAGTGAGATCAACCCCCCATGTTTTTGTTGTACCCCAGTACACAGTCCTGTTTGCTGACCTGTGTAGAGGTACCCCGTACAGTGCCGAGGGCACTGCCATCACCGTGTATGGTGGTCAAGAGAAGGACATCCCTCTTATCCTTGTACTTAACCACCAGCAGGTGGTCGCTTCATTGCACTCTGCTATCACCCCTTCTGAGCATCTGCCCAAGTAGCGTTTTCGGGAGGCCTCTCTGATTTTTGCAGACAGTACCGCAGGCTGCGGTACCTCGCGCAGAGAGGGATTTGTAGAGTGGGATGCTGGAATAAAAGTTATCGGTGTAGAGGTGATAACCTTTATCCAGCAGTGGGTGCACCAAATCCCACACGATTTTCACACCCACTCCGAGGACAGGGGGACACTCAGGGGGTTCAATCCTTGTGTCCTTCCCTTCGTACACTCTAAAGCTGTAGGTGTACCCTGAGGTACTCTCACACAGCTTATAGAGTTTGATTCCGTACCTGGCCCTTTTGCTGGACAGGTATTGACGGAATCTGAGCCTTCCCTTAAAATGAACCAAGGACTCATCCACACAGATGTCCCTTTTGGGCACGTACACTTCACCAAACTTTTTGTTGAAGTGTTCGATGACAGGCCGAACTTTGAACAGACAGTCAAAGTTGGGGTCATCTTGTGCGGGACACTGTGCAATATCGTTATAATGCAGGAACTTATGGATGGCCTCAAAACACGTCCAGATCATGACCATTCGGAACACTGGAGTATACCATGAATGTATAAAATATCAACACTCCAATATTGCTGAATTTCTGGCTTCTTCACGATCCCCATATGAATGAACAGGCCACAAAACTGCATAATTTCAACTGCGTCTACAGGAGACCAGTTAGAATACGATGAACCGGTGTTTTGCTCCAAAAATTGCCGAGCGTACAAATTAGTTTGTTCCACCATGAGGTTAACAAAATCCTGAGAGAAAAAGACTTTGAAAAAGTCTATTTCTGTGAGGCCGGTGGTGTCAAACTTGATTCCTGATTCTGCCACAAAATCAGGAATCAGTGGCTCATAATTTTCGGGGGACGAGGTCCATACGGGGTCAGAAGAGGGGCGCGCTGGTTTATCTTCAGGAGTGGGTGCTGCTTCATCTTCATCTATGGTGGGCGCTGCTTCTGTCCTGCGACATCTGCAAGGCGGTTCCGCAGGACCCGAGGAGGAAGATAAGAAGGAGGAGGAAGAGGACGAAGAATCTGAAGAGGAAAGGAATGTGCGATCCTCTCCCTCGCTATCAGTGTCAGAGGCAATGAAAGAATATGTCTCCTTCAATGAAGAGCGCTGTTGGGAAAAATGTGACGGGCGGGACATTTTTTTCATGTGAATATGGTGCTTGGGTGTACTTTATTTATAGCTGTATGTGTGTGTGTAGGGGGACAGTGACTGGTGCAAACTTGTCTGATAAAGAAAAAGCTGAAAGACAAAAGCAAATAGGGAGAAAAAAATACCTGTGAAAAGAAGTCTAAAACAGCAGGCCCTAGCTCTAATAAGTGAATCGCGTCACTTATCAAAGTTCGGCGGCTACTGGGTGTGCGAACGGGGATGTGAAAAAAAAGGAAAAACGGCAGGCACGAGAGCTCTGATAAGTGAACCACGTCACTTATCAAAGTTCGGCTGCTGCTGGGTGTGCGAACGGGAATGTGGGGAAAAAAAAGGAAAATGGAAGGCACCGGATGGACGCGGCTGCTGGGTGCGTGCACGGGTATGTGGAAAAAAAAAAGAAAAGAAAAGGAAAGGCACGATGTTGTGAATTCTGTTATCGAACTCCCTCCTGTGGTCATGAATGGTACTTCGGCGAGTTCTGTCCATGGACTCCCTCTGGTGGCTGTGAGTGGAGCTGCTGCTTCTGAGGTTCCTTCCACAGGTGACGTAGTTTATTCTTTGGCTGGCTGCTCTATTTAACTCCACTCAGATCGTTACCCCATGCCAGCTGTCAATGTCCTTGTACTGGTTCAGTTCGCTCTTGGATCTTTCTGGTGACCTGTCTACTCCAGCAGAAGCTAAGTCCCTGCTAGTTTATTATTTGTTCATTGTTTCCTTGTCCAGCTTGCTATCATGATTTTGCCTTGCTAGCTGGAAGCTCTGGGATGCAGAGTGGCACCTCCGCACCGTGAGTCGGTGCGGAGGTCTTTTTGCACACTCTGCGTGGTCTTTTTGTAGTTTTTTGTGCTGACCGCAAAGATACCTTTCCTATCCTCAGTCTGTTTAGTAAGTCTGGCCTCCCTTTGCTGAAACCTGTTTCATTTCTGTGTTTGTGGCTTTCATCTTAACTCACAGTCAATATATGTGGGGGGCTGCCTTTTCCTTTGGGGAATTTCTCTGAGGAAAGGTAGGCTTTATTTTCTATCTTTAGGGCTAGTTAGCTCTTAGGCTGTGAAGAGGCGTCTAGGCAGTGTTAGGTACGCTCCACGTCTATTTCTAGTTGTGTGATAGGATTAGGGGTTGCGGTCAGCAGAGCTCCCACTTCCCAGAGCTTGTTCTGTGTGAGTTTAACCATGAGGTCGTTCCGGGTGCTCCTAACCACCAGGTCCATAACAGTACAGCTGGCCCAAAGTATTAATGCATCTCAATAGAGGGATAAGAGAAGTTCTGAGACCATTTTTTTTTCTCTGCAGTGTGTTTTGTCTTTCTTTTCCCCTTAACCTCTGGGTGGTTCAGGACACAGGTGTAGATATGGACATTCAAGGTCTGTCCTCTTGTGTGGATCATCTCTCTGCAAGGGTACAAAACATTCAAAATTTTGTGGTTCAGAATCCGATGTTAGAGCCTAGAATTCCAATTCCTGATTTGCTTTCTGGGGATAGATCTAAGTTCCTGAATTTCAAAAATAATTGTAAACTGTTTCTAGCTTTGAAACCCCGCTCCTCTGGTGACCCCGTTCAACAAGTAAAAATCATTATTTCTTTGTTGCGTGGTGACCCTCAAGACTGGGCATTTTCCCTTGCGCCAGGAGATCCTGCATTGCGTGATGTAGATGCGTTTTTTCTGGCGCTTGGATTGCTTTATGATGAACCAAATTCAGTGGATCAGGCAGAGAAAATGTTGCTGGCTTTGTGTCAGGGTCAGGATGAAGCGGAGGTGTACTGTCAGAAGTTTAGAAAGTGGTCTGTGCTTACTCAGTGGAATGAGTGTGCCCTGGCGGCAATTTTCAGAAAGCGTCTTTCTGAAGCCCTTAAGGATGTCATGGTGGGATTTCCCACGCCTGCTGGTCTGAATGAGTCTATGTCCTTGGCCATTCAGATCGATCGGCGCTTGCGTGAGCGCAAAACTGTGCACCATTTGGCGGTATTCTCTGAGCATAGGCCTGAGCCTATGCAATGTGATAGGACTTTGACCAGAGCTGAACGGCAAGAACACAGACGTCGGAATGGGCTGTGTTTTTACTGTGGTGATTCCACTCATGCTATCTCCGATTGTCCTAAGCGCACTAAGCGGTTCGCTAGGTCTGCCACCATTGGTACGGTACAGTCTAAATTTCTTTTGTCCGTTACTCTGATTTGCTCTCTGTCGTCCTATTCTGTTATGGCATTTGTGGATTCAGGCGCTGCCCTGAATTTGATGGACTTGGAGTTTGCTAGGCGCTGTGGTTTTTTCTTGGAGTCCTTGCAGTATCCTATTCCATTGAGAGGAATTGATGCTACGCCTTTGGCCAAGAATAAGCCTCAGTACTGGACTCAATTGACCATGTGCATGGCTCCTGCACATCAGGAGGATATTCGCTTTTTGGTGTTGCATAATCTGCATGATGTGGTCGTTTTGGGGTTGCCATGGCTACAAGTCCATAATCCAGTATTGGATTGGAAATCTATGTCTGTGTCCAGCTGGGGTTGTCAGGGGGTACATGGTGATGTTCCATTGCTGTCAATTTCGCCTTCCACTCCTTCTGAAGTCCCTGAGTTTTTTCAGATTACCGGGATGTATTTGAAGAGCCCAAATCTGGTGCCCTACCTCCTCATAGGGATTGCGATTGTGCTATTAATTTGATTCCTGGTAGTAAGTTTCCTAAGGGCCGACTGTTTAATTTATCTGTGCCAGAGCACGCCGCTATGCGGAGTTATATAAAGGAATCCTTGGAGAAAGGTCATATTCGCCCGTCGTCATCACCGTTGGGAGCAGGGTTCTTTTTTTGGCCAAGAAGGATGGCTCTTTGAGACCTTGTATTGATTACCGCCTTCTTAATAAGATCACAGTCAAATTTCAGTACCCTTTGCCGCTGCTGTCTGATTTGTTTGCTCGGATTAAGGGGGCTAGTTGGTTCACCAAGATAGATCTTCGAGGGGCGTATAATCTTGTGCAAATTAAACAGGGCGATGAATGGAAAACAGCATTTAATACGCCCGAGGGCCATTTTGAGTACCTGGTTATGCCATTCAGGCTTTCTAATGCTCCATCTGTGTTTCAGTCCTTTATGCATGACATCTTCCGAAAGTACCTGGATAGATTCATGATTGTATATTTGGATGATATTTTGGTCTTTTCGGATGATTGGGAGTCTCAAGTGAAGCAGGTCAGAATGGTGTTCCAGGTCCTTCGTGTGAATTCCTTGTTTGTGAAGGGGTCAAAATGTCTCTTTGGAGTTCAGAAGGTTTCATTTTTGGGTTTCATTTTTTCCCCTTCTACTATCGAGATGGACCCTGTTAAAGTTCAGGCCATTTACGATTGGACTCAGCCGACATCTGTGAAGAGCTTGCAGAAGTTCCTGGGCTTTGCTAATTTTTACCGTCGCTTCATCGCTAATTTTTCTAGTGTTGCTAAACCTTTGACTGATTTGACCAAGAAAGGTGCTGATGTGGCCAATTGGTCCTCTGCGGCTGTAGAGGCTTTTCAGGAGTTGAAGCGTCGTTTTGCTTCTGCCCCTGTGTTGTGCCAGCCAGATGTTTCGCTCCCTTTTCAGGTCGAGGTTGATGCTTCTGAGATTGGAGCAGGGGCTGTTTTGTCGCAAAGAAGTTCTGATGGCTCGGTGATGAAACCATGTGCCTTCTTTTCTAGAAAATTCTCACCTGCTGAGCGCAATTATGATGTTGGCAATCGAGAGTTGTTGGCCATGAAGTGGGCATTCGAGGAGTGGCGACATTGGCTTTAAGGAGCCAAGCATCGCGTGGTGGTCTTGACGGATCACAAGAATTTGACTTATCTCGAGTCTGCCAAATGGTTGAATCCTAGACAGGCTCGATGGTCGCTGTTTTTCTCCCATTTTGATTTTGTGGTTTCGTACCTTCCGGGCTCTAAGAATGTGAAGGCTGATGCCCTGTCAAGGAGTTTTGTGCCTGACTCTCCGGGTATTCCTGAGCCGGAGGGTATTCCCAAGGAGGGGGTAATTTTGTCTGCCATCTCCCCTGATTTGCGGCGCATGCTGCAGAAGTTTCAGGCTGATAGACCTGACCGTTGTCCAGCGGAGAAACTGTTTGTCCCTGATAGATGGACTAGTAGAGTTATCTCTGAGGTTCATTGTTCGGTGTTGGCGGGTCATCCTGGAATCTTTGGTACCAGAGATTTGGTGGCTAGATCCTTTTGGTGGCCTTCTTTGTCACAGGATGTGCGTTCTTTTGTGCAGTCCTGTGGGACTTGTGCTCGGGCTAAGCCCTGCTGTTCTCGTGCCAGTGGGTTGCTTTTGCCCTTGCCGATCCCGAAGAGGCCCTGGATGCATATTTCCATGGATTTTATTTCAGATCTCCCTGTCTCTCAAAGGATGTCGGTCATTTGGGTGGTTTGTGATCGCTTCTCTAAGATGGTCCATTTGGTACCCTTGGCTAAATTGCCTTCCTCCTCTGATTTGGTGCCATTGTTTTTCCAGCATGTGGTTCGTTTGCATGGCATTCCGGAGAACATCGTCTCGGACAGAGGTTCCCAGTTTGTTTCGAGGTTTTGGCGGTCCTTTTGTGCTAAGATGGGCATTGATTTGTCTTTTTCTTCGGCTTTCCATCCTCAGACAAATGGCCAAACCGCACGAACTAATCAGACTTTGGAAACATATTTGAGATGCTTTGTTTCTGCTGATCAGGATGATTGGGTGTCTTTCTTGCCTTTGGCTGAGTTCGCCCTTAATAATCGGGCCAGCTCGGCTACTTTGGTTTCGCCTTTTTTCTGTAATTCTGGTTTCCATCCTCGTTTCTCTTCAGGGCAGGTTGAGCCTTCGGACTGTCCTGGTGTGGATACTGTGGTGGACAGGTTGCAGCAGATTTGGACTCATGTGGTGGACAATTTGACATTGTCCCAGGAGAAGGCTCAACGTTTTGCTAACCGCCGGCGCTGTGTTGGTCCCCGACTTCGTGTTGGGGATTTGGTTTGGTTGTCATCTCGTTATGTTCCTATGAAGGTTTCCTCTCCTAAGTTTAAGCCTCGTTTCATTGGTCCGTATAAGATTTCTGAAGTTCTCAATCCTGTGTCATTTCATTTGGCTCTTCCAGCTTCTTTTGCCATCCATAATGTGTTCCATAGGTCGTTATTGCGGAGATACGTGACGCCTATGGTTCCCTCCGTTGATCCTCCTGCCTCGGTGTTGGTCGAGGGGGAGTATGTGGTGGAGAAGATTTTGGATTCTCGTATTTCGAGACGGAAACTCCAGTACCTGGTCAAGTGGAAGGGTTATGGTCAGGAAGATAATTCCTGGGTTTTTGCTTCTGATGTTCATGCTGCCGATCTAGTTCGTGCCTTTCATTTGGCTCGTCCTGATCGGCCTGGGGCTCTGGTGAGGGTTTGGTGACCCCTCCTCAAGGGGGGGTACTGTTGTGAATTCTGTTATCGAACTCCCTCCTGTGGTCATGAATGGTACTTCGGCGAGTTCTGTCCATGGACTCCCTCTGGTGGCTGTGAGTGGAGCTGCTGCTTCTGAGGTTCCTTCCACAGGTGACGTAGTTTATTCTTTGGCTGGCTGCTCTATTTAACTCCACTCAGATCGTTACCCCATGCCAGCTGTCAATGTTCTTGTACTGGTTCAGTTCGCTCTTGGATCTTTCTGGTGACCTGTCTACTCCAGCAGAAGCTAAGTCCCTGCTAGTTTATTATTTGTTCATTGTTTCCTTGTCCAGCTTGCTATCATTATTTCGCCTTGCTAGCTGGAAGCTCTGGGATGCAGAGTGGCACCTCCGCACCGTGAGTCGGTGCGGAGGTCTTTTTGCACACTCTGCGTGGACTTTTTGTAGTTTTTTGTGCTGACCGCAAAGATACCTTTCCTATCCTCAGTCTGTTTAGTAAGTCTGGCCTCCCTTTGCTGAAACCTGTTTCATTTCTGTGTTTGTGACTTTCATCTTAACTCACAGTCAATATATGTGGGGGCTGCCTTTTCCTTTGGGGAATTTCTCTGAGGCAAGGTAGGCTTTATTTTCTATCTTTAGGGCTAGTTAGCTCTTAGGCTGTGAAGAGGGGTCTAGGCAGTGTTAGGTACGCTCCACGTCTATTTCTAGTTGTGTGATAGGATTAGGGGTTGCAGTCAGCAGAGCTCCCACTTCCCAGAGCTTGTCCTGTGTGAGTTTAACCATCAGGTCGTTCCGGGTGCTCCTAACCACCAGGTCCATTACAGCACGGGTTAGACGCGGCTGCTTGGGTGCGCGCACGGGGATGTGGAAAAAAAAAGAAAACGGAAGGCACGGGTTGGCTGCGGCTGCTGGCTGCGCGCACGGGGATGTGGAAAAAAAAAGAAAACGAAAGGCACGGGATAGACGCGGCTGCTGGGTGCGCGCACTGGGATGTGTAAAAAAAAAGAAAACGGAAGGTACGAGTTAGACGCGGCTACTGGGTGCGCGCACAGGGATGTGGAAGAAAAAGAAAACAGAAGGCACGGGTGAGACACCGCTGCTGGGTGCGCGCACGGGAATGTGGGAAAAAAAAGAAGAAAACGGAAGGCACGGGCTAGACGCGGCTGCTGGGTGCGCGCACAGGGATGTGGAAAAAAAAAAGAAAACGAAAGGCACGGGTAAAATGCGGCTGCTGGGTGCGTGCACGGGCATGTGGAAAAAAAAAAAGAAGATGGAAGGCATGGGTTAGACGCGGCTGCTGGGTGCGCACGCGGGGACGTGGAAAGAAAAAGAAAACGGAAGGCACGGGTTAGACACTGCTGCTGGGTGCGCGCACGGGGATGTGGAAAAAAAAAGAAAACAGAAGGCACGGGTTAAATGTGGCTGCTGGGTGCGTGCACTGGTATGTGGAAAAAAAAATGAAAATGGAAGGCATGGGTTAGACGCGGCTGCTGGGTGCGTGCACGAGGACGTGGAAAGAAAAAGAAAACGGAAGGCAGGGGTTAGATGCTGCTGCTGGGTGCACGCACGGGGATGTGGAAAAAAAAGAAAACGGAAGGCACGGGTTAGACGCAGCTGCGCTGCTAGGTGTGCTCGCGGGGATGTGAAAAAGAAAAGCGAGCACAAATGTTGATCGGTGAACTGCGTCACCAATCAACGCTCGGTGGCTGCTAAATTTGGGCACGGAGGCGGCGCAAAGTGGAGGTGGATGGGGAAAGGGAAGGGGGATGGGGGGATGAAGAGAGAACGGGCAGGGATCGCGGATCAACACTTATGGTGGTAGTCTCTCTTCTTTCTTCTATCTTTCTTCTTTCTTTCTTTAGCAAGAAGAAAGAATTGTGGTGTCACAGGCTACTGTCGCACCAGAAGTCCCAGCACAGGAGGGGATCTGGTAGGGTGACCGCTCTGCAGGAATCCTCAACTAGTGTGAGGATTCCTGCAGAGCAGTCTGACAGGTCAGGGACAGGTGATAGACAGGTCACAGAGCGGTCATACCGCTGCTGTGACCTGTCATTGGTGGGATCGATGATCACATCGATCCCACCAATCAGAGGTGGCCCTGGTGACGCTGGTGTTGCTAGGCACCAGCCTATGATCGGAGCTCACTGCTCCGATCCTAGGTAGGTCACCAGCAGGTGAATGGCAGGTCACCGGCAGGTCACCATCGGGGCACAGCACGGTCACACCGCTGCTGTGCCCTGTGATTGGCGCGATCGACGATCACATCGTCAATCTGATTGGCTAAAACAATGAGAAAGGCTGTGATTGGCTGTTCAGACTTGAACAGCCAATCACAGCGATCGGGAGGCCGGATGGGGGAGGACACAGCCCAGGATGCCTACACCATCTTCCCCCAGGTAAGATGGTGTCGGAATTTTAATGCAATCACCGCGACTTAAGTCACAGTGTTGCATTAAAGGGCATGACATACTATTCCGTCCATGGGAAGTAGGGCCCGGGTCACATGAACGGAATAGTATGTCTAATGGCAGAAAGGAGTTAACTTAATACTTTGTTGAGCCACCTTTTGCTGCGATTACAAGTCACTTGGGGTCTGTCTCTATCAGTTTTGTACATGGAGAGACTGAAATTCTTGCCCATTCTTCCTTGGCAAACAGCTCAAGCTCAGTGAGGTTTGATGGAGATCGTTTGTGAACAGCAGTTTTCTGCTCTTTCCACAGATTCTCAATTTGATCAAGGTCTGGACTTTGACTTGGCCATTCTAACACCTCCATCCCAGTCTCAGGTCTTTTGCAGACTCCAACAGGTTTTCTTCAGGAATGGTCCTGTATTTGGCTCCATCCATCTTCCCATCAATTTTACCCATCTTCCCTGTCCCTGCTGAAGAAAAGCAGGCCCAAACCATGATTCTGCCACCACTATGTTTGACAGTGGGGATGGTGTGTTCAGGGTGATGAACTGTGTTGCCTTTACACCAAACATATCGTTTGGCATTGTTGCCACAAAGTTCAATTTTGGTTTCATCTGACCAGAGCACCTTCTTCCACATGTTTGGTGTCTCCCAGGTGGCTTGTTGCAAACTTTAAACTACAATTTTTAGGGATATCTTTGAGAAATGGCTTTCTTCTTGCCACTCTTCCATAAAGGCCAGATTTGTGCAGTGTATGACTGATTGTTGTCCTATGGACAGACTGTCCCACCTCAGCTGTAGATCTCTGCAGTTCATCCAGAGTGATCATGGGCATCTTGGCTGCATCTCTGATCAGTCTTCTCCTTGTTTGAGATGAAAGTTTAGAGGTACGGCCGGCTCTTGGTAGATTTGCAGTGGTATGATACTCCTTCCATTTCAATATGATCGCTTGCACAGTGCTCCTTGAGATGTTTAAAGTTTTGGAAATCATTTTGTATCCAAATCCGGCTTTAAACTTCTCCACAACAGAATCACGGAGCTGCCTGTTGTGTTCCTTGGTCTTCATGATGCTCTCTGTGCTTCAAACAGAATCCTGAGACTATCACAGAGCAGGTGAATTTATACGGAGACTTGATTACACACAGGTGGATTATATTTATCTTCATTAGGCATTTAGGACAATATTGGATCATTCAGAGATCCACAATGAACTTCTGGAGTGAGTTTGCTACACTGAAAGTAAAGGGGCTGAATAATATTGCACGCCCCACTTCTCAGTTTTTGAATTTCCAAAAAATTTATAATAACCAATAAATTTAATTCAACTTCACAATTGTCTTCCACTTGTTGTTGATTCTTCACCCAAAATTTACATTTGGTATCTTTATGTTTGAAGCATGATATGTGGGAAAAGGTTGAAAATTTCCAGGGGGCCGAAAACTTTCACAAGGCACTGTACATGTGTGACCAGTAACCACCACTCCATTCAATGTCTTTGGGGGCTGTGGGGACCCATGAAGCACTAGTTCTCCCATATACTCATTGTAAGATATTTACAGTGGGTACGGAAAGTATTCAGATCCCTTTACATTTTTCACTCTTTGTTTTATTGCAGCCATTTGGTAAATTCAAAAAAGTTCATTTTTTTCCTCATTAATGTGCACTCTGCACCCCATCTTGACTAAAAAAACAGAAATGTTGAATTTTTTGCAAATTTATTAAAAAGAAAAACTGAAATATTACATGGTCATAATAATTAAGACCCTTTACTCACACACTCATATTTAAGTCACATGCTGTCCATTTCCTCGTGATCCTCCTTGAAATGGTTCTGCTCTTTCACTGGAGTTAAATTAAACTGAAAGGATTTGATTTGGAAAGGCGAACACCTGTCTATATAAGACTTCACAGGTCACAGTGCATGTCAGACCAAATGAGAATCATGAGGTCAAAGGAACTGGCCAAAGAGCTCAGAGACAGAATTGTGACAAAGCCCAGATTTTGCCAAGGTTACAACAGAATTTCTACAGTACTCAAGGTTCCTAAGAGCACAGTGGCCTCCATAATCCTTAAATGAAAGACGTTTGGGACCATCAGAAGTCTTCCTAGAGCTGGCCGTCCAGCCAAACTGAGCAATCGTGGGAGAAGAGCCTTGGTGAGAGATGTAAAGAAGAACCCCAATATCACTGTGGCTGAGCTCCAGAGATGCAGTAGGGAGACGGAAGAAGGTTCCACAAAGTCAACTATCACTGCAGCCCTTCACCAGTCGATACCTTTATGGCAGAGCGTCCCAACGGAAGCCTCTCTTTAGTGCAAGACATATGAAAGCCTGCATAGAGTTTGCTAAAAAAAACACATGAAGGACTCCCAGACTATGAGAAATAAGATTCTCTGGTCTAATGAGACAAATGCAGCGCCCCAGAGACCTGGTCGTTGCAGTAGTATCGCTCTGCCACTAAGGGGAGTGATGGTACGTCTGATGGCACTAAAGGAGTTCATCTGACCAGGTATCACCAGCACACAGTACACTTCACACTTCGGCCACTAGGGGGAGCAAAAGGTTTTATTTATTAGGCCACTCCTCACACTGGTAAAACTAGGGGTTGGATAGGAAGTTAGTCAGAAGCTGACTGGGTTTTGTTCAGGCAACATCCCGTGGCAGGGGGTGTTGCGGGGGAAGATTCAGGGGGGTCCCTGTCAGGCGTGGGACCCTGACAGGCACCTAGCGACAAGGATAGAACGTTACGGAGCCGCGCCTGCGCTATCCTGCGGCGGCATCCAAAGAAAGGACACGAAGCGAAGGATATTGTGGACAGTGAGAAACGAGATCAAAGCACAAAGGAGAGCCAGTAGGAGTCGTGCCAGGAGAACGGCAACATCTTACTGAGGCGCGTAGCCGCTGCTCAGAACACCGAGGAAGTAACTGACTTTATGCCTTACTTCAAATACCGCAGGACAGTTAATTATAGGTTGGCTGTCTACCTTACATCACCTAAGCAGACATAGGGGGCAACGCATGGAGAGGGGCATCTCTAGGGTTCCAGAAGAGCTCCGAGCCTACCCCTCATACAAGTGCGTCCTAGCCATAACAAACCTGGGGGACGGAGAATAGAAAGAACTAGAAAGAAATGGAACGAACGAGAACAGAAGTTGTGAGGACTATCCCGAATGCTCAGCAGTGAAGCACTACAACACACAGGCGCTAGTGGTAGGCCACGATTTCCACCTGCAAAGGGAACTCTGGATGTGCCTTCGGACCGGCCGGTCTCAGACAGCCCTGTCTGGATTGAGGATCCTGAAGTCTTCAGTAAAGAGGTAAAGAGACTGCAACCCTGTGTCCTCGTTATTGACTGCACCTGACACCATCGCCATCTACATTACTGGGAAGCCCTGAGGACACACTTCACCTGTGGCAAGGTATACCATCTAGCTGCCATTCCATCGCCCCAGTGGACCCCTAAACAGCGTCGGTCACCCTGACCGAATACCACAGGTGGCATCACAAACCCTTGACAAACTATCATCACCCCTTTCATTGGGCGCCCCTTAGCAGGGTCACGGACCGGGTCCAGCCACCGTGACAACCCCAGAACTGAAACAGAGAGGACCGGTACCGAGTAACCTGTGGTCCTGTGTCTGGGGGCGCTCCAACTTGGCGTCATGAACAGGATCGTACTTAAGCCTGAAGAATTGGGTCATGTGTGCCTTAGAACTGTGATTGAACCGTGTTTGAACTGTGATTTATTGCAAGGACTATGTATTGCTATCTGCCGCAAGATTCCCGCCAAAACTGCCGCCATTGCAGCGCCACGAGGAGCGCAGGAGATTAAGAAGGGCATGGAGTGGGTGTGCACAAGTGAAGAGCGCGAAAGATAATGGCCGCCCAGTCTAAGTATTGCTGTATTCTGAGGGCCTGTCCGTCAGCCGCTGAGGTCCGCCTTCTCATCCTCTATGGAGGGTGGAGACCGTGGAGACGGGGCCGCCCCCAAAAGAGAGCCCAGGAAGAAGATCCAGAGGAGGGAACAAAGATGGCGACTTCCAGGACCCCGCATGGAGACGTCCCGGCCCGACGCAGGGCTGCATCACCCGTGGCAGCCCCGGAATTACCGACGCTGCAGAGATGGACCAGCACGGAACTGCCTAGAGGGAAACCCGGCGGGCGGATGCCTGAGGGCTGGGTGGCCGCAACCGAAGCCCGGCAGCTGGCGCGCTACCGAGAGGCCCACGCTCGCGTGAGTTCCCGGTTGGGCCACCCGACGGAGATTCGCCTTTCGCCCGTGTCTCCTTCACCCGCTCCGACCGCGGCAAACCCCCAAACCCAGCCAGAGAATTGTGCACCCCAGGAGCCGGACCTGAGGATCCTGCCGGTGACGGAGCATCAGCGGTGCTTGGTGGCAGCCTGGAGAAAGCAGCCCCGACCTGTGGCCATGATTGACCTCACGGAGGAAGTGAAGGTCTCACCCTCGCAATGGGGGGTCGTGATCCTCTTCAACTCCAAGGAAGAAAGGGGAGTTATCCAGGAGATCGGGGAGCCCTTACAGGTCCATGTCACCCGGAGTGAGGTGGAGCCCTGTTATGGAGAGGTTGATGAAGATCGTGACCTGAAACCTGGGGATGCTGTGACCTACACCCGATGGCAGAGGGGGACCGGTTGGATGGCCAGGGACATCCAGTGGTGTGCAGTCCTTCAGGTCGCAGCTGAAACTCCAGAGGGCGAGGTCCCGCTACAGACCACCGGACTGACCAGGCCCATCGAGTGACTGTGGGTCCCACCCGTTCTCGGCTGAGAGGGGTGGTCTGCGAGGTAAGGCCGCAACCTTCGCAGCAATAAACCTCAAAAACCTGACAGATGTATATAGTTGACTAACTGTTTGTTTTCCTGCTCTTTTACTGCTTTAAACCCGTCCAGGGTTATTTCTTAAAGGGGTCCCTTCGTTTACCCGGGATCCCTATTGTTTTACATTTTTCTACTTTGTACAAGTTCATCATTGTTAAAAGACTCATGGACGGTGAATGACTCACAAACTGCTTTGTAAATAGTTTGCACCTTCTTAAAGGTGCCCTCTACTGGTTTTACAAAAGAAAGAAGACTTTGTGAAGAGACTGTTTCTGAATACAGCATAGAAGTTCTTGCTTTCCAAAGGACTTGCAAATAGAGAGAATCTGCACTACCTCAAAGAGACTTAGTTCCCTCTTAAAGGGAATGTTCATGTGTTGCACTTAAGTATAATGTTGCCTTAAGAAAGTTAGATTGTAATAATGTTGAGATTTAGGAAATGTTAATAATGTTACTAGAGATTGAGGACAGGAAAAGTTGGAAGCCGAATTTCAACATAGTGAACCCGTAGGGGTTAGAGAGTCCTCCTGAGAACCATAGAAAGATAGTTAGTTGCGCTGACAGAAGAACAGATGGCAGTAGGCCCAGACAAGGAGCTAGGCGGTCCTGCATTTGTGAAGTTAGAAAAGTAAAGAAAAAGTTAAGTTTGCCTTATAGTATTTTATAGTAAGCCTTTAGTGGGTTCAGCCTATACGCCCTTAAAGGAAAAAGTTAAATTATTGTTCAGAATTTGCACTTAGTAGAATACCCGGTAGGGTACCAGAAGTTATTTATAGTCAGAGTGTTATTTAAAATATTTAACCTTGTTTTCGTTTGTAACGTTCAAGTGTCCTCACCTCCCATAAAGGGAAGCTTTGTTATATTTATTTTTTCCTTGTATTTCAAAAATTTGCATGACTTTTGCTAATATGTATTGTTGTTCTTCTTCCCAGTCCAGGAGTACTGGATTTAACCGGGGGGGTGCAGCGCCCCAGACACCTGGTCGTTGCAGCAGTATCGCTTTGCCACTAAGGGGAGTGATGGTACGTCTGATGGCAATAAAGGAGTTCATCTGACCAGGTATCACCAGCACACAGTACACTTCACACTCCGGCCACTAGGGGGAGCAAAAGGTTTTATTTATTAGGCCACTCCTCACTCTGGTAAAACTAGGGGTTGGATAGGAAATTAGTCAGAAGCTGACTGGGTTTTGTTCAGGCAACATCCCGTGGCTGGGGGTGTTGCGGGGGAAGATTCAGGGGGGTCCCTGTCAGGCGTGGGAACCTGACAGACACCTAGCAACAAGGATAGAACGTTATGGAGCCGCGCCTGCGCTACCCTGCAGCGGCATCCAAAGAAAGGACACGAAGCGAAGGATATTGTGGACAGTGAGAAACGAGATCAAAGCACAAAGGAGAGCCAGTAGGAGTCGTGCCCGGAGAACGGCAACATCTTACTGAGGCGTGTAGTCGGTGCCCGGAACACCGAGGAAGTAACTGACTTTAAGCCTTACTTCAAATACCGCAGGACAGTTAATTATAGGTTGGCTGTCTACCTTACATCACCTAAGCAGACATAGGGGGCAACGCGTGGAGAGGGGCATCTCTAGGGTCCCGGAAGAGCTCCAAGCCTACCTGTCATACGGGTGCGTCCTAGCCATAACAAACCTGGGGGACGGAGAATAGAAAGAACTAGAAAGAACTGGAACGAACGAGAACAGAAGTTGTGAGGACTGTTGTGAATTCTGTTGTCGAACTCCCTCCTGTGGTCGTGAATGGTACTTCGGCGAGTTCTGTCTATGGGCTCCCTCTGGTGGCTGTGAGTGAAGCTGCTGTTTCTGAGGTTCCTTACACAGGTGACGTGGTTTATCCTTTGGTTGACTGCTCTATTTAACTCCTCTCAGATCGTTACTCCATGCCATTTGTTCATTGTTTTCTTGTCCAGCTGGTTTTCATGATTTTGTCTTGCTAGCTGGAAGCTCTGGGATGCAGAGTGGCCCCTCCGCACCGTGAGTCGGTGCGGAGGTCTTTTTTGCACACTCTGCGTGGTCTTTTGTAGGTTTTTGTGCTGATCGCAAAGTTACCTTTCCTATCCTCTGTCTATTTAGTAAGTCTGGCCTCCCTTTGCTGAAACCTGTTTCATTTCTGCGTTTGTGACTTTCATCTTTACTCACAGTCAATATATGTGGGGGGCTTCCTTTACCTTTGGGGAATTTCTCTGAGGCAAGGTAGGCTTTATTTTCAATCTCTAGGGCTAGATAGTTCTTAGGCTGTGACGAGGCGCCTAGGTCTGGTCAGGAGCGCTCCACGGCTATTTTTAGTGTGTGTAATAGGATTAGGGCTTGCGGTCAGCAGAGCTCCCACATCCCAGAGCTCGTCCTGTATGAGGTTTAACTATCAGGTCATTCCGGGTGCTCCTAACCACCAGGTCATAACAGTACAGCTGGCCCAAAGTATTAATGCATCTCAATAGAGGGATAAGAGAACTTCTGAAACCATTTTTTTTTCTTTGCACTGTGTTTTGTCTTTCTTTTCCCCTAGACCTTTGGGTGGTTCAGGACACAGGTGTAGATATGGACATTCAAGGTCTGTCCTCTTGTATGGATCATCTCTCTGCAAGGGTACAAAACATTCAAGATTTTGTGGTTCAGAATCCTATGTTAGAGCCTAAAATTCCTATTCTTGACTTATTTTCTGGGGATAGATCTAGGTTCTTGAATTTCAAAAATAATTGTAAACTGTTTCTAGCTTTGAAACCCCGCTCCTCTGGTGACCCCGTTCAACAGGTAAAAATCATAATTTCTTTGTTGCGTGGTGACCCTCAAGACTGGGCATTTTCCCTTGCGCCAGGAGATCCGGCATTGCGTGATGTTGATGCATTTTTTCTGGCGCTTGGATTGCTTTATGATGAACCAAATTCAGTGGATCAGGCAGAGAAAATCTTGCTGGCTTTGTGTCAGGGTCAGGATGAAGCGGAGGTGTACTGTCAGAAGTTTAGAAAGTGGTCTGTGCTTACTCAGTGGAATGAATGTGCCCTGGTGGCAATTTTCAGAAAGGGTCTTTCTGAAGCCCTTAAGGATGGCATGGTGGGATTTCCCACGCCTGCTGGTCTGAATTAGTCTATGTCTTTGGCCATTCAGATCGATCGGCGCATGCGTGAGCGCAAAGCTGTGCACCATATGTCGGTATTCTCTGAGCATAGGCCTGAGCCTATGCAGTGTGATAGGTAGGTAAATTCAACCATCAGCACTCGGCTTGAAGGATGCACGCTCCAAAGTCCAAGGATCCAATCAGACCAGGAAAACTCAAAGAAAAAAAGAGAGCAGCATCCATCTCAGGTGAAAACGATTTCCAAAAAGGTGCTTTATTCTGCCATACAAAGTTACAACGTTTCGGCCAAGGTGGCCTTTGTCAAGTATACAAAGTATCAAAAGTGGCCATCTTAAATAGTGTGGAGCCCACATGGGCACCAATCACCATCGAGGGGCGGCCTTATAATAATAATAATAATAATAATAATTTTTATTTATATAGCGCCAACATATTCCGCAGCGCTTTACAAATTATAGAGGGGACTTGTACATACAATAGACATTACAGCATAACAGAAATACAGTTCAAAACAGATATCAAGAGGAGTGAGGGCCCTGCTCGTAAGCTTACAAACTATGAGGAAAAGGGGAGACACGAGAGGTGGATGGTAACAATTGCTATAGTTATTCGGACCAGCCATAGTGTAAGGCTTGGGTGTTCATGTAAAGCTGCATGAACCAGTTAATTAATTTTTTTTTTTTTTTTTTTAATATAGGCCACACAGGGATCGTTAGGTTAATGCATTGAGGCGGTAGGCCAGTCTGAACAAATGAGTTTTTAGGGCACGCTTAAAACTGTGGGGATTGGGGATTAATCGTATTTTCCTAGGTAGTGCATTCCAAAGAATCGGCGCAGCACGTGTAAAGTCTTGGAGACGGGAGTGCGAGGTTCTGATTATTGAGGATGCTAACCTGAGGTCATCAGCGGAGCGGAGGGCACGGGTAGGGTGGTAGACTGAGACCAGAGAGGAGATGTAGGGTGGTGCTGAGCCATGGAGTGCTTTGTGGATGAGGGTAGTAGTTTTGTACTGGATTCTTGAGTGGATGGGTAACCAGTGTAATGACTGGCACAAGGTAGAGGCATCGGTGTAACGGTTGGTGAGGAATATGATCCTGGCAGCAGCATTCAGGACAGATTGGAGCGGGGAGAGTTTGGTAAGAGGGAGGCCGATTAGTAGAGAGTTACAATAGTCCAGACGAGAATGAATAAGTGAAACAGTAAGAGTTTTTGCAGAGTCGAAAGTAAGAAAAGGGCGAATTCTAGAAATGTTTTTGAGATGCAGGTAAGAAGAGCGAGCCAGTGATCGGATGTGGGGGGTGAATGAAAGGTCAGAATCAAGGATGACCCCAAGGCAGCGGGCATGTTGCTTTGGAGTAATGGTGGAACCGCAAACGGAGATGGCAATGTCAGGCAAAGGTAGGTTAGTAGAGGGAGAAAACACGAGGAGTTCAGTTTTTGACAGGTTTAGTTTCAGATAGAGGGAGGACATGATGCTAGAGACAGCGGTAAGACAATCACTGGTGTTTTCTAATTAGGCAGGCGTGAGATCAGGAGAAGAAGTGTATAGTTGGGTGTCGTCAGCATAGAGATGGTACTGGAAGCCAAATCTACTGATTGTTTGTCCAATAGGGGCAGTATACAAAGAGAAGAGGAGGGGGCCTAGGACTGATCCTTGAGGAACCCCAACAGTAAGGGGAAGGTGAGAGGAGGAGGAACCAGCGAAACATACAGTGAAGGATCGGTCAGAGAGATAGGAGGAGAACCAGGAGAGAACGGTGTCCTTGAGGCCGATGGAGCGGAGCATAGTGAGGAGGAGCTGATGATCCACAGTATCAAATGCTGCAGAGAGATCCAAGAGAATTAGCATGGAGTAGTGACCATTAGATTTAGCTGTTAGTAGGTCATTAGAGACTTTAGTGAGGGCAGTTTCAGTAGAGTGTAAAGAGCGGAAACCAGATTGAAGAGGGTCGAGAAGAGAGTTATCTGAGAGATAGCGGGTAAGACGGGAGTGGACCAGGCGTTCGAGGAGTTTAGAGATGAAGGGAAGATTAGAGACAGGTCTATAATTAGCGGCACAGTTTTGGTCGAGGGATGGTTTTTTAAGTAATGGATGTATGATGGCATGCTTAAATGAGGAGGGAAAAATACCGGAAGTGAGGGAAAGGTTGAATATTTTTGTTAGGTGAGAGGTGACAGCCGGGGAAAGGGACTGGAGGAAATGTGACGGAATGGGGTCACTGGTGCAAGTGGTCGGGCGAGAAGATGCAAGGAGCCTGCTTACTTCTTCTTCTGTAACTGGTTCAAAGTCAGAGAGTGAACTAGATGCAGTGGGGGAGGGAGGACAGTGCATGGTATGAAGAGATTGGGAGATGATTTCCTGTCGAATATGGTCAATTTTTTCTTTGAAGTAATTGGCCAGATTGTCAGCACGGAGATCCGTGGTTGGGGCCTGCGCTCTTGGGTTGAGTAGGGACTGGAACGTGTCAAAGAGACGTTTAGGGTTATTGGACAGGGAGGTGATGAGGGTGTTGAAGTAGGTTTGTTTGGAGAGGTGAAGGGCAGAATTGTATGTCTTTAGCATGAACTTATAATGGATGAAATCTTCGGGTAGATTAGATTTTCTCCACAGACGTTCTGCGCACCTGGAGCACCGCTGCAGGAAACGTGTTTGCAGCGTGTGCCACGGTTGTTGCCGTCTGTGCCGAGTTGTTTTAATCTACATACAAATAAAATATGTGCACAAATAATAAACATCATAACGTCCTAAGAACAATAACAAATCCTCCTCAATAATAAACACAATGGTTGACATAGAAAATCACAGATCTGGGTATAATATATTTACACAGCCCAGTAACTGTTTTTGTTGTTCCGTTGTCATGGCATAGATCCACTCAATCATCGGATCTTCATAGAGCACAACCCCTTTCTTCTCCAATCGCTGTGCTTCAAAGAAAAGGCGCACAATGTACAGTCACCCAATCAGCTAACTCGCGCTGGAAGGTGTGTCACCCACCCTAAGACGCCGGCGCGTGCGCACAGAAAGCACCGCGCCGCCGGTCACATGACCGTCCCACGGCGCCGCCCAGCACGCCGCGCCCGGCGTCATACACCTAGCGCCGGCAACTGAAAGAAGCAGACGCAGCGCGGCGTAAGAGGGTTGGCATGGAGACACCATAGCGTACAGACGCCAGGGACTCCAGCCCGCCCCCACGCCACACCACGCATGCGTCAACAGTGACGACGCAAGCATAGCTAAATCCATAGCAATTATGTATTTACTGCGGAGAGATTAGAGCTGATTTAACAAACAAGGAACACAGGGAGGAGAGGAAGAAGAAAAGGGGGACGGGAAAAAGGGCATAAAAAAACCCCAATTTCTAGGGCGATCACAAAATGCCAGATAATATAATACAAACAACCTCCGTCTGTTCCCCAGGTATCAAATCATCGACCCACTATAGGAAGAAAAAAGAAGAAAAAACATATTACAACAAAATCATAAAAAAACAGATAACCACATAATTAAAAATACACAGAGGGGGAGTATACGCTCCCAATGAGTAGGGGGGACACTTATTAGCATATCATTGGAACTCAATTTATAGACCATACAATGTCTTAAATAGCTGGATAATGAAGGTTATGACACACAAATCTGTAGATTATAATCTACATTCAACCCACTGGGCTGTAGTTTCTCCAATACTGAGATCCACCTCAACTCTTTTTGCTTCAGTTTAAGTGTCCTATCGCCACCCCTCCTCAATACAGGAACCCCGTCTATGACCCTAAAACGTAGCTGATTGATTGAATGACGACATTCACTAAAGTGTTTGGGAATTGGTAAATCCAATACATTAGCCCGTATTGTACTTTTATGTTTACTTATTCTCGTTCTTATCTCCTTCGTTGTTTCGCCCACGTACATGAGCCCGCATGGACACACTATCAGGTAAATAACAAATTTTGATAGACACGTATAACGTTCCTTAATCAAAAATTTTTTGCCAGTTCGAGGGTGACAAAAACTGTCTCCCTTAAGCATATTGCCACAACAGGCACAGTTGAGGCAGGGAAAGTTGCCCATACGTGGAGGGCAAAGAGTCCTCTGTATGGCAACCTTACCCGTCCCAACATCAGATCTAACCAATTGGTCTCTCAAATTTCGACCTCGTCTATATGAGAGAATAGGGCGTGAGACAAAATCTAGTACCTGGGGTAGACCCCTATGTAATAAACCCCAATGTTTGTTCAAGATATTGGCAATACTATTGCTAGCTGGGCAATAGGTAGAAACAAACGGCACTCGTTTCTGTTTCTCTTTAACATTATGGGTCTGTAACTCCTCACTGGTTAGTCTCATCGCCTTCTCTTTGTGATCCAACACTTTCGTCTTTGGATATCCTCTCCGTATAAACTTTTTACACATCTCATCGAGTCTTTTATCACATATTTCTGTATCCTTGACCACCCTACATACTCGAATCAATTGACTCCAGGGTAATGAATCCATCATGCGCCTTGGATGATAGCTTTCATATCGTAGGAGACTATTCCTATCCGTCGCCTTGGTAAACAAATCCGTCCATAGTCTCCCATTTTGTTTATAAACCATAGTGTCTAAAAATTGCACTCTATCCACCGAACACGTCATAGTAAATTTCAAGTCTGGATGAATAGAATTAAGTTCTGCCAAAAAGTCAAGGAGGCACTCATGGGTACCCTCCCATACACAAAAAATGTCATCGATGTAGCGCCACCAAGCCCGGACGTGCCGCCAGAAGATGGATCTGTACACATGTTGGTCCTCCAGTACCGCCATGTAGATGTTTGCATACGTGGGGGCCACATTGGACCCCATGGCGGTACCCCGTAGCTGCTGGTAGTAAACATCCCCGAAGAGAAAAAAATTTCTCCCGAGGATGAACTCCAGCAGCCTGAGGACCAACTGTGCACAATCCGGAGGCACGTCCGAGCCCGACAGCGCCACATCGACAGCATGTAAACCTCTCACGTGTTCAATGGATGTGTACAATGACACAATGTCAAAGGAAACCAAAAAAGTCGAATTGTCCACAGAGATAGTGCTAATTTTCTCTAAAAAGTCACCTGTGTCCCTGATATAGGAGCGAGCAGATATAGCAAAAACACGCAATACTTTATCTAGAAAGATGGAAACCTTATTGCACATGGATCCCCGGCCCGATACAATAGGGCGCCCGGGGGGATTTAATAAATCTTTATGTATCTTCGGCAACGTATACAGGACTGGGGTAATTGGCGCATTAACAAACAAATATTCAGACAGCTTCTGATCAATGAGTCCATTATTCAAGGACTCATCGATCAGAAGCTGCAACTCCCTCTGAAACACAGCAGTGGGATCGCATTCCAGTTTCTTATAAACAGCAGTATCAGATAATTGAGTCATAATCTCCGCCTTATATTTTACAGTGTCCATAATTACCACCGCACCGCCTTTATCGGCCGGTTTCACCGTAAGCATGGTATTACTTGAAAGACCATTTAAGGCCTGTCTTTCGGCAGTTGACAAGTTGTTAGATCCATTATTGCGAAACCTCCCCTTCAGTTTCTTTATATCCCTCTTCACCAGAGTAATATAGGATTCAACAAATTGATTCTTAATGTGGGGTTGAAAGGAACTCTTATTGTATAAACCAGCCCCTTTAAGTGTAAAACCCTCCACAACCACATCAGTGGATTCATCACTATTCTGGTGTGTCTCAGAAAAATAGGAAGTTAGCCGCAGTCTCCTATAGAAAGCAAACAAATCACATTCAATCTGAAACCAATCAGGGGAGTTCTTCGGACAGAAAGATAAACCTTTAGATAATACATTACGCTCAATATCTGACAACTGCACAGATGATATATTTACCACCAGTTCATAGTTACATAGTTACATAGTTATTAAGGTTGAAGGAAGACTATATGTCCATCTAGTTCAACCCATAGCCTAACCTAACATGTTGATCCAGAGGAAGGCAAAAAAACCCCATGTGCAAAGAGTAAGCTCCACATTGGGGAAAAAAATTCCTTCCCGACTCCACATACGGCAATCAGACTAGTTCCCTGGATCAACGCCCTATCAAGGAATCTAGTGTATATACCCTGTAACATTATACTTTTCCAGAAAGGTATCCAGTCCCCTCTTAAATTTAAGTAATGAATCACTCATTACAACATCATACGGCAGAGAGTTCCATAGTCTCACTGCTCTTACAGTAAAGAATCCGCGTCTGTTATTATGCTTAAACCTTTTTTCCTCCAACCGCAGAGGATGCCCCCTTGTCCCTGTTTCAGGTCTATGATTAAAAAGATCATCAGAAAGGTCTTTGTACTGTCCCCTCATATATTTATACATTAAAATAAGATCACCCCTTAGTCTTCGTTTTTCCAAACTAAATAGCCCCAAGTGTAATAACCTATCTTGGTATTGCAGACCCCCCAGTCCTCTAATAACCTTGGTCGCTCTTCTCTGCACCCGCTCCAGTTCAGCTATGTCTTTCTTAAACACCGGAGACCAGAACTGTGCACAGTATTCTAAGTGTGGTCGAACTAGTGACTTGTATAGAGGTAAAATTATATTCTCCTCATGAGCATCTATGCCTCTTTTAATGCATCCCATTATTTTATTTGCCTTTGTAGCAGCTGCCTGACACTGGCCACTGAATTTAAGTTTGTCATACACCCATACACCCAGGTCTTTTTCATTGACGGTTTTGCCCAGAGTTTTAGAATTAAGCACATAATTATACATCTTATTACTTCTACCCAAGTGCATGACCTTACATTTATCCCCATTAAAGCTCATTTGCCATTTATCAGCCCAAGCTTCTAGTTTACATAAATCATCCTGTAATATAAAATTGTCCTCCTCTGTATTGATTACCCTGCAGAGTTTAGTGTCATCTGCAAATATTGAAATTCTACTCTGAATGCCCCCTACAAGGTCATTAATAAATATGTTAAAAAGAAGAGGGCCCAATACTGACCCCTGTGGTACCCCACTGCTAACCGCTACCCAGTCCGAGTGTGCTCCATTAATAACCACCCTTTGTTTCCTATCCCTGAGCCAGCTCTCAACCCACTTGCACATATTTTCCCCTATCCCCATTATTCTCATTTTATGTATCAACCTTTTGTGTGGCACCGTATCAAAAGCTTTTGAAAAGTCCATATACACTACATCCACTGGGTTCCCTTGGTCCAATCTGGAACTTACCTCTTCATAGAAACTGATCAAATTAGTCTGACATGAACGGTCCCTAGTAAACCCGTGCTGATACTGGGTCATGAGGTTATTCCTCTTCAGATACTCCAGTATAGCATCCCTTAGAATGCCCTCCAGTATTTTACCCAGAGTAGAGGTTAAGCTTACTGGCCTATAATTTCCGAGTTCAGTTTTTGTCCCCTTTTTGAATATTGGCACCACATTTGCTATACGCCAGTCCTGTGGCACAGACCCTGTTATTATGGAGTCTTTAAAGATTAAAAATAATGGTCTATCAATGACTGTACTTAATTCCTGCAGTACTCGAGGGTGTATCCCATCCGGGCCCGGAGATTTGTCAATTTTAGTGATTTTTAGACGCCGCCGCACTTCCTGCTGGGTTAAGCAGGTGACATTTAATTGGGAATTTTTATCACTAGACATTTTGTCTGCCATGGGATTTTCTTGTGTAAATACTGATGAAAAAAAGTCATTTAGCATATTGGCTTTTTCCTCATCCTCATCCACCATCTCACCCAGACTATTTTTAAGGGGGCCAACACTATCATTTTTTAGTTTCTTACTATTTATGTAGTTAAAGAATATTTTAGGATTATTTTTACTCTCTCTGGCAATGAGTCTCTCTGTCTCAATCTTTGCTGCCTTGATTTGCTTTTTACAGAATTTATTTAATTTTCTGTATTTATTTAATGCCTCCTCACTACCTACTTCCTTTAATTCTCTAAATGCTTTCTTTTTGTCACTTATTGCGCCCCTTACAGCTCTATTTAGCCATATTGGTTTCCTCCTATTTCTAGTATGTTTATTCCCATACGGTATATACTGTGCACAGGTCCTATCCAGGATGCTAATAAACGTCTCCCATTTTCTTTGTGTATTTTTGTGTCTCAGGATATCGTCCCAGTTAATTGCACCAAGATCCTCTCTCATCCGTTGGAAATTTGCCCTCCTGAAGTTTAGTGTCCTTGTAACCCCTCTACTACACATCTTTTTAAAGGATACTTGAAAACTTATTATTTTGTGATCGCTATTTCCCAAGTGACCCCCAACCCTTATATTTGATATGCGGTCTGGCCTGTTGGTTAATATTAGGTCTAGCAGTGCCCCCCTTCTTGTTGGGTCCTGAACCAGTTGTGAAAGGTAATTGTCTCTCATAATTGTCAAAAACTGATTACCTTTGCTGGAACTGCAGGTTTCTATTCCCCAATCTATTTCAGGGTAGTTGAAGTCCCCCATAATAATGACTTCTCCTTGAGTCGCAGCTTCATCTATTTGCTTTACGAGGATATTCTCCATTGCTTCCATTATTTTTGGAGATTTATAACAAACCCCTATCAGTAATTTATTATTTTTTCCCCCTCCCCTTATCTCCACCCACAGGGATTCTACATTTTCTGTACATTCTACAGTTCATCATGGTTTAATTCTGTTTCCGTCGTCCGTCCATGTTCCGTGTCCTCATAGGGGACCGTTGAAATTTCCTCTGTCCTCTGTTCGTGCCGCCGTCTCTTATGTTTCCACCCACCTCTCCGATACCTCCTTTTACTGTTGTCGTAGCCGATTGATTGGCCCCTAAAAAACTTAAGGATGAAGAGGAAGCTCCCACATTAGAGTCATCTGTCGAATCAGATTCTGCTGTCGTGAAACCGAATCTCTGAGGATCCCTCTCCTGAGGTTTCCTTTTCCTTCTCTGTTGAAAGGGTCTAGATCTCCCACTATTGAATGATGATAGAGTACCAGGGTGCCATGAGAAAATACGGCCTGATTTGTAATCCTCCAAATCACGAAACCATTTTGTCCTTTTGGTTTTCTCAATATCATTTCTAAATTTAGTAAGATTTTCCTCCAATTTATTTTTATAGATTTCCAAATCTTGCACCGTCATCAGGCCAGTTAGTTGTTGCTCTAGATCTGCCACAGATATTCTGATCAACTCCATCTCCTTACGGAGAAACTCTATGTTCAGGAGCATTAGATCAAATGAATATTTGTTCGTGATTGACTCGAATTTATTGCAAAATTGAGCATTGTCCACCAAAAGAGTGGGACGTAAATGTGGACGCAGACCACGAGGAATCCTGCGGGCCTTATAATATTCCGTGAGTGTTGTCACGTGTAGCTCAAACGAGACCAACCTCCTTTTTTCACTCTCGTGTTTTTTACATATCATATCAGCAGTTGGTTTACTTAAAAAAGCATGATCATTAGAGGTGCCAGATAGGATCCGTATCGCATCCTCCTCCGTATAAGAAAAAGTTAAGGCAGCATCCAGTTCACCAACCTCTGGATTAATAACCGGCTCCATGGCCATAGTCCGGTGCACGTCGGTTCGGATCCAAACAGTCACAAGTAGGTAAATTCAACCATCAGCACTCGGCTTGAAGGATGCACGCTCCAAAGTCCAAGGATCCAATCAGACCAGGAAAACTCAAAGAAGAAAAGAGAGCAGCATCCATCTCAGGTGAAAACGATTTCCAAAAAGGTGCTTTATTCTGCCATACAAAGTTACAACGTTTCGGCCAAGGTGGCCTTTGTCAAGTATACAAAGTATCAAAAGTGGCCATCTTAAATAGTGTGGAGCCCACATGGGCACCAATCACCATCGAGGGGCGGCCTTTATTAAATCTACATACAAATAAAATATGTGCACAAATAATAAACATCATAACGTCCTAAGAACAATAACAAATCCTCCTCAATAATAAACACAATGGTTGACATAGAAAATCACAGATCGGGGTATAATATATTTACACAGCCCAGTAACTGTTTTTGTTGTTCCGTTGTCATGGCATAGATCCACCCCGTGGGACGGTCATGTGACCGGCGGCGCGGTGCTTTCTGTGCGCACGCGCCGGCGTCTTAGGGTGGGTGACACACCTTCCAGCGCGAGTTAGCTGATTGGGTGACTGTACATTGTGCGCCTTTTCTTTGAAGCACAGCGATTGGAGAAGAAAGGGGTTGTGCTCTATGAAGATCCGATGATTGGGTGGATCTATGCCATGACAACGGAACAACAAAAACAGTTACTGGGCTGTGTAAATATATTATACCCAGATCTGTGATTTTCTATGTCAACCATTGTGTTTATTATTGAGGAGGATTTGTTATTGTTCTTAGGACGTTATGATGTTTATTATTTGTGCACATATTTTATTTGTATGTAGATTTAATAAAGGCCGCCCCTCGATGGTGATTGGTGCCCATGTGGGCTCCACACTATTTAAGATGGCCACTTTTGATACTTTGTATACTTGACAAAGGCCACCTTGGCCGAAACGTTGTAACTTTGTATGGCAGAATAAAGCACCTTTTTGGAAATCGTTTTCACCTGAGATGGATGCTGCTCTCTTTTCTTCTTTATGCAGTGTGATAGGACTTTGTCCAGAGCTGAGCGGCAAGAACACAGACGTCGGAATGGGCTGTGTTTTTACTGTGGTGAATCCACTCATGCTATCTCCGATTGTCCTAAGTGCACTAAGCGGTTCGCTAGGTCTGCCACCATTGGTACGGTACAGTCTAAATTTCTTTTGTCCGTTACTCTGATTTGCTCTCTGTCGTCTTATTCTGTAATGGCATTTGTGGATTCAGGCGCTGCCCTGAATTTGATGGACTTGGAGTTTGCTAGGCGCTGTGGTTTTTTCTTGGAGCCCTTGCAGTATCCTATTCCATTGAGAGGAATTGATGCTACGCCTTTGGCCAAGAATAAGCCTCAGTACTGGACTCAATTGACCATGTGCATGGCTCCTGCACATCAGGAGGATATTCGCTTTTTGGTGTTGCATAATCTGCATGATGTGGTCGTTTTGGGGTTGCCATGGCTACAGGCCCTTAATCCAGTGTTGGATTGGAAATCTATGTCTGTGTCCAGCTGGGGTTGTCAGGGGGTACATGGTGATGTTCCATTGCTCTCAATTTCACCTTCCACTCCTTCTGAAGTCCCTGAGTTTTTATCAGATTACCGGGATGTATTTGAAGAGCCCAAATCTGGTGGCCTACCTCCTCATAGGGATTGCGACTGTGCTATTGATTTGATTCCTGGTAGTAAGTTTCCTAAGGGCCGTCTGTTTAATTTATCTGTGCCAGAGCACGCCGCTATGCGGAGTTATATAAAGGAATCCTTGGAGAAGGGTCATATTCGTCCGTCGTCGTCACCATTGGGAGCAGGGTTCTTTTTTGTGGCCAAGTAGGATGGTTCTTTGAGACCTTGTATTGATTACCGCCTTCTTAATAAAATCACAGTCAAATTTCAGTATCCTTTGCTGCTGCTGTCTGATTTATTTGCTCGGATTAAGGGGGCTAGTTGGTTCACCAAGATAGATCTTCATGGTGCATATAATCTTGTGCGAATTAAACAGGCTGATGAATGGAAGACGGCAATTAATACGCCCGAGGGCCATTTTGAGTACCTGGTTATGCCATTCGGGCTTTCTAATGCTCCATCTGTGTTTCAGTCCTTTATGCATGACATCTTCAGAGAGTACCTGGATAGATTCATGATTGTATATTTGGATGACATTTTGGTCTTTTCGGATGATTGGAAATCTCATGTGAAGCAGGTCAGAATGGTGTTCCAGGTCCTTCGTGCGAATTCCTTGTTTGTGAAGGGGTCAAAGTGTCTCTTTGGAGTTCAGAAGGTTTCATTTTTGGGTTTCATTTTTTCCCCTTCTACTATTGAGATGGACCCTGTTAAAGTTCAGGCCATTTACGATTGGACTCAGCCGACATCTGTGAAGAGCTTGCAGAAGTTCCTGGGCTTTGCTAATTTTTATCGTCGCTTCATCGCTAACTTTTCCAGTGTTGCTAAGCCATTGACTGATTTGACCAAGAAAGGTGCTGATGTGGTCAATTGGTCCTCTGCGGCTGTAGAGGCTTTTCAGGAGTTGAAGCGCCGTTTTGCTTCTGCCCCTGTGTTGTGCCAGCCAGATGTTTCGCTCCCTTTTAAGGTGGAGGTTGATGCTTCTGAAATTGGAGCAGGGTCTGTTTTGTCGCAAAGAAGTTCTGATGGCTCGGTGATGAAACCCTGTGCCTTCTTTTCTAGAAAATTCTCGCCTGCTGAGCGCAATTATGATGTGGGCAATCGAGAGTTGTTGGCCATGAAGTGGGCATTCGAGGAGTGGCGACATTGGCTTGAAGGAGCTAAACATCGCGTGGTGGTCTTGACGGATCACAAGAATTCAACTTATCTCGAGTCTGCCAAACGGTTGAATCCTAGACAGGCTCGATGGTCGCTCTTTTTCTACCGTTTTGATTTTGTGGTTTCATACCTTCCGGGATCTAAGAATGTGAAGGCTGACGCCCTGTCAAGGAGTTTTGTGCCTGACTCTCCGGGTGTTCCGGAGCCGGCAGGTATTCTTAAAGAAGGGGTAATTTTGTCTGCCATTTCCCCTGATTTGCGGCATGTGCTGCAAAAGTTTCAGGCTGATAGACCTGACCGTTGTCCTACGGAGAAACTGTTTGTCCCTGATAGATGGACTAGTAGAGTTATCTCGGAGATTCATTGTTCAGTATTGGCTGGTCATCCTGGAATCTTTGGTACCAGAGATTTGGTGGCTAGATCCTTTTGGTGGCCTTCTTTGTCACGGGATGTGCGTTCTTTTGTGCAGTCCTGTGGGATTTGTGCTCGGGCTAAGCCCTGCTGTTCTCGTGCCAGTGGGTTGCTTTTGCCCTTGCCGGTCCCGAAGAGGCCCTGGACGCATATTTCCATGGATTTTATTTCTGATCTCCGTTTCTCAAAAGATGTCGGTCATTTGGGTGGTTTGTGATCGCTTCTCTAAGATGGTCCATTTGGTACCCTTATCTAAACTGCCTTCCTCCTCTGATTTGGTGCCATTGTTTTTCCAGCATGTGGTTCATTTGCATGGCATTCCAGAGAACATCGTCTCGGACAGAGGTTCCCAGTTTGTTTCGAGGTTTTGGCGGTCCTTTTGCGCTAAGATGGGCATTGATTTGTCTTTTTCTTCGGCTTTCCATCTTCAGACTAATGGCCAAACCGAACGAACTAATCAGACTTTGGAGACATATCTGAGATGCTTTGTTTCTGCTGATCAGGATGATTGGGTGTCTTTCTTGCCTTTGGCTGAGTTCGCCCTTAATAATCGGGCCAGCTCGGCTAGTTTAGTTTCTCCTTTTTTCTGTAATTCTGGTTTCCATCCTCGTTTCTCTTCAGGGCAGGTTGAGCCTTCGGACTGTCCTGGTGTGGATGCGGTGGTGGACAGGTTGCAGCAGATTTGGACTCATGTGGTGGACAATTTGACATTGTCCCAGGAGAAGGCTCAACGTTTCGCTAACCGCCGGCGCTGTGTTGGTCCCCGACTTCGTGTTGGGGATTTGGTTTGGTTGTCATCTCGTCACATTCCTATGAAGGTTTCCTCTCCTAAGTTTAAGCCTCGTTTCATTGGACCATATAACATTTCTGAAGTTCTTAATCCTGTGTCATTTTGTTTGGATCTTCCAGCTTCTTTTGCCATCCATAATGTGTTCCATAGGTCGTTGTTGCGGAGATACGTGGCGCCTATGGTTCCCTCCGTTGATCCTCCTGCCCCGGTGTTGGTCGAGGGGGAGTTGGAGTATGTGGTGGAGAAGATTTTGGATTCTCGTGTTTCGAGACGGAAACCCCAGTACCTGGTCAAGTGGAAGGGTTATGGTCAGGAAGATAATTCCTGGGTTTTTGCCTCTGATGTTCATGCTGCCGATCTTGTTCGTGCCTTTCATTTGGCTCATCCTGATCGGCCTGGGGGCTCTGGTGAGGGTTCGGTGACCCCTCCTCAAGGGGGGGTACTGTTGTGAATTCTGTTGTCGAACTCCCTCCTGTGGTCGTGAATGGTACTTCGGCGAGTTCTGTCTATGGGCTCCCTCTGGTGGCTGTGAGTGAAGCTGCTGCTTCTGAGGTTCCTTACACAGGTGACGTGGTTTATCCTTTGGTTGACTGCTCTATTTAACTCCTCTCAGATCGTTACTCCATGCCAGCTGTCAATGTTTTTGCATTGGTTCAGTTCGCTCCTGGATCTCTCTGGTGACCTGCCTTCTCCTGCAGAAGCTAAGTTCCTGATAGTCATTATTTGTTCATTGTTTTCTTGTCCAGCTGGCTTTCATGATTTTGTCTTGCTAGCTGGAAGCTCTGGGATGCAGAGTGGCCCCTCCGCACCGTGAGTCGGTGCGGAGGTCTTTTTTGCACACTCTGCGTGGTCTTTTGTAGGTTTTTGTGCTGATCGCAAAGTTACATTTCCTATCCTCTGTCTATTTAGTAAGTCTGACCTCCCTTTGCTGAAACCTGTTTCATTTCTGCGTTTGTGACTTTCATCTTTACTCACAGTCAATATATGTGGGGGGCTTCCTTTACCTTTGGGGAATTTCTCTGAGGCAAGGTAGGCTTTATTTTCTATCTCTAGGGCTAGATAGTTCTTAGGCTGTGACGAGGCGCCTAGGTCTGGTCAGGAGCGCTCCACGGCTATTTTTAGTGTGTGTGATAGGATTAGGGCTTGCGGTCAGCAGAGCTCCCACATCCCAGAGCTCGTCCTGTATGAGGTTTAACTATCAGGTCATTCCGGGTGCTCCTAACCACCAGGTCATAACAGAGGACTATCCCGAATGCTCAGCAGGGAAGCACTACAACACACAGGCGCTAGTGGTAGGCCATGATTTCCACCTGCAAAGGGAACTCTGGATGTGCCTTCGGACCGGCCGGTCTCAGACAGCCCTGTTAACCATGCTCTGGATTGAGGATCCTGAAGTCTTCAGTAAAGAGGTAAAGAGACTGCAACCCAGTGTCCTCATTATTGACTGCACCTGACACCATCGCCATCTACATTACTGGGAAACCCTGGGGACACACTTCACCTGTGGGAAGGTATACCATCTAGCTGCCATTCCATCGCCCCAGTGGACCCCTAAGCAGCATCGGTCACCCTGACCGAATACCACAGGTGGCGTCACGAACCCTTGACAAACTATCATCACCCCTTTCATTGGGCGCCCCTTAGCAGGGTCACGGACCGGGTCCAGCCACCGTGACAACCCCAGAACTGAGACAGAGAGGACCGGTACCGAGTAACCTGTGGCCCTGTGTCTGGGGGCGCTCCACAAAGATAGACCTTTTTGGTGATAATTCTAAGCGGTATGTGTGGAGAAAACCAGGCACTGCTCATCACCTGCCCAATACAATCCCAACAGTGAAACATGTTGGAGGCATCATCATGCTATGGGGGTGTTTTTCAGCTGCAGGGATAGAACGACTGGTTGTCATTGAAGGAAACATGAATGCGGCCAAGTACAGAGATATCCTGGATGAAAACATCTTCCAGAGTGCTCTGGACCTCAGACTTGGCCGAAGGTTCACCTTCCAACAAGACAATGACCCTAACAACACAGTTAAAATAACAAAGGAGGCTTCAGAAGAACTCTGTGACCATTCTTGACTGGCGCAGCCAGAGCCCTGACCTAAACCCAACTGAGCATCTCCGGAGAGACCTGAAAATGGCGTCCACCAACGTTCCCCATCCAACATGATGGAACTGGAGAGGATCTGCAAGGAAGAATGGCAGAGGATCCCCAAATCCAGGGGTGAAAAACTTGTTGCATCATTCCCAAGAAGACTCATGGCTGCACTAGCTCAAAAGGTGCTCCTACTCAATACTGAGCAATGTCCATGTGAGATTTCAAGGTTTTTTTTTTTTTCAATTAATTTGCAAAAATTCCACATTTCTGTTTTTTTTTCAGTCAAGATGGGTGCAGAGTGTACATAAATGAGAAAAAAATGAACTTTTTTGAGTTTATGGCTGTAATGAAACAAAGAGTGAAAAATTTAAAGGGGTCTGAATGATTTCTGTACTCGCTGTACCTGTACTCACTCCTGCCTTGGTCTCCATTGCTGTCCAATTCCACAGCTCTGATCCGATGCTGTCCAGCCAATATTACTCCTGGTCTCTTCAGATGGGGAATGGGCGGCATGTTCACCACCGAGCTAATAGAGTGAATTTTAGTGTCACCACTCACCACTTCTCATGCTCCAGCCAGGCAGTTAATCACCGAGACTAGCCACGGGATCACTAGGAAGGTGGGCTCAGAGATCAATGAGCACATTAGGTGCTCCATGTAAATCTCTACTTGTCACTCTATTAATTACCAATAATAATTTTAAAAAATTGTGCCTAATATTCGATTGATCACCGCTTCTGACCTTTGTATTTAATCTGCTGGTTAACCGTTTGGATGTTCTTCTGGATTTGACCTATGAACTGCTTACTGTCTGTGCCAGACCTCCTGTGCTTCCAATAAGCTATCCCCTGTCTACACAATTGGTTCTGTTATTGTGATTGTATGGATCACTCTGGTTCTGATCCTGCTAACTTCTTATCCATCAACTTGAGCCACTGGTCAGCATCGACATCATGGGCACAACCGATCGGCTCATACAAAGGAGACCAGATGTCTGTAGAGGGTTGAAAGACTGAACATCAGGGAGGTGTGATGCTGTCTATAGTCAAGCCATGTTGCAGGGGCGTCAAGAAGTCTGGGGTCAAAGTGTACATCAAAGGCAGAGGGACTAGACGAAAGAGAAAACATGTCACAGTCTGAGCTCAGAAGTCCAAAATGGTGGCGGATCGAGATAAAGGGGCTAGACAAATGAATAGTCAAAGGCAAGTTACGAAGTCAGGCAGCAAAAGATCAGAACAGCAGAACACTGAAGCACAAGGCACGCACTCTACTGAGCAAAGCTTCAACTGGCAATGGTCAGACCATTGACAGCCAGCTAAATAACCGGTTAATCTCTCTGAAAGGTGACACCAAGAGCAAGTGCAGTGCCCCAGAGACCTGGTCGTTGCAGTAATGTCGCTCTGCTACTAAGGGGAGTGATGGTACGTCTGATGGCACTAAAGGAGTTCACCTGACCAGGTATCACAGTCACACACTACATTTCACACTCCGGCCACCAGGGGGAGCAAAAGGTTCTATTTATTAGGCCACTCCTCACACTTTGATAAAACTGGGGGTTGGATAGGAAGTTAGTGAGAAGCTGGCTGGGTTTTGTCCAGGCAACATCCCGTGGCAGGGGGTGTTGCGGGGAAGATTCAGAGGGGTCCCTGTCAGGCGTGGGAACCTGGCAGTGACTTAGCGACAAGGACAGATCGTTACAGAGCCGCGCCTGCACTACCTTGCGGCGGCATCTAAAGAAAGGACACGAAGCAAAGTATATTGTGGAGAAGTGAAAAACGAGATCAAAGCACAAAGGAGAATCAGAAGGAGTCATGCCCTGAGATCGGCAACATCCTACTGAGGCGCGTAGCCGGTGGCCAGAACGCCGAGGAAGTAACTGACTCCAAGCATTACTTCAAACAGAGGCAGGACAGTTGATTACAGGTTGGCTGTCTAACATACATCACCTAAGAAGACATAGGGGGCAAGCGTGGAGAGGGGCGTCTCTAGGGTCCCAGAATAGCTCCGAGCCTTCCCATCAAACGGGTGCGTCCTAGCCATAACAAACAGGGGGACGAAGCAGAACATCAGAATAGAAACGACAGTTGTGAGGACTATCCCGAATGCTCAGCAGGGAAGGACTGCAACACACAGGCGCTAGTTGGTAGGCACTGATTTCCACCTGCAAAGGGAACTCTGGATGTGCCTTCGGACCGGCCGGTCTCAGCCAGCCCTGTTAACAGTGCTCCGGATTGAGGATCCTGAAGTCACCAGTAAAGAGGTAAAGAGACTGCAACCCTGTGTCCTTGTTATTAACTGCGCCTCACACCATCGCCACCTACACCACTGGGAAGCCCTGGGGATCTACTTCACCTGTGGGAAGGTATACCATCTAGCTGCTATCACATCACCCCCAGTGGACCCCAAGCAGCGTCGGTCACTCTGACCGAATACCACAGGTGGCGTCTCAAACACCTAACAACTTTTACCACCCTTTCATTGGGTGCCCCTTAGCAGGGTCACGGACCGGGTCCAGCCACTGTGACAATCCTAGGACTGAGACAGAGAGGACTGGTACCGAGAGAACCTGTGGCCCTGTGTCTGGGGGCGCTCCAACTTGGCGTCACGAACAGGATCGTAGTTAAGCCTGAAGAATCAGGTCATGTGTGCCTTGGAACTGTGATTGAATTGTGCTTGAACTGTGATTTATTGCAAAGACTGTGTATTGCTATTTGCCGCCAAAAGTTCCCGCCAAACCCGCCGCCATTGCAGCGCCAGGAGGGGCGCAGGAGAAGAAGGGCATGGAAGTGGCCGTGAACAAGCTGAAGAGCGTGAACGACAATGGCCGCCCAGTCTTAATATCTCTGTACCTTGAGGACGTGTCCGTCAGCAGCCAAGATCCGCCTCGTGATCCTCAATGGTGGGCGGAGGCAAAAAAAACGAAACCGCCCACGAAGAAGAGAGCGGGAAAAGGACAAAGAGGGCAGCAGTCACGTGGAGGACGCCATAACAAGTTACCCAGAGCCGGAGTGTGGAGTCGAAGCCGGAGACTTCTCCAGCTACCCGGAGGAGCACCGTGGCAGAGCCTTCACTGCTGGCACCGATTCCTTGCAGCTTAGGATGGAGGAGCTGATCAACCAACTCCTGCAGCTGCAGGTGGAGGGCAAGTCTTTGTCTAAAGGGGCACCTGCAGAAAGTCCATCAGCGTTTGTGCCGCGAATGGAACCCCTGCTGACGCCATCGCAGAGCTCGCCATCGGCGGAGTCGGCCGACCCCGAGGACACTGTGGTGGCAGGTAAGGACGCCGATCCTGCCCCGGTGACTGAGGACCTGCTGTTGGGCCCGGTCGCAGCGCCACCTCCCTACGGCGCTCACCGCCTTCAGCGCTTTGACCCCTGGGACCAGGTCACGGGCATGTATCTGTTCCTAAAGGCCCCGATTGAGCCCACTACCCTGTCGGGTGGAGTCCACGCCGAGCAGACCGTATACCACTGGGTGAACCCCGGGCCAGATTTCATGGGGTTCCCCGGAGCCGAACAGCAGGAGGGGGAGAGAGTGGAGGTCCTCAGCTGGGAAACGTATCAGGCCCAACTAGCCCAGGAGTGGGAGGAGAAGGAGGCTGATTACCAGGCCAAGCGTCAGGCCTACGATCGGAAAGACCGGGCGGTCAAGGACAAGGCCCGCAAGGACCGTAGCACGAACCTGGCCCCGCAGAAGCAGGGCCAAGTGGTAGCCTTCCGACTCTGTGGAGGCTGGGGCTTCATTAAAGAACCGGGGCTATACGGGGAGGTGTTTGTCAACCGCCGGGATGTGGAGTCGCATCTCCTGGAGGGACACCCCGACCGAGATCTTTACCCGGGAGACATCGTCACGTACACCAGACACTTTGGGGAGAAGGGTTGGTTTGCCTTGGATGTACATATGAGGAAAGCTCCGGTAGTGCATCAGGCCACAGCGCCAGCTCAACCGTCTTCCGTTGCGGCAGTGTCTCCGTGCGGTCAGGCCTCTGCGGTTACCACAACCACCGTCATCATTCCGACAGGAACAATTGTCCGGGCCGCCACCTGCACCGTCACCACTACTACCACCGTGGTAGCCAGGGAGTCGACTGCCGTGACGACCGGAGCTCCAACTGCTCCTAAGCAAAGAACTGTGGGTACACAGACCCCCGTGTGGAGTGAGAGAGCCCCTTATGTGGCACCTGGTAGCTGCCAGTATCCAGCTGGCCTACCCCGACCGGTGCTACCCCCTGAGTTACAACAATAAACCTCGGAGAACCCAAACTGTACATAGTTAACTGTTTCCTGCTTTTGCTGCTTTAAACCCGTCTAGGGTTATTTCTTAAAGGGATCCCTTTGTTGACCCGGGATCCCTATTGTTTTACATTTTTCTACTTTGCACAAGTTTATCAATGTTAAAAGACTGCCGAATCATGGACGGTGAATGATTCACAAACTGTGTTGTATATAGTTTGCACCTTCTTAAAGGTGCCCTGTACTGGTTTTACAAAAGAAAGAAGACTTTGCGAAGAGACTGTTCCTGAATACAGCATAGAAGTTCTTGCTTTCCAAAGGACTTGCAGATAGAGAGAATCTGCACTACCTCAAAGAGACTTAGTTCCCTCTTAAAGGGAATGTTCACGTGTTGCACTTAAGTATAATTTTGCCTTAAGAAAGTTAAATTGTAATAGTGTTGAGACTTAGGAAATGTTAATAATGTTACTAGAGATTGAGGACAGGAAAAGTTGGAAGCCGAATTTCAACACAGTGAACCCGTAGGGGTTAGATAGTCCTCCTGAAAACCATAGAGAGATGGTTGATTGCGCTGATAGAAGAACAATGGCAGTAGGCCCAGACAAGGAGCTAGGCGGTCCTGCATTTGTTGAGTCAGAAAAATAAAGAAAAAGTTAAGTTTGCATTATAGTATTTTATAATAAGCCTTTAGTGGGTTTAGGCTATACGCCCTTAAAGGAGAAGTTAAATTATTGTTCAGAATTTGCGTTTAGTAGAATACCCGGTAGGGTACCAGAAGTTATTTATAGTCAGAGTGTTATTTAAAATATTTAACCTTGTTTTCGTTTGTAACGTTCAAGTGTTCTCACCTCCCATAAAGGGAAGCATTGTTATATTTATTTGTTCCTTGCATTTCAAAAATGTGCATGTCTTTTGCTAATATGTATTGTTGTTCTTCTTCCCAGTCCGGGAGTACTGGATTTAACCGGGGGGGGGGGGGGGGGAAAGTGCAGCACCCCAGAGACCTGGTCGTTGCAGTAATGTCGCTCTGCCACTAAGGGGAGTGATGGTACGTCTGATGGCACTAAAGGAGTTCAACCTGACCAGGTATCACAGTCACACACTACATTTCACTCTCCGGCCACCAGGGGGAGCAAAAGGTTCTATTTATTAGGCCACTCCTCACACTTTGATAAAACTGGGGGTTGGATAGGAAGTTAGTGAGAAGCTGGCTGGGTTTTGTCCAGGCAACATCCCGTGGCAGGGGGTGTTGCGGGGAAGATTCAGAGGGGTTCCTGTCAGGCGTGGAAACCTGGCAGTGACTTAGCGACAAGGACAGATCATTATAGAGCCGCACCTGCACTACCTTGCGGCGGCATCTAAAGGAAGGACACAAAGCGAAGTATATTGTGGAGAAGTGAGAAACGAGATCAAAGCACAAAGGAGAACCAGTAGGAGTCATGCCCCGACATCGGCAACATCCTACTGAGGCGCGTAGCCGGTGGCCAGAACGCCGAGGAAGTAACTGACTCCAAGCATTACTTCAAACAGAGGCAGGACAGTTGATTACAGGTTGGCTGTCTAACATACATCACCTAAGAATACATAGGGGGCAAGCGTGGAGAGGGGCATCTCTAGGGTCCCAGAATAGCTCCGAGCCTTCCCGTCATACGGGTGCGTCCTAGCCATAACAAACAGGGGGACGAAGCAGAACATCAGAATAGAAACGACAGTTGTGAGGACTATCCCGAATGCTCAGCAGGGAAGGACTGCAACACATAGACGCTAGTTGGTAGGCACTGATTTCCACCTGCAAAGGGAACTCTGGATGTGCCTTCGGACCGGCCGGTCTCAGCCAGCCCTGTTAACAGTGCTCCGGATTGAGGATCCTGAAGTCACCAGTAAAGAGGTAAAGAGACTGCAACCCTGTGTCCTCGTTATTAACTGCGCCTCACACCATCGCCACCTACACCACTGGGAAGCCCTGGGGATCTACTTCACCTGTGGGAAGGTATACCATCTAGCTGCTATCACATCACCCCCAGTGGACCCCAAGCAGCGTCGGTCACTCTGACCGAATACCACAGGTGGCGTCTCAAACACCTAACAACTTTTACCACCCTTTCATTGGGCGCCCCTTAGCAGGGTCACGGACCGGGTCCAACCACCGTGACAATCCTAGGACTGACACAGACAGAGACAGAGACATGTACCGAGAGAACCTGTGGCCCTGTGTCTGGGGGCGCTCCAGAAGCCCAGCAGATCCGGCCTGATTGTGCTGCTGGTCACTCCTAAATTAGCATGGGGACAGTCAGTATGTCCCACTCACTGAAGGCTGGGTAATCCTATACACAATACTAACAGTCCAGCGCCCCCCTGTCGTCTATTGGGTAGCAGAGCTGTCATTCACTGCATCCCTAGAACACAGTGAGCGGCTAATTCGTGACAGAGGCTTTGGGACCTGTTAGGCAGAGCGGCTGGTGCAAAGTCTTGATGAATTACCTGACAGAAGTGAATGGAGAGGAGATCATGCGGATTACTGCTCCATTCATCAAGGATTTTGCAGGCTCTGTTCTAGGGGTTGGTTCTGATTCTCTTCCACTGATAGATTTATTATTTATCCCATTAGAAACCCCTTTAACAACAGCAAGTAGGGGATCAAATGTTCCAGATTTATATTTCCTTTTCCACCCAATTTTGATTCTACTTCAGGATTTGGCTCCAAAAACTACATTAAAAATATGTGTGTGACCTTAAGCCTTTTCTCAATGCACAAGTGGGATGAGTCAGTGTCAGCACTGAGAACGCGACAATAGAAGTTACCAGGAGACTTCATACTATTTACTGCGCTTTGGCCAGTAAAGACTTAATGGAAACATTTCGTGCATAGAAATTTCCTGGTTTTCTGCATTGGGTAATAATTGGTTATAAATCTCCTTCTGTCTTCATTACATCGAATAGAACTTTCCTCAGCTGCACTTCCTGTTCTTCTCCGAGCATCAACTTAAACACTAAAGTTAATGATTATGGACTAACTATTATAAACGAGTCCATCCCACTACAATCTTTCAAGAGATCATAAAAATTGTGTTGTGAAATTGCTGCCATTCACGTAGATGTAGCATCAAACTTCCCGGTCATTTAAAAGCTACAGAAACATTTGCCCAGATTTTTTTATTTTTCTTGAATTTTAGAAAATGTTGAATTCTCCAAAAATTTAATTTTTTGCAATTCACTTCTTGTGAATTCAGTAAAGTTAGGTGGCCAACATCTTGCTGAATTCTAGTGAGCAAAATAATGAAAAACATGATCAAATAATCACCTCACTGCACTATCTAGTGCTTGGTGCTTCATCTCAGGTCGACTTCAACAGTCTTCATTTGGCACCAGGTTTACGATACTAAGTAGACCTCAAACATCATGACGCATCTCAGACATCATGGCGCTTGTCACTGGAGGCATACTCATGATGCATGCTGTCTCAGACGTTGACTATGCCTCATGATATCTGAGACGTATCTTGCATCAGAAGCATGACACCTTGTGAAGATGGTGGAAGAAGGTGCGACACGAGCTGTTGGCCACCAGATGGCTGGCTGTGGCAGGACAGCTAAGTGGTGTTGGGTACAATACTGAATGAAGGAGTTTGATAAATAAAAATGAAAAGAGGAAATATGTTAGACCTGTCTAACAAAGATGGGTTTGAACGAAATCTTAAAGCTAGATGTTAGGATTTTTTCTGATTTCCATGGGAAGAGCATTCGACAATCTCTGAAATCATTCATTTACATCCAGAGGATAAACCTGGATTAGTGTTTGTTAGTTATAAAAGGAGAACTTCCAAAACCTAAATGGATTTGAGACCAGGAGGTTTGGCACTGCGACATAAAAGCTGAGGACAGGACCACAAGATAGCTCATGAGTCAGGTCAGGTCTTTCTTCGATATGGAAATTCCTTAGTTTGTTTTTAGCTACCTCAGTTTGAGAGTTTTGTCTCCTGTGGAAATCCCTTCTTATTTTTCTGCTGTAATCTAGAGAGGGACCTGGCAAACAAGTTTTTAATTTTCTTGCAGCCCCACAAGAAATTCAAACTTTGACCGGCTGGAACAAACATTTCTCATAAATGTAAAACCAGTTATGGAAATGTTCTTGGCGGGGTGGAGGAGCACCCTTAACCTACTGCACATTGTGTAATATGAGTACAAACCACTTACACCTTCTCCTCACACTTGAAGAAGTTTTTGGGTTGAAACAACTTTTTGGCAATTTTAATGTATACAATGGGTACAGAAAGTATTCAGACCCCTTTAAATTTGTCACTCTTTGTTTCATTGCAGCCATTTGATCAATTCAAAAAAGTTCATTTTTTTCTCATTAATGTGCACTCTACACCCCCATCTTGACTGAAAAAAACAAATGTAGTAATTTTTGCAAATTTATTAAAAAAGAAAAACTGAAATATCACATGGTCATAATAAGTATTCAGACCCTTGGCTCAGTATTGAGTAGAAGCACCTTTTGAGCTAGCACAGCCATGAGTCTTCTTGGGAATGATGCAGCAAGTTCTACACACCTGGATTTGGGGATCCTCGGCCATTCTTTCTTGGAGATCCTCTCCAGTTCTGTCAGGTTGGATGGTGAATGTTGGTGGACGCCATTTTCAGGTCTCTCCAGAGATGCTCAGTTGGGTTTAGGTCAGGGCTCTGGCTGGGCCAGTCAGGAATGGTCACAGAGTTGTTCTGAAGCCGCTCCTTTGTTATTTTAGCTGCGTGCTTAGGGTCATTGTCTTGTTGGAAGGTGAACCTTCGGCCAAGTCTGAGGTCCAGAGCACTCTGGAAGAGGTTTTCATCCAGGATATCTCTGTTCTTGGCTGCATGCATGGTTCCTTCAATGACAACCAGTCGTCCTGTCCCTGCAGCTGAAAAACACCCCCATAGCATGATGCTGCCACCACCATGTTTCACTGTTGGGATTGTATTGGGCAGGTGATGAGCAGTGCCTGGTTTTCTCCACATATACCGCTTAGAATTATCACCAAAAAGGTCTATCTTCGTCTCATCAGACCAGAGAATCTTATTTCTCATAGTCTGGGAGTCCTTCATGTGTTTTTAGCAAACTCTATGCGGCTTTCATATGTCTTAAACTGAGGAGAGGCTTTCGTTGGGCCACTCTGCCATGAAGACCCAACTGGTGGAGGGCTGCAGTGACAGTTGACGTTGTGGAACTTTCTCCTATCTCCCTACTGCATCTCTGGAGCTCAGCCACACTGATCTCGGAGTTCTTCTTTACCTCTCTCACCAAGGCTCTTCTCCCACAATTGCTCAGTTTGACTGGACGGCCAGGTCTAGAAAGACTTCTGGTGGTCCCAAACTTCTTCCATTTAAGGATTATGGAGGCTGCTGTGCTCTTAGGAACCTTGAGCACTGCAGAAATTGTGTTGTAACCTTGGCCAGATCTGTGCCTTGCCACAATTCTGTCTCTGAGCTCCTTGGCCAGTTCCTTTGACCTCATGATTCTCATTTGGTCTGACATGCACTGTGAGCTGTGAGGTCTTATATAGACAGGTGTGCGCCTTTCCAAATCAAGTCCTATCAGTTTAATTAAACAAAGCTGGACTCCAATGAAGGTGTAGAACCATCTCACGGAGAATCAGAAGGGGTCTGAATACTTTCCGTCCCCCCTGTAATTGAGAAATAGAAAAACAAGTTCAAGAAATAATAGGTTTTAAAAAGGAACCTAATAAAAAAGACCAATCGACTTATTATTATTGAGGTTTTAATTGACAGTTCCTTTCTAGCGTTACTACGGTCTACGGCACTCGGGCTCATTGCCATGCAGATTTGGAAAACTTTATGGCAAATCAGACTTTAAATGAGTTGCAAAATAAGAAATCCACATAAGGTTTTGGGAAGGTTTTCGGAGCTTGCTGAACTCATCTTTCTTCCTGTGTGATGGTGAATGAACAGCTGCGGGATGTGACGGTGGAAATCAATTAAATGTGATTCATAATGGACTTTGGTGGGTTAAGGGAGGAGGCCGCAAGGATTCACTTTATAAACTTTATCCATTAGTCTACGGAATTTAAAGAGAACAAGACAAAACATATCCCGATTAAATAAATATTGGCAAAGGGGAAACTTCAAGCTCTAGGACTCGAATGCAATATCATAGAATCCTAGAATCCTGGAATGTTAGAGTTGGAAGGGACCTCCAGGGTCATCGTGTCCAACCACCGGCTCAAAGCAGGACTCACTAAAGCATCTCAAACAGATGTCTGTCCAGCCTCTGTTTGAAGACTTCCATTAACGGAGAGCTCACCACCTCTAGTGGCCGCCTGTTCCACTCATTGATCACCCTCACTGTCAAAAAGTTTTTTCTCATATCTAATCTGTATCTTCTTGCTATCTACCACAGAGACCCATTTATAATGGTGTCTTCATATGTGGGACATTTAGTGAAATTAGGTGCCTGCTACTACTGTACTTCTATAGTCCTGACAAGTCTTCTACAAATGTGTCTCTTTTGTCTCTACATATCCCAAGAGTTGGGCCAATGTCCTGCTCTGCCCTTATTCACATTGAGGTTGGCTGAGACAACGTAAGGGGTTGATACTAGAGACAGGCTAGGACCATGCTGATTTGGTAAACCTTGTCACAGTGGGATGGTGTTTATGCTTTTTTGAGCAAAATAACATTAACTAAGTCCCCTATGTTAATTTCATGTACTATTACTATTTACTTATTTACTTACTATACTTTTTATGCTCAATTTGTGTTTTGTTTTTTTCCGGGGGTTTATATCCCAAGTAGCGAGTGTTGAGCAAATAAAATTATTTTGTGATATTTTGTCAAGAGATGTTTCTGTTTTTTGTGGATCTTTACAGTGGCATGTAAAAGTTTGGGCACCACTGGTCAAAATTACTGTTATCGTGAACAGTTAAGCAAGTTGAAAATGAAAAGATCTTTAAATGGGCTAAAGTTAAAGATGACACATTTCCTTTGTATTTTAGGCAAAATATATACCGTATATATATTTTCATATTTTACATTTTAAAAATTGCTGAAAGGAAAATGGGCCGATGCAAAAGTTTGTGGACCGTTGAAGATTTGTGTGCTCAGATAACTTTAATCAAGTTTTCAGACCCTACTCTGTTAGGATTATTGCTTGTTCACTATTCTCATTAGGAAAGGTCAAGTGCTGCACATTTCCCATCTTCATAAAAACTCAGCCTGCTATACCCTTCTGCAAGAAACGGCAGCTATTGGCTTTTCCTCAGTAGCTGCCTAGCACTCTGAAAATGAAAATGCTGAAGGCACACTAAGCAGGAGGAGGCTATAAGAAGATAGAAAAGCGTTTTCAGTTGTCCTTTCCTCAATTCGAAATGTAATTAAGAAATAGCTGCTACCAGGAACAGTGGAGGTCAAGATAAGTTCTGGAAGACCAAGCAAAATTTCAGTGAGAGCTGTTCATAGGATTGCTAGAGAGGCAAATCAGAATCCCCACTTAACTACAAAAGACCTTCAGAACGTTTTGGCAGACTCTGGAGTTCTGGTACATTGTTCTACTGTTCATAGACACCTGCACAAATATGGCCTTCATGGAAGAGTCATCAGAAGAAAACCTCTCCTGTTTCCTCATCATAAAATTCAGCATCATGAGTATGCAAAAGAACAAAGCCTGATGCATTTTGGAAACAAGTCCTGTTGACAGATGAGGGTAAAATAGAACTTTTTGGCCACAAAGATCAATGGTATGTGTGGAGCAAATAGGGCACAGAATTTCAGGAAAATATCATCGCACCCACCATTAGGCATGGGGGAGGATCAATCATGCTTCAGAGTTGTGTTGCAGCCAACGGCACGGGGAACATTTCACAGGTAGAGGGAAGAATGGATTCAATGACATTTCAGCAAGTTCTTGATGCAAACATAATAAAAAACTGAAGGTGAAAAGAGGAAGAGGAAGAGTATGGCTTCTACAAAAGGAAAATTATCCTAAACACACGTCAACGTCCACAATAGACGTCCTCAAAAGACGCAAGATGAAGGTTTTACAATGGCCCTCACATTACCTTGATCTGAACATCATTGAAAATTTGTGGCCAGATCTTAAAATAGCAGAGGATGCAAGATGACCCAGGAATCTCACAGAACTAGAAGAATTCTCCAAGGAAGAATGGATGAAAATCTCTAAAAAATGTCTGGCTATAAAAAGTGTTTACAAGCTGTGATACTTTCAACAGGCGGTGCTACTAGGTACTAAGCATGGAGGGTGCCCAAACTTTTGCATCGCCCCATTTTCTTTAAATGTAAAAGATGAAAATATATACATTTTTTTTGCCTAAAATACAAAGGAAATGTGTCATCTGTAACTTTAGGCCTTTTAGAGATAATTTAATCTTCAACTTGCTTAACTGTTCACAATAACAGTAATTTTGAACAGGGGTGCCGAAACTTTTACATCCAACTATATGTGGCCATCTAGTGGTTGTGATATGAATTGCAGCCAGCACATTTTCAGCTAATCGCATAGTTGGATCCCAAAGTGTATAGCGAACAACTAAAATGCAGCAAATGACAAATAGTAAGTTCCTCTCTACCATAAATTTTATTTTTCTAGTTTACCAGAATAGCAGAAGAATCTCTCAAAATTACAACACAAGACAACCCCCTTTGGAGGTGACGTTGGAGCAGTCACTTACCACTTGTGCCTATTTCTTATGGGATGATTCAAGGTTGCTCAGTGACTGTGCCGGAGTAATGTTAACAAGCGATATCTTGCATGTGTGTAGAGAGTGTACATGAGTGAGAATGACAATACGGCCATGTCTAACACTCTCCGTCTATAGGGTCCTGGTACCAACAAATGTTCCACTATTTCCTCTCTGACCTTAGTAACCCGGTACAGTAAGTCGCCACTCATCATAAAATAAGGAAATCTTGTGTCGGCCCCCAGCTCCTGTGCTATGCCATTTATAAAACAGTTGCATTATTGATCGCTTCTTTTAGAATTAGATCCCTATGTCGGGCGAATGCAAAATTTTCTCCGGTGACCCTTATCACAGGAATGTCAGCCTCGGGAAATACTGAAGATATACCATCGCACAGCTGGAAGTGGTTGTTTTGTTAAGGTTCAAAGAATTGTGATGAATAAATAAATGCTCACATGACAATTGAATAAACTAAAATGAATTTACTTAATAAAAGATAATAAATATAAACAGTCACTCAAAATAGCAAATAATCAATAAAGTCATAAGTCATATATTACATTGGAAATGGTAGGAGTCAAATCAGCCTCTCTCTCTCTCAGTGTCCTCGCTCATCCAAATCTGTGTCTCCCTGTCCCCCTGTGTCCCAGGCATACCTCATTTATATGTAAAGTCACTGTCCATGTGTACTGAAGCCTTCAGGCCAAATAGATAAGACCATCACCTGGCATCCCTCGGGGCTTAAGGTACCGTCACACTGAACGATATCGCTAGCGATCCGTGACGTTGCAGCGTCCTGGCTAGCGATATCGTTCAGTTTGACACACAGCAGCGATCAGAATCCTGCTGTGATGTCGTTGGTCGCTGCAGAAAGTCCAGAACTTTATTTAGTCGCTGGACTTCCTGCTGACATCGCTGAATCGGCGTGTGTGACGCCGATTCAGCGATGTCTTCGCTGGTAACCAGGGTAAACATCGGGTTACTAACCGCAGGGCCGCGCTTAGTAACCTGATGTTTACCCTGGTTACCAGCGTAAAAGTAAAAAAAACACTACATACCTACCTTCCGCTGTCTGTCCCTCGGCGCTCTGCTTCTCTGCCCTGTGTAAGCACAGTGGCCGGAAAGCAGAGCGGCCCTGCACTTAGTAACCCGATGTTTACCCTGGTTACCGGCATAGTTGGTCGCTGGAGAGCTGTCTGTGTGACAGCTCTCCAGCGACCAAACAGCGACGCTGCAGCGATCCGGATCGTTGTCGGTATCGCTGCAGCGTCGCTTAGTGTGACGGTACCTTTAACAAGTATCTGTCTAAATAACATTTACATGATACCATCTCATGGGAACAAGTCCATTTCATTGGTTTTCATCTTTGAAGATAAATGTCCTCTGTTTAAACTGACCATTTAAACAATTAACATGTGGCTGGACAAGTTTTCAATTAGCTTTCTGTGGACTCCATTGAAAAGTACATATCTAATATATAAAGCTGAATGTGTGTGTGGGTATGTATGTGTGTATGTCCGGGATTGGCATCTGCACCGTCGCAGCTACAGCCACAAAATTTTGCACAGTCACACATCTGGACCCCAAGAGCGTCATAGGCTATGTTGTGAGGCAAAATTTTAACCCCACGCATTCCAATTCACTAAACAATTTTGCCCCTATTTACATAATTGAGGAAAAAGAGAAAGGAAAAGTGTTCGAGGCAAATTGACAGATGCCAGATGTGAACAAGGGGGACTTAAAGAATGATAGCGATGGCGCCAAAGAGTTTATACCGTACAGTTGCTAAGGTGGGGCCCCAATATGGGATACTCACCACACACGGGGATATGAACACACACACAATATGCGCCATACACTACCACGTGCTTGAACACATATACCACCCTCAGCACACATTTCACCACACATACACCAACCTCGCCACATAAAAGTCGAAACACAAAAGTCGCCGCTCAAAAGTCGCCACGCGCAAAATTCGCCACATGCAATACTAGGCTCACGCAAAACCCGCCATACATGCGAAACTCACCTCATGGAAAACTCGCCACACGCAAAACTTGCACACGCGGAAAAATTGCCACATGCACAAAAGTTGCAACACATGCAAAAGTTGCCTCACACGAAACTTGCACATACTCAAAACGCACCACATATAAAAGCTCGCCACGCGCAAAACTCGCCATGCGCAAAACTTGCTGCACACAACTTGCTACCCTAACCTGTCACATGCAACTCGACACACAAAAAGACACAAAAGAGAGTAGTAAAACCAAAAACACTCAGTTTGAAAAAATGTTGCAGTAATCCGCAAGTGCTAGTAAAAGATGTAAAAAACAAGGTATTTGGTTGATACGTTTTTTGCAAAAAATGTATACCAAGCTGCTCTACCAATCTTCACGGTATACCCTTATCAGAGCAGTCCTAACTAATGTATGCAATCCCTATCTGATGTATTTAAAAACCTGATCATCTGTATATAACCTGTGTGAACAGGGTTCAGAGAGGAAAAATCCATGTGTGCATACAGGGTAGAACAGCTTTTGTGCAGATAGCCCAAGAGGAGTGGTGGAGCTCCCCAGTCTTGTAGACACAAGAGAACAATTATGGAAACAGGAACACATGGGCTACTTGCACAGTGAACAAGTCTGTATGATCATGTTCACACACCACCAAGAAACCTGAAGACACAAAAGAGAGTAGTAAAACCAAAAACACTCAGTTTGAAAAAATGTTGCAGTAATCCGCAAGTGCTAGTAAATGATGTAAAAAACAAGGTATTTGGTTGATACGTTTTTTGCAAAAAATGTATACTAAGCTGCTCTACCAATCTTCACGGTATACCCGTATCAGAGCAGTCCTAACTAATGTATGCAATCCCTATCTGATGTATTTAAAAACCTGATCATCTGTATATAACCTGTGTGAACAGGGTTCAGAGAGGAAAAATCCATGTGTGCATACAGGGTAGAACAGCTTTTGTGCAGATAGCCCAAGAGGAGTGGTGGAGCTCCCCAGTCTTGTAGACACAAGAGAATAATTATGGAAACAGGAACACATGGGCTACTTGCACAGTGAACAAGTCTGTATGATCATGTTCACACACCACCAAGAAACCTGAAGACACAAAAGAGAATAGTAAAACCAAAAACACTCAGTTTGAAAAAATGTTGCAGTAATCCGCAAGTGCTAGTAAAAGATGTAAAAAACAAGGTATTTGGTTGATACATTTTTTGCAAAAAATGTATACTAAGCTGCTCTACCAATCTTCACGGTATACCCTTATCAGAGCAGTCCTAACTAATGTATGCAATCCCTATCTGATGTATTTAAAAACCTGATCATCTGTATATAACCTGTGTGAACAGGGTTCAGAGAGGAAAAATCCATGTGTGCATACAGGGTAGAACAGCTTTTGTGCAGATAGCCCAAGAGGAGTGGTGGAGCTCCCCAGTCTTGTAGACACAAGAGAACAATTATGGAAACGGGAACACATGGGCTACTTGCACAGTGAACAAGTCTGTATGATCATGTTCACACACCACCAAGAAACCTGAAGACACAAAAGAGAGTAGTAAAACCAAAAACACTCGGTTTGAAAAAATGTTGCAGTAATCCGCAAGTGCTAGTAAAAGATGTAAAAAACAAGGTATTTGGTTGATACGTTTTTTGCAAAAAATGTATACTAAGCTGCTCTACCAATCTTCACGGTATACCCTTATCAGAGCAGTCCTAACTAATGTATGCAATCCCTATCTGATGTATTTAAAAACCTGATCATCTGTATATAACCTTTGTGAACAGGGTTCAGAGAGGAAAAATCCATGTGTGCATACAGGGTAGAACAGCTTTTGTGCAGATAGCCCAAGAGGAGTGGTGGAACTCCCCAGTCTTGTATACACAAGAGAACAATTATGGAAACAGGAACACATGGGCTACTTGCACAGTGAACAAGTCTGTATGATCATGTTCACACACCACCAAGAAACCTGAAGACACAAAAGAGAGTAGCCCATGTGTTCCTGTTTCCTGTTTCCTGTTCGACACACAAAAAGTTGCTACACGCATGTCGCCACACAAAACTCATCTCACAAAAGTCGTTACATGCATGTCGCCACACACAACTCAACACACACAACTTGACACATGAAACTCGCCCTAAAACACACAAAAGTCTGGTATTATCCTTCAAAAATAAAAATATGATTAATAAGCAGACAAACTACAAGAGCAACAAATGTACCATGTAGGAAATACGGCAGCTGTCAGTCACATGACCTGTCTATTATGTGTATGTGTGAGCTAATATATACTGCCAGGGGGGAGGGCTTCCTGTTGGCTGGGGATTTATCAGGCTGCCAATTTAGCTTACAAATCCTGAGGTAAAAATACTGACCAAATAACGTGTGAACGAGGTCTAATACAGGAGGAGATGACATACAGGTACATACTATATACAGGGGAGAGGACACACAGGTATATACAGTACTATATACAGGGGACATGACACACAGGTATATACTATATACAGGAGCAGATGACACACAGGTATATACTATATATAGGAGGAGATGACACACAGGTATATACTATATACAAGAGGAGATGACTTACAGGTATATACTATATACAGGAGGAGATTACATATAGGTATATACTATATACAGAAGGAGATGACACACATATACAATGCCTACAAGTAGTATTCAACCCCCTGCAGATTTAGCAGGTTTAATAAGATGCAAATAAGTTAGAGCCTTCAAACTTCAAACAAGAGCAGGATTTATTAACAGATGTATAAATCTTGCAAACCAAAAAGTTTTGTTGCTCAGTTAAATTTTTATAAATTTTAAACATAAAAGTGTGGGTCAATTATTATTCAACCCCTAGGTTTAATATTTTGTGGAATAACCGTTGTTTGCAATTACAGCTAATAATCGACTTTTATAAGACCTGATCAGGCTGGCACAGGTCTCTGGAGTTATCTTGGCCCACTCCTCCATGCAGATCTTCTCCAAGTTATCTAGGTTCTTTGGGTGTCTCATGTGGACTTTACTCTTGAGCTCCTTCCACAAGTTTTCAATTGGGTTAAGGTCAGGAGACTGACTAGGCCACTGCAACACCTTGATTTTTTGCCTCTTGAACCAGGCCTTAGTTTTCTTGGCTGTGTGCTTTGGGTCGTTGTCTTGTTGGAAGATGAAATGACGACCCATCTTAAGATCCTTGATGGAGGAGCGGAGGTTCTTGGCCAAAATCTCCAGGTAGGCCGTGCTATCCATCTTCCCATGGATGCGGACCAGATGGCCAGGCCCCTTGGCTGAGAAACAGCCCCACAGCATGATGCTGCCACCACCATGCTTGACTGTAGGGATGGTATTCTTGGGGTCGTATGCAGTGCCATCCAGTCTCCAAACGTCACGTGTGTGGTTGGCACCAAAGATCTCGATCTTGGTCTCATCAGACCAGAGAACCTTGAACCAGTCAGTCTCAGAGTCCTCCAAGTGATCATGAGCAAACTGTAGACGAGCCTTGACATGACGCTTTGAAAGTAAAGGTACCTTACGGGCTCGTCTGGAACGGAGACTATTATGAAAGGCAATTCAGTATCACAATGGACATGGAGGTCAGAGCACATACAGTGATCTGACAATAACCCAAAATAATAGAACGAGCTCTGAGACGTGGGAACTCTGCAGACCGCAATCCCTGATCCTCTCCAAACACAACTAGAGGCACCCGTGGATTGCGCCTAACGCTACCTATGCAACTCGGCACAGCCTGAGAAACTAACTAGCCTGAAGATAGAAAATATAAGCCTACCTTGCCTCAGAGAAATACCCCAAAGGAAAAGGCAGCCCCCCACATATAATGACTGTGAGTAAGATGAAAAGACAAACGTAGGGATGAAATAGATTCAGCAAAGTGAGGCCCGATATTCTAGACAGAGCGAGGATAGGAAAGATAACTTTGCGGTCTACACAAAACCCTAAAGAAAACCACGCAAAGGGGCAAAAAGACCCTCCGTACCGAACTAACGGCACGGAGGTACACCCTTTGCGTCCCAGAGCTTCCAGCAAAACAAATAGACAAGCTGGACAGAAAAAATAGCAACAAATAGCAAAGAAGCACTTAGCTATGCAGAGCAGCAGGCCACAGGAATGATCCAGAGAAACACAAGTCCAACACTGGAACATTGACAGGAAGCATGAATCAAAGCATTAGGTGGGGTTAAGTAGAGAAGCACCTAACGACCTCACCAGATCACCTGAGGGAGGAAACTCAGAAGCAGCAGTACCAGTTTCCTCCACAAACGGAAGCTCCCAGAGAGAATCAGCCGAAGTACCACTTGTGACCACAGGAGGGAGCTCTGCCACAGAATTCACAACAGTACCCCCCCCCTTGAGGAGGGGTCACCGAACCCTCACCAGAGCCCCCAGGCCGACCAGGATGAGCCACATGAAAGGCACGAACAAGATCGGGAGCATGGACATCAGAGGCAAAAACCCAGGAATTATCCTCCTGAGCATAACCCTTCCATTTAACCAGATACTGGAGTTTCCGTCTTGAAACACGAGAATCCAAAATCTTCTCCACAATATACTCCAATTCCCCCTCCACCAAAACCGGGGCAGGAGGGTCAACAGATGGAACCATAGGTGCCACGTATCTCCGCAACAATGACCTATGGAAGACGTTATGTATGAAAAAAGAATCTGGGTGGGTCAGACGAAAAGACATAGGATTAATAACCTCAGAAATCCTATAAGGACCAATGAAACAAGGTTTAAACTTCGGAGAGGAAACCTTCATAGGAATATGACGAGAAGATAACCAAACCAGATCCCCAACACGAAGTCGGGGACCCACACGGCGTCTGCGATTAGCGAAACGTTGAGCCTTCTCCTGGGACAAGGTCAAATTGTTCACTACATGAGTCCAAATCTGCTGCAACCTGTCCACCACAGTATCCACACCAGGACAGTCCGAAGACTCAACCTGTCCTGAAGAGAAACGAGGATGGAACCCAGAATTGCAGAAAAATGGCGAAACCAAGGTAGCCGAGCTGGCCCGATTATTAAGGGCGAACTCAGCCAAAGGCAAAAAGGACACCCAGTCATCCTGATCGGCAGAAACAAAGCATCTCAGATAGGTTTCCAAGGTCTGATTGGTTCGTTCGGTCTGGCCATTAGTCTGAGGATGAAAAGCCGAGGAAAAAGACAAGTCAATGCCCATCCTACCACAAAAGGCTCGCAAAACCTCGAAACAAACTGGGAACCTCTATCAGAAACGATATTCTCTGGAATGCCATGCAAACGAACCACATGCTGGAAGAACAATGGCACCAAATCAGAGGAGGAAGGCAATTTAGACAAGGGTACCAGATGGACCATCTTAGAAAAGCGATTACAGACCACCCAAATGACTGACATCTTTTGAGAGATGGGAAGATCTGAAATAAAATCCATAGAGATATGTGTCCAAGGTCTCTTCGGGACCGGCAAGGGCAAAAGCAACCCACTGGCACGAGAACAGCAGGGCTTAGCCCGAGCACAAATCCCACAGGACTGCACAAAAGAACGCACATCCCGCGACAGAGACGGCCACCAAAAGGATCTAGCCACTAACTCTCTGGTACCAAAGATTCCAGGGTGACCAGCCAACACCGAACAATGAACCTCAGAGATCACTTTATTTGTCCACCTATCCGGGACAAACAGTTTCTCCGCTGGACAACGATCAGGTTTATTAGCCTGAAATTTTTGCAGCACCCGCCGCAAATCAGGGGAGATGGCAGACACAATTACTCCTTCCTTGAGGATACCCGCCGGCTCAGATAAACCCGGAGAGTCGGGCACAAAACTCCTAGACAGAGCATCCGCCTTCACATTTTTAGAGCCCGGAAGGTACGAAATCACAAAGTCAAAACGGGCGAAAAACAGCGACCAACGAGCCTGTCTAGGATTCAAACGCTTAGCAGACTCGAGATAAGTCAGGTTCTTATGATCAGTCAATACCACCACGCGATGCTTAGCTCCCTCAAGCCAATGACGCCACTCCTCAAATGCCCACTTCATGGCCAGCAACTCTCGGTTACCCACATCATAATTCCGCTCAGCAGGCGAAAACTTCCTGGAAAAAAAAGCGCATGGTTTCATCACAGAACAATCAGAACCTCTCTGCGACAAAACAGCCCCTGCTCCAATCTCAGAAGCATCAACCTCGACCTGGAACGGAAGAGAAACATCAGGTTGACACAACACAGGGGCAGAAGAAAAACGACGCTTCAACTCTTGAAAAGCTTCCACAGCAGCAGAAGACCAATTGACCAAATCAGCACCCTTCTTGGTCAAATCGGTCAATGGTTTGGCAATACTAGAAAAATTGCAGATGAAGCGACAATAAAAATTAGCAAAGCCCAGGAACTTTTGCAGACTTTTCAGAGATGTCGGCTGAGTCCAATCATGGATGGCTTGGACCTTAACAGGATCCATCTCGATAGTAGAAGGGGAAAAGATGAACCCCAAAAATGAAACCTTCTGCACACCAAAGAGACACTTTGATCCCTTCACAAACAAAGAGTTAGCACGCAGGACCTGAAAAACCGTTCTGACCTGTTTCACATGAGACTCCCAATCATCCGAGAAGATCAAAATGTCATCCAAGTACACAATCAGGAATTTATCCAGGTACTCTCGGAAGATGTCATGCATAAAGGACTGAAACACTGATGGAGCATTGGCAAGTCCGAATGGCATCACTAGATACTCAAAATGACCCTCGGGCGTATTAAATGCAGTTTTCCATTCATCGCCTCGCCTGATTCGCACCAGATTATACGCACCACGAAGATCTATCTTGGTGAACCAACTAGCCCCCTTAATCCGAGCAAACAAATCAGATAACAAAGGCAAGGGGTACTGAAATTTAACAGTGATCTTATTAAGAAGGCGATAATCTATACAAGGTCTCAGCGAACCATCCTTTTTGGCTACAAAAAAGAACCCTGCTCCTAATGGCGACGATGACGGGCGAATATGCCCCTTCTCCAGGGATTCCTTCACATAACTGCGCATAGCGGTGTGCTCAGGCACGGATAAATTAAACAGTCGACCTTTTGGGAATTTACCACCAGGAATCAAATTGATAGCACAATCACAATCCTTATGCGGAGGTAGGGCATCGGACTTGGGCTCATCAAATACATCCCGGTAATCAGACAAGAACTCTGGAACCTCAGAAGGGGTGGATGACGAAATTGACAAAAATGGAACATCACCATGTACCCCCTGACAACCCCAGCTGGACACCAACATGGATTTCCAATCCAATACTGGATTATGGGCTTGTAGCCATGGCAACCCCAACACGACCACATCATGCAGATTATGCAACACCAGAAAGCGAATATCCTCCTGATGTGCAGGAGCCATGCACATGGTCAGCTGGGTCCAGTATTGAGGCTTATTCTTGGCCAAAGGCGTAGCATCAATACCTCTCAATGGAATAGGACACTGCAAGGGCTCCAAGAAAAACCCACAACGCTTAGCATATTCCAAGTCCATCAAATTCAGAGCAGCGCCTGAATCCACAAACGCCATGACAGAATATGATGACAAAGAGCAGATCAAGGTAACGGACAGAAGAAATTTTGACTGTACCGTACCAATGGTGGCAGACCTAGTGAACCGCTTAGTGCGCTTAGGACAATCAGAGATAGCATGAGTGGAATCACCACAGTAGAAACACAGCCCATTCAGACGTCTGTGTTCTTGCCGTTCAACTCTGGTCAAAGTCCTATCGCACTGCATAGGCTCAGGTTTAAGCTCAGGTAATACCGCCAAATGGTGCACAGATTTACGCTCACGCAAGCATCGACCGATCTGAATAGCCAAAGACATAGACTCATTCAAACCAGCAGGCATAGGAAATCCCACCATGACATCCTTAAGGGCTTCAGAGAGACCCTTTCTGAACATAGCTGCCAGCGCAGATTCATTCCATTGAGTGAGCACTGACCATTTTCTAAATTTCTGGCAATATACCTCTATCTCATCCTGACCCTGACAAAGAGCCAGCAAATTCTTTTCTGCCTGATCCACTGAATTAGGCTCATCGTACAGCAATCCGAGCGCCAGGAAAAACGCATTGATATTACTCAATGCAGGATCTCCTGGCGCAAGAGAAAATGCCCAGTCCTGAGGGTCGCCGCGCAAAAAAGAAATAATAATCAAAACCTGTTGAACTGGATCACCAGAGGAACGAGGTTTCAAGGCCAGAAATAACTTACAATTATTTTTGAAACTCAGAAACTTAGTTCTATCTCCAAAAAACAAATCAGGAATAGGAATTCTTGGTTCTAACATAGATTTCTGATCAATAGTGTCTTGAATCTTTTGTACTCTTGCCGAGAGCTGATCCACAAATGAAGACAGACTTCTAATGTCCAATGCTACACCTGTGTACTGAACCACCCAAATGTCTAGGGGAAAAAAAAGACAAAACACAAAGCCAAGAAAAAAAAATGGTCTCAGAACTTCTTTTTTCCCTCTATTGAGAATCATTAGTACTTTTGGCTTCCTGTACTGTTATGAAAGGCAATTCAGTATCACAATGGACATGGAGGTCAGAGCACATACAGTGATCTGACAATAACCCAAAATAATAGAACGAGCTCTGAGACGTGGGAACTCTGCAGACCGCAATCCCTGATCCTCTCCAAACACAACTAGAGGCAGCCGTGGATTGCGCCTAACGCTACCTATGCAACTCGGCACAGCCTGAGAAACTAACTAGCCTGAAGATAGAAAATATAAGCCTACCTTGCCTCAGAGAAATACCCCAAAGGAAAAGGCAGCCCCCCACATATAATGACTGTGAGTAAGATGAAAAGACAAACGTAGGGATGAAATAGATTCAGCAAAGTGAGGCCCGATATTCTAGACAGAGCGAGGATAGGAAAGATAACTTTGCGGTCTACACAAAACCCTAAAGAAAACCACGCAAAGGGGCAAAAAGACCCTCCGTACCGAACTAACGGCACGGAGGTACACCCTTTGCGTCCCAGAGCTTCCAGCAAAACAAATAGACAAGCTGGACAGAAAAAATAGCAACAAATAGCAAAGAAGCACTTAGCTATGCAGAGCAGCAGGCCACAGGAATGATCCAGAGAAACACAAGTCCAACACTGGAACATTGACAGGAAGCATGAATCAAAGCATTAGGTGGGGTTAAGTAGAGAAGCACCTAACGACCTCACCAGATCACCTGAGGGAGGAAACTCAGAAGCAGCAGTACCAGTTTCCTCCACAAACGAAAGCTCCCAGAGAGAATCAGCCGAAGTACCACTTGTGACCACAGAATTCACAACAGGAGACCATTGCGGTGGAGTACGTTACTTATGGTATTGACTGAAACCAATGTCCCCACTGCCATGAGATCTTCCCGGAGCTCCTTCCTTGTTGTCCTTGGGTTAGCCTTGACTCTTCGGACAAGCCTGGCCTCGGCACGGGAGGAAACTTTCAAAGGCTGTCCAGGCCGTGGAAGGCTAACAGTAGTTCCATAAGCCTTCCACTTCCGGATGATGCTCCCAACATTGGAGACAGGTAGGCCCAACTCCTTGGAAAGGGTTTTGTACCCCTTGCCAGCCTTGTGACCCTCCACGATCTTGTCTCTGATGGCCTTGGAATGCTCCTTTGTCTTTCCCATGTTGACCATGTATGAGTGCTGTTCACAAGTTTGGGGAGGGTCTTAAATAGTCAGAAAAGGCTGGAAAAAGAGATAATTAATCCAAACATGTGAAGCTCATTGTTCTTTGTGCCTGAACTACTTCTTAATACTTTAGGGGAACCAAACAGAATTCTGGTGGGTTGAGGGGTTGAATAATAAATGACCCTCTGAAAAGACTTTTCACAATTTTAAAAAAATAAATAAACAAAGAAATAACATTCTTTTTTGCTGCAGTGCATTTCACACTTCCAGGCTGATCTACAGTCCAAATGTCACAATGCCAAGTTAATTCCAAATGTGTAAACCTGCTAAATCTGCAGGGGGTTGAATACTACTTGTAGGCACTGTATACTATATACAAGAGGAGATGACAGACAGGTATATACTATATAAAAGAGGAGATGACACATAGGTATATAGAGGAGATGACATACAGCAGGTATATACTATATACAGGGGAGATGACATACAGGTATATACTACATACAGGAGGAGATGACATATAGGTATATACAATATACAGGAGGAGATGACATACAGCAGGTATATACTATTTACAGGGAGATGACATACAGGAGGTACAGGAGCCGGGGGCAGACACAAGATTTCCCCATTTTCTAATGAGCAGGGAGTTGTTGTACCGGGTCACGAAAATAAGGGAGGAGTTGGTAGAGCAGTTGGTAGTGCCGGGTCCATATAGACGGAAGGTGTTGGACATGGCCCATTCACACATCTTGGGTGGACACCTAGGGGTGGAAAAAATGCAGGAACGGGTTGTGCAGAGGTTCTATTGGCCTGGGTGTAACCGGGAAATAGTGAACTATTGCAGGTCCTGCCCTACATGTCAGCTAACTGCTCCCACTCCTCATTTCCGGAACCCCCTTGTGCCACTGCCCATTATTGAGGTGCCATTCGAGAGAATTGCCATGGACTTGGTCGGTCCCTTAGTTAAATCAGCCCGGGGCCATCAGTATATATTAGTCATCCTGGACTATGCCACACGCTATCCTGAGGCAATTCCCTTGAGAAATTCTTCTTCAAAGAGTATAGCTCGCGAGTTGGTCCATGTCTTTTCCCGGACAGGTCTGCCGAAGGAGATCCTGACTGACCAGGGGACACCTTTCATGAGCAAGGTGATGAGGGAACTATGCAAAGCCCTGAAAATCTCCCAGTTGAGGACCTCGGTGTACCATCCCCAGTCAGATGGCCTTGTTGAGAGATTTAACAAGACACTGAAGAGCATGCTGAGAAAAGCTATAGAGAAAGACGGTAGAGACTGGGATTGTCTCTTACCCTATTTGATGTTTTCCATTCGTGAAGTTCCACAGGCCTCCACAGGTTTCTCACCGTTTGAGCTTCTGTATGGCCGACATCCACGAGGACTCCTGGATATAGCCAAGGAAACCTGGGAAGCCGAAGTCACGCCCCACAGAAGCGTCATTGAGCATGTGGCCCTGATGCAGCAGAGGATTGCAAAGGTGATGCCTATCGTGAAAGAACACCTTCTCCAAGCACAAGAAGCTCAGGCCAGGGTCTACAACCGTTCTGCAAGAGTGAAGCAATTCAATCCGGGAGACCGAGTTCTTGTGTTAGTTCCGACAGTGGAAAGCAAGTTCTTGGCCAAATGGCAAGGGCCATATGAGGTTGTCGAGAAACTTGGTGAAGTAAACTATAAAATTCACCAACCAGGAAGACGGAAACCATTCCAAGTATACCATGTCAACCTTATCAAGCCGTGGCAAGATAGAGAGCCGACAGTAACTCCATCGTTGTTAAGCAACCCAGAAGATGAGGTTGGAGCGGTTACTATAGCGGAGACGCTATCGGAGTCCCAGAAACAGCAATGCCGGGAGTTACTCCAGAAAAACAGGGACCTGTTTTCCGAGTTGCCTGGGTACACGAAGGTCATAGAGCATGAGGTCCTGACAGAGCCCCATGTGCGCGTGAACGTGAAGCCCTATAGAATTCCTGAGGCCCGTCGAGAAATAGTCTCCAAGGAAGTGGAGCGTATGTTGAAGCTTGGAGTCATTGAGGAATCCAAGAGCGGTTGGTCGAGCCCAATTGTCCTGGTCCCAAAACCTGATGGGGAGTGGAGATTTTGCAACGACTATAGGAAGTTGAATGAGGTCTCCAAGTTCGACGCATATCCCATGCCCCGCGTTGATGAGCTCATCGAAAGGCTTGGGCCCGCCAGGTACATAACCACCTTGGATTTGCCGAAGGGGTATTGGCAGATCCCCATGGCACAGGAAGCCAAGGAGAAGACGGCGTTTTCTACACCAGATGGATGCTTCCAGTATGTCCGGATGCCATTTGGCCTACAGGGAGCTCCGGCCACCTTCCAAAGGGCTATGGATAGAGTCCTTGCACCCCACAAGGCATACGCTGCTGCGTACCTAGATGATATCGTCATCTTTAGCCCGGACTGGGAGAGTCATCTGGAGAAAGTCCAAGCGGTGTTTGATGCTATAAGAGAGGCCGGATTTACAATAAACCCGAAGAAGTGTGCATTGGGTAAAGAAGAAGCTAAGTACCTTGGATACATAGTGGGTCATGGAGAAATAAAACCCCAAATCAGTAAAGTGGAGGCAATTCAAACATGGCCAAAACCAGTTTCCAAGAAGCAAGTTAAAGCCTTCCTGGGAATCGTGGGATATTACAGGAGGTTCATCCCAAACTTCGCCACAATGGCGGCGCCTCTGACTGACCTGCTAAAAGGGACAAAATCAGTAATGGTTAAGTGGTCCGAAGAAACAGATTCAGCCCTCCAAGACATGAAAGAGGCTTTATGTAAGCAACCCGTTCTGATGGCCCCAAACTTCAAGAAAGAGTTTATTCTTCAGACAGATGCCTCAGATGTTGGGGTGGGAGCAGTCCTTTCCCAAGAACTACATGGAGAGGAGCATCCTGTTCTCTATCTGAGTAGGAAGCTGTCCTCGTCTGAAAAGAACTACTCAGTCGTTGAAAAGGAGTGCTTGGCCATAAAATGGGCAGTCGACACATTACGGTACTATTTGCTGGGACGTAAATTTAGACTGATATCCGACCATGCCCCACTTAGGTGGATGAGGGAAACGAAGGGTAGAAATGCTAGGGTCACCCGTTGGTTCTTAGCCCTGCAGGACTTCTGTTTCCATGTGGAACATAGGGCCGGAAAGCTGCACGGTAATGCTGATGCCCTGTCAAGAATCCCTTGTCTAGTGGGAGAAAGTGCCAAGCCCCACGGCTTTAGGCAGAGGGGGGAGGTATGTAGCGTGGCTAAAGGATGTCTAATCGATGGGAGATATGTGTCTTATAGATGGCTTGCTGCTGTGATGTAACCATGGCTACCTATATGTGTTTCAGGACCTGTGGTGATGTCACAACCACATGTCTGGTCATGTGATGGGTTCTGGGTGTGGTTAGACATATAAAAGAAAGCCTAATGCTTAACACAGGTAGATATGTGTGGAGGTGAAACCCTCCTGAGTGTGTTACGGCTTCAGGACTGAGCCGGATGAACTGGACACTTGTTTTTCTTTGCCTAAACCAAAGGCTATTTGCTTTCTGTTGTTTGCCACATGGTTTATGAAGCAATAAACCCAGTGAACTTTAAAGGAACACGTCTCCTGAGTGTCAGCCGTCGCAGCTGAGTGAGTGAAATCCTTACAATATATATATATATATATTAATAAAAAAACAATCAATATCTCTATCATTTGTATTAATTAATTTGAGTGTTGAAATCATTATAAAAATATATCACATACTACAAAGTGGTGCACAAGTAGGAACCCAACCCGTGAATAATATGAATATATGACTTGGCACTTAACTTTAGTTAGATATGAAGATTTTTAATGCAGTCCAGAAGAAATAAACAACATTTTGGTCCCCAACTGGACCTTCATCAGGTGCGTTGTTGCAATTGGGATTTCCACTATAGTACTAGCAAGTACTAAATGGGTGTACGACCCGAAAGAAACCCAATATGAGCCCAGGGATCATCGTATTGTGTTATAACCGGAGTCTGCGAAGATCCAGTGGTGATTCAATGGGCGGCAGGACAGTGTTCTCAACGCGGAATCCACCGCTTCATATCTAACTAACGTTGAGTGCCAAGTCATATATTCATAGCCTCAGGAAATACTACCTCCTTAGCTCCCATCATTACACAGAATGGAATCTCGACAGACTCTGGGGGTGGTCAGACTTCTTTAGGGTCAACCCGTCTCTTAGCTGTGCAATAGAGGTCTCCGCCCCTTCCCCACAAGTTCCAAAACAGCACAAAGCCCCAGCTTCTAATAATTGGCTGCAATAACTACTGGACCATGCCGACCTGATGGGACTCAGTGCCCCGGGCCATCTCAATGACCACTATGGCCACTGGATAGTCTTTAGCAGCTCCGTGAATGCAGCAAACACCCACCTTTTTCCCAAGGATCAATTGGAGAGGGAGTGTGTCACCAAACTCCCTGAGTCTTGCAGTTTAGTCATTTACTTTCCATTCACTTTTACAGCACAAGCTTGGGGCCCCTTGCTGTGTGGACAGTCCACACTGCAAGTTAGATAGGCATAGCATATACAACGGCGTCCCATGCAATGGTCAATATGCTCGGTGATCAGGGGGCAATCCGCAGCTATATGACCTGGGCCATGACATCTTCAGCAAATTACATCCCCAAATGAGACACTTGGCATGACCTCCGTTGCCCCCTTGGACTTTGGACATCCCACCCCCTTTTTAGCCTACTTCCCCTGATGGTAGCCCCAGTGTGAAATGAGCTCTCTCCCCAAGGAACTGTCGACCCCCTTTTGACCAAACCAAGTCATCTGCATTTCAGGGATCTCCATGGGCAACCCAAATCTGCATCAGGTTTGGAAAGAAATACATGAACCATTCCATTACAACTCACTCTACCATCTCTGCTGAGGTAGAGGATGAGGTGCAGCAGATCAAACATTTGGGAGTAAGGAGGTTTGTCATGGTGATATGCCCAGTGGTGGACCCATTGTGACTTGACAGACATTGTCACCCCCAAGCGTGCCAAAATTTCTGTTTTCAATTTTTCATATTCTTTGGCATCCTGTAAGGCTAAATCATAGTATGCCTTTTGTGGCTCCCCTGTTAAGAATAGTACCAGGACTTCAACCCACTGCTCTGGTGGGAGTTACATCGTCACCCGGGATAAATTTTTGCAAGGCTCTCCTCACCGCCTTCCACCATGCCATGAACCGCTTCTGTGAGCAATTCAATCTGCTGCTGCTGTTTTCAGTTCTGTTGCTGGGACAGCTTATTTGTCTCTTCTTTGTGTCAGTAGTTGCTGCTGTTGCTGGTGATGCTGCTGGGCTTTCACCAGGTGTTTAATCAGGTCCTCCATGCTGTCTGACATTGCTCCCTGGGTTATAGTCACCTTCACCTAAAATATGCAGTACTTCTGTAACTACTTCTGTAACAGTCACACATGTTCGCTGGGAACGCTACCGCACTTCTAACACCAAATGTATCAATGCTACTCACTTGGGAGCGGGATGAGGTATCACATAAACAGTTTCTATTTAAAAGTCCGACTGTTTCATTTCCGTCCTCATAAACCACATCACAGGAAACTCAAATACAGCCCTTATCTGGCACAAAGGAAAACATAAAACAACAAGTCCATAAAGTAGTGCTGCTTAGCCCACCTGGCTTAGAATTCAGCTTCTTAACCCCTTAATGACCACTGATACGCCTTTTAACGGTGGCAGTTAAGGGTACTAATTCCTCAGTGCTGCTTTTTAACTGCGCTGAGAAAAAAGTTATAGTGCCCCCCAGTGTCGGAAAATCTCCAGGGTCTCAGCTACCGGGGGTAGCTGAGATTATGTAGAACATGATATGGGTCATTTTTTTTACCATCCCCAGAGTTGCCATCGCCGTTATTCACCAAATAACGGTGACCGCAAAAAAAAGTCCGGTTTCCCATTTATTTCCCTCTCCTCTGATGTGATCTAGCACATCAGGCGAGAGAGAATTGGGGTCCTTCGAGACCCCCGGTACCTCCGGCACCGCCTGTATCCTCTGGTCCTGTCCCCCGGCCCTCGCCATCTTCTTTCATGGAGGTTTTTTTTTTTTCATTTTTCCATTATGGTTTGGGTTACGGCTAGGGTTAGGGTTATGGTTGGGGTAATAGCTAGGGTTAGGGTTGGGGCTAGAGTTAAGGTTGGGCTTAGAGCTAGGGTTAGGGATGGGCTAGGTGTTATGGACCTGGTGGTTAGGAGCACCCGGAACGACCTGATGGTTAAACTCACACAGGACAAGCTCTGGGAAGTGGGAGCTCTGCCGACCGCAACCCCTAATCCTATCACACAACTAGAAATAGCCGTGGAGCATACCTAACACGACCTAGACGCCTCTTCACAGCCTAAGAGCTAACTAGCCCTAAAGATAGAAAATAAAGCCTACCTTGCCTCAGAGAAATTCCCCAAAGGAAAAGGCAGCCCCCCACATATATTGACTGTGAGTTAAGATGAAAGTCACAAACACAGAAATGAAATAGGTTTCAGCAAAGGGAGGCCAGACTTACTAAACAGACTGAGGATAGGAAAGGTATCTTTGCGGTCAGCACAAAAAACTACAAAAGACCACGCAGAGTGTGCAAAAAGACCTCCGCACCAACTCACGGTGCGGAGATGCCACTCTGCATCCCAGAGCTTCCAGCTAGCAAGGCAAAATCATGATAGCCAACTGGACAAGGAAACAATGAACAAATAATAACTAGCAGGGACTTAGCTTCTGCTGGAGTAGACAGGTCACCAGAAAGATCCAAGAGCGAACTGAACCAGTACAAGAACATTGACAGCTGGCATGGAGTAACGATCTGAGTGGAGTTAAATAGAACAGCCAGCCAAAGAATAAACTACGTCACCTGTGGAAGGAACCTCAGAAGCAGCAGCTCCACTCACAGCCACCAGAGGGAGTCCAAGGACAGAACTCGCCGAAGTACCATTCATGACCACAGGAGGGAGTTCGAAAACAGAATTCACAACAGTACCCCCCCTTGAGGAGGGGTCACCGAACCCTCACCAGAGCCCCCAGGCCGATCAGGATGAGCCAAATGAAAGGCATAAACAAGATCGGCAGCATGAACATCAGAGGCAAAAACCCAGGAATTATCTTCCTGACCATAACCCATCCACTTGACCAGGTACTGGAGTTTCCGTCTCGAAATACGAGAATCCAAAATCTTCTCCACCACATACTCCAACTCCCCCTCGACCAACACCGGGGCAGGAGGATCAACGGAGGGAAACATAGGCGCCACGTTTCTCCGCAATAACGACCTATTGAACACATTATGGATGGCAAAAGAAGCTGGAAGGACCAAACGAAATGACACAGGATTGAGAACCTCAGAAATCTTATACGGACCAATGAAACGAGGCTTAAACTTAGGAGAGGAAACCTTCATAGGAACATGACGAGATGACAACCAAACCAAATCCCCAACACGAAGTCGGGGACCAACACAGCGCCGGCGGTTAGCGAAACGTTGAGCCTTCTCCTGGGACAATGTCAAATTGTCCACCACATGAGTCCAAATCTGCTGCAACCTGTCCACCACCGTATCCACACCAGGACAGTCCGAAGGCTCAACCTGCCCTGAAGAGAAACGAGGATGGAAACCAGAATTAGAGAAAAAAGGCGAAACCAAAGTAGCCGAGCTGGCCCGATTATTAAGGGCGAAGTCAGCCAAAGGCAAGAAGGACACCCAATCATCCTGATCAGCAGAAACAAAGCATCTCAGATATGTCTCCAAAGTCTGATTAGTTTGTTCGGTTTGGTCATTTGTCTGAGGATGGAAAGCCGAAGAAAAAGACAAATCAATGCCCATCTTAGCACAAAAGGACCGCCAAAACCTCGAAACAAACTGGGAACCTCTGTCCGAGACGATGTTCTCCAGAATGCCATGCAAACGAACCACATGCTGGAAAAACAATGGCACCAAATCAGAGGAGGAAGGCAATTTAGACAAGGGTACCAAATGAACCATCTTAGAGAAGCGATCACAAACCACCCAAATGACCGACATCCTTTGAGAGACAGGGAGATCTGAAATAAAATCCATGGAAATATGCGTCCAGGGCCTCTTCGGGACCGGCAAGGGCAAAAGCAACCCACTGGCACGAGAACAGCAGGGCTTAGCCCGAGCACAAGTCCCACAGGACTGCACAAAAGAACGCACATCCCGTGACAAAGAAGGCCACCAAAAGGATCTAGCCACCAAATCTCTGGTACCAAAGATTCCAGGATGACCCGCCAACACCGAACAATGAACCTCAGAGATAACTCTACTAGTCCATCTATCAGGGACAAACAGTTTCTCCGCTGGACGACGGTCAGGTCTATCAGCCTGAAACTTCTGCAGCACACGTCGCAAATCAGGGGAGATGGCAGACAAAATTACCCCCTCTTTGAGAATACCCGCCGGCTCAGGAACACCTGGAGAGTCAGGCACAAAACTCCTTGACAGGGCATCAGCCTTCACATTCTTAGAGCCCGGAAGGTACGAAACCACAAAATCAAAACGGGAGAAAAACAGCGACCATCGAGCCTGTCTAGGATTCAACCGTTTGGCAGACTCGAGATAAGTCAAATTCTTGTGATCCGTCAAGACCACCACACGATGCTTGGCTCCTTCAAGCCAATGTCGCCACTCCTCGAATGCCCACTTCATGGCCAACAACTCTCGATTGCCAGCATCATAATTGCGCTCAGCAGGCGAGAATTTTCTAGAAAAGAAGGCACATGGTTTCATCACCGAGCCATCAGAACTTCTTTGCGACAAAACAGCCCCTGCTCCAATCTCAGAAGCATCAACCTCAACCTGAAACGGGAGCGAAACATCTGGCTGGCACAACACAGGGGCAGAAGGAAAACGACGCTTCAACTCCTGAAAAGCCTCTACAGCCGCCGAGGACCAATTGACCACATCAGCACCTTTCTTGGTCAAATTAGTCAACGGTTTAGCAACACTAGAAAAATTAGCGATGAAGCAACAGTAAAAATTAGCAAAGCCCAGGAACTTCTGCAGGCTCTTCACAGATGTCGGCTGAGTCCAATCATAAATGGCCTGAACTTTAACAGGGTCCATCTCGATAGTAGAAGGGGAAAAAATGAAACCCAAAAATGAAACCTTCTGAACCCCAAAGAGACATTTCGACCCCTTCACAAACAAGGAATTCGCACGAAGGACCTGGAACACCATTCTGACCTGCTTCACATGAGACTCCCAATCATCCGAAAAGACCAAAATATCATCCAAATATACAATCATGAATCTATCCAGGTACTCTCGGAAGATGTCATGCATAAAGGACTGAAACACAGATGGAGCATTAGAAAGCCTGAATGGCATAACCAGGTACTCAAAATGGCCCTCGGGCGTATTAAATGCTGTTTTCCATTCATCGCCCTGTTTAATTCGCACAAGATTATACGCCCCTCGAAGATCTATCTTGGTGAACCAACTAGCCCCCTTAATCCGAGCAAACAAATCAGACAGCAGCGGCAAAGGGTATTGAAATTTGACTGTGATCTTATTAAGAAGGCGGTAATCAATACAAGGTCTCAAAGAGCTATCCTTCTTGGCCACAAAAAAGAACCCTGCTCCCTACGGTGATGATGACGGGCGAATATGACCTTTCTCCAAGGATTCCTTTATATAACTCCGCATAGCGGCGTGCTCTGGCACAGATAAATTAAACAGTCGGCCCTTAGGAAACTTACTACCAGGAATCAAATTAATAGCACAATCGCAATCCCTATGAGGAGGTAAGGCACCGGATTTGGGCTCTTCAAATACATCCCGGTAATCTGACAAAAACTCAGGGACTTCAGAAGGAGTGGAAGGCGAAATTGACAGCAATGGAACATCACCATGTACCCCCTGACAACCCCAGCCGGACACAGACATAGATTTCCAATCCAATACTGGATTATGGACCTGTAGCCATGGCAACCCCAAAACGACCACATCATGCAGATTATGCAACACCAAAAAGCAAATATCCTCCTGATGTGCAGGAGCCATGCACATGGTCAATTGATTCCAGTACTGAGGTTTATTCTTGGCCACAGGCGTAGCATCAATTGCTCTCAATGGAATAGGATACTGCAAGGGCTCCAAGAAAAAACCACAGCGCCTGGCAAACTCCAAATCCATCAAATTCAGGGCAGCACCTGAATCCACAAATGCCATAACAGAATAGGACGACAGAGAGCAAATCAGAGTAACGGACAAAGGAAATTTAGACTGTACCGTACCAATGGTGGCAGACCTAGCGAACCGCTTAGAGCGCTTAGGACAATCGGAGATAGCATGAGTGGAATCACCACAGTAAAAACACAGCCCATTCCGACGTCTGTGTTCTTGCCGTTCAGCTCTGGTCAAAGTCCTATCACACTGCATAGGCTCAGGCCTATGCTCAGAGAATACCGCCAAATGGTGCACAGCTTTGCGCTCATGCAAGCGCCGATCGATCTGAATGGCCAAGGACATAGACTCATTCAGACCAGCAGGCGTGGGAAATCCCACCATGACATCCTTAAGGGCTTCAGAAAGACCCTTTTTGAAAATTGCCGCCAGGGCACACTCATTCCACTGAGTAAGCACAGACCACTTTCTAAACTTCTGACAGTACACCTCCGCTTCATCCTGACCCTGACACAAAGCCAGCAAGATTTTCTCTGCCTGATCCACTGAATTTGGTTCATCATAAAGCAATCCAAGCGCCAGAAAAAAACGCATCTACATTACGCAATGCAGGATCTCCTGGCGCAAGGGAAAATGCCCAGTCTTGAGGGTCACCACGCAACAAAGAAATAATGATTTTTACTTGTTGAACGGGGTCACCAGAGGAGCGGGGTTTCAAAGCTAGAAACAGTTTACAATTATTTTTGAAATTCAGGAATTTAGATCTATCCCCAGAAAACAAATCAGGAATTGGAATTCTAGGCTCTAACATCGGATTCTGAACCACAAAATCTTGAATGTTTTGTACCCTTGCAGTGAGATGATCCACACAAGAGGACAGACCTTGAATGTCCATATCTACACCTGTGTCCTGAACCACCCAGATGTTAAGGGGAAAAGAAAGACACAAAACACAGCAGAGAAAAAAAATGGTCTCAGAACTTCTCTTATCCCTCTATTGAGATACATTAATACTTTGGGCCAGCTGTACTGTTATGGACCTGGTGGTTAGGAGCACCCGGAACGACCTGATGGTTGAACTCACACAGGACAAGCTCTGGGAAGTGGGAGCTGTTGTGGATTCTGTTTTTGGGCTCCCTCTGGTGGTTACAGATGGTACTGGGTGACTTGTGTTCTTTGCGGTCTCTGGTGTCCACCTGTTCTATCAGGATATGGGAGTTTCCTATTTAACCTGGCTTTCTTGTCATTTCCTCGCCGGCTATCAATGTAATCAGTGTGTCTTGTTACCTCTGCTTTCCGCTTCTGTATTCTTCAGGACAAGCTAAGTTTTTGATTTTCCTGTTCCACGTTTTGCTTTATTTTTGTTTTTGTCCAGCTTGCAGATATGTGATTCCTTGTTGCTGGTTGCTCTAGTGGGCTGATATTACTCCTCATGTTCCATGAGTTGGCACATGAGTTCAAGTAATTTCAGGATGGTTTTTTGTAGGGTTTTTCGCTGACCGCGCAGTTCACTTTTGTATCCTCTGCTATCTAGCTTTAGCGGGCCTCATTTTGCTGAATCTGTTTTCATAACTACGTATGTGCTTTCCTCTCATTTCACCGTCATTACATGTGGGGGGCTGCTATTTCTGTGGGGGGTTTCTCTGGAGGCAAGAGAGGTCTGTGTTTCTTCTAATAGGGGAAGTTAGTCCTTCGGCTGGCGCGAGACGTCTAGGAATCATCGTAGGTATGTTCCCCGGCTACTGCTAGTTGTGTGAATTAGGTTCAGGATCGCGGTCAGCTCAGTTTCCATCACCCTAGAGCTCGTTTTGTTTTTTGTGCTTGTCCTTTTGTGATCCCCTGCCATTGGGATCATGACAGTATAGCCGGCCTAAAATGTGGTAATCGTATTGGCTGAAGTAGGAGGAAAAGTAGTCTGAGGAAGTTTTTTTTTTTTTTTCTCTCCCCTCAGAGTTTGCTGCCTAGCCTTAATTGCAGCCTGGCTGCGTCTTACCTCCTCTTAATCCTTGAATGGCTCTGACCTCAGCTGTTTATCTTGGACGTCCAGAGTTTGGCTTCCAGCCTGAATAATCTTGCTGCTAAGGTTCAAAATATACAAGATTTTGTTGTACATGCTCCTATGTCTGAACCTAGAATTCCTATCCCAGAGTTTTTTTCTGGAGATAGATCTAGTTTTTTGAATTTTAGGAACAATTGCAAGTTGTTTCTTTCTTTGAAATCTCGCTCCTCTGGAGACCCTGCTCAGCAAGTCAAGATTGTAATATCTTTCCTGCGGGGTGACCCTCAGAATTGGGCATTTGCATTGGCACCAGGGGATCCTGCATTGCTTAATGTGGATGCGTTTTTTCTGGCATTGGGTTTGCTCTATGAGGAACCTAACCTAGAGATTCAGGCTGAAAAAGCTTTATTGGCTCTCTCTCAGGGGCAAGATGAAGCAGAAATATATTGTCAGAAATTTCGGAAATGGTCGGTGCTTACTCAGTGGAATGAGTGCGCCCTGGCTGCAAAATTCAGAGATGGCCTTTCTGAGGCCATTAAAGATGTTATGGTGGGGTTCCCTGCGCCTACAGGTCTGAATGAGTCTATGACTATGGCTATTCAGATTGATCGGCGTTTACGGGAGCGCAAACCTGTGCACCATTTGGCGGTGTCTTCTGAACAGGCACCTGAGACAATGCAATGTGATAGAATTCAGTCCAGAAGTGAACGGCAAAACTATAGGCGGAAAAATGGGTTGTGTTTTTATTGTGGTGATTCAGATCATGTTATATCAGCATGCTCTAAACGCACAAAAAAGGTTGATAAGTCTGTTGCCATTAGTACTTTACAGTCTAAGTTCATTCTGTCTGTGACTCTGATTTGTTCATTATCAGCCATTTCCGTCGATGCCTATGTGGATTCAGGCGCTGCCCTGAGTCTTATGGATTGGTCATTTGCCAACCGCTGTGGGTTTAGTCTGGAGCCTCTGGAAGTCCCTATTCCTTTGAAAGGAATTGACTCTACACCTTTGGCTATGAATAAACCTCAGTACTGGACACAAGTGACCATGTGTATGACTCCCGTTCATCAAGAGGTGATTCGCTTCCTGGTACTGTATAATTTACATGATGTCTTAGTGCTTGGTCTGCCATGGTTACAAACTCATAACCCAGTCTTGGACTGGAAAACGATGTCTGTGTTAAGCTGGGGATGTCAGGGGGTTCATGATGATGCACCTCCGATTTCTATCGCTTCATCTACTCCTTCTCAGGTTCCTGTATTTTTGTCTGATTATCGGGATGTTTTTGAGGAGCCTAAGCTCAATTTGCTTCCTCCTCACAGGGATTGCGATTGTGCTATAGATTTGATTCCTGGCAGTAAATTTCCTAAAGGTCGTTTGTTCAATCTGTCAGTTCCAGAGCATACTGCTATGCGGGATTATGTTAAGGAGTCCTTGGAAAAGGGACATATCCGTCCATCTTCGTCTCCTTTGGGAGCAGGTTTTTTTTTCGTGGCCAAAAAAGATGGTTCCTTGAGGCCTTGTATAGATTACCGTCTTTTGAATAAGATTACGGTCAAATATCAGTATCCTTTGCCATTGTTGACTGATTTGTTCGCTCGCATTAAGGGGGCTAAATGGTTCACTAAGATTGATCTTCGGGGTGCGTATAATCTTGTGCGGATAAAGCAGGGTGATGAGTGGAAAACCGCATTTAATACGCCTGAGGGCCATTTTGAGTATTTGGTGATGCCTTTTGGACTTTCTAATGCTCCTTCTGTCTTCCAGTCCTTTATGCACGATATTTTCCGTGAATATCTGGATATATTTATGATTGTGTATTTGGATGATGTTTTGGTTTTTTCTGATGACTGGGAGTCCCATGTTCAGCAGGTCAGGAAGGTGTTTCAGGTCCTGCGGGCCAATTCTTTGTTTGTAAAAGGTTCAAAGTGTCTCTTTGGAGTCCAGAAGATTTCTTTTTTGGGTTTTTTTTTTTCCCCTTCTACTATTGAGATGGATCCCGTCAAGGTTCAGGCTATTTGTGACTGGACGCAGCCTACATCTCTTAAGAGTCTACAGAAGTTCTTGGGCTTTGCTAATTTTTATCGTCGTTTCATAACTAATTTTTCTAGTGTTGTTAAGCCTTTGACGGATCTGACTAAGAAGGGTGCTGATGTTGCTGATTGGTCTCCTGCGGCTGTGGAGGCCTTTCAGGAACTTAAGCGCCGGTTTTCTTCTGCTCCTGTGTTGCGTCAGCCAGATGTTTCGCTTCCTTTTCAGGTTGAGGTTGATGCTTCCGAGATTGGAGCGGGGGCGGTTTTGTCACAGAGAAGCTCCGATTGCTCAGTGATGAAGCCATGTGCGTTCTTTTCTAGAAAGTTTTCGCCCACTGAGCGGAATTATGATGTTGGTAATCGGGAGCTTTTGGCCATGAAGTGGGCATTTGAGGAGTGGCGTCATTGGCTTGAGGGTGCTAGACATCGTGTGGTGGTCTTGACTGATCACAAAAATCTGATTTACGTTGAGTCTGCCAAGCGTCTGAATCCTAGACAGGCTCGTTGGTCACTGTTTTTCTCCCGTTTCGATTTTGTGGTTTCATACCTGCCAGGTTCAAAGAATGTGAAGGCGGATGCTCTTTCTAGGAGTTTTGTGCCTGACTCCCCTGGAAATTCTGAGCCCACTGGTATCCTTAGGGATGGGGTGATTTTGTCGGCTGTCTTCCCAGACTTGCGACGTGCTTTGCAGGAATTTCAGGCGGATAAACCTGATCGTTGTCCGCCTGAAAGACTGTTTGTTCCGGATAATTGGACCAGTAGAGTCATCTCCGAGGTCCATTCTTCTGCGTTGGCAGGTCATCCTGGAATATTTGGTACTAGAGACTTGGTGGCCAGGTCTTTTTGGTGGCCTTCCTTGTCGAGGGATGTGCGTTCTTTTGTGCAGTCTTGTGAAGTTTGCGCTCGGGCTAAGCCTTGCTGTTCTCGGGCCAGTGGATTGTTGTCACCTTTGCCTATCCCGAAGAGGCCTTGGACGCACATTTCCATGGACTTTATTTCGGATCTCCCTGTCTCTCAAAAAATGTCCGTCATCTGGGTTGTGTGTGACCGCTTTTCTAAGATGGTTCATCTGGTACCCTTGCCTAAGTTACCTTCCTCCTCTGAGTTGGTCCCTCTGTTTTTTCAGAACGTGGTTCGTTTGCATGGGATTCCGGAGAACATCGTTTCTGACAGGGGATCTCAGTTTGTGTCTAGATTTTGGCGGACGTTCTGTGCTAAGATGGGCATTGATTTGTCCTTTTCGTCTGCATTCCATCCTCAGACGAATGGCCAGACGGAACGAACTAATCAGACCTTGGAAACTTATTTAAGGTGTTTTGTTTCTGCTGATCAAGATGACTGGGTTACCTTTTTGCCGCTTGCCGAATTTGCCCTTAATAATCGGGCTAGTTCTGCTACCTTGGTTTCTCCTTTCTTTTGTAATTCGGGGTTTCATCCTCGTTTTCCTCTGGTCAGGTGGAGCCTTCTGATTGTCCTGGAGTGGACATGGTGGTGGATAGGTTGCATCAGATTTGGAGTCATGTGGTGGACAATTTGAAGTTGTCCCAGGAGAGGGCTCAGCAGTTAGCTAATCGCCGTCGCCGCGTGGGTCCTCGACTTCGTGTTGGGGACTTGGTGTGGTTGTCTTCTCGTTTTGTTCCTATGAAGGTCTCTTCTCCTAAGTTCAAGCCTCGGTTCATCGGTCCCTATAGGATCTTGGAAATTCTTAACCCTGTGTCGTTTCGTTTGGATCTCCCGGCATCGTTTGCTATTCATAATGTGTTCCATCGGTCGTTGTTGCGGAAGTATGAGGTACCTGTTGTTCCTTCGCTTGAGCCTCCTGTCCTGCTCCGGTGCTGGTGGAGGGAGAATTGGAGTATGTTGTGGAGAAGATCTTGGATTCTCGTGTTTCCAGACGGAAACTTCAATATTTGGTCAAGTGGAAGGGTTATGGTCAGGAGGATAATTCTTGGGTGGTTGCCTCTGATGTTCATGCTGCTGATTTGGTCCGTGCATTTCATAGGGCTCATCCTGGTCGCCCTGGTGGTTCTCGTGAGGGTTCGGTGACCCCTCCTCAAGGGGGGGGTACTGTTGTGGATTCTGTTTTTGGTCTCCCTCTGGTGGTTACAGATGGTACTGGGTGACTTGTGTTCTTTGCGGTCTCTGGTGTCCACCTGTTCTATCAGGATATGGGAGTTTCCTATTTAACCTGGCTTTCTTGTCATTTCCTCGCCGGCTATCAATGTAATCAGTGTGTCTTGTTACCTCTGCTTTCCGCTTCTGTATTCTTCAGGACAAGCTAAGTTTTTGATTTTCCTGTTCCACGTTTTGCTTTATTTTTGTTTTTGTCCAGCTTGCAGATATGTGATTCCTTGTTGCTGGTTGCTCTAGTGGGCTGATATTACTCCTCATGTTCCATGAGTTGGCACATGAGTTCAAGTAATTTCAGGATGGTTTTTTGTAGGGTTTTTCGCTGACCGCGCAGTTCACTTTTGTATCATCTGCTATCTAGCTTTAGCGGGCCTCATTTTGCTGAATCTGTTTTCATAACTACGTATGTGCTTTCCTCTCATTTCACCGTCATTACATGTGGGGGGCTGCTATTTCTGTGGGGGGTTTCTCTGGAGGCAAGAGAGGTCTGTGTTTCTTCTAATAGGGGAAGTTAGTCCTTCGGCTGGCGCGAGATGTCTAGGAATCATTGTAGGTACGTTCCCCGGCTACTGCTAGTTGTGTGAATTAGGTTCAGGATCACGGTCAGCTCAGTTTCCATCACCCTAGAGCTCGTTTTGTTTTTTGTGCTTGTCCTTTTGTGATCCCCTGCCATTGGGATCATGACAGGGAGCTCTGCCGACCGCAACCCCTAATCCTATCACACAACTAGAAATAGCCGTGGAGCGTACCTAACACGACCTAGACGCCTCTTCACAGCCTAAGAGCTAACTAGCCCTAAAGATAGAAAATAAAGCCTACCTTGCCTCAGAGAAATTCCCCAAAGGAAAAGGCAGCCCCCCACATATATTGACTGTGAGTTAAGATGAAAGTCACAAACACAGAAATGAAACAGGTTTCAGCAAAGGGAGGCCAGACTTACTAAACAGACTGAGGATAGGAAAGGTATCTTTGTGGTCAGCACAAAAAGCTACAAAAGACCACGCAGAGTGTGCAAAAAGACATCCACACCGACTCACGGTGCGGAGGTGCAACTCTGCATCCCAGAGCTTCCAGCTAGCAAGGCAAAATCATGATAGCCAACTGGACAAGGAAACAATGAACAAATAATAACTAGCAGGGACTTAGCTTCTGCTGGAGTAGACAGGTCACCAGAAAGATCCAAGAGCGAACTGAACCAGTACAAGAACATTGACAGCTGGCATGGAGTAATGATCTGAGTGGAGTTAAATAGAACAGCCAGCCAAAGAATAAACTACGTCACCTGTGGAAGGAACCTCAGAAGCAGCAGCTCCACTCACAGCCACCAGAGGGAGTCCATGGACAGAACTCGCCGAAGTACCATTCATGACCACAGGAGGGAGTTCGAAAACAGAATTCACAACAGCTAGGGTTAGGGTTGGGGCTAGTTTTAGAGTTGGGGCTAGGGTTAGGGTCAGGCTTAGAGCTAGGTTTACGGTTGGTTAGGGTAAAGGTTGGGTTCAGGGTTAGGGTTGGGGCTAGGGTTAGAGCTAGGGTTAGGGTTGGGCTAGGCTTAGGGTTGGGGCTAGGCTTAGGGTTGGGTTTTGTTGGGGTTAGGGTTGTGGCTAGGATGATCGTTAGGGTTTGATCAGGGTTAGGGGTGTGCTGGGGTTAGGGCTGTGTTAGGGCTGGAGTTAGGGGGGTTTCCACTGTTTAGGTACATAAGGGGGTCTCCAAATAGGACATGGCGCTCGCCATTGATTCCAGCCAATTTTGCGTTCAAAAAGTAAAACGGTGCTCCCTCCCTTCTGAGCCCTGCTGAACAGTGGCTTTCCCCCACATGTGGGGTATCGGCATACTCAGGAGAAAGTGGACCACAAAATTTGTTGTGTAATTTCTCCTGATACCCTTGAGAAAGTAAAAAAAAGTTTGGTTTCAAAGTAATTTTTTTGTGAAAAAAGTAACATTTTAATTTTGTCCTTCCACGTAGCTTTAATTCTCATGAAGCACCTGAAGGGTTAATAAACTTCTTGAATGTGGTTTTGCGCACCTTGAGGGATTCAGTTTTTAGAATGGTGTCGCTTTTGGGTATTTTGTGTTATATTGACCCCTCAAACTCACTTCAAATCTGAGGTGGTCCCTAAAAAATCGTTTTGTAAATTTTAGTGGAAAAAATGAGAAATCTCTGGTCAACTTTTAACCCTTATAACATCCTAACAACAACAAAAATTATGTTTCCAAAATTGTGCTGATGTAAAGTAGATATGTGGGGAATGTTATTTATTAACCATTTTGTGCAACACCACTCTCTGATTGAAGGGAGCAAAAATTAAGTTTGAAAACCGCAAAATTTTCAATTTTTTTTCAAAATTTCCATTTTTTCATAAATAAATGAAAGCCATATCAAAGAAATTGTATATTCCCAAAAACTTTTTCTAATTTCTCCCACGCTGTATGGTAATAGTCTCAGTCCGGTATGATGGGCGTGGTTTTGGGTCTCTGCATCCCTCCTCCCAGCTTCTGATCCTCCTAATATGGATAACGATCCACATCGCCATGCGACATATTGCGCCTACTCAAAAATATTTTGGGGGTGTTTTGTGCCCAACTGTGGACAAAGCCGAAAAATAGAAGTGTGCATGCGCTGGCCAACGTAGTTCTGGTACATGAGCCGAAGTACGTGCGCCAACGCATAACACTTCTGTTTCGCAGCTTTGCGCGCAGTTGGGCAAAGCATACTGCGCAGGTGAGAAACGCAATATTTCTGAGCAGGTGCGAGATGTCGCACGGTGATGTGGATGATGCAAGAGGCGTCATTCACAAAGTAGGACATGAGCAACAGCCGATGGGAGGAATTAAGAGGTCTGAAACCATGCCCATTGGACCGGTTTGAGATAATTACCATACAGCGTGGAAGAAATTAAAAAGGTTTCTCAAGAGTATACAAGGAGAGTCAGGGGGTTATATAAGGATTTAGGGAAAGCAGCGCAGATGCTGAATAAGGTGATATTTTTAGCTGCTATGTCACAAAACTGGTGACAGGTTCCCTTTAAGTACAAAATTGGCAACGAACTTGTGAAAATCAAACTCTGTGTCAATCTCTAAACTTTTGGTCACAACTACTACTTCTCATAACGAAACTACATGAATATTTTTAATCTGCTTTTCCCCATTACCTCCTAGATCACATTGTTAAAAGGTATGTTTTTGCTTGCTGAAATTAATTAAATGGAATATTTTTTTAGCCGAAGACAGCAGTGACTTCTCTTACAATCAATATATCAACACTTTTTTTTAAAATAATTTTGTTAATAATTGCATTTAATCATGTAAAACTATTAAGTATAAAAATGGCACCTTCTTTGCTGATACATTTTGAGTGAGACTAATACCCCAATTACTATTATTTATTTCTAAAATAAAATCAATTACTTCAGACTCTGAGCCATGCCAGATTATTAATAAGTCATCAGAAAATAATCTATAATAAACAACTCTAGTGACATACCTAGGTTTATTCATAATGCATGAGAACTTCAGATGCCTTATAAATAAATTTGCAACTCTTGGGGTGAATTGAGCCCCCATTGCGGTCCCATGCATTTGTCTATAAATATACAACTTGAATAAAAAATGCTTATGTTTCAAAGTACATATCATACCATTCAAAATAAAGTTTCAGTGTCCTTCTGGGAGACTATCATCTTTTTTTTAGAAAGTGAGCTTTAGACTCACAAATTAGCTCATGGGAAATATTTGCGTAGAACACTGCCACATCAAGTGTTCTTATAAAAAGAAAAACCTTTCTCTCATGGAATAATTTTTAACTCATGAATTACTTATGTACCTTACAAATGTAAGTCATTAAAATGTGAGAATATGGTATGAGGGACTTAATTTTCAATATGAACAGCCAGCCAGGTGGGTTCTGAAGCAATTTGTGGATTTTAGGGAGATGATAGATGATCATTAATTGTGGTTCCTATATAATAATAAAATTCCATTCATTTTTATCTCTATGATTGAATTGCAGTACTTGTTTAATTTGTTAGTTAAACTCTTTTTAAAAGGCACTGGATAGGTCTTCCTCCACCAATTCCTCCTAATATTTAATATCAAATAGTATAACATAGACTTTGGATATGCAGTGTATATGCAGCGCCCCAGAGACCTGGTCGTTGCAGTATGACACTCTGCCACTAAGGGGAGTGATGGTACGCCTGATGGCACTGAAGGAATTCTCCTGACCAGGTATCACCAGCACACATTACACTTCACACTCCGGCCACTAGGGGGAGCAAAAGGCTTTATTTATTGGGCCCCTCCTCACACTGGTAAAACTAGGGGTTGGATAGAAAGTTAGTCAGAAGCTGACTGGGTTGGATTCAGGCAACATCCCGTGGCAGGGGGTGTTGCAGGGAGAAGACACAGGGGGGGACCCTGTCAGGCGTGGGAACCTGGCAGGTGCCTAGCGAACAGAACAGAACGTTACAGAACCGCGCCTGCACCTCCTTGCGGCGGTATCCTAAGAAAGAGACAAGAAAGGAAGGATATTGTGGAACAGTGTAAACGAGATCTAGCAAAAAGGAGTACCAGTAGGAGTCATGCCGTGAGACCGAGGCAACATCCTACTGAGGCGCGTAGCCGGTGGCCGGAACACCGCGGAAGTAACTGACTCTAGGCCTTACTTCAAACTCCGCAGGACAGTTAATTATAGGTTGGCTGTCTACCTTAAATTTCCTAAGAAGACATAGGGGACAACATTGGGAGAGGGGCGTCTCTAGGGTCCCGGAAGACCTCCAAGCCTTCCCGTCATACGGGTGTGTCCTAGCCAAAACATACTGGGGGACGAGAAACTAGCAACATCGGGAACTAATGAGAGAGAGAGAGAGCTGTAAAGAACGAACGAAACGAGAACGGCAGTTGTGAGGACTATTCCGAATGCTCAGCAGGGTAGAACTACAACACACAGGCGCTAGTGGTGGGCAATGATTTCCATCTGCGAGGGAAACTCTGGAAGTGCCCATCAGACCAGCCTGTCTCTGATAGCCCTGTTAAATGTGCTCTGGATTGAGGATCTTGAAGTCTTCAGTAAAGAGGTAAAGAGACTGCAACCTTGTGTCCTCGTTATTGTCTGCACCTCACACCATCACTATCCACCTTACTGGAAAGCGCTGGGGACATACTTCACCTGTGGGAAGGTATACCATCCAGCTGCTATTCCATCACCCCAGCGGACCCCGCAGCAGCGTCAGTCACCCTGACCGAACACCACAGGTGGCGTCACGAACCCCTGACATACTGTACCACCTTTATTGGACGCCCCTTAGCAGGGTCACGGACTGGGTCTAGCCACCGTGACAGCCTCAGAACCAAACCAGAGAGGCCCGGTACCGAGAACACGCGGCCCTGTGTCTGAGGGCGATCCATATACTCATCCCTATCTTGGAGCACCACACTTCTCACATTGACAGCTCGATTTTTCTGATCTGAATTTTCAGTATTGTTGTTATTGCATTATTTTCAGCAAATCTTAAATTTTGCTTACAATGATTTGTAAGGGAAAGAAAGTTGACTTAGGTTTTACACCTATGTGTTTAGTTAAAAAATTGCTGACCGTGTCATCTCCATCAAACAACGTTTGATTCTGGTCATTCCTTTCTTTGCTCTTCATATTTTTGTTCTTATTGATGGCATAATGTCTGGTTAGGGTCAATTTCCAAAATAATGCAAGTCTGTCTAAAAACAAAGAAATATTTTCCGTTATCTGAACTCTAATGGTGATGAAATGGCTCCTCTCCATCTGTCACAGTCTATACAGCAAAGATGACTAGTGCTAGTAAGCCTAAATAAAAACAGGAATATTGAGCCGTTGGAATTGTCAGTTGTGTAGTATTGTTTATATAGACAGGTAAATACGAAAATTAAACAACCACCAAAAAAAAGTTACTTTTCTAATAAAAACGTGATTTAAATGTAGAATATATATTGATTGACTGCATTAACTTCACAAAACACAAAGTATTGACACATTTCTACGTCTATGAGGCTTTGTTTTCAATTTTTCACTTAGGGATCTATTGGGGTTTGTGGTCATTTAGTTGGCAAGAATAGATCAGTCTCCGCCTCTACAGCACCATCATTCATGAATAATACCAGGACACAGCCAAAAACCTGACAGTTCCATAACAGCCAACAAGTTTTGTCATAATTTACAGAATTATTTCCTAACAGATCCGCATACTTGTCTCAGCTCATTCATAAAGGAAGCCATTATGTTAAACTTTTAGAAACACTAAAAAAAGAATAACATTCTTCTAGTATAGTGGGAACGCATTTTGTTCATGAGTGGGCAGTGGGAGTAGGACTCACAAGCTTTCTCCATGGAAGGACAAATGAATGCAGGAGCTTTCTTTAAAAATGGGCAGAGAAAGCAGGACTCACAGGCTTTACTCAGTGGGGAGAAGGATGCACAAGCTTCTTCTATTAGTGGGCGGGAAAACAGGACTCACAAGCTTTCTCTAACTTCTCTATTGGTAGGTAATTGAACCAGGACTCACAGGCTTTCTCGGTAAATGAGAAGGTCTCATGGGCTTCCCGTTTGAATGGGTGGGAGTAGCAGGACTCCCGGGCTTTCTCTATGACTGAGAAGGACTCACAGATTTTCTCTATGAGTGGACAGAGGAGAAGGACTCACAGGATTTCACTGTAAGTAGGTGGGAGTAGAAAGTCTCTATGACTGAGAAGGACTTATGAGTGGGGGAAGCAAGAATGACTCAAAGACTTTCTTTAAGAGTTCTCTAAGAGTTGGCAGGGAAAACAGGACTCACAGGCTTTCGACATATGGTCAAGGAGGAAGCAGGACTCACAGGCTTTCAAAAAATGGTCAAAGGGGAAGCAGGACTCACAACTTTTTTATGAGTAGGTGAGGGAAGCAGGACACACATGCTTTCTCTGAGTGGATGCGGAAAGCAAATACCTGCTAATCACAAAATATTTGAACTGTATACCCCATATACCTAATATGTGGGGGATTAAGGACTCACAGGCTTTTTATATTAGTAGATGGGGGAAGCAGGACTCACAGGCTTTCGCGATAATTGAGAAACAGTCAAGGACTTTCTCTATGAATAGGAGGGGATAGCAGGACTTACAAACTATCTCTATATGTTGGCGGAGAAAGCAGGACTCACATACGTTCTCTATAGGTGGGTGGAGGAAGCAGGCCGCACAGTCTTCCTCTATAGGTAGGCTGAGGAAGCAGGACTCACAGGATTTTTGTATAAAGGGGCAGGGAGGCAGGACTCACAGGCTTTTTCTGAGTGGGAGGGGAAACAAAGTTAAGTACGCCCTAGTCACAAAATGTTACAATTGTAAACTCTGACATGGTAACTGGAAGCAATTAAAGAATGCAAAGCACAAACCTTTTATCTATTGTCCAACCTCCTTAGAACACATTCCAACCTGCAGCATAACTATACATATATATATATATATATATACATATATATATATATATATATATATATATAAACAGATTGCTGCAATCCTTCTTTTTTTAGTCAGATAAATTTTTATTGATCATAATAAATGTTATCTATTTATACAACAAGTTGCATTTGTGTTTTATTTTAACAAGAAAATATACCCCTTCCCCCCCCCTCCCACCCTCTGATAACCAACCCCAACTTTCCCCCCCCCTCCACGAGAAGATCTTCTTTATTACAGACATATTGTATTATTAACATTGTTTTCCACAACCCTTCAATTATTCCCGTTTAGCCATGGCTGCCATAGCTTTTGAAAAAACCCCATCTTATTCCTCTTGATATAAATGCTTTTTTCGAGCTGGACAATATGATTCGCTTGTGCGACAAATTCTCGTCTGGTTGGAGGTTCCTCCCTAATCCAGAATCTCGCAATCACTTTCCTTGCAACGAAGAGCAATCTAGCTATTGCCATTTTGGCAGTTTCGTCGGCCGACAATTCCTCCACATACCCAAGTATACAAACCACTGGATCCCTGGGAACCACACATCCATAAAGCACCCCAATTTGGTTCATCACCGCTACCCAATACGAAAAGAGCCTGGGGCACACCCACAACATGTGAAGCATACCCGCCTCAGTCTGAGTGCACCTAGGGCACTCAGAATCAGATCTCACTCCGGCTTTGAACAACAAGTCGGGTGTCCTATAGGCCCTATTTACCACATACAGTTGCGACAGTCTCCCAGGCTCACTCATCGACAATTTGGGTATGTATTCCAGAATAGACTCCCATTTTTCATCGTCTATTTCCCCCAGTTCGGCCTCCCATTTCTCTCTAGCCTTAATCGGGTAATCCGCCAAGAATGTGTGCAGTAAATCCCCATAAACTTCCGATATAGCCCCCTTTGTTCCATTGTTATTTAGTATACAGTCTAACATGAGATCCTTCTGAATCACTATGGGCCCCCTCCTCCTCTGTGCCTGAAAAGCGTGCTGAACTCTCCTATATTGATACCATTTTAACCTCGGAAACTGAAACTCCTGCTGAAGTGCATCGTAAGACTTAAGGCTCCCATTGTGAATCAGTTGTCCCAACAACCTAATGCCTTTTTCTCTCCATTCTCCCACTCCTTCCATATGGTTAAATTCTTGAAGAGATGAGTTATCCCAGATAGGTGAGAATTCCGTGAATCCCCCAACTCCCCTAATTCGCTTCAGCATCTGCCATACTCTATGAATTAAATTCATGGTGGGACAACCAATCCCCAATTTTTTAAAGAGTCCTGATTCCAGACCCAAACTCAAGGGCCACACCCCGCTGATATGCACCAGACTACTATGACCCAGTTCTTCCTCTAACCCTTTCCCCCATCCCCTAAGATGTTGGCTCTGTGCAGACAGAAAGTACAGCCATGGGTTGGGTAATGCAAGCCCCCCTCATATTTGGGTCTCTGCAGAGTCTCCTGCCTAATCCTTGGGCTCTTCCTTCCCCACACCAACTCTCCGAATAACGATCTCAACCTACGGAATGTTCTCATTGGGATCCATACCGGAGAATTATGTAGAATATACAAGATCTGAGGCATCACCACCATCTTGAGGAGATTTACTCTTCCTACCACCGACAAATTTAGCTTACTCCAAACTGAGATCTTGGTGCGTATCTTAGTTACTAAAGGCTCGAGATTAAGTTCCTCAAATCTGGTTAAGGGAAGAGCTACCTGAATCCCCAAATATTTAAATTGTGTGACCACCCTTAATTTTGTACCTTCTTCCACCTCCCTCGTACAATCCACTTCTCTATCTACCTGCAAAACGCTTGATTTGTCCCAATTGATGACTAACCCTGAAATTTGCCCAAATCTCTCGATTACTGCTATTACGTTCCTCAATGGTTCCCCAGAGCTCTCAAGAAAAAGCAATATGTCATCTGCATACAAGGCAATTTTTTCCTCCATCTTCCCATATAAAAATCCTTTCACCATTTGAGACCTTCTGATAGCCGCTGCCAGTGGCTCCACCGCCAAAGCAAACAGCAGCGGGGACAACGGGCACCCCTGCCTAGTGCCTCTAAAGAGCTGAAAGCTGTCTGACATCACATTGTTCACCTTGATTTTGGCCACCGGAAAGGAGTACAGGAGTCTCACCCATGACATAAAGACTGGCCCAAACCCACAACGACTCAGCACCGACCACAGGTATTGCCATTCTATACTATCAAAGGCCTTATGTGCATCGAGGGAAACCACCACTCTCTTGCCAGCATTATCAGCCGGTATTTGCATATTGAGAAATAGCCTTCTCAAGTTAATGGCAGTTGATTTATTAGGCATAAAGCCTGATTGGTCCGAATGAACCACTTTTTCTATCACCCGGGTCAGCCTGTTCGCCAGGGCCTTAGCCAGAATCTTGACATCTGTTGTTAGAAGTGATATTGGTCTATATGACTCCGGTAACCGTGGGTTTTTGTCTGGTTTGGGGATGACCACAATAATGGCCTCCCGCATGGAATTAGGCAATATACCTCTCTCCAGCGACTCCTCAAAGACCCCCAACAACTGAGCCAGCAGCTCTTCAGCAAGGAAACCATAAAGTTCAACAGGAATGCCGTCCGCCCCCGGCGCCTTCCCTCCCGCCATGGATCTCAAGGCCCCCTCCAATTCCTCCACCGTAAGCGGCCTATCCAACCAATCTCTATCCTCTGTCTCTATTCTAGGCAATTCTGCCTCCTCTAGAAACCTATCAATATCTTCTTCCCCCTGTTCCAATCGTGATGAATATAATTTGCTGTAAAATCCCTTAAATCCTTCCACAATTTGGGCCCCCTGTGTGACAATACTACCATTCTCCAATTCTAAGGTATGTACATATGCCGATTCCCTCTGTGCAGATGCCACCACCGACAGCAGATGACCCACCCTCTCTCCCTCCGCATAAAATGCCTCTCTTTGGAAATTTCTTGTCCTTTCGGCTCTATGTAAGTGTAACTTATTCACCTCCTCCTAAGCCATCTTCATACACTTTATGGTGTCCTGTGAGCGCAGAGCATTCAATGCAGCCTCCGCCACCCTTAATTCTTCCATTATCGCTTTATCCGATTCCCTCGTTCGTGTCTTGTGTCTAGATATCTCTCTAAATAATATCCCCCTCAGATATGCCTTCATGGTGTCCCACACCACGTATTTCGCTGCACTACCGTTATTAATTTGGAAGAACTCCTCCAGCTCCTCCCCTATCTTTCCCGTATCGAGGATTTGCAACCAGAAAGGGTTAATTTTCCACCCCCGTTTAGCTATCTCCCCCTGGCTTTCATTTTGCAGTGTTACCACCAGCGGACTATGGTCCGAGATTACCCTAGTCATATATTCCACCTCCTCCACCAGCCCATCCATTCCTTCATTACCTAGGGCCAAATCGATACGAGACAACGAGCCGTATGTCGCCGAATAGCAGGAAAAACAGTATGTGTCAATGTTACGGACTCTCCACAGATCCCTCCATGCCACTTCTTTCAAATAACTGCCAAACGCTGTCTCATTCCTGTCATGATCCCAATGGCAGGGGATCACAAAAAGGACAAGCACAGATACAAACAAGCTCTAGGGCGATGGAACCTGAGCTGACCGCGACCCTGAACCTAACACACAAATAAAAGTAGCCGGGGAACGTGCCTACGATGATCCTAGACGTCTCGCTCCAGCCGAAGATCTAACTTCCCCTATCAGAAGAAACACAGACCTCTCTTGCCTCCAGAGAAATACCCCACAGCAAATAGCAGCCCCCCACATATAATGACTGTGAAATGAGAGGAAAGCACATACGTAGTATGAAAACAGTTTCAGCAAAATGAGGCCCGCTAAAGCTAGATAGCAGAGGATACAAAAGTGAACTGCGCGGTCAGCGAAAAACCCTTCAAAAAACCATCCTGAAATTACTTGAACTCATGTGCCAACTCATGGTACATGAAAAGCAATTTCAGCCCACTAGAGCAACCAGCAGCAGAGAATCACATATCTGCAGGCTGGACTAAAAACCAAATTAAGCAAAACACAACACAGGAAAATCCAAACTTAGCTTGTCCAGAAGGTTCTAGGAGCAGGGAGCAGAGGTAACAAGACACACTGGATACATTGATAACCGGCGAGGAAATGCCAGCAAAGCCAGGTTAAATAGGAAACTCCCATATGCTGATGGAACAGGTGGAACCCAGAAACCCAGGAAAGACAAGTCACCCAGTACCATCAGTAACCACCAGAGGGAGCCCAAAAACAGAACTCACAACAGTACCCCCCCCTTGAGGAGGGGTCACCGAACCCTCACGAGAACCACCAGGGCGACCAGGATGAGCCCTATGAAAAGCGCGAACCAAATCATCAGCATGAACATCCGAGGCAACCACCCAAGAATTATCCTCCTGACCATAACCCTTCCACTTGACCAAATACTGGAGTTTCCGTCTGGAAACACGAGAATCCAAGATCTTCTCCACAACATACTCCAATTCTCCCTCCACCAGCACTGGAGCAGGAGGCTCAAGAGAAGGAACAACAGGTACCTCATACTTCCGCAACAACGACCGATGAAACACATTATGAATAGCAAACGATGCCGGGAGATCCAAACGAAACGACACAGGGTTAAGAATTTCCAAGATCCTATAGGGACCGATGAACCGAGGCTTGAACTTAGGAGAAGAGACCTTCATAGGAACAAAACGAGAAGACAACCACACCAAGTCCCCAACAAGAAGTCGAGGACCCACGCGGCGACGGCGATTAGCAAACTGCTGAGCCTTCTCCTGGGACAACTTCAAATTGTCCACCACATGACTCCAAATCCGATGCAACCTATCCACCACCATGTCCACTCCAGGACAATCAGAAGGTTCCACCTGACCAGAGGAAAAACGAGGATGAAACCCCGAATTACAAAAGAAAGGAGAAACCAAGGTAGCAGAACTAGCCCGATTATTAAGCGCAAACTCGGCCAGCGGCAAAAAGGTAACCCAGTCATCCTGATCAGCAGAAACAAAACACCTTAAATAAGTTTCCAAGGTCTGATTAGTTCGTTCAGTCTGGCCATTCGTCTGAGGATGGAATGCAGACGAAAAGGACAAATCAATGCCCATCTTAGCACAGAAAGTCCGCCAAAATCTAGACACAAACTGGGATCCCCTGTCAGAAACGATGTTCTCAGGAATCCCATGCAAACGAACCACATTCTGAAAAAACAGAGGGACCAACTCAGAGGAGGAAGGCAACTTAGGCAAGGGTACCAGATGAACCATTTTAGATAAGCGATCACACACAACCCAGATGACGGACATTTTTTGAGAGACAGGGAGATCCGAAATAAAGTCCATGGAAATGTGCGTCCAAGGCCTCTTCGGGATAGGCAAAGGTGACAACAATCCACTGGCCCGAGAACAGCAAGGCTTAGCCCGAGCACAAACCTCACAAGACTGCACAAAAGAACGCACATCCCTCGACAAGGAAGGCCACCAAAAAGACCTGGCCACCAAGTCTCTAGTACCAAATATTCCAGGATGACCTGCCAACGCAGAAGAATGGACCTCGGAGATGACTCTACTGGTCCAATTATCCGGAACAAACAGTCTCTCAGGCGGACAACGATCAGGTTTAGCCACCTGAAACTCCTGCAAAGCACGTCGCAAGTCTGGGGAGACAGCAGACAAAATCACCCCATCCCTAAGGATACCAGAGGGCTCAGAATTTCCAAGGGAGTCAGGCACAAAACTCCTAGAAAGAGCATCCGCCTTCACATTCTTTGAACCTGGCAGGTATGAAACCACAAAATTGAAACGAGAGAAAAACAGTGACCAACGAGCCTGTCTAGGATTCAGACGCCTGGCAGACTCAAGGTAAATCAAATTTTTGTGATGAGTCAAGACCACCACACGATGTCTAGCACCCTCTAGCCAATGACGCCACTCCTCAAATGCCCACTTCATGGCCAAAAGTTCCCGATTACCAACATCATAATTCCGCTCAGCCGGCGAAAACTTTCTAGAAAAAAACGCGCATGGCTTCATCACTGAGCCATCGGAGCTTCTCTGTGACAAAACCGCCCCCGCTCCAATCTCGGAAGCATCAACCTCAACCTGAAAAGGGAGCGAAACATCTGGCTGACGCAACACAGGAGCAGAAGAAAACCGGCGCTTAAGTTCCTGAAAGGCCTCCACAGCCGCAGGAGACCAATTAGCAACATCAGCACCCTTCTTAGTCAAATCCGTCAAAGGCTTAACAACACTAGAAAAATTAGTTATAAAACGACGATAGAAATTAGCAAAGCCCAAGAACTTCTGTAGACTCTTAAGAGATGTAGGCTGCGTCCAGTCACAAATAGCCTGAACCTTGACGGGATCCATCTCAATAGTAGAAGGGGAAAAAATATACCCCAAGAAAGAAATCTTCTGGACTCCAAAGAGACACTTTGAGCCTTTTACAAACAAGGAATTGGCCCGCAGGACCTGAAACACCTTCCTGACCTGCTGAACATGAGACTCCCAGTCATCAGAAAAAACCAAAATATCATCCAAATACACAATCATAAATTTATCCAGATATTCACGGAAAATATCGTGCATAAAGGACTGGAAGACTGAAGGAGCATTAGAAAGTCCAAAAGGCATTACCAAATACTCAAAATGGCCCTCAGGCGTATTAAATGCGGTTTTCCACTCATCACCTTGCTTTATTCGTATAAGATTATACGCACCCCGAAGATCAATCTTAGTGAACCATTTAGCCCCCTTAATGCGAGCAAACAAATCAGTCAACAATGGCAAAGGATACTGATATTTTACGGTAATCTTATTCAAAAGACGATAATCTATACAAGGCCTCAAGGAACCATCTTTCTTGGCCACGAAAAAAAAACCTTCTCCCAAAGGGGACAAAGATGGACGGATATGTCCCTTTTCCAAGGACTCCTTAACATAATCCCGCATAACAGTATGCTCTGGCACTGACAGATTGAACAAACGACCTTTAGGAAATTTACTGCCCGGAATTAAATTTATAGCACAATCGCAATCCCTGTGAGGAGGAAGCGAACTGAGCTTAGGCTCCTCAAAAACATCCCGATAGTCAGACAAAAACACAGGAATCTCAGAAGGAGTAGATGAAGCGATAGAAATCGGAGGTGCATCATCATGAACCCCCTGACAACCCCAGCTTAACACAGACACTGATTTCCAGTCAAGGACTGGATTATGAGTTTGTAACCATGGCAGACCAAGTACTAGAACATCATGCAAATTATACAGTACCAGGAAGCGAATCACCTCCTGATGAACGGGAGTCATACGCATGGTCACTTGTGTCCAGTACTGAGGTTTATTCATAGCCAAAGGTGTAGAGTCAATTCCCTTCAAAGGAAGAGGGACTTCCAGAGGCTCCAGACTAAACCCACAGCGATTGGCAAATGACCAATCCATAAGACTCAGGGCAGCGCCTGAATCCACATAGGCATCGACGGAAATGGATGATAATGAACAAATCAGAGTCACAGACAGAATGAACTTAGACTGTAAAGTACTAATGGCAACAGACTTATCAACCTTTTTTGTGCGTTTAGAGCATGCTGATATAACATGAGCTGAATCACCACAATAAAAGCACAACCCTTTTTTCCGCCTATACTTTTGCCGTTCACTTCTGGACTGAATTCTAACACATTGCATTATCTCAGGTGACGGTTCAGACGACACCGCCAAATGATGCACAGGTTTGCGCTCCCGTAAACGCCGATCAATCTGAACAGCCATAGTCATAGACTCATTCAGACCAGCAGGCGCAGGGAACCCCACCATAACATCTTTAATGGCCTCAGAAAGTCCATCTCTAAACTTTGCAGCCAGAGCGCACTCATTCCACTGAGTAAGTACCGACCACTTCCGAAATTTTTGACAATAAATTTCTGCTTCATCTTGCCCCTGAGAGAGGGCCAACAAAGCTTTTTCAGCCTGAATCTCTTGGTTAGGTTCCTCATAGAGCAAACCCAATGCCAGAAAAAACGCATCTGCATTAAGCAACGCAGGGTCCCCTGGTGCCAATGCAAATGCCCAATCCTGAGGGTCACCCCGCAGGAAAGATATAATTATCTTGACTTGCTGAGCAGGGTCTCCAGAGGAGCGAGATTTCAAAGAAAGAAACAACTTGCAATTGTTCCTAAAATTCAGAAAACGAGATCTATCTCCAGAAAAAAACTCTGGGACAGGAATTCTAGGTTCAGACATAGGAGCATGTACAACAAAATCCTGTATATTTTGAACCTTAGTGGCAAGATTATTCAGGCTGGAAGCCAAACTCTGGACGTCCATGATAAACAGCTGAGATCAGAGCCATTCAAAGATTAAGAGGAGGAGGAAGTAGCCAGGCTGCAATAAGGCTAGGCAGCAAACTCTGAGGGGGAAAAAAAAAAAACTTCCTCCGACTACTTATCCTCCTACTTCAGCCAATACAATTAACACTTTGTGGGCCGGTTATACTGTCATGATCCCAATGGCAGGGGATCACAAAAAGGACAAGCACAGATACAAACAAGCTCTAGGGCGATGGAACCTGAGCTGACCGCGACCCTGAACCTAACACACAAATAAAAGTAGCCGGGGAACGTGCCTACGATGATCCTAGACGTCTCGCTCCAGCCGAAGATCTAACTTCCCCTATCAGAAGAAACACAGACCTCTCTTGCCTCCAGAGAAATACCCCACAGCAAATAGCAGCCCCCCACATATAATGACGGTGAAATGAGAGGAAAGCACATACGTAGTATGAAAACAGTTTCAGCAAAATGAGGCCCGCTAAAGCTAGATAGCAGAGGATACAAAAGTGAACTGCGCGGTCAGCGAAAAACCCTTCAAAAAACCATCCTGAAATTACTTGAACTCATGTGCCAACTCATGGTACATGAAAAGCAATTTCAGCCCACTAGAGCAACCAGCAGCAGAGAATCACATATCTGCAGGCTGGACTAAAAACCAAATTAAGCAAAACACAACACAGGAAAATCCAAACTTAGCTTGTCCAGAAGGTTCTAGGAGCAGGGAGCAGAGGTAACAAGACACACTGGATACATTGATAACCGGCGAGGAAATGCCAGCAAAGCCAGGTTAAATAGGAAACTCCCATATGCTGATGGAACAGGTGGAACCCAGAAACCCAGGAAAGACAAGTCACCCAGTACCATCAGTAACCACCAGAGGGAGCCCAAAAACAGAACTCACAACACATTCCCTTCCGCCTTTAGCGGTGCGTGCTGACCCTTATCCCAGTGATCATTGATAATGTTATTGACATCTCCTATTATAAGCAAAGGAACTCCTCCCCATCTACCGGCTATATTTAGGATTTCCTGCAATTTTTTCCCCGAGTACGGTGGAGGAATATATACCGACACTACACATAGCAATTTAGCAAATATTTTACACACTAGGAATACATATTGTCCATCACTATCTATCACCACTTCCACCTCTTCAAACGGTACGCTCGTGTGCACAAGAATTGACACCCCTCTAGCGTAGGCCGAGAATGTCGCATGATACTCCTTCCTCACCCATCTTTTATGCAGTGTATCCACTTTTTCTTTAACTAAATGGGTTTCCTGAAGGCATATCAGCGAGGGCCTCTGTTTCAAAATATATTGCAAAATCGCCGTACGCTTTGTATTGTTCGATAGACCTCTAATGTTCCACCTCAAGATTTTAACTTTATCTCCCATCATAGTGCCAAACAATGAAAATGCTCTTCTCCCATCCTTTGATCTTCTTCCCTCCCCTGAACTGACCCCGCCCACCCCAAACCTCCCCCCAATCCCTCATTATTGCAAAATAACCCAAACCTTACCTCTCCCTCCCTCAATAACCTCCTTCCTCGCAAAACTCCTACTCCCTCTCTATATGAGAAAAAGGGAACGTACTAACACACTCCTACCAGTGACTTAAAAGCTGACACTCACCCACAATAAATTCCCCGCTATCCATGTCGTTCCCCTCCCCCCGCCCATCTGAAACATAATGTAAAAACAGTTGCGCCGCCGAACACAACCATAGCGCACTAGTCCTTCAAAACAAATTTCTCCAGTATTCTGTCACAATGAACCGGTAACTCAGTTAATTCTGCCAAATGAACATTTTAGTCAGAAAATCACTCCTGGTCCTCCTCAGCGGTTGCTGCAATCCTTCTTAATACATACCCCATCCCTGTGTAAAGTGTCCAGAACTCCCCTTTGAAAATTGAGCCAGACCACATCCTTGTGTATAGTCCTCACTTATATAATAATCTTTATTTATATAGCGCCAACATATTCCGCAGCGCTTTACAGTTTAACAATTTCAAACATAACAGTCATAAGTAACAACGTTAACAATACAATAATTAAAGCGAAATCAGATGACCCTGCTCGTGAGAGCTTACAATCTACAATGAGGAGGGGGAGACACAAAGTACAGGTGTGTATTTACAATGATGTATTTACAATGATGGTCCAGCCATCTGTTATGAAAGGCAATTCAGTACCACAATGGACATAGCGGTCAGAGCACATACAGTGATCTGACAATAACCCAAAATCATAGAATGAGCTCTGAGACGTGGGAACTCTGCAGACCGCAATCCCTAATCCTCTCCAAACAACACTAGAGGCAGCCGTGGATTGCGCCTAACTCTGCCTATGCAACTCGGCACAGCCTGAGAAACTAACTAGCCTGAAGATAGAAAATAAGCCTACCTTGCCTCAGAGAAATACCCCAAAGGAAAAGGCAGCCCCCCCACATATAATGACTGTGAGTTAAGATGAAAAGACAAACGTAGAGATGAAATAGATTCAGCAAAGTGAGGCCCGACTTTCTTAACAGAGCGAGGACAGAAAAGGTAACTTTGCGGTCTACACAAAACCCTAAAGAAAACCACATAAAGGGGGCAAAAAGACCCTCCGTACCGAACTAACGGCACGGAGGTACACCCTTTGCATCCCAGAGCTTCCAGCAAAAAATTAGACAAGCTGGACAGAAAAAATAGCAAACAAATAGCAAAGAAGAACTTAGCTATGCAGAGCAGCAGGCCACAGGAATGATCCAGGGAAAAGCAAGTCCAACACTGGAACATTGACAGGAAGCCAGGATCAAAGCATTAGGTGGAGTTAAGTAGAGAAGTACCTAACGACCTCACCAGATCACCTGAGGGAGGAAACTCAGAAGCCGTAGTACCACTTCCCTCCACCAACAGAAGCTCACAGAGAGAATCAGCCGAAGTACCACTTGTGACCACAGGAGGGAGCTCTGTCACAGAATTCACAACAGCCATCTTCAGGGGGTGGGGGATAGATGGAGATAATGAATGGGCTACACACACACAAAAATAAAATGACTTTGATTACTGAATGTGATAGGCCGCTCTGAACAAATATGTTTTGAGGGAGCACCTAAAACTATGCAAATTATGGATGGTCCTAATATCTTGGGGTAGAGCATTCCAGAGGATTGGCGCAGCACGGGAGAAGTCTTGGAGTCGGGAGTGGGAAGTACGGATTAATGCAGAGGTTAGGCGAAAGTCGTTTGCAGAGTGCAGCGGTCGTTTAGGCCGATAGACAGAAATGAGGGAGGAGATGTAAGGGGGGCCGCACTGTGGAGAGCTTTGTGGGTGAGAACAAGTACTTTGAATTGTATCCTGTAATGAATGGGCAGCCAGTGTAACGACTGGCGAAGAGCGGACGAGTCCGAGTAACGATTAGCCAGATGGACGACCCTGGCTGCTGCATTAAGGATGGACTGGAGAGGGGAAAGTCGAGTGAGGGGGAGGCCAATTAATAGAGCATTACAGTAGTCCAGGCGGGAGTGGATCAGGGCAACAGTGAGGGTTTTTGTTGTTTCCATGGTGAGAAAAAGGCCGATACTAGAGATGTTTCTTAGGTGTAAGCGGCACGAGCGGGCAAGAGATTGTATGTGGGAGGTGAAGGAGAGATCGGAGTCAAACATAACACCCAGACAGCGCGCCTGCTGCCGGGGTGTTATTATGGTGCCACCCACGGAGAGGGAAACGTCAGGTTTAGGGAGATTAGTAGATGGCGGGAGCAGAAGAAGTTCAGTTTTGGAGAGGTTGAGTTTCAGATAGAGAGCGGACATGATGTCAGAGACTGCGGACAGTCAGTGGCGTTCTGTAGTACAGCAGGAGTAAGGTCAGGGGGTGAGGTGTATAGTTGTGTGTCATCAGCATAAAGATGGTACTGAAAGCCAAATCTGCTGATGTTCTGTCCATTTGGGGCCAGGTATAGAGAGAAGAGAAGGGGGCCAAGGACTGAGCCCTGAGGTACCCCAACAGTGAGAGGAAGAGGAGATGAAGTGGAGCAAGAGAACAGAACACTGAAGGAGCGGTCAGAAAGGTAGGAGGAGAACCAGGAGAGAGCAGTGTCCTTAATGCCTAGTGACTGGAGCCTAGAGAGAAGGAGAGGGTTGTCAACAGTGTCGAAAGCTGCAGAAAGATCGAGAAGAATGAGCAGAGAGTGATCACCATTGCATTTTGCTGTCAGAAGGTCATTGGTCACTTTGATGAGTGCAGTTTCTGTCGAATTTAGGGGGCGGAAACCAGACTGTGAAGGGTCTAGGAGGGAATGAGTGGAGAGGTAACGGGTAAGGCGGGAGTAGATCAGGCGCTCCAAGAGTTTAGAGATGAAGGGGAGATTGGAGACCGGTCTGTAGTTGTTTGTGCAGGATGGGTCGAGGGTAGGTTTCTTTAGTAATGGAGTAAGGATAGAGTGTTTGAAGGAGGAGGGAAAAATGCCAGAGGAGAGGGAGAGATTAAAGATTGTAGTTAGGTGAAAAAAAAGGGGAGAAGCCAGCACTGCTTATGGTCAGAACGCAATAACTGAAGTGCACATGCACATAATAAATTCTAACTGTATTCCAAATATGAGACATTTAGCAAACAATTGATCAATTCTTTGAGCTACCCCGCCACTTCACGGCATTCTCATAATGGGTTAATTGTGCACCTGTGTCTCAGCCTGTCTCACCCTTCAACTTTGGTGCTGGTTTGGCAGTGTGGAAGCCAGATCTGAAATGTCCTCACTGGACCTGATCGGCCTTTACCTGCGCTTGCCTTTCCTGGCACCAAGGGAGTGATTCTGAAAATGCTTCAGGTACAGTTCGCATGTAATGTGGTCTTTCTTTTTATACTCTTTATACATTCAGGAGGCCATAATGGCACAACGTAAATAAAATACGTAGAATAGGACTGCCCCATTATGAGAATGCCGTGAAGTGGCGGGGTAGCTCAAAGAATTGATCAATTGTTTGCTAAATGTCTCATATTTGAAATACAGTTAGAATTTATTATGTGCATGTGCACTTCAGTTATTGCGTTCTGACCATAAGCAGTGCTGGCTTCTCCCCTTTCTTTTTGCATTGTAGTTAGGTGAGTTGTAACAACTGGAGAGAGAGACTGGAGGAGATGAGAGGGAATGAGGTCAGTAGTGCATGTAGTCGGACGAGAAGAAGAGAGGAGCTTGGAGACTTCTTTTTTTGTGATGAGATCGAATGTGGAGAGTGAGCCAGGGGAAATGCAGGGAGGGATGGGAGTCACTGCACTTAGTGGCTGGGAGCGGATTTCCTGACTGATGTTACCTATTTTCATAAATATATAAATATATTACTCGGATAATAGTGTATCAAACATAATTCATGCTTGGACGAATTATTATCATGATTCGCTTATGAAGTAATAATAAACAGCAGAGCAGTAGGGTGAGCGTTGTTTCCTTACAATGGTGCATACCCCCTAAGTCAGTAGTGCGTACCATTTAGGGTAATTGTACATAGGCTGATGAAACTTTGCTCTAGACCACCCGGCTCTATATACTATCATTAACCTCATGTAAACAGGTATAATTTAGAACATGAAAAATGTTGGCTACGTGACTATACAGGTGAGGGGACATTTGTCCATCTGTGCCGTGAACACTATTGTACAGTATTTGTAGACCTCCTCGAAGAAAATTTACAATTTTTATTGTTACATTTTTATTGACAAATTTCTTTGTTTTTATTTTCATGGCAGGCGGTCACGTTATAGTCACTTTACAAAAGGGGACATTTCCTTTCCAATTTTCCAATCAATTCTTGGAATAGACACTTTGCTGATGCTGCAATCGTCGAGTTCCTTTCCTAATTACCCTCCTGTTGGTCATGGCGAAGTCTTCAACGATCGAGTTCCATTAACCTGAATCCCCTGTGTGCTTAATAAAAGCTGCATGTTCACGTAATGACTATGGTGCGGAGCTGAACTGGGAGCCTATATTTAGCGTAATGTGACGGAGTAATGGGGCGACTGGGACTTTCACGATAGTTACAATCTGTCCCATAGACCCATTTAAAGCAAGTGAATGAGTGATGGAAACCAGCGTCCTACTTGGAAACTGTGCTGACAGAACAAGAACATGAGACGTTGCACTCTTGATTACTGTTCTGTACATTATTTAACTGCTACTTAAAACTAGAGGAAAGAAAAGAATGCAAATCTGCACAAAAAAAAGTAAGAACAAAGTACATTGTCATCAAATATTTTTTGTTTTGCTCTAACATGAATACTCAAAGGCATATGAGCATTTTATTCTTATCTATCAGATGTCTCCTCCTTTCACCCAAAACATGGTCAACAAATCCCACACGACAACATGGTCAACAAATGCTCGAATCCAATAAAGTGGTGGGTGTCCTGTGTGAGGGATCGTCTCTGCAGTAGATGCCGGTTCATACACGAGACCTAGTTCACAGGTCCCAACAAACATGCGGTTTATTAAAAGAAGTCCGTACACCATCAGGGTTATAAAGTAACTTCCAGGTTAAAAAAGGTGTAACAGAGCAAAGCAGAAAATAATAAGTCCATATAACACACAGGCTCAGCCGTTTAAATGTGAGCTTTTTCCTCTCAGACTCTAGCAGGGTTTGAGCAGCACATGCAAGGCTTCCTCACCTTGCAAAACACACAGACCAAGTGAGACAACCCCAGCTGCCTTAAATCAGACCATCCATGGACTGGAGGTAAGTGAGCAGCTGATCCCACCCAGCTCTTTCAGCTGCTCGTATAACCTGGACCCATAATCTGGGCTCATAAAAACACTATCAGAATGCAGTGGACGAAGCTCTGCCTCGTTTTGCTGTTTTTTCTATTTTTTGGAGGATCTTTGAATCCTCTTCTTGTGCTCTTGCTGTTTAGAATTAGGACTCGTAAGCGTGGGGACCCTTGACGCGGGTTACGAGCTTGCGTATTTTGGCCAAAGTATAAACTAATACCTCACCAAAAAAAAAAAAAATTATATATATATTTTTTTTGTGTTTTTTGCACTTTTTTTTCGGGGTGCAGTTGGGCCCATTTTTGTCTTGTAAACTGTGGTGTCTGTTCACATGGGGTGCATTTGGATAGCGCTGGGCAGGCCCGCCTGATCTAATAGAAGGGTGTCACTACTAGGCTTGCCTGGATGCTGTGCATCTCCATTGTGTGAACAGCGCCACATACAAGTCTTTTATGTGCAGCATTGTGCCAAGCAGCCACCCCCTCCATTAGTTTGGTAGGTTGAGAGTGGCTGCCTCATCGGTTATGCTGCACCTGTGTAGTCTCCATCTTAACCACATGGGTCCACTGCATCCTGATAGTGCATTTGTTTAGAGGCCTAGGCAGGTAAGAAGCTCTGCCTCGTTTTGCTGTTTTTGCTCATAAAAACACCTTTCTACACTGTACTGTATGTGCTGGAGCCTGCGTCTCCAGGTCCTAAATTGTTACGTACCTGCTTCTCAGCACGTGACTTGGGGTTACACCTGCAAGGGTTAATCTATCTCCTCTCACTCAGTCCAGCATTCAACCTCTGTCCTATGCTATAATGGGGAGCATAAATCACACACCGACACAGGCCACACACCCCGATCAAACACGCTGCCACCACTCACCGAACACACGGGCGATGAGTCCCGGAAATATTACTACTACTGTCTGCCAATCATAAGGATCACACACTTTAAGGCTATGGATTCTTTAGAGCATACAAGGTTCAGACTTATTAAAGTTTTAAGCTTTAATAGAAAAGGTACAGTACTTACAATGAAAAGGGTGTAAAAATATGGGACTAAAAAGTGGCATACAAATATGCAAAAACAGTGATAAAATAAAGGGATAACTTACAGAAATATCGAACTTTGCATTCTGATTCCCTGTCCTTGGGGGAGAGAGAAATATGGAATGGCTCACATCAGCTTTCCAGGCTGCCCCCACATGCGAATATCTTTCTTTGTGTCTAGGCCTAATTTATAGAGTCAACTTGGAGGTCAAATTTCTAGACCAGCCTCTCAGGTTAATATTATAATTGCTGGTTTGTGCCTGGACCATGGCCACTCCACCAATGAATATATTATTTTCTCTGAAACTCTTTGTGTAACGTTTCGCATAGATAGAAAGTGTCAAGCTGCAATTGACATCTCTCTTCAAAAGAGCCAGAAGGTGTGAAAGATTTCCCCTTCCTGGTTCTTAGCAAGGCCCACAGGCGAGATTGGAGACAGGAGACTGCCTTCTCAGGATAACATATGCTGTGACCCCTGTGAGACCTACAGTCTCAGGATAGGTGTTAAATTACTGCTAGTCATACATTCATACCTACACATATTTCACTACATTAATCACTAAGGTTTGGCACCTGGGGGACACATACCTCCAATCCACAACCTGTCCAGCTGCCACCAGGGGGCTTGGTACCTTCTGCCAACATACAATGGATCCTTGATAGGGCATCTGCATTCCTATGTTGTTTACCAGGCCTATGCTCCACCTGAAAACTAAAATCTTGTAAGACTAGGAACCACCTACCAGGCATTGTTTCTCTTCTTCTCTCACATCCACCTTAGTGGGGCATGGTCTGACACTAACCTGAACATTCTACCTAAAAGGTAATACCTCAGAGTGTCCAATGTCCACTTGATGGTCAAACATTCTTTTTCCTCTATGGAGTAGTTCTTCTCACATGTGGACAGCTTCCAACTGAGAAACATTACAGGATGTCCTCTCTGGTAATCTCCTCTGACAAAACTGCTTCCAGCGCGACATCCGATTCGTCCGTCTGGACCACAAACTCTATGGAGAAGTTGGGCGCCACTGAAACTGGTTGCTTACAGAGGACCAGTTTCAGGTCCTGAAAGGCTGCCTCAACTTCCGCTGACCACTTAGACATGGCCGACTTCACCCCTTTCAGACGATCATCTGTCAGCGGGGCTGCTATCAGAGCAAAGTTAGGGAGAAATCTTCAATAGTATCCCACAATACCAAGAAATGCCCTGACCTGCTTTTTCAAGAGGGGCTGTGGCCAGTTCTGGATCGCTTCCACTTTGTTTATTTGAGGTTTTATTTCCCCTCTTCCTACTGCGTAGCCCAGATATTTGGCTTCCTTCATCCCCAGAGCACATTTTTTGAGTAGATTGTAAAGCCTGCCTTCCTTAGGGCATCAAGTATGGCCTGAATTTTGCCAAGATGACTTCCCCAGTCCTGGCTGAATATGACAATGTGGGGTGCTAAGATCCTGTCCATGGCTCTCTGGAAAGTGGCCGGAGGTCCCTGCAACCCAAACAGCATCCTGACGTACTGGCAACATCCGTTTGGTATTGGGAGGACGTCTTGTCCTTGGCCTTCTTGGACAGGGGAATTTGCCAGTATCCTTTAATGAGTTCCAAGGGGGTGATGTACCAAGCTGGTCCTAGCTTCTCAATAAGCTCATATACCCTAGGAATTGGGTAGGTGTTGAACTTTGAGACCTCATTGAGCTTCCTGTAGTCATTACAGAACTGCCACTCCCAATCTGGTTTTGGCACCATCACTATGGGACTGGACCAGCCACTCTCGGATTCTTCAATGACCCCTAGATTCAGCATCCGCTTCACCTCTTTCAAGATCACCTCTCTGCAGGCCTCTGAAATCCAATACAGCTTCCAATATGCGAACATGAGGCTCTGTGAGTACCTCATACTCTATAACCTGAGTGAGGCCTGACAATTTAGAAAACAGGTCTTTACTCTGCTACAACAGCTCCCGACATTGCTGTTTCTGTGAACGGGACAGGGTATCCCCCACCTTAACGTCTTCTGCGCTGACATCGGACTAGTCCACCAGACAAGGAGTTTCCATGGGTACTCTGTCCTGAAACAGTTTAATCAGGTTAACATGGTACACCTGGCAGGGCTTCCTGATCCCAGGTTGGTGGATGTTATATTTGACATCACCAACGCTTTCTATAACCTCATTGGGACTGTCATTTTGCAAGAACTTGCTCTCCACTGTGAGCACCAGCACAAGCACTTGATCCCCTGGGTTGAACTTTCTCACCCTGGCCGACCTATTATACACCCTGATCTGTGCTTCTTGTGCATGGAGGAGGTGCTCCTACATGATTAGCATCACATTGGCTATCCTCTCTTGCATCTGGGCAATATGCTACACCACACTTCTATGGGGTGTGGTCTCAGCTTCCCAGGACTCCTACGCCTCATCCTGGAGTCCTTGAGGGTGTCAGCCATAGAGTAATTCAAACTGGGAAAAGCTTGTAGAAGCTTGGGGAACTTCCCTGATGGAGAATAATAGGTAGAGAAGTAGACAGTCCTATTCTCGGCCATCCTTCTCCTCTACTTTCCTCAACATAGCCTTCAAGGTTTTATTAAACCTCTCCACCAGTCTATCTGTCTGGGGATGATACACTGAGCCTCTGATTTGTGAAATTTGAAGGTTCTTGCACAGCTCTCTCATAATCTTCAACATGAAGGGGGTCCCATGGTCCGTCAGTATCTCCTTCAGCAGACCAGTTCGAGAGAAGATAAGGGTCAGCTCCAGAGCGATACACTTTGCCAAGTTTTTTTTAAGAGTACCGCCTCTGGGTACCGGGTAGCATAATCCAGGACCACCAATATATATTGATGTCCTTTTGCAGACTTTACTGGCATGTGGGGCAGGAACAATAATAGCTCAAAATTTCTCTTTAACACCCCAGCCAGTAGAACCGCTGCAGAATGAGCTCCTCAGTCTTGTCTGCCCCTAGGTGACCAACCAACACTTGGGAGTGAGCCATGTCTAACACCCTGCGTCTAAAGGGCCCTGGTACCAATAACTGCTCTATCACCTTCTCTCTCAGCTTGGTTACTCTATAAAGCAGATCCCCATTCATAGCAAAATGAGGGAACCAATTGTCGGCCCCCCAGCTCCTGAGTAACATAGTAACATAGTAACATAGTTAGTAAGGCCGAAAAAAGACATTTGTCCATCCAGTTCAGCCTATATTCCATCATAATAAATCCCCAGATCTACGTCCTTCTACAGAACCTAATAATTGTATGATACAATATTGTTCTGCTCCAGGAAGACATCCAGGCCTCTCTTGAACCCCTCGACTGAGTTCGCCATCACCACCTCCTCAGGCAAGCAATTCCAGATTCTCACTGCCCTAACAGTAAAGAATCCTCTTCTATGTTGGTGGAAAAACCTTCTCTCCTCCAGACGCAAAGAATGCCCCCTTGTGCCCGTCACCTTCCTTGGTATAAACAGATCCTCAGCGAGATATTTGTATTGTCCCCTTATATACTTATACATGGTTATTAGATCGCCCCTCAGTCGTCTTTTTTCTAGACTAAATAATCCTAATTTCGCTAATCTATCTGGGTATTGTAGTTCTCCCATCCCCTTTATTAATTTTGTTGCCCTCTTTTGTACTCTCTCTAGTTCCATTATATCCTTCCTGAGCACCGGTGCCCAAAACTGGACACAGTACTCCATGTGCGGTCTAACTAGGGATTTGTACAGAGGCAGTATAATGCTCTCATCATGTGTATCCAGACCTCTTTTAATGCACCCCATGATCCTGTTTGCCTTGGCAGCTGCTGCCTGGCACTGGCTGCTCCAGGTAAGTTTATCATTAACTAGGATCCCCAAGTCCTTCTCCCTGTCAGATTTACCCAGTGGTTTCCCATTCAGTGTGTAATGGTGATATTGATTCCTTCTTCCCATGTGTATAACCTTACATTTATCATTGTTATTTATCATTTAACACCATTACATTTTCAAATGCCCCTTTAAGAGTTAAGTCCTTGTGTTGGGCAGTTCCAAAGTTTCCCTCGGACACCTCCAGCTCAGGGATGCTGGCCTCAGTGAATGTTACCCCATCCTCATCCCCAATAAGCACACACATGGGAAACTCATCCGCGACGGCCTGCGGTAAGGTTTCTTTAGGGGCATTCTGGCTGGTGTCTGAACACCCATGTGGCTCCGCTTTCGCCCATATGTCCCAGAAAAATGCAAAGTCCCGTCCTGTTATTATGGGGTGCAACAAGTCCTTGACAACAACCACTTCATTAGAGACGGTGCCACAGTCCGTGCTTAGGCTACATTCACATTTGCGTTGTGCGATGTTGCGTCTGAGACGCAATGCACAACGCAAAACAAAATGCACCAAAACGCACGCTAAAACGCAGCGTTTTGCGACGCATGCATCCTTTTTTGCACGCAAAAAAAAATGCAACTTGCTGCGTTCCCTGCGCCCTACGCTTGCGGCAAAAAAAAGCATGCGTCGCAAAACACAGCACAACGCATGTCCATGCGCCCCCCATGTTAAATATAGGGGTGCATGACGCATGCGTCGCTGCGGTTGCGCCCGACGCAACGCAAATGTGAACGTAGCCTTACATCGACCTGGGAAACAGAATAGTTCTTAGCACCCCCATGGATACACCGGACTCACAAAAACTTCCCAGGAAACAGCTGATATGGAAGCATGGCCCTTTTCAAAGCCATCAAACTTCCAGTCCAATTATTCGCACTCCGTTTAGGCCGGGTTCACATTTGCGTATGTGCGCGCAGCGTATGATCCGCATCGATCCGCATCGATCCGCATGCGTCATGCGTACATATCTTTAACACAGTGTATGCAGGGACATGCTTTTGCATGCGCCATTTTGCGGTGTGCGGCGGTGTCCGGTGAACGCAACATGTTGCATTTTTTGAGGCGTCAAATATTGCACAATTGTCCGCATGTCTATGGGAAGGCATTGGTACGCAAGGCGTTAGATATGCATGCGTACTTTAGATTGCGCATGCCCAGAAAATGATGTCACCGCCTCCACCACGCGCATAAAAAATGCAAACGCATGCCAAAATGCATTTAAACGCATGCACATGCAGCGTTTTTGTTTGCATCATGTACAAGATGCACAGGCGTAAGCATGCTTTTGCATGCGTTTTGGCCTGCGTTTGCACATGCAGACGATAAGCTGCAGACACATACGCAAATGTGAACTTAGCCTTACAGACACTAAGCATGCCTGAGGGCCCTCGCCAGGTTGAGAAACCATGCTGCAGGCGTGGTAGGCAAAATAGGAGCAACGCTGGCTTATGCCAGGGGCATGACAACTCCAACAGAGAACGGCAGGGGGCTTATTAATCGGTTGCAACTTAGATCTCTCTTGGGACTTTGGACGCCCCTAGTATAGATTTAGTCCTCTTGTTTTGGGAGCCCTCCCCCTTTGGGAACCCCAGAAAGGTGACTTTACCCCTGCTTGACTATCCAGGGAACACTCTACTGCCTGGTACCTCTCCACTAGGCCAACCAGGTCATCTGCACTTTGGGGGTTTCCCTGGGCAACCCAGGACTGAATCGGCTTTGGCAGAGAGTGGATAAACCTATCCATGACCACTTTCTCAACCATCTGGGCTGGGGAACAAGTCTCTGGTTGCAGCTACTTCTATACCAGATGCAGAAGGTCAAACATTTGTGACCGGGGAGGTTTATCACTGTGAAAGCTGCAGAGATGGACCCGCTGTGCCCTGACTGCCAGGGTTAAACCCAGACGAGTCAAGATCTCAGCTTTAAGTTTGTCATACTTTTTGATATCTTTCGATGGCCAAATCAAAGTATGCCTTCTTTGGCTCTCCGGTCAGATATGGCACTAGCACCTCCACCCACTGATCCGGTGATAGTCTCTCATGGTCCGCCACACTCTCAAACACAGCCAAGAATGCTTAAACATCATCCCCCACAGGCATCTTTTCCAATGACTTTGTGTGGCCTAGGAAGCACCAGATTCACTGTAGACCAGACCAAAACAGTGAAGATCAAGACCAGAGACGTTGTGTTAGACCATGTCTTTTACCACACAGGATGCATGACATCAAAAGGTCTTCTGCTGGCAAAAACAATCCCAGGATCATGTTTTCTGGGAACTTGTTGAGATTCAATTATTGAGGAATGCTACCCCGGACTCTATATGACAATGTTTTATATAAAAGGAGAACCAGACAACGAATCTCCATCTACAGTATAAAGAGTACAGGGTACGAAGACTCCACTCATGTAAAGAAGAAGACATGGAGGCTCCAAAAATCAAGAGTACAGAGCAGAGAGAAAACCTCCACCTCTAGATTGATCAGATTAAGGAGGCTCCATGTTATGACCTGGTGGTTAGTACAATAATGGACCTGGTGGTTAAGAGCACACGGAATGACCTGATAGTTACTAATAATACAGAACAAGCTCTGAGACGTGGGAACTCTGCTGACCGCAATCCCTAATCCTATCACACACACTAGAGGCAGCCGTGGATTGCGCCTAACGCTACCTATGCAACTCGTCACAGCCTAAGGAACTAGCTAGCCCTAAAGATAGAAAAATAAAGCCTACCTTGCCTCAGAGAAATTCCCCAAAGGAAAAGGCAGCCCACCACATATAATGACTGTGAGTTAAGATGAAAATTACAAACGCAGAGATGAAATAGATTTAGCAAAGTGAGGCCCGACTTACTGAACAGACAGAGGATAGGAAAGGTAACTTTGCGGTCAGCACAAAAACTACAAAAAGACCACGCAAAGGGCGCAAAAAGACCCTCCGTACCGACTCACGGTGCGGAGGCGCTCCCTCTGCATCCCAGAGCTTCCAGCAAGCAAGACAAAAATCAAAATAGCAAGCTGGACAGAAAAATAGCAAACAGAGAAAAACAAGCAGGAACTTAGCTTCTGCTGGGAAGACAGGTCACAAGAATGATCCAGGAGCGAACTAGATCAATACTGAAACATTGACAGGTGGCATGGAGCAATGATCTAAGTGGAGTTAAATAGAGCAGCCAGCTAACGAATTAACCTCGTCACCTGTGGAAGGAAACTCAGAAGCCGCAGCCCCACTCACAACCACCAGAGGAAGCCCATGGACAGAACCAGCCGAAGTACCATTCATGACCACAGGAGGGAGCTTGACAACAGAGTTCACAACAGTACCTCCCCTTTGAGGAGGGGTCACCGAACCCTCACCAGAGCCCCCAGGCCGACCAGGACGAGCCAAATGAAAGGCACGAACCAGATCGGCAGCATGAACATCAGAGGCAAAGACCCAGGAATTATCTTCCTGACCATAACCCTTCCACTTGACCAGGTACTGGAGTTTCCGTCTCGAAATACGAGAATCCAAAATCTTCTCCACCACATACTCCAACTCCCCCTCAACCAACACCGGGGCAGGAGGATCAACGGATGGAACCACAGGCGCCACGTATCTCCGCAACAACGACCTATGGAATACATTATGGATGGCAAAAGAAGCTGGAAGGGTCAAACGAAATGACACAGGATTGAGAGCCTCAGAAATCTTATATGGACCAATGAAACGAAGCTTAAACTTAGGAGAGGAAACATTCATAGGAACATAACGAGACGACAACCAAACCAAATCCCCAACACGAAGTCGGGGACCCACACAGCGCCGGCGGTTAGCGAAACGTTGAGCCTTCTCCTGGGACAATGTCAAATTGTCCACCACATGAGTCCAAATCTGCTGCAACCTATCCACCACAGTATCTACACCAGGACAGTCCGAAGACTCAACCTGCCCTGAAGAGAAACGAGGATGGAAACCAGAATTGCAGAAAAACGGCGAAACCAAAGTAGCCGAGCTGGCCCGATTATTAAGGGCGAACTCAGCCAAAGGCAAAAAGGACACCCAATCATCCTGATCAGCAGAAACAAAACATCTCAGATATGTTTCCAAGGTCTGATTGGTTCGTTCAGTCTGGCCATTTGTCTGAGGATGGAAAGCCGAGGAAAAAGACAAATCAATGCCCATCCTAGCACAAAAGGATCGCCAAAACCTCGAAACAAACTGGGAACCTCTGTCCGAAACGATGTTCTCCGGAATGCCATGTAAACGAACCACATGCTGGAAAAACAATGGCACCAAATCAGAGAAGGAAGGCAATTTAGACAAGGGTAACAAATGGACCATCTTAGAGAAGCGATCACAAACCACCCAAATGACCGACATCTTTTGAGAGACAGGGAGATCCGAAATAAAATCCATAGAAATATGCGACCAGGGCCTCTTCGGGACCAGCAAGGGCAAAAGCAACCCACTGGCACGAGAACAGCAGGGCTTAGCCCGAGCACAAGTCCCACAGGACTGCACAAAAGAATGCACATCCCGCGACAAAGACAGCCACCAAAAGGATCTAGCCACCAAATCTCTGGTACCAAAGTTTCCAGGATGACCAGCCAACACCGAACAATGAACCTCAGAGATAACTCTACTAGTCCATTTATCAGGGACAAACAGTTTCTCCGCTGGGCAACAGTCAGGTCTATCAGCCTGAAATTATTGCAGCACCCGCCGCAAATCAGGGGAGATGGCAGACAAAATTACCCCCTCTTTGAGAATACCCGCCGGCTCAGGAACACCCGGAGAGTCGGGCACAAAACTCCTTGACAGGGCATCAGCCTTCACATTCTTAGAGCCCGGAAGGTACGAAACCACAAAATCAAAAAGGGAGAAAAATAGCGACCAACGAGCCTGTCTAGGATTCAACCATTTGGCAGACTCGAGATAAGTCAAATTCTTGTGATCCGTCAAGACCACCACGCGATGCTTGGCTCCTTCAAGCCAATGACGCCACTCCTCGAATGCCCACTTCATGGCCAACAACTCTCGATTGCCAACATCATAATTGCGCTCAGCAGGCGAAAACTTTCTAGAAAAGAAGGCACATGGTTTCATCACCGAGCCATCAGAACTTCTTTGCGACAAAACAGCCCCTGCTCCAATCTCAGAAGCATCAACCTCGACCTGAAACGGGAGCGAAACATCTGGCTGGCACAACACATGGGCAGAAGAAAAACGACGCTTCAACTCCTGAAAATCTTCCACAGCCGCAGAAGACCAATTGACCACATCAGCACCCTTCTTGGTCAAATCAGTCAACGGTTTATGTTGTGAATTCTGTAGCAAAGCTCCCTCTTGTGGTCACAAGTGGTACTTCGGCTGGTTCTCTCTGTGAGCTTCTGTTGGTGGAGGGAAGTGGTACTGCGGCTTCTGAGTTTCCTCCCTCAGGTGATCTGGTGAGGTCGTTAGGTGCTTCTCTACTTAACTCCACCTAATGCTTTGATCCTGGCTTCCTGTCAATGTTCCAGTGTTGGACTTGCTTTTCCCTGGATCATTCCTGTGGCCTGCTGCTCTGCATAGCTAAGTTCTTTGCTATTTGTTTGCTATTTTTTCTGTCCAGCTTGTCTAATTTGTTGCTGGAAGCTCTGGGATGCAAAGGGTGTACCTCCGTGCCGTTAGTTCGGTACGGAGGGTCTTTTTGCCCCCTTTGCGTGGTTTTCTTTAGGGTTTTGTGTAGACCGCAAAGTTACCTTTTCTATCCTCGATCTGTTAAGAAAGTCGGGCCTCACTTTGCTGAATCTATTTCATCTCTACGTTTGTCTTTTCATCTTAACTCACAGTCATTATATGTGGGGGGCTGCCTTTTCCTTTGGGGTATTTCTCTGAGGCAAGGTAGGCTTATTTTCTATCTTCAGGCTAGTTAGTGTCTCAGGCTGTGCCGAGTTGCATAGGCAGAGTTAGGCGCAATCCACGGCTGCCTCTAGTGTTGTTTGGAGTGGATTAGGGATTGCGGTCTGCAGAGTTCCCACGTCTCAGAGCTCGTTCTATGATTTTGGGTTATTGTCAGATCACTGTATGTGCTCTGACCGCTATGTCCATTGTAGTACTGAATTGCCTTTCATAACAGGTTTAGCAACACTAGAAAAATTACTGATGAAGCGACGATAAAAATTAGCAAAGCCCAGGAACTTTTGGAGACTCTTCACAGATGTCGGCTGAGTCCAATCATAAATGGCCTGGACTTTAACAGGGTCCATCTCGATAGTAGAAGGGGAAAAAATGAAACCCAAAAATGAAACCTTCTGAACTCCAAAGGGACACTTTGACCCCTTCACAAACAAAGAATTCGCACAAACCCTGGAACACCATTCTGACCTGCTTCACGTGAGACTCCCAATCATCCGAGAAGACCAAAATATCATCCAAATATACAATCAGGAATTTATCCAGGTACTCTCGGAAGATGTCATGCATAAAGGACTGAAATACTGATGGAGCATTGGAAAGCCCGAATGGCATAACCAGGTACTCAAAATGGCCCTCGGGCGTATTAAATGCTGTTTTCCATTCATCGCCCTGTTTAATACGCACAAGATTATACGCACCACGAAGATCTACCTTGGTGAACCAACTAGCCCCCTTAATCCGAGCAAATAAATCAGACAGCAGCGGCAAAGGGTACTGAAATTTGACTGTGATCTTATTAAGAAGGCGGTAATCAATACAAGGTCTCAAAGAACCATCCTTCTTGGCCACAAAAAAGAACCCTGCTCCCAATGGTGACGACGACGGGCGAATATGACCCTTCTCCAAGGATTCCTTTATATAACTCCGCATAGCGGCGTGTTCTGGCACAGATAAATTGAATAGTCGGCCCTTAGGAAACTTACTACCAGGAATCAAATCAATAGCACAATCACAATCCCTATGAGGAGGTAGGGCACTGGATTTGGGCTCATCAAATACATCCCGGTAATCCGACAAAAACTCCGGGACTTCAGAAGGGGTGGATGATGAAATAGACAAAAATGGAACATCACCATGTACCCCCTGACAACCCCAGCTGGACACAGACATAGATTTCCAATCCAATACTGGATTATGGACCTGTAGCCATGGCAACCCCAAAACGACCACATCATGCAGATTATGCAACACCAAAAAGCGAATATCCTCCTGATGTGCAGGAGCCATGCATATGGTCAATTGGGTCCAGTACTGAGGCTTATTCTTGGCCAAAGGCGTAGCATCAATTCCTCTCAATGGAATAGGATGCTGCAAGGGCTCCAAGAAAAAACCACAGCGCCTGGCAAACTCCAAGTCCATCAAATTCAGGGCAGCGCCTGAATCCACAAATGCCATAACAGAATAGGATGACAAAGAGCAAATCAGAGTAACGGACAAAAGAAATTTCGACTGTATCGTACCAATGGTGGCAGACCTAGCGAAACGCTTAGTGCGCTTAGGACAATTGGAGATAGCATGAGTGGAATCACCACAGTAAAAACACAGCCCATTCCGACGTCTGTGTTCTTGCCGTTCAGCTCTGGTCAAAGTCCTATCACATTGCATAGGCTCAGGTCTATGCTCAGATAATACCGCCAAATGGTGCACAGCTTTACGCTCACGCAAGCATCGATCGATCTGAATGGCCAAAGACATAGACTCATTCAGACCAGCTGGCATGGGAAATCCCACCATGACATCCTTAAGGGCTTCAGAGAGACCCTTTCTGAAAATTGCTGCCAGGGCACATTCATTCCACTGAGTGAGTACAGACCACTTCCTAAACTTCTGACAATATATCTCTACCTCATCCTGACCCTGACACAGAGCCAGCAAGATTTTCTCTGCCTGATCCACTGAATTTGGTTCATCATAACGCAATCCAAGCACCAGAAAAAACGCATCAACATCACGCAATGCCGGATCTCCTGGCGCAAGGGAAAATGCCCAGTTTTGAGGGTCGCCACGTAACAAAGAAATAATGATTTTCACTTGTTGAACAGGGTCACCTGAAGAGCGAGGTTTCAAAGCAAGAAACAATTTACAATTATTTTTGAAATTCAGAAACTTAGATCTATCCCCAAAAAACAAATCAGGAATTGGAATCCTAGGCTCTAACATCGGATTCTGAGCCACAAAATCTTGAATGTTTTGTACCCTTGCAGTGAGATTATCCATACAAGAGGACAGACCTTGAATGTCCATATCTACACCTGTATCCTGAACCACCCAGAGGTAATGGGGAAAAGAGAGACAAAACACACTGCAAAGAAAAAAAAAATGGTCTCAGAACTTCTCTTATCCCTCTATACTGGAACATTGACAGGTGGCATGGAGCAATGATCTAAGTGGAGTTAAATTGAGCAGCCAGCTAACGAATTAACCTCGTCACCTGTGGAAGGAAACTCAGAAGCTGCAGCCCCACTCACAACCACCAGAGGAAGCCCATGGACAGAACCAGCCAAAGTACCATTCATGACCACAGGAGGGAGCTTGACAACAGAATTCACAACAGCTCCACCTGTGAAGAGACTAAGATGAATACAGGATGCTCCGCCCACAAAGAGCATAAAGTAGGAAGGCTCCACCCATGAGGAAAAACAAAACAAGGCAGTTACATCTAACGAGCGTCTATGGTAGGAAGGCTGCACCCATAATGAGTACAAGCAGAAAAAGGGGCAGGAGCCAGAAGCAACTATGAAATTTGACTCTCAGTCCAGAGCTAGGACTAGGTATAGTATAAACTATAAAAAGAAAAAGTAAAAAAAAATAAGATGGCAACTTGCTAACAGCAAGGTCCTGTGAAGAAAGAATCAGCAGCTGCTTATAAAGTGACCATGGCCCCCCTACATACAGGGCACTGGTTTAACATAGGATTTGCTCAGCCCTGTGTAAAGGTAAGCAGGTAAACCAAAGATATTGTGCTGAGTGTTCTCCTGAACAGCTTGCATGACCTTGAGCGCCATTTTTTTCGCTATCTGAATATTTCCGCTTTTATCTTCCACTTTAATTCTCTATCACATTAACTTTTCAGAATCCATTACGCACAGGGGAAATCAAACCTTGTAAAATCTTCCTAAAAGGATCTCGGAAATATTACTATCATAACAAAAATATTGAAACATTGTTATAAAAATGTAATTATCAGCGCTGGCAGATCCATTAATAATACAACCGTGAGCCATCCTGGATACTTTATATCAAGCGTATTTCATTTAGAGGCTTTCTAAAAAGTTAAATATATAAAGAAGGTAAAATATTATGTACTAGGGGCTATGCCTAGCTTGTAATATGTCTGCATGCTGAGCAGTTAAGCAGGGGTGGGGTTACAGTGTGATTGACAGTTCTGCCATGAATTGCTACATCACCTTAGTCTAGAATCTTGTGGAAGATATGAAAAAACATACAGTTCTTGGAAGAAGCGGAGTGAAGTGTCCAAAGTTGGGGGACTGCCCTCAATGACTTCCATATTCCCCCAAAATTCCTGAGAGCAAAGTATGCAGCGTCCGGTCCTGTAACTCCCCCCGCACTGACATGTTTGCAATCACGGAGACACAAAAATTGGATGGTTCCGATTTATTTCCTTTATTAAGTATATATTTCATGTATTAACAATATTCTTCATACCATAAATAATTTAAACATTTTCCTCTTCTTATATACAATGATTTCCCTGAAACGTCAATTTCTTGTGACGGGACAGAATGTACACGTAACTTTACAACGGTCTCGTGATTAGTTTACATACCATCGTGTAATATTTAGACGTCGAAGTCTTTTTCCAGTATAATATTACCATCCTCTTCCAGAAAATAATCATTTCATAAGTCGACTTTCCATAAAACTTCTCAGGTTCTAAACGGAGATGTCTGTCTGTAGAGGTGATTTAGATATTACACAATCTGAATTCTGAAGGGTTAATAGTAGAGATGAGAGAATCTTACGAAATTCTAATTTCCCCGCAAAGTCTATTTGTGGCAAATCAACGGTGTTAAAAAACCTCCAACTGCCCTGAAAATAGTGTATCACGCCATTGTCTTTTTCTCACACACTAATCTTATTCACTAATGTCACGCACTGCCTGTAATCTTTATTCAGTATTTTATGGCTGTCTCTATCTTTTTCTATTGCTAAGCTGTGAACTGATTGCTGGACTCCCTGCCTCGGCTTTTCTACAGGCTTTGATATTTCCTGGAAAAATAGAAAAAGGTTGCCAGCTCACCCTGTGTATTGATCCAGTTTCCACGGAAATCAGGATCCGACCTTACATGTTGAAAATGATAAAACAAAAAAATATATACAGTATATCTCCAGCTCATGGTAAAATCTCCGAAAACTTTGTTCCATGAAAAGGTTATTAAAATCCAGATACAAGATAGATAAGTGCAGAAGCAACACGTTTCAAATGTGTAGCAACGCTCTTTGTCAAAGCTTGAGTACAGACTCACCTTAAAAAAAGACAGGTGCTAATTAAAATATATAAATGCATATATCTAAAATGTCACTGATGATCCCTGTATTATCTGTACACTGACACTATATACAGAGCTCCTGTGTATAATGTCACTGGTGATCACTGTATTACCAGTACACTGACACTATATACAGAGCTCCTGTGTATAATGTCACTTGTGATCACTGTTTTACCTATACCCAGACACTATATACAGAGTTCCTGTGTATAATGTCACTGGTGATCACTGTATTACCTGTACACTGACACTATATACAGAGCTCCTGTGTATATCACCGGTGATCACTGTATTACCTGTACACTGACACTATATACATAGTTCCTGTGTATAATGTCACTGGAGATCTCCATATTACCTGTACACTGACACTATATACAGAGCACCTGTGTATAATGTCACCCGTGATCATTGTATTATTTGTACAATGACACAATACACTGTATACTATATACAAAGCTCCTGTGTATAATGTCACTGGTGATCACTGTATCATACCACTGGTGACATTATACACAGGAGCTCTGTATATAGTGCATAATGTTACCGGTTATCCCTGTATTACCTGTACACTGACATTATATACAAGGCTCGTGTGTATAATGTCACTGGTGATTTCTGTATTACTTGGGCACCACATTTTAAAAAAATACATCAACTAATTGAAGCAAGTTCAGAGAAGAGCGACCAGAATGGTGACCGGTCTGCAAACCATGTCCTATGAGGAACGGTTACAGGATTTGGGAATGTTTAGCTTGCAGAAAAGAAGACTGAGAGGAGACTTAATAGCTGTCTACAAATATCTCAAGGGCTGTCACAATGTAGAAGGATCATCTTTATTCTCATGTGCACAAGGAAAGACTAGAAGCAATGGGATGAAACTGAGTGGGAGGAGACAAAAGTTAGATATTAGGAAAAACTTTTTGACAGTGAAGGTGATCAATGAGTGGAACATGCGGCCACTAGAGGTGGTGAGTTCTTCTTCCATGGAAGTTTTCAAACAGAAGCTGGAAAGACATCTGTCTGGGATGATTTAGTGAATCCTGCTTTGAGCAGGGGGTTGGACCAGATGACCCAGGAGGTCCCTTCCAACTCTACTATTCCATGATTCTATGATTACCATGGAGACCAACTCCACCAACCAATTCAGAAGATAAAAGCTTGAAAAATGTTCTGCTATTGCCTAATTGCAAGTGGATGGCATTTTAGCTGCATCTGGACTGGGTGATTTTACCATGAGTATTTTGTTTACCAAAACCTGTCCCTGCACATGAGACATCTGGCACCGCCATGTTCCTTCTGTGGGTCACGCTGATGATGGAGGAGATGTCAGGATCAGAAGCTCTGAGTAGCGCAAGCCCTGTCTAGCCAGAGATACTAGTGTGGCCGGGACCTGTAGACCACCCACGTTGTCTATATGTGTATGTGCTGTCCTGCAAGAGTAAACAGCTCCCTCCGAAGCTACTAACAATACCACACCCTACTTTACTCCCACCATAATGTTGGGGAGTGCCGGTTATAGTTTATACCTGATCTGGTTATTCAGCTACTGCTCAGTCTGATTCTTGCTGTTTTGCTCTCGGCTGACATTTTGACCTCCCTTCTTCCAGATTTCTCTGTTCCTGTTTTGGACTTCCTGCTTTTGACATGGCATCCCATCCATCCCCTTTCAGCTCGCTCCACCAGCAGCTATTCTGTGAACAAAACCCAAGGTCTCATGTCCAAGTCTTAGCACTAAACCTGTTTGCATCAATCCAACCAAGAGCTGCCAGACTTCCACGCTCAGTGACTCTGTGACAATAGGGATCTATCTGGGATTTAAAAGAGCTGGGATTTTTTTGGGGTGAGCTGAGATGAATGATCCACTTCATCAAAAAGAGCTGGAATATCATCACTAAAGGTCAATACTTCTCAGGTCCAGGCCTCCAGACCACCTTTTAGCTCCCCCATTAATTAAAAGCCATTGAAATTTCTAGACTACATGGTAACACGAATTATGATATATTCCCTAACAGCCCAACTGGATCCTGTCTACCCCATTACAGAACCCAACTAAAGCATCTGTCAGGTCTAAGTCCAGCTCTCTGGTTCCTCATTAGACTCAGCAGCAGAATCACAGAGCTAACCACAGGAGCTGAAAATACACCTCCGCAATCACTGACCATGTAAGCACATCTCCTACCTGGGACACAACTATCAGAGGCAAATCACTACTGGTCACTCACCAGGCATCACTTGGAAAGGCAGAAAAAGGTCTACATCAGTGCTTAAGCCAGGTTTTTGAGGGCCACGGATAGAGTTGAGCGACCTTGTCCTTTTTAGAGTCGAGCCGGGTTTCGCGAAACCCGACTATCTCAAAAGTCGGGTTGAGTGAAATCGGCCGATTTTGACGTAAAGTCGGGATCGACCGAAACACGAAACCCAATGCAAGTCAATGGGGCAGCATAGTCGGCAGTGAGTGGGGGCCAGGAAAACACCTAGAGTGCCCATTTTAATGTCAAAACCATCCATTCTTCTTAATGAAGCTTGTCAAGCGTAATTTACCTTATAATAATTGGAAGGCATTTGAAATTGGGGGTCATTTGGCTAAAGTTGTGGTGGGTAGGGCTGGTTCAAGTAATTAGTGGGCCCAGGAAATCTGGACCACGTCATGGCAGTGGAGCAGGGAGAGGTAAGTATTTCAACTTTGCAAGTGCTGTGAACCTGATCAAGCAGGGGGGGCCCACTCGTTGGCATTGGCACTGGCACAGGGCCCCTCAAAGTACAGCGGTGTGTTTGCACGGCGGGGGCGCTTCCCACCGGCAGCAACACTTTTGCGTACCATGAGAGGCCCTGTGCCAGTGACGTCGCCAACTAGTATTCCTCCCCCCACCTGATGAAGGAACCTGCACTTTCATCTGCACCTTCCTGTTTGTCCCCGTGTAAGGTGGTATGGTATGCGGGAAGGGGGACCTGACTTTCAGCAGGGTCACAATCTTGCAGTGTAGCGTGCACGGGAAATGTTGCGTTATGGGTCAATGTACCAGCAGACTCATCTATCACTGGCTGGGCAATGGGCAGGATGAGGAGGAAACACAGATATAGGCCCAAAGAATAAAGTGGGCTAAATGCAGTTCAAAATTGGTAACACAGGACTAATCAGGGGGCATTGCAGTGGAGGACAACTGGAATGAGAGGCTGACACAGAGAGTAGGCCCAAATCAGTAAGTAGTCGAAATGCAGTTCAAAATTGGCAACAGTAGTAAACAGGCGGCACAGCTTTGTTCAGTGGAGGAGAACAGCAAGGAGTGGCAGACACCGATAGTAGGCCCCAACCCAACTAGTAGGCCAAATGCAGTCTAACATTAACAACTACTTAACGAGCGCCTGAAAACGGAATTTCAGGACAGGAAACCAGGAGAACAGCAAGGAGCGGCAGACACCGATAGTAGGCCCCAAACCAACTAGTACGCCAAATGCAGTTGTTCCGTTTAACCACAATTTAATGAGAGCCTGAAGATAGAAGTTCAGGAAAGGCAACCTGGAGAACACCTTGGAGTGGAACACACCATCTCTCTACACCCCATACCCAATTTGTAGGTCTAATGCAGCGTAGTTTCCAACAACTACTAAACGAGAGCATGATGATCGAAGCATTGGCGAGGAAACCTGGGGAACACCTTGGAGTGGAACACACCATCTCTCTACAGTGGAACACACCATCTCTCTACACCCCATACCCAATTTGTAGGCCTAATGCAGCGTAGTTTCCAACAACTACTAAACGAGAGCCGAAAGATCGAAGCAATGGAGAGGAAACCTGGGGAACACCTTGGAGTGTAACACACCATCTCTCTACACCCCATACCCAATTTGTAGGCCTAATGCAGCGTAGTTTCCAACAACTACTAAACGAGAGCCGGAAGATCGAAGCTCAGGAAAGGCAACCTGGAGAACACCTTGGAGTGGAACACACCATCTCTCTACACCCCATACCCAATTTGTAGGCCCAATGCAGCGTAGTTTCCAACAACTACTAAACGAGAGCCGGAAGATCGAAGCTCAGGAAAGGCAACCTGGGGAACACCTTGGAGTGTAACACACCATCTCTCTACACCCCATACCCAATTTGTAGGCCCAATGCAGCGTAGTTTCCAACAACTACTAAACGAGAGCCGGAAGATCGAAGCAATGGAGAGGAAACCTGGGGAACACCTTGGAGTGTAACACACCATCTCTCTACACCCCATACCCAATTTGTAGGCCTAATACAGCGTAGTTTCCAACAACTACTAAACGAGAGCCGGAAGATCGAAGCAATGGAGAGGAAACCTGGGGAACACCTTGGAGTGGAACACACCATCTCTCTACAGTGGAACACACCATCTCTCTACACCCCATACCCAATTTGTAGGCCTAATGCAGCGTAGTTTCCAACAACTACTAAACGAGAGCCGGAAGATCGAAGCTCAGGAAAGGCAACCTGGGGAACACCTTGGAGTGGAACACACCATCTCTCTACACCCCACACCCAATTTGTAGGCCCAATGCAGCGTAGTTTCCAACAACTACTAAACGAGAGCCGGAAGATCGAAGCTCAGGAAAGGCAACCTGGGGAACACCTTGGAGTGTAACAAACCCTCTCTCTACACCACGGAAGGGCTGATTCTTAGGAAGGAAGGCTGTCGGAAAGAAGCAGGGCGCGTCCGAGGGTGATTTTATTCTTATTAGGTATATACTCACCCTCGGACGCGCCCTGCTTCTTTATTTGTAATGAATGTTTATTTGCAATGTGGTTTTGACTTACTCTATTTTTTTGGTAAATAATGATTTTATTATTTTCATTGTTTTGCATCTTCTTGGCAATAATATAAAGAAGACGCGACAGGACAACACTCGGTGGATGCCATATCTGTGTTTAAAATTGAAAAAACCTTTCAGTTAACTACTTGCAGGAGAAAGTTATTGTAGCTGGTGGCCATTTTTAGTACTGTACCAGATTTTTGTTGTATGTGTTTGTTTTTAATGTTAAAGTGTCTGCATTTGATATCTCTCCAGTATTTTCTTTTTTATAAGCAAAATACTTATTTTTATATTTTCTGATGTTGGTTCCAGGGGTACACGGGCAGCAGTGGTGTGGTCAGTGGAAGCCTAGTGGAAGGAGTGACCGCAGACAGGCATCGAAGGCCTAAAATAATAACACATGGCTGTAGGCAATTTTAAATTGGTTCCAGGGGTACACGGGCAGCAGTGCCCTGGTCAGTGTAGTAGTAGTTGAAAGAATGGACCGCAGACAGGCATCGAAGGCCTAAAATAAAAAAATTGGGCTGGCTGTAGGCAATTTTAAATTGGTTCCAGGGGTACACGGGCAGCAGTGGTGTGGTCAGTGGAGGCCTAGTGGAAGGAGTGACCGCAGACAGGCATCGAAGGCCTAAAATAATAACACATGGCTGTAGGCAATTCTAAATTGGTTCCAGGGGTACACGGGCAGCAGTGGTGTGGTCAGTGGAGGCCTAGTGGAAGGAGTGACCGCAGACAGGCATCGAAGGCCTAAAATAATAACACATGGCTGTAGGCAATTCTAAATTGGTTCCAGGGGTACACGGGCAGCAGTGGTGTGGTCAGTGGAGGCCTAGTGGAAGGAGTGACCGCAGACAGGCATCGAAGGCCTAAAATAATAACACATGGCTGTAGGCAATTTTAAATTGGTTCCAGGGGTACACGGGCAGCAGTGCCCTGGTCAGTGTAGTAGTAGTTGAAAGAATGGACCGCAGACAGGCATCGAAGGCCTAAAATAAAAAAATTGGGCTGGCTGTAGGCAATTTTAAATTGGTTCCAGGGGTACACAGGCAGCAGTGGTGTGTTCAGTGGAGGCCTAGTGGAAGGAATGACCGCAGACAGGCATCGAAGGCCTAAAATAATAACACATGGCTGTAGGCAATTCTAAATTGGTTCCAGGGGTACACGGGCAGCAGTGGTGTGGTCAGTGGAGGCCTAGTGGAAGGAGTGACCGCAGACAGGCATCGAAGGCCTAAAATAATAACACATGGCTGTAGGCAATTTTAAATTGGTTCCAGGGGTACACGGGCAGCAGTGCCCTGGTCAGTGTAGTAGTAGTTGAAAGAATGGACCGCAGACAGGCATCGAAGGCCTAAAATTAAAAAATTGGGCTGGCTGTAGGCAATTTTAAATTGGTTCCAGGGGTACACGGGCAGCAATGGTGTGGTCAGTGGAGGCCTAGTGGAAGGAGTGACCGCAGACAGGCATCGAAGGCCTAAAATAATAACACATGGCTGTAGGCAATTTTAAATTGGTTCCAGGGGTACACGGGCAGCAGTGCCCTGGTCAGTGTAGTAGTAGTTGAAAGAATGGACCGCAGACAGGCATCGAAGGCTTAAAATAAAAAAATTGGGCTGGCTGTAGGCAATTTTAAATTGGTTCCAGGGGTACACGGGCAGCAGTGGTGTGGTCAGTGGAGGCCTAGTGGAAGGAGTGACCGCAGACAGGCATCGAAGGCCTAAAATAATAACACATGGCTGTAGGCAATTTTAAATTGGTTCCAGGGGTAAACGGGCAGCAGTGGTGTGGTCAGTGGAGGCCTAGTGGAAGGAGTGACCGCAGACAGGCATCGAAGGCCTAAAATAATAACACATGGCTGTAGGCAATTTTAAATTGGTTCCAGGGGTACACGGGCAGCAGTGGTGTGGTCAGTGGAGGCCTAGTGGAAGGAGTGACCGCAGACAGGCATCGAAGGCCTAAAATAATAACACATGGCTGTAGGCAATTTTAAATTGGTTCCAGGGGTACACGGGCAGCAGTAGTGTGGTCAGTGGAGGCCTAGTGGAAGGAGTGACCACAGACAGGCATCGAAGGCCTAAAATAATAACACATGGCTGTAGGCAATTTTAAATTGGTTCCAGGGGTACACGGGCAGCAGTGGTGTGGTCAGTGGAGGCCTAGTGGAAGGAGTGACCGCAGACAGGCATCGAAGGCCTAAAATAATAACACATGGCTGTAGGCAATTTTAAATTGGTTCCAGGGGTACACGGGCAGCAGTGGTGTGGTCAGTGGAGGCCTAGTGGAAGGAGTGACCGCAGACAGGCATCGAAGGCCTAAAATAATAACACATGGCTGTAGGCAATTTTAAATTGGTTCCAGGGGTACACGGGCAGCAGTGGTGTGGTCAGTGGAGGCCTAGTGGAAGGAGTGACCACAGACAGGCATCGAAGGCCTAAAATAATAACACATGGCTGTAGGCAATTTTAAATTGGTTCCAGGGGTACACGGGCAGCAGTGCCCTGGTCAGTGTAGTAGTAGTTGAAAGAATGGACCGCAGACAGGCATCGAAGGCCTAAAATAAAAAAATTGGGCTGGCTGTAGGCGATTTTAAATTGGTTCCAGGGGTACACGGGCAGCAGTGGTGTGGTCAGTGGAGGCCTAGTGGAAGGAGTGACCGCAGACAGGCATCGAAGGCCTAAAATAATAACACATGGCTGTAGGCAATTCTAAATTGGTTCCAGGGGTACACGGGCAGCAGTGGTGTGGTCAGTGGAGGCCTAGTGGAAGGAGTGACCGCAGACAGGCATCGAAGGCCTAAAATAATAACACATGGCTGTAGGCAATTTTAAATTGGTTCCAGGGGTACACGGGCAGCAGTGCCCTGGTCAGTGTAGTAGTAGTTGAAAGAATGGACCGCAGACAGGCATCGAAGGCCTAAAATAAAAAAATTGGGCTGGCTGTAGGCAATTTTAAATTGGTTCCAGGGGTACACGGGCAGCAGTGGTGTGGTCAGTGGAGGCCTAGTGGAAGGAGTGACCGCAGACAGGCATCGAAGGCCTAAAATAATAACACATGGCTGTAGGCAATTTTAAATTGGTTCCAGGGGTACACGGGCAGCAGTGCCCTGGTCAGTGTAGTAGTAGTTGAAAGAATGGACCGCAGACAGGCATCGAAGGCCTAAAATAAAAAAATTGGGCTGGCTGTAGGCAATTTTAAATTGGTTCCAGGGGTACACGGGCAGCAGTGGTGTGGTCAGTGGAGGCCTAGTGGAAGGAGTGACCGCAGACAGGCATCGAAGGCCTAAAATAATAACACATGGCTGTAGGCAATTTTAAATTGGTTCCAGGGGTACACGGGCAGCAGTGGTGTGGTCAGTGGAGGCCTAGTGGAAGGAGTGACCGCAGACAGGCATCGAAGGCCTAAAATAATAACACATGGCTGTAGGCAATTTTAAATTGGTTCCAGGGGTACACGGGCAGCAGTGCCCTGGTCAGTGTAGTAGTAGTTGAAAGAATGGACCGCAGACAGGCATCGAAGGCCTAAAATTAAAAAATTGGGCTGGCTGTAGGCAATTTTAAATTGGTTCCAGGGGTACACGGGCAGCAGTGGTGTGGTCAGTGGAGGCCTAGTGGAAGGAGTGACCGCAGACAGGCATCGAAGGCCTAAAATAATAACACATGGCTGTAGGCAATTTTAAATTGGTTCCAGGGGTACACGGGCAGCAGTGCCCTGGTCAGTGTAGTAGTAGTTGAAAGAATGGACCGCAGACAGGCATCGAAGGCCTAAAATAAAAAAATTGGGCTGGCTGTAGGCAATTTTAAATTGGTTCCAGGGGTACACGGGCAGCAGTGGTGTGGTCAGTGGAGGCCTAGTGGAAGGAGTGACCGCAGACAGGCATCGAAGGCCTAAAATAATAACACATGGCTGTAGGTAATTTTAAATTGGTTCCAGGGGTACACGGGCAGCAGTGGTGTGGTCAGTGGAGGCCTAGTGGAAGGAGTGACCGCAGACAGGCATCGAAGGCCTAAAATAATAACACATGGCTGTAGGCAATTTTAAATTGGTTCCAGGGGTACACGGGCAGCAGTGCCCTGGTCAGTGTAGTAGTAGTTGAAAGAATGGACCGCAGACAGGCATCGAAGGCCTAAAATAAAAAAATTGGGCTGGCTGTAGGCAATTTTAAATTGGTTCCAGGGGTACACGGGCAGCAGTGGTGTGGTCAGTGGAGGCCTAGTGGAAGGAGTGACCGCAGACAGGCATCGAAGGCCTAAAATAATAACACATGGCTGTAGGCAATTCTAAATTGGTTACAGGGGTACACGGGCAGCAGTGGTGTGGTCAGTGGAGGCCTAGTGGAAGGAGTGACCGCAGACAGGCATCGAAGGCCTAAAATAATAACACATGGCTGTAGGCAATTTTAAATTGGTTCCAGGGGTACACGGGCAGCAGTGGTGTGGTCAGTGGAGGCCTAGTGGAAGGAGTGACCACAGACAGGCATCGAAGGCCTAACATAACAAAAATGTCAATACAATGGTATTGTCAGTGGCAGGCATTGAAGGATGTCAGCGCATAGACTAAACATTGGTGGAGCTGTGAGATAATTTTGCAAGTGGTAGAGCACTGTTTGAGCTGGGGTGGGGGGAAACTGTCTTGTGGCCGGCGGTACAGGCCCAGGGCCCCTCATATTACAACGGTGTGTCTGACGTTGGGTGCGCACCACCACCGCCAGAGACACTTTATTGTACTAGGAGGGACCCAGTGGCAGTGCCGTCGACCAAAAGCGGGCTCACCCACCTCTTCAGACAAACTGCACTCTCACGGGTGCTGTCGCCAAGTGTCGATACCACGGCCCCGTGTGGGGAGTTTGGCCATTTAGTGAGGTGTAAACATGTCATATGCTGGACAATCAGGTGCAGAAAATTACGAGATTGGAAAAGGCATTCAGAATAGTCCACAGGCAAGACCTTTTCATAGGAAAGCTAGGTGTCAGCCGGGCAAGGTGGGGCAAAAGATTTCGAAATCCAGTTGTGGTTCATTTTAATGAAGGTTAGATCATCTACATTTTGGGTAGCCAGACGAGTCCTTTTTTCTGTTAGTATTGAACCTGCAGCACTGAATACTCTTTCTGATAGGACACTAGCTGCCGGGCAAGCAAGCTCCTGCAATGCATATTCTGCCAATTCTGGCCAGGTGTCTAATTTTGATGCCCAGTAATCAAATGGGAATGACGGTTGAGGGAGAACATCGATAAGGGATGAAAAATAGTTTGTAACCATACTGGACAAATGTTGTCTCCTGTCACTTTGAATTGATGCTGCAGTACCTGTCCTGTCTGCGGTCATAGCAAAATCACTCCACAACCTGGTCAGAAAACCCCTCTGGCCAACGCCACTTCTGATTTCTGCCCCTCTAACTCCTCTGGTCTGCTGGCCCCTGCAGCTCGTGTGAGAACGATCATGGGCGCTGTGTGCAGGGAATGCCAGAAGCAAACGGTCAACAAGAGTTGATTGTTTGGTTGCTAATATTAGTTCCAAGTTCTCATGTGGCATTATATTTTGCAATTTGCCTTTATAGCGAGGATCAAGGAGGCAGGCCAACCAGTAATCGTCATCATTCATCATTTTAGTTATGCGTGTGTCCCTTTTGAGGATACGTAAGGCATAATCCGCCATGTGGGCCAAAGTTCCAGTTCTCAAATCTGCGGTTGTGCTTGGTTGAGGGGCAGTTTCAGGCAAATCAACGTCACTTGTGTCCCTCAAAAAACCAGAACCCGGCCTTGCCGCGCCACCAATTTCCAGTGGCCCCGGAAAAGCTTCCTCATTAAAAATATAATCATCCCCATCATCCTCCTCGTCCTCCTCCTCCTCTTCGCCCGCTACCTCGTCCTGTACACTGCCCTGGCCAGACAATGGCTGACTGTCATCAAGGCTTTCCTCTTCCTCAGCTGCAGACGCCTGATCCTTTATGTGCGTCAAACTTTGCATCAGCAGACGCATTAGGGGGATGCTCATGCTTATTATGGCGTTGTCTGCACTAACCAGCCGTGTGCATTCCTCAAAACACTGAAGGACTTGACACATGTCTTGAATCTTCGACCACTGCACACCTGACAACTCCATGTCTGCCATCCTACTGCCTGCCCGTGTATGTGTATCCTCCCACAAAAACATAACAGCCCGCCTCTGTTCACACAGTCTCTGAAGCATGTGCAGTGTTGAGTTCCACCTTGTTGCAACGTCTATGATTAGGCGATGCTGGGGAAGGTTCAAAGAACGCTGATAGGTCTGCATACGGCTGGAGTGTACGGGCGAACGGCGGATATGTGAGCAAAGTCCACGCACTTTGAGGAGCAGGTCGGATAACCCCGGATAACTTTTCAGGAAGCACTGCACCACCAGGTTTAAGGTGTGAGCCAGGCAAGGAATGTGTTTCAGTTGGGAAAGGGAGATGGCAGTCATGAAATTCCTTCCGTTATCACTCACTACCTTGCCTGCCTCAAGATCTACTGTGCCCAGCCACGACTGCGTTTCTTTCTGCAAGAACTCGGACAGAACTTCCGCGGTGTGTCTGTTGTCGCCCAAACACTTCATAGCCAATACAGCCTGCTGACGTTTGCCAGTAGCTGCCCCATAATGGGAGACCTGGTGTGCAACAGTGGCAGCTGCGGATGGAGTGGTTGTGCGACTGCGGTCTGTGGACGAGCTCTCGCTTCTGCAGGAGGACGAAGAGGAGGAGGAGGGGTGCGAACGGCTACAGCCAATTGTTTCCTAGACCGTGGGCTAGGCAGAACTGTCCCAAACTTGCTGTCCCCTGTGGACCCTGCATCCACCACATTTACCCAGTGTGCCGTGATGGACACGTAACGTCCCTGGCCATGCCTACTGGTCCATGCATCTGTTGTCAGGTGCACCTTTGTGCTCACAGATTGCCTGAGTGCATGGACGATGCGCTCTTTAACATGCTGGTGGAGGGCTGGGATGGCTTTTCTGGAAAAAAAGTGTCGACTGGGTAGCTCGTAGCGTGGTACAGCGTAGTCCATCAGGGCTTTGAAAGCTTCGCTTTCAACTAACCAGTAAGGCATCATCTCTAACGAGATTAGTCTAGCTATGTGTGCGTTCAAACCCTGTGTACGCGGATGTAAGGCTAAGTACTTCCTTTTTCTAACCATAGTCTCATGTAGGGTGAGCTGGACTGGAGAGCTGAAGATCGTGGAACTAGCGGGGGTGCCGGTGGACATGGCAGACTGAGAGACGGTGGGAGATGGTATTGTTGCCACCGGTGCCCTAGATGCAGTGTTTCCTACTACGAAACTGGTGATTCCCTGACCCTGACGGCTTTGGCCTGGCAAAGAAACCTGCACAGATACTGCAGGTGGTGCGGAAAATGGTGGCCCTACACTGCCGGAAGGGATGTTGCGTTGCTGACTAGCTTCATTGGCCGAGGGTGCTACAACCTTAAGGGACGTTTGGTAGTTAGTCCAGGCTTACAAATGCATGGTGGTTAAATGTCTATGCATGCAACTTGTATTGAGACTTTTCAGATTCTGTCCTCTGCTTAAGGTAGTTGAACATTTTTGACAGATGACTTTGCGCTGATCAATTGGATGTTGTTTAAAAAAATGCCAGACTGCACTTTTTCTAGCATCGGATACCTTTTCAGGCATTGCAGACTGAGCTTTAACCGGATGGCCACGCTGTCCTCCAACAGGTTTTAGCTTTGCCACGCGTTTTGGGCAAGATACGGGCCCGGCAGATGGAACCTGTTGCGATGTTGATGCCTGCTGCGGCCCCTCCTCCTCCGCTTCAGAACTGCTGCCGCCTGCACCCTGTTCCCCCAATGGCTGCCAATCGGGGTCAAGAACTGGGTCATCTATTACCTCTTCTTGTAGCTCGTGTGCAACTTCGTCTGTGTCACCGTGTCGGTCGGTGGTATAGCGTTCGTGATGGGGCAACATAGTCTCATCAGGGTCTGATTCTTGATCAGCACCCTGCGAGGGCAATGTTGTGGTCTGAGTCAAAGGACCAGCATAGTAGTCTGGCTGTGGCTGTGCATCAGTGCACTCCATGTCAGATTCAACTTGTAATGGGCATGGACTGTTAACTGCTTCACTTTCTAAGCCAGGGACGGTATGTGTAAAGAGCTCCATGGAGTAACCCGTTGTGTCGCCTGCTGCATTCTTCTCTGTTGTTGTTTTTGCTGAAGAGGACAAGGAAACGACTTGTCCCTGACCGTGAACATCCACTAACGACGCGCTGCTTTGACATTTACCAGTTTCACGAGAGGAGGCAAAAGAGCTAGAGGCTGAGTCAGCAATATAAGCCAAAACTTGCTCTTGCTGCTCCGGCTTTAAAAGCGGTTTTCCTACTCCCAGAAAAGGGAGCGTTCGAGGCCTTGTGTAGCCAGACGACGAACCTGGCTCCACAGCTCCAGACTTAGGTGCAATATTTTTTTTCCCACGACCAGCTGATGCTCCACCACTACCACTACCCTCATTACCAGCTGACAATGAACGCCCCCGGCCACGACCTCTTCCACCATACTTCCTCATTGTTTTAAAAACGTAAACAAACTAACGGTATTTGTTGCTGTCACACAAATTACACGGTGAGCTATAACTTCAGTATGATTTAGCTACCCCTTTACAGGTGAGTGAGACCACAACGAAAATCAGGCACAATGTTACACACTCTGTTGTTGGTGGCAACAAATGAGAGAGATGCCACACACGCAGGACTGTCACTGAAGCACAAATGTAAATATTAATCTCCCACTGATTTGATTTTTTTTTTTTTTTTCAGGGAGACTTTAGGAAAAAAAAAAAAATAGAATAAAATGATTTTTTCAGGAAGAATTTAGAAACCAAAGAAAATAAAATGATTTTTTCAGGGAGAATTTAGAAAACAAATAAAACAAAAAAAGGCTTTCTATGGCCCACTGAGTGAGAGATGACGCACACAGGAGTCAGGAGTGGCACACAAGCCCAGAGGCCAATATTTATCTCCCACTGATTGATGTAGTGATTTTTTCAGGTAGATTTTGGAACCCAAATCAAGCTAAAAATATAATAGGCTTTCTATGGCCCACAATTGGAGAGAGAGAGAGAGATGGCACACCCAGGAGTCAAGACTGGCACACAAGCAGAAAGGGCTATATTAATCTCCCACTGATTTGTTTTTGTTTTTGTTTTTTTCAGGGAGACTTTAGGAAAAAAAAAAATAGAATAAAATGATTTTTTCAGGAAGAATTTAGAAACCAAATAAAATAAAATGATTTTTTCAGGGAGAATTTAGAAAACAAATAAAACAAAAAAAGGCTTTCTATGGCCCACTGAGTGAGAGATGACGCACACAGGAGTCAGGAGTGGCAGACAAGCTAAGAGGCCAATATTTATCTCCCACTGATTGATGTAGTGATTTTTTCAGGTAGATTTTGGAACCCAAATCAAGCTAAAAAAAATAATAGGCTTTCTATGGCCCACAATTGGAGAGAGAGAGAGAGAGAGAGAGATGGCACACCCAGGAGTCAAGACTGGCACACAAGCAGAAAGGGCAATATTAATCTCCCACTGATTTGTTTTTTTTTTTTGTTTTTTTTCAGGGAGACTTTAGGGAAAAAAAATAGAATAAAATGATTTTTTCAGGAAGAATTTAGAAACCAAATAAAATAAAATGATTTTTTCAGGGAGAATTTAGAAAACAAATAAAACAAAAAAAGGCTTTCTATGGCCCACTGAGTGAGAGATGACGCACACAGGAGTCAGGAGTGGCACACAAGCCCAGAGGCCAATATTTATCTCCCACTGATTGATGTAGTGATTTTTTCAGGTAGATTTTGGAACCCAAATCAAGCTAAAAAAATAATAGGCTTTCTATGGCCCACAATTGGAGAGAGAGAGAGAGATGGCACACCCAGGAGTCAAGACTGGCACACAAGCAGAAAGGGCAATATTAATCTCCCACTGATTTGTTTTTTTTTTGTTTTTTTTCAGGGAGACTTTAGGAAAAAAAAAAATAGAATAAAATGATTTTTTCAGGAAGAATTTAGAAACCAAATAAAATAAAATGATTTTTTCAGGGAGAATTTAGAAAACAAATAAAACAAAAAAAGGCTTTCTATGGCCCACTGAGTGAGAGATGACGCACACAGGAGTCAGGAGTGGCACACAAGCCCAGAGGCCAATATTTATCTCCCACTGATTGATGTAGTGATTTTTTCAGGTAGATTTTGGAACCCAAATCAAGCTAAAAAAAATAATAGGCTTTCTATGGCCCACAATTGGAGAGAGAGAGAGAGAGATGGCACACCCAGGAGTCAAGACTGGCACACAAGCAGAAAGGGCAATATTAATCTCCCACTGATTTATTTGTTTTTTTTTTTTTTTTCAGGGAGACTTTAGGAAAAAAAAAATAGAATAAAATGATTTTTTCAGGAAGAATTTAGAAACCAAATAAAATAAAATGATTTTTTCAGGGAGAATTTAGAAAACAAATAAAACAAAAAAAGGCTTTCTATGGCCCACTGAGTGAGAGATGACGCACACAGGAGTCAGGAGTGGCACACAAGCCCAGAGGCCAATATTTATCTCCCACTGATTGATGTAGTGATTTTTTCAGGTAGATTTTGGAACCCAAATCAAGCTAAAAAAATAATAGGCTTTCTATGGCCCACAATTGGAGAGAGAGAGAGAGAGAGAGATGGCACACCCAGGAGTCAAGACTGGCACACAAGCAGAAAGGGCAATATTAATCTCCCACTGATTTGTTTTTTTTTTGTTTTTTTTTCAGGGAGACTTTAGGAAAAAAAAAAATAGAATAAAATGATTTTTTCAGGAAGAATTTAGAAACCAAATAAAATAAAATGATTTTTTCAGGGAGAATTTAGAAAACAAATAAAACAAAAAAAGGCTTTCTATGGCCCACTGAGTGAGAGATGACGCACACAGGAGTCAGGAGTGGCACACAAGCCCAGAGGCCAATATTTATCTCCCACTGATTGATGTAGTGATTTTTTCAGGTAGATTTTGGAACCCAAATCAAGCTAAAAAAATAATAGGCTTTCTATGGCCCACAATTGGAGAGAGAGAGAGAGAGATGGCACACCCAGGAGTCAAGACTGGCACACAAGCAGAAAGGGCAATATTAATCTCCCACTGATTTGTTTTTTTTTTTTTTTTTTTTCAGGGAGACTTTAGGAAAAAAAAAATAGAATAAAATGATTTTTTCAGGAACAATTTAGAAACCAAAGAAAATAAAATGATTTTTTCAGGGAGAATTTAGAAAACAAATAAAACAAAAAAAGGCTTTCTATGGCCCACTGAGTGAGAGATGACGCACACAGGAGTCAGGAGTGGCACACAAGCCCAGAGGCCAATATTTATCTCCCACTTTTTTTTTTTTGTTCCAGGGAAAATTTATAAACCCAATAAAAAAAATAATAAATAGGCTTTCTATGGCCCACTATCTGAGAGACAGAGAGAGATGGCACGCTTAGGACTGGCACACAAGCCCAAAGGCCAATATTAATCTCCCTTTTTTTTTGTAAGGGAGAATTTATAAAACCAAAAAAAAATAAATAAATAGGCTTTCTATGGCCCACTATTTGTGAGAGAGATGGCACGCTCAGGACTGGCACACAAGCCCAGAGGCCAATATTAATCTCCCATTTTTTTTTTTTTCCAGGGAAAATTTATAAACCCAATAAAAAAATAAAAAAATAAATAGGCTTTCTATGGCCCACTATCTGAGAGAGAGAGATGGCACGCTTAGGACTGGCACACAAGCCCAAAGGCCAATATTAATCTCCCTTTTTTTTTGTAAGGGAGAATTTATAAAACCAAAAAAAAATAAATAAATAGGCTTTCTATGGCCCACTATTTGTGAGAGAGATGGCACGCTCAGGACTGGCACACAAGCCCAGAGGCCAATATTAATCTCCCACTTTTTTTTTTTTTTCCAGGGAAAATTTATAAACCCAATAAAAAAAAAAATAAATAAATAGGCTTTCTATGGCCCACTATCTGAGAGAGAGAGATGGCACGCTTAGGACTGGCACACAAGCCCAAAGGCCAATATTAATCTCCCACTGATTGATTTATTGATTTTTTCAGGTAGAATTTAGAACCCAAATAAAGCAAAAAAAAAAAAAAAAAAGGGCTTTCTATGGCCCACTGAGTGAGTGATGATGCACACAGGAGTCAGGAGTGGCACACAAGCCCTGAGGCCAATATTTTTCTCCCACTGATTGATGTAGTGATTTTTTCAGGTAGATTTTAGAACCAAAATCAAGCAAAAAAATAAATAGGCTTTCTATGGCCCACTGAGTGAGAGATGGCGCACACAGGAGTCAAGAGTGGCACACAAGCCCTGAGGCCAATATTTTTCTCCCACTGATTGATGTAGTGATTTTTTCAGGTAGATTTTATAACCCAAATCAAGCAAAAAAATAAATAGGCTTTCTATGGCCCACTGAGTGAGAGATGACACAGACAGGGATGGCTCTCTAGTAGAAATGTCAATCTTAATCTCCCACAAAAAAAAAAAAAAAAAACAGGGAGTGTCCTTCAATTACTATCTCCCTGCAGTAATCTCAGCCAGGTATGGCAGGCAGCAATAAGGAGTGGACTGATGCACAAATTAAATAAAAAGTGTGGACAAACAAAAAAGATAGCTGTGCAGAAAGGAAGGAACAAGAGGATTTGTGCTTTGAAAAAAGCAGTTGGTTTGCACAGCGGCGTACACACAGCAATGCAGCTATCAGGGAGCCTTCTAGGGCAGCCCAATGAGCTACAGCGCTGAGGGGAAAAAAAAAAAATGTAGCTTCCACTGTCCCTGCACACCGAAGGTGGTGTTGGGCAGTGGAAATCGCTACAGCACAAGCGGTTTGGTGGTTAATGGACCCTGCCTAACGCTATCCCTGCTTCTGACGAAGCGGCAGCAACCTCTCCCTAGGCTCAGATCAGCAGCAGTAACATGGCGGTCGGCGGGAACTCCCCTTTATAGCCCCTGTGACGCCGCAGACAGCAAGCCAATCATTGCAATGCCCTTCTCTAAGATGGTGGGGACCAGGACCTATGTCATCACGCTGCCCACACTCTGCGTTTACCTTCATTGGCTGAGAAATGGCGCTTTTCGCGTCATTGAAACGCGACTTTGGCGCGAAAGTCGCGTACCGCATGGCCGACCCCGCACAGGGGTCGGATCGGGTTTCATGAAACCCGACTTTGCCAAAAGTCGGCGACTTTTGAAAATGAACGACCCGTTTCGCTCAACCCTAGCCACGGATGAAAGTCTCAGTGGCCTACTCCCTCTTCCTCAGTTACCAGTAGGCATTTTATTGTCAGCTGAACTTACTACAAAGAAAAAACTGCATACATTGAATATGACAATTTTTTAATGGAAAACTTTTTAAAGTAAACATTAGAAAGTATTAACGTAGATCATTTGTAAAAGCACAAAATGGGTAACATATAGCACAGCCATGTAGTATATAGCACAGCCAAGTAGTATATAACACAGCCCACATAGTATATAGCACAGCCATGTAGAATATAACACAGCCCACGTAGTATATAACACAGCCATGTAGTATATAGCACAGCCAAGTAGTATATAACACCACAGCCACGTAGTATATAACACAGCCCATGTAGTATATAGCACAGCCATGTAGCATATAACACAGCCCACGCAGTATACAGCACAGCCACGTAGTATATAAGACAGCCCACGTAGTATATAACACAGCCCACATAGTATATAGCACAGCCACGTAGTATATAACACAGCCCACGTAGTATATAGCACAGCCACGTAGTATATAACACAGCCCATGTAGTATATAGCACAGCCACATAGTATATAGCACAGCTACATAATATATAGCACAGCCATGTAGTATATAGCACAACCACATAGTACAGTATATAACACAGCCCACGTAGCATATAGCACAGCCATGTAGTTTATAGCACAGCCACGTTGCATATAACACAGCCCACATAGCATATAGCACAGCCATGTAGTATATAACACAGCTCACGTAGCATATAGCACAGCCATGTAGTGTATAGCACAGCCCGCATCCTCCCCTTAGAATGGCCCCACATTAAAGTACTCACTGATATAGTAAAAAAAATCAAGTGAGTCGGTGCTGGCGGCAGGCAGGCCACCTGCCTCACAGGGGCCCCAAAGCAGCTGCATAATGTGCCACTAGCTGAGGGCCCCTGGGGGAGTAGGGGCCCTAGGCAGCTGCCTGCCCCTAATGCCGGCCCTGCCTTCAGGGGCCCCCCGGAGCCTCAGTGTACCGTACCCTGAATGGGCCCCCCATCTCGCCATGGCCCCGACACTTGCCCGGGTGCGCCAGGTGCTGACGCCGGCCCTGGCTTGAGCAAACAGGCGACCTCCTCCTGCTGCTCCTCACAGGTCACATAGCTACCACTTTCTGACCCCTGCTCATCACCTCTTTAGAAGTTGGCATTCCTGCTGATAAGATGGTAGCAAATTGCAAGCTTTCGAGACTACTCAGAACAAGGATAAATTCTCACCGCCACACAATAAGAGAAAAAAGAATGGTTCTACCTATGGCCAAACATTTTTGCATGCCTGATCACAGCACCATGGACCTGAAATTACTTGTATTGAAAGGTAACTTCAAATCTCAGAGAGACAGGAGAATCTGGGAGTATAAACTTATGATGACCTTTGACACACTTAGTGTAGGAATGAATATGTCACATGGATTTATGTATTTTTGCATCAATTAAGGGGGGCATCATAACAAAGAACCAGACCCCAATCAGAGGACAAAAAAACATTCACTCCTTATCTACGAACTGTTCCAATATTTATGGACACAACTGTTTATCACTCTCCCATATGTTAGGAGTCGAGTTTCCTCTGCTGCATAGGGGGAATCTCGATCCGTGTCTGCTGCGGTCTCCCATTCTGCTTCGGCCGCAGTGGGCTCTGCTCAGCGGAGGCGCCGCTCCCAGCGTCTTGCTGGGACTGATTCTGTGCAGGGGGTTACTGCTGCCTTTTCTGGCTCTCCTGTTGTACCCTGCACTGATCTGCGGCGAGCGGGCTTCTCTGGGACTAAGTCCTTATTTGCACACACTGAGCATGCCCAGGGCAAGATCTCCCGTTGGAGATCGAGGGTCACATGCTCAGGCACTGCAGCACATCCCATTGGTCCTCTTGGCAGGTCCTGAAAGGGCAAAACTTCTGTAGCTGCTTCCTGTGCTGCAACTATATAAACTGCGCATGACCGCACGGCCATGCGCTAGTATTGTCTTGATAATGTGTGTGTGTAGATGGATGTATGTCGATGGATGAAAGCTCCTAAGTATCCCTCCCTAGTGTTGTTGACTGCTCGCGGATGATGGTAGCTATCTAGCGCCCGACTAGCCATCTGCACGTAACACACATCACAGCGTCCAGTTGCTGTGTCCGCCAGTACGGCGCCGTGCGCTTCCTCTGCGCTTTCCTTACCCAAGCCTGGGTGGTTAGTGGCATCCGTCAGTGCGGCACTGCATGCACTCTCGTGCCTTTATATACTATTTTTATAGTTTCTTTACACACCCAGTTGCGGTGTTGTGCCAGCAAGTGGTCTAATCGGACTTCAATCCTGTGTTGGGGTTGAGTTCGCTGACTTCTTGCTCGCGCTCTATGTGCGGTACTGCGGTCCTGTGACGCAACAGGATCGCTTCCTTCACGCAGGGTGAAGTTAACCCATGTGTGTATACTTAGTACCGCCATATAGTCCGTCTTACTAGCAGCAGGGTCTTTACCTGCACGGTGGACCTCGGACTGCGAACGCACCTAGTTTCATATCATCTATACTTGGTGCGTTTCGCCGGTCCTTAACATAATACTAGCGCCAAGGTCTGGCTAGTAAATGGCGGACATTCAGCAATCTTGGCGGTATATCCAGCAGCTGGGGGGTAGGTTGTCGGCTCTCGAGAGCTCAACCTCAGCTGTGGATGTTACCGCAGTTGCTGTGCAGGCTGCTAGCGTGGCTGCAGCAACCTTGTCCACTGCCACCCCTGTTCCGACATTATCTCGCCTCCCGTTGCCAGAAAAATTTTCTGGAGATTGCAAAACTTGAAAGGGATTCGTGAGTCAGTGCTCTATCCACCTCGAGCTCCTGGCTGCACGTTTTCCTACAGAGCGGGCTAAGGTGGGATTTATTGTCTCTCTCTTGTCAGACAGGGCGTTGGAGTGGGCTACGCCGCTGTGGGAGCGTGATGATCATGTGGTGCAGAGTGCTCCGTTGTTTCTGAGCACTCTGAAAAAGGTCTTTTTAGGACCTCAAGTCACCCATGACACAGCGCTTCAACTACTGGCATTAACTCAGGGTGAGTCCTTGGTCAGCCATTTTTCCGTCCGCTTCCGTACTTTAGCTTCTGAGCTGGAGTGGTCGGATAAAGCCCTTATCCCCATATTTTGGAGGGGCCTGGCTGATCACGTTAAGGACGCTCTGGCCACTAGGGAGATTCCTGCCACACTGGAGGAGTTAATAACTGTCTCTACTCGTATTGACCTCCGTTTTAATGAGCGGAGGTTAGAGCGAGCCCAGTGTAGGCAGAGGTTTCGGCTGGCTCCCACCTTCGCCAAACCTTTGGAATCTCCAATCCAGGCATCTGAGTCACATGAGGCCTTAGAGGTGACACGAGCGGGATCCAAATCTCAGTCCGCCCGTGCACATAGGGTTCGTCATGTTTGCCAGCAGTCAGGACATCTTGCCTCCAAGGGTCCTCAGCGGTCGGGGAAACGTCAGCGTCTAGTGGCAGTTGGAGGAGGTACACTAGACACGGCGACGTTTGCCTCAAAGTTGTCCTTCAAGGGGACAATTACCATAGGCCCATCCACTCTTATGGTCGAGCTATGCGTGGATTCTGGGGCAGAGGGTAATTTTATGTTTTCCTCTTTTGCCCAGCATCACGCAATACCCTTGGTGATGCTCGCCAAGCCTGTAACGGTTCGAGTGGTAAATGGGTCAACACTACCCTCACAGACTACCCACCAAACCATTCCTTTCACGCTTTCTGTGTCTCCATCACATCAGGAGATAATCTCCCTATTAGTCATTCCTGAGGGAATTGATGAGGTCCTGTTGGGGATACCATGGCTTCGCTACCATTCTCCTCATAATGAGTGGTCCTCTGGGAGAATTTTGGGATGGAGTAAATCCTGCGAGGGTAGATGTCAGAGGGAGAGCGTTCAGGTTGCTACTACACAGGTACCCGCAGATCTTTCCTCTCTCCCCAAGCACTATTGGCCCTATGCAGACGTGTTCTCCAAAAGAGCTGCGGAGACCCTTCCGCCTCACCGCCCCTATGACTGTCCTATTGACCTCTTGCCTGGTGCTGAGCCTCCCCGGGGTCGAGTCTATCCGTTATCTCTCCCGGAGACGGAGGCAATGTCTCAGTACATCCAAGAGAATCTGGCAAGAGGATTCATTAGGAAGTCAGTGTCACCGGCAGGGGCTGGGTTCTTCTTTGTACAGAAGAAGACTGGAGACTTACGTCCATGCATAGACTACAGGGGTCTTAACGCCATCACCGTTAAGAACAAGTACCCATTACCCCTGATATCTGAGCTGTTTGATAGGCCACGGGGAGCGAGGATATTTACTAAGTTAGATCTGCGGGGTGCTTACAACCTGATTCGCATCCGTGAGGGGGATGAATGGAAGACGGCTTTTAACACCAGGGATGGGCACTATGAATATCTGGTGATGCCCTTCGGGCTCTGTAATGCCCCAGCCGTTTTCCAAGACTTTGTGAACGACATCTTCCGGGATATGCTCACCACCTCGGTCGTAGTCTATCTGGATGATATTCTCATCTTCTCTCCAGATATTGACTCCCATCGGAGAGATGTTCGCAAAGTCTTCGACCTCTTACGGGCAAACTCCCTCTACGCCAAGTTGGAGAAGTGTGTGTTTGAGCAGGAGTCCTTGCCTTTCCTTGGTTATATCATCTCTGCCCAGGGTTTGGCTATGGATCCTGCCAAGCTACAGGCTGTAATGGACTGGCAGGAACCCCATTCTCTTAAAGCGGTGCAGCGCTTTATGGGGTTCATTAATTACTATCGCCAGTTCATTCCACACTTCTCAACTTTGGTAGCTCCCTTGGTTGCCCTCACCAAGAAGGGAGCAAATCCCAAGTTGTGGTCAGAGGAGGTCTCCAAAGCCTTTCTCTCGATCAAGTCACACTTCGCTAGCACTCCCATCCTACATCGCCCCGATGTTGATAAACCATTTATCTTGGAGGTGGATGCCTCATCCGTTGGTGCTGGAGCAGTCCTTTTCCAAAAGGATGCTCAAGGTCGGAAGCATCCTTGCTTCTTCTTCTCCAAGACCTTCACACCAGCGGAGAGGAATTATTCCATCGGGGACAGGGAGTTGCTAGCCATGAAGTTGGCTTTTTCTGAGTGGAGATATCTCTTGGAGGGAGCTCGCTTTCCCTTCCAAGTCTTCACTGACCACAAGAACTTGGTATATCTACAAACGGCCCAGCGGCTGAATTCTCGCCTGGCTAGATGGTCCCTGTTCTTCTCCCGGTTCCATTTTACTCTCCATTTCCTCTCCGGGTAGAAGAACGTTCGTGCTGACGCTCTCTCCCGCTCCGTAGTGTCATCGGAGGAGGAGGAGGATGAGCCTCGGCTTATTGTCCCTTCTGAGAGCCTGAGAACTGTAGCTCCGGTTTCGCTAGAGTCTGTGCCCCCGGGCAAGACTTTCGTACCAGCTAACTTGCGACCGGAGGTTCTCTCTTGGGCTCACTCCTCCAGAGTGGGTGGGCATTTTGGGACCAAGAGGACATCTGAGCTTTTGGCGAGAACATACTGGTGGCCGCATATGGCCCGAGATGTCAGGGACTATAATAAGGCGTGCGTTTCTTGCGCCCAGAATCGGTCTCCTCGGCAACGGCCTGCTGGGTTGCTTTACCCTCTACCGGTGGCAGACAGGCCCTGGGAGATGGTCGGGATGGACTTTGTGGTGGGCTTACCCAAGTCGCGTGGCTGCTCCATTATTTGGGTTGTCACCGACCATTTCTCTAAGATGGTGCATTTGGTGCCGCTTCCTCAGTTACCCTCTGCACGGGCCTTGGCGGTGTTGTTCATTAAGCACGTTTTCCGATTGCATGGTATGCCTGATAAGATTGTCAGCGATCGGGGTCCCCAGTTCGCGTCTCGGTTTTGGAGAGAGCTCTGCCGTTTACTCATCATAGAGTTAAACCTCTCCTCTGCATACCATCCCGAGACGAATGGGTTGGTGGAGAGAACCAACCAGACTCTGGTGACATATTTGCGACATTTCGTCTCTGCTAGGCAGGATGACTGGGCATCTTTGCTACCTTGGGCGGAATTTGCCTTGAACAACGCCGTAGCCGATTCCACTGGTCAGACTCCTTTTCTCCTTAATTACGGCCAGCATCCGCGTGTCCATGTGCCCATGCCCGTGTCATCCACCGATTCTAGGGTGGCAGACTGGGCGGTGGAGGCACGTGACATCTGGGACCGCACACAGGATGCCATCCGGGCCTCCAAGGAGAGAATGAGGGTTTCGGCTGATACACACCGGCGCCCCGCTCCGGTCTTTGCTCCTGGCGACTTAGTGTGGCTCTCCGCCCGTAACATCAGGCTGCGAGTTGAGTCCACTAAGTTTGCTCCTCGCTACATTGGCCCGTTTAAGGTTCTGGAACAGGTCAACCCTGTGGTCTACCGTTTGGCTATTCCTCCACGCCTTGGTATCACCGATACTTTTCACGTTTCCCTCTTAAAGCCCGTTCATTTGTCCCGGTTTTCTGAGTCATCTGCTGGGACATCGGGTTCATCCACGGATGAGTTTGAGGTGAATGCTATTGTGGGGTGCAAGGTGGTACGTGGCAAGAAATTTTATCTGGTGGACTGGAAGGGTCACGGCCCAGAGGATAGAACCTGGGAGCCTGTGGAGCACATTTAGGCTCCGCTGCTTATTGCAGCTTTTGAGCGTAGTGAGGCTCAAGGAGGGGGGGGCCCTAGGAGGGGGGGTAATGTTAGGAGTTGAGTTTCCCCTGCTGCATAGGGGGAATCTCGATCCGTGTCTGCTGCGGTCTCCCATTCTGCTTCGGCCGCAGTGGGCTCTGCTCAGCGGAGGCGCCGCTGCCAGCGTCTTGCTGGGACTGATTCTGTGCATAGGGTTACTGCTGCCTTTTCTGGCTCTCCTGTTGTACCCTGCACTGATCTGCGGTGAGCGGGCTTCTCTGGGACTAAGTCCTTATTTGCACACACTGAGCATGCCCAGGGCAAGATCTCCCGTTGGAGATCGAGGGTCACATGCTCAGGCACTGCAGCACATCCCATTGGTCCTCTTGGCAGGTCCTGAAAGGGCAAAACTTCTGTAGCTGCTTCCTGTGCTGCAACTATATAAACTGCGCATGACCGCACGGCCATGCGCTAGTATTGTCTTGATAATGTGTGTGTGTAGATGGATGTATGTCGATGGATGAAAGCTCCTAAGTACCCCTCCCTAGTGTTGTTGACTGCTCGCGGATGATGGTAGCTATCTAGCGCCCGACTAGCCATCTGCACGTAACACACATCACAGCGTCCAGTTGCTGTGTCCGCCAGTACGGCGCCGTGCGCTTCCTCTGCGCTTTCCTTACCCAAGCCTGGGTGGTTAGTGGCGTCCGTCAGTGCGGCACCGCACGCACTCTCGTGCCTTTATATTCTATTTATTAGTTTCCTTACACACCCACTTGCGGTGTTGTGCCAGCAAGTGTCTAATCGGACTTCAATCCTGAGTAGGGGTTGAGTTCGCTGACTTCTTGCTCGCGCTCTATGTGCGGTACTGCGGTCCTGTGACGCAACAGGATCGCTTCCTTCACGCAGGGTGAAGTTAACCCATGTGTGTATACTTAGTACCGCCATATAGTCCGTCTTACTAGCAGCAGGATCTTTACCTGCACGGTGGACCTCATCATCTATACTTGGTGCGTTCTGCCGGTCCTTAACACCATAATGACAGTTCTGTGCTGTGTTGAGTATAAATATGTGATTCTTCAGAATTTGTATTAGTCTTTGCCTGATGAAGAGACCTGAGTAGTCTCGAAAGCTTGCAATTTGTTACCATCTTTTCAGTTAGCCATTAAAAGGTATCAACCACTGAGGACTCTCAATTCCTAATATTATTCGTAATAGTGTAGTCACCAAGCTCAGTGCTCATATTAATGTAACCACCAAGCCCAATGCCTTAAACAGAACTATAATCACCAAACTAGAAACTAATTTTTTATTGTGCAACCACCAAGTTCAGTGCACATTGTAGTGAAACCACCAAGGCCATTGCCTCTAAAACAACTACATGGGCAAGTAGCATCTGCCTAATGGGGTTTTTGCCTTCCTCGGAATAAATATCATAGGCTATAGGTTGAACTTGATTAACTTATGTCTACTTTCATCCTTACAAACCATGAAACTACTCTATTATTATGAAGCCACCAAGTTTAGTGTAAATAGTTGTGTAACCACCAAGCCCAAGTCTCTAAGAAGGACTAAACCCACCATGTTGGAGACTATTCTATTATTGTGTAACCAACAAGCCTTGTGCTCATAGTAATATAACAACCAAGCTCAGTGCTTATAGTAGTGTAACTACCAAACTCGATATTCATAGTAGTGTAACAACCATGCCTAGGGATTATAGTAGTGTAACCACCAAGACCAATGCTTATAGTTTTGCACCAACCAAAGCTCGATGCTCTTTGTAGTATAACCACCAAGTCTAGTGCTTATAGTAGTGTAACCACCCAGCTTCATACTCATAGTAGTGCAACACTAAGCCTAGTGCTTTCAACAGTGTAACCAACAAGCTCAGTGCTTATAGTAGTGTAACCAAAAAGCTCAATACTCATGGTAGTGTAACCACTATGCCTAGTACTTATAGTAGTGTAACCCTCAAGGTCGGTGCTTATAGTAGTGTAACCACTAAGCCTAGTGCTTAGTGCAGTGTAACCACCAAGCTCAGTGCTTATAGTAGTGTAACCACCAAGCTCGATACTTATAGTAGTGTAAGCACTAAGCCTAATGCTTATAGCAGTGTAACCACCAAGCTCAGTTCTTATAGTAGTGTAACCACCAAGCTCGATATTCATAGTAGTGTAACCACAAAGCCTAGTACTTATAGTAGTGTAACCAAGGTCAATGCTTATAGTAATGTAACCACCAAGCTTGATACTCATAGTAATATAAGCACCAAGCCTAGTGCTTATAGTGTAAACACCAACCTCACTGCTTATAGTAATGTAACCACCAAGCTTGATGCTCATAGTATGTAGGCATCAAGCCTAGTGCTTATAGCAGTGTAACCACCAAGCTCAGTGCTGTTATAGCAGAATCCATTTTATCTTGCTTGCCTCCATTTTGTGTAAGTGTTACTAAAGGTCAGATAAAAAGTTGTTATTCACTATTCTTCATTTTAGCTGTTATTGCAGATTGTAGCAGTTCATGGAGGATGAAATGTTCTTGAAGATAACGAATAATGTTTTGTATACATAAATATGTTTGCGAACCCATAGGGAACCAAGGGAGTAAACTCCCCAACACTTAACCCATATATGGAGAATCCGCCACCGACATGAGATTGCATAAAAAGTGTGTGAAAGGGTACCGTCACACTATACGATTTACCTACGATCACGACCAGCGATATGACCTGGCCGTGATCGTAGGTAAATCGTAGTGTGGTCGCTGGGGAGCTGTCACACAGACAGCTCTCCAGCGACCAACGATGCCGAGGTACCTGGGTAACCAGGGTAAACATCGGGTAACTAAGCGCAGGGCCGCGCTTAGTAACCCGATGTTTACCCTGGTTACAAGCGTAAAACTGAAAAAAAAACAAACAGCACATACTTACATTCTGGTGTCCGTCAGGTCCCTTGCCGTCTGCTTCCCGCACTCACTGACTGGCGGCCGTAAAGTGAAAGTGAAAGCACAGCCGCTGTGCTCTGCTTTCACTTTACGGCCGGCAGTCACAGTGCGGGAAGCAGACGGCAAGGGACCTGACGGACGCCAGAATGTAAGTATGTGCTGTTTGTTTTTTTTTTAGTTTTACGCTTGTAACCAGGGTAAACATCGGGTTACTAAGCGCGGCCCTGCGCTTAGTAACCCGATGTTTACCCTGGTTACAAGCGAACGCATCGCTGGATCGCATCGCTAGATCGCTAGATCGGTGTCACACACACCGATCTAGCGATGACAGCGGGAGATCCAGCGATGAAACAAAGTTCCAAACGATCTGCTACGACGTACGATTCTCAGCAGGATCCCTGATCGCTGCTGCGTGTCAGACACAGCGATATCGTAACGATATCGCTGGAACATCACGAATCGTACAGTCGTAGCGATCGAAATGGTATAGTGTGACGGTACCCAAAGCTTAATAAACTATAGATACTTCCGATACAGCCCTGGTGTATTGTGTCTTATCTCTCCGGAGCCGTGACGTCATCTCTAAGGTGGACTCATCAGAGAGTAGGTCGAGACCTGTGACAACAGTGCTTATAGTAATATAACCACCAAGCTCAATGTCAATAGTAGTGTAACCAAGCCCTGTGCCTGTATTAGTGTAACCACCAAGCTCAGTGGCTCAAAAATTGATGTGTAACCCACGCAGTTGTGTAACCATAAAGTTTGTTCCCTCTGCAAGAGACTGTAGCAAATGTGCTCACGTGGAGAAAATGCTGGTCAGTAGTTAACTCTGTGATTTCTACATCAGTTACTGAGCCACCCTTATGCCAGGAGCCCTGTTTGAAGTCAAAGCCATGATCAAATTCTGACACAAATCCTCATAAGTTGCTCAGAGTGAAGCCTAAAGGCCCCGTCACACATAGCGAGATCGCTAGCGAGATCGCTGCTGAGTCACAAGTTTTGTGACGCAACAGCGATCTCAGTAGCGATCTCGCTATGTGTGACACGTACCAGCGATCAGGCCCCTGCTGTGAGATCGCTGGTCGTGTCGGAATGGCCTGGGCCATTTTTTGATCGTTGAGGTCCCGCTGACATCGCTGAATCGGCGTGTGTGACGCCGATTCAGCGATGTCTTCGCTGGTAACCAGGGTAAACATCGGGTAACTAAGCGCAGGGCGGCGCTTAGTAACCCGATGTTTACCCTGGTTACCATCCTAAAAGTAAAAAAACAAACGCTACATACTTACCTATCGCTGACTGTCCTCGGCGCTGTGCTTCTCTGGTCTGGCTGTGAGCGCTGGTCAGCCGGAAAGCAGAGCGGTGACGTCACCGCTCTGCTTTCCGGCCGCTGTGCTCACAGCCAGAGCAGAGAAGCACAGCGCCGAGGACAGACAGCGATAGGTAAGTATGTAGCGTTTTTTTTTTTACTTTAACGATGGTAACCAGGGTAAACATCGGGTTACTAAGCGCGGCCCTGCGCTTAGTTACCCGATGTTTACCCTGGTTACCGGGGACCTCGGGATCGTTGATCGCTGGAGAGCGGTCTGTGTGACAGCTCTCCAGCGACCAAACAGCGACGCTGCAGCGATCCGGATCGTTGTCGGTATCGCTGCAGCGTCGCTATGTGTGACGGGGCCTTAAAGCTAAGAGAACCCTAATGACAGATTAACCTTAGCTGTATAAAATAAACGCCCAGTAGCCTTACATCATTCTCTAATTATGTCCTGTGTTCTGCATCGTTTTACAAAGCAATTTCAGATGGGAGATAAAACTAGACAAGGCTTCACCTCAGGAAGAGCCATTTCCTCATAGACATTAATAGAGCAGAGATAATCCACTTATTAGCCTGTTAAGACAGCGCGGAGTCATCCACAATCTCATCTGCACAGTGGGATCATCAGAAATGTACATCCAGTGCACTTACACGTGAAGATCAAGACTGTCCAACACCCACAGAAAGAGGAGCAATTACATATAAGTGGTCATAGAGTCAATAGTGTAACAAAGCTGTCACGACACCGCTGTCGGGTGACCAGGGACCAGGAGCTCCTTCCCTGTTCCTGACACTATGGGGCACCCTAGCTCACCCTATTCCCTGGGATATTCCTGAAGGAGAAGATACCAGAGCCATCACCCTTGCCTTATCTCCTGAGTTGACTCTCCATCTGTTCTCTTCCCCCACCAAGGAAAGAGCCGTGCTACTGTACACCAACCCGACAATCAAGGCTATACAAACAAGGGTAAACTGAAAACACCAGGCATACAAAATATTCACTTACATATAACAGAGGAATGGAGGAAGGGGAATAAACCAAAGTAGAGAAGGGAAAGGAATTATAACACTTACAAACTATGCAACAGTCACAGATAAGTCCTCCAAACTCCTCATATGAAAACCTCTCCTCCTAAGCCATGCAGCAAATGCTAACTCTGACAGGGATTTGAATCAGGAGCAAGATTATAAAGGGAACAAGAGTGGCTAACCGAGCTCAGCTGAGAGCTCAGGGTTTGCCAAAATGGCCAATTAACCCCTGTTCTGCCCAAATGAATAAACACCATTGAGAAGAAGGAGAAGTGCTTCTTCTTAGTGCAGAAGTAGGAGCAATCAGATGCCACGCTCTTCTAGCTCCTCTCTGTTGCGGAAACCCTGTGATAAAGACATTGTTACATGGAAGGTTGCATCTAAGGCTTAAAGTTGATGACCAGAGCTTCATCGTTGACTATTCTTAGGATTGGTCATCAATACTAGATCGTTGGTGGTCCCAGATCTATTAAACACCAGTAATTATTTGTTGCCAGAAGTTCACTGTGTATTTTAGCTGTAAGACTATGGCGCTGTACACTGTGTAGTGGTCATTTTCAGATTTTTTTTAAATGAATATGATCTGAGCTGAAGTACCCAAGAAAAACCACTAGAAAATATACAGTGCTCTTTGGATCTTCTAGAGAGTGTCTTTATATTGTTTTGCATAATTACCCCATGAGCCACACCCCCTCTGGTAAAGACCATAAAAATTAACACCAAATTAAAAGACCCATATTTCTGGAACCGTCTGGCGGATTTAAAATAAAACAAATAATAATAAATAAAAAAAACACTGAATACTCAGGGTAGCAGCAGGATTAAAATAAAAGCAAAAAAGGACACTTTTGACCTGGTGACAAGAAAGCTTTAACCAATTCAGGAACGGACCATTTTTTTTTTTCTGTTTTGTTCAAGTGATTTTTATTGAACTGTTAACATTTTAGGGGATGGATAAAGGGGTAGGGAAGAAAAAATAGGAACAGGGAAGGGAAATAATTCCCCAAGTGTTATGGGGAATGAAGATGCAGGCATTAACAAACATACAAACATACAGTAGCATAAATATACCCCAAAAAACTGTCGCTTCCTATTTGCACCTAAAAGTAAAGCATCCTTTCAATGTAGTAAAACAGCATGTAATATTAACAGGATTAAATGTTGCTTAGAAACTAGACCTAGAAGTAGATCAATCGGTACTTTTAACAAAAATAAAAGTAGCTTAAGCGTAGAATAGCACAGAAAATAATTGATGCTTTCGTGTCAGACCTGAAAGTAAAGTACCCCTAGGACCTTGTGGAGGAAAGTTCGGTTCGATCCAAAAAAAAATAAAGAAAAGAAAGCTTTAAAAGTGGAAAAGAGTTATTTCAATTACTAAAATATCTAGTCGCAGATTGCCCGCGTTGGAGAATGGTCAGCCGGGGCAAATATCCAGCTTCACTGTGGAGGGTAGTCCGAAGGAGGCCTCAGAGAATTTACTTCCAGCACATTTGAAGAATTCAATGCCCTCATCCAGAGAGGAAACGTGGATTAATCCTGACAAGTGTTTCACCTGGAGGGTTGAAGATCTAGTCCAGATATAAGGAAACCCGGCCCGTAAAAGTTCACGCGTGATATGTAAGAAGGCTTTTCTCTTTTGCAGAGTAACTTTTGACAAATCCTTGTAAAAGATCAAGTGTTTATATGGGGATGAGAGAAATCTCGGTTCCTTTGATGTACCAAGGAGCGCGTTTTTCACGCAATTTGGGTAAAATGAGACTATTACGTCTCTGGACAGTTCCTTTGGAAGCGAGGGCGGTCTACGAATTCTAACGGCCTTTTCAATTAAAAGATTTTCATTGGCATTAGGGAATAAATGAGAGATCATTGAGGAAACGTAGCTTTCCAACTGGGAAGACTGGATCGCCTCTGGTATACCCCTGATCTTAATGTTGTTCTTCCTTCTGAAATCCTCAAAATTAGCTAAATTGGTTTTAAAGAGGTCCATACTTCTTTGGATCTCCTCCAAAAGATGTAGTTGAAGCAATAAAATCTGTGACGGTAGTTACTGAAGCTAATATATCTATAAAAAGTCCTTTTATGAAAATTTTGGATGCTTTTGAATTATTTATTTGTTTAAAATCAAAATTTGCCCCATTACCGCAAAGGTTCATTGTGATTAGAAATGTTTTAAGCAGAGTCACCATAAAACCTTCAGTCGGGTAATCATCAGATGTCGGGATCTCTTCCAATAGTAAAAGTTTAGGAAAAGGACTTTCAGACTTAATATTTTCAGCAGATTTAAGGTTCTCGTATGTAATCTCATTTATTGAGGAAACTTCAGAAAAGTCACCTGAGTCACAATCAGAAGTGTTAGTAATCTCAAGAGGCTCCTCTGACTGTGATCCCTCCATGCTCTCCGAAGATTCGGGGAAGCTATCAGGTGGATCTTTCAATATGCCCCTGTCTCTTCCAGTCTCATAGACTTCCAATGAATCTCTAAATCTCTCAAAGGATATGCATAGAGCTCTATAAAACTCTGAATTAAATTTAGGCAAGTCCGTCAATATCCCAGGACCCTCAGGAACCACTCCTCGTAATGTCCCTTTAAGACTCTCATTGTCTTTGGTGGCATAGCAGGAAGGGCTTATTTCAATAGGGTTATGACTGTTTAACTGTATGTTAGTGGTATCATGTCTCCCCTTATCGCTGATAATCTCATTCAAATCCCCCATAGTATGCTCACAGAAAGATGGTTGCGTATAGGGGGTAGGAAGGCACAGCGGTCTGCTTACCATCGCTGAAGTTCGTTGGCCCCCTCCTGGTCAGATCTCGATCTCATATCATCTGTTTCCAGAACGGAGCTTTCATGCTCCATGTCGAAGCTCCCCCGGCATGCCGCCATGTCTCTTCCTTCTGTGTGCGGCGGCGGTGTGTTTACTTGTACCGCCGATGCTGCGCTCAGTGTCCGGGGTTTAGCTGCTGCCCAGGTCTTCGGCACAAATTCCTGTGCCGTGTGTCTCAGGCTGCTGTTTTGGGTCTGGGTGGCCGGCTGTGTCTTGCCGCGTGCATGCTGTGGAGGAGACGCTGATTCATCTCCAGCCGCTGCGTTCTTCCTCCCAGCGCCCGAGTCCACCGCTGCACTTTGCCTCTTCTTTCTGCCACCGTAAATCGCAGAAGAGGTCGCTGAAAGAGGTGTCCTCAGCCCGGGCAGTGTCTCATGTGTCCGCTGTATATCCGAAGTCCCCGTCTTAGTCGGGGCTCGGCAGGGGGTCAGCTTACTGACTGCAGGTCCGCCATGCTTGTCTCCATGCTCGGGAATGGCTCCTCCAGAGCCCCCTTTGCTTCCACGTCCCCGGAACGGGTTCTTCTCCACCTGAATGGGCCCCCTCTTCTTGTAACCGGCTCCAGGCATATTAATAAATGTTTTAGGTCCAAAATTTCCACTTTTTAGTAGCTTTAGTAAGTTGAATCAGGGAAATTGTAGGAGCTCCTATGAGATAGGTCTGCTCCTGTTCCCTTGCAAACCACGCCCCCCTCTGGACCAGACCATTTTCACCAGTTCTTGACTAGGTAGATTTCAAGGTTTTTCATACATTCGTATTTAAAGATGTTCTCATTTGGATAGTCAAATTATTTTTGCCTCTGTTTTTTCTAGCAGTACCTGTGGCTTTTAGTAATGTTTATGTCACATTTTTTATGGGGGCAGGGCTAGAAAAAGTGATTCAGGCCAGTAATATTTCTTAAGCTTAGTTTTATTTATATTTTTTCTATTTTATCTTTGTTTTTTTTCCCATTTATTTCACACACTGTGCCCTCATTAGGTCTTAAAACACCTTTGGGGACAATTTAACATGTTAATACATTTTTTTCACTACTGATTTCCCCTGTAACTTTGGGCTTTTATATTAGCTCCAGTTACAGGAGAATTTCGGCCTCTTGCTTGCAAATCAGAGCTGACTTCGACACCCCAGCTTTCTATTGCCATCCCTACACCTAGTGATGATATGATCCCTTGGTCCAGAAGAGGATTCATTGTCAATATGTTCTAATCTGTATACACAAGCTCTGGTTTAGCGTCGTGCACACAGCTATTGAGAAGGTAATAAACCATGGTCATTTTCTCTGTCTGGCTGTGTGTGATAACCAGGTCCCCACCTCCACAGTTGCACGATCTGGTGCAAGTGGTTTACTTTGCATTGATGTTTTAGAATGTCAGTGCAAAGTAAAGTGTGGACCACCCAGACGTTTATAATCTTTGGGCAGTCGAGAAGTAATTAAACCCATTATTGACTCATTATTGGCCAAGCATATTTTTGATTAAGGGCTCCAGGAATTCTTATTTTTGTCATCACTATATTCAGAGAGCCATTACTTTTGTATTTCACAATTAGGATGCCCACATGAGATTAGCTGATGGGGCTCACTGCTTGATAGTAATCACTCCCATTTGCGTCGTTATTATTGTTGGATAGACTACGTTCACATTTGCGGCTTTGGACGCAGCGTCGTGGACGCAACGCACGACGCACGAAAGACGCAAGTAGAACGCATGCATTTTTGACGCATGCGTTCAACCCTTTTTTAATATATAGGGTCTTTTCAGTTTCTCTATTTTTAAAGTACAGAACGCATGCGTCCTACAACGCACAACAACGCAAGTACTTGCGTCTTCTGCGTTGCCAATACACTTCAATGGAGGATTTGAAGTTTCGACAACGCAAATACAACGCAAGTGCGACACAAGAGTTTTTTAAAAATTTTGGATGCAGAAAAAATGCAACATGTTGCGTTTGCAACGCACTGCCAGGTGCGTCGAAAGGACGCATGCGTCGCAAAACGCACCGAAACACATGAAAACGAACGCACATGCATCCCCAATGTTAAAGATAGGGAAGCATGACGCGTGCGTTGTTTTGCGGCGACGCCGCTGCGTCCAAAGCCGCAAATGTGAACGTAGCGCAATACAGCAGTGATGGTTTTTCGAGGGAATATTCAATGAGTCTATCTAAGGCTAGGAACAATGGTAGTTAGACAACAAGAGTCACTTAAACTACAGAGGGGCCTTCTGTTGTTAGAATTCATCTAGATCTTGGATTTCCATTCAGTTCTGTGGGTGTAGCAGAGACCTTTAGTTGCTCAGCGGTTAACTTGGGCTGCTTTGTAACCTAGTATTAAACTCATTGAGACAGAAATAGAATGGAATGTTCTCCAGCCGTAGAAAAGTAAAACTTTACATTTATTCAATACTTGTTTAACCCTGCTGTTGTCTTCGGTCTGGGAAGACCGATTTTGAACTTTGGTATTTTTTGGGGTGTTCAAGATGCGGTTCTGAAACTTGTGGTTGATTGACTTAAATGAGGATGGGTCGGTCGGCCACGGGTTTCAGAGCCGCATCTTGAATATTTTAAAGAATATTGAAGTTCAAGGTCGGTCGTTTTTGACCGAAGACAACAGCAGGGTTAAAAAGAAGACATGTTGGCACACAAAAGAAATACCAGGGGATACAAGATGGAACTATTTTGACTAGGTGGTCTTAATCATGGTCTGTCGCTTTATTCTGAGATAAAGACTTAAATGCTTTCTTCAAAGGTTAACACTGTATCAGTGTGTAATCAGGAAAGGAATGCAAATTAACTCTACAGTATGTTTGTCTGTTAGTAACAAGTGAATAAGAAAGCCAAAAAATGGATGTATAAAAAACATTAATAAAAACATCACAATATCCAAGGAGGGAAAATGAGATTATGTCAATTATATTGTAGTATCATATCTTGTCGTTTATTAAGACCGAGTGGTACTCTAATTTTTTATTTTGCAAATCCGATAGGATTCTCTGTTAAGGATTTTCCTTCTGAAGTCCCCGCATCTAGGCGATTTATACATTTTATCTATGACTGTAACTTTTAAACCGCTGATATTCCCTCTACGCATGTGTGAACAGTGTCTTGAGATCGCAGATGGATTGACTGCTGTAATGCAAATTCCTGCCCCATAAATTGTAGGCCTTTTTGCCCAGGAGAGGTGACATATCAGGACAGGGACTCAACTTTTGAAGGAAGCCTTGACGTGGCAGTTTGGCTCACATATATTGGCCAAATTATGCGCTAAGCACTTTCTTTTTTCCTGTATTTTTCATAGCAATTTTGCAGATGAATATTTCATATATACATTATATAGTACTTTTTTTCTTTTTTCCAATTTTCTATGGCAGTAATGGAGTTTCACATGAGATACCATGACTGTTGTGGAGGGTTGAACTAATAGCTTGAAATAACTGTACTCAATATTAATTTATTAATATTAATTGTATCACTTAATATTGAGCATAATTAGGTATGCTGACACCCCCCTATATATCTTTGAACCCCCACAGCCCCTTATATACAGTATGAGCCTCACACAGCCTACTACATATGTGGCATGAGCCCCACACAGCCTCCGTATATATGGCATGAGCCCCACACAGCCTCCGTATATATGGCATGAGCCCCACACAGCCTCCCTATATACATAGAATCCCCATGTTCACCCCATAGAATCCCCATGTTCACCCCATAGAATCCCCATGTTCACCCCCATAGCATCCCCATGTTCACCCCATAGAATCCCCATGTTCACCCCCATAGCATCCCCATGTTCACCCTATAGAATCCCCATTTTCACCCCATAAAATCCGCATGTTCACCCCATAGAATCCCCATGTTCACCCCATAGAATCCCCATTTTCACCCCCATAGAATCCCCAAGTTCACCCCATAAAATCCCCATGTTCACCCCATGGAATCCCCATGTTCACCCCATAGAATCCCCATGTTCACCCCCATAGAATCCCCATGTTTACCCCCATAGAATCCCCATGTTCACTCCCATAGAATCCCCATGTTCACCCCATAGAATCCCCACGTTCACCCCCATAGAATGCCGATGTTCACCCCATAGAATCCCCATGTTCACCCCATAGAATCCCCATGTTCACCCCCATAGAATCCCCATGTTCACCCCATAGAATCCCCATGTTCACCCCCATAGAATCCCCATGTTCACTCCATAAAATCCCCATGTTCACCCCACAAAATCCCCATGTTCACCCCCATAGAATCCCCATGTTCACCCCATTGAATCCAGATGTTCACCCCCATAGAATCCCCATGTTCACCCCATAGAATACCCATGTTCACCCCCATAGAATCCCCATGTTCACCCCATAAAATCTCCATGTTCACCCCATTGAATCTCCATGTTCACCCCATAGAATCCCCATGTTCACCCCATTGAATCCAGATGTTCACCCCCATAGAATCCCCATGTTCACCCCATAGAATCCCCATGTTCACCCCATAGAATCCCCATGTTCACTCCATAGAATCCCCATATTTACCCCCACTGAATCCACATGTTCACCCCCATAGAATCTCTATGTTCACCCCATAGAATCCCCATTTTCACCCCATAAAATCAGCATGTTCACCCCATAGAATCCCCATGTTCACCCCATAGAATCCCCATTTTCACCCCCATAGAATCCCCATGTTCACCCCATAAAATCCCCATGTTCACCCCATGGAATCCCCATGTTCACCCCATAGAATCCCCATGTTCACCCCCATAGAATCCCCATGTTTACCCCCATAGAATCCCCATGTTCACTCCCATAGAATCCCCATATTCACCCCATAGAATCCCCATGTTCACCCCCATAGAATGCCGATGTTCACCCCATAGAATCCCCATGTTCACCACATAGAATCCCTATGTTCACCCCCATAGAATCCCCATGTTCACCCCATAGAATCCCCATGTTCACCCCATAGAATCCCCATGTTCACCCCCATCGAATCCCCATGTTCACCCCATAAAATCCCCATGTTCACCCCATAGAATCCCCATGTTCACCCCATAGAATCCCCATGTTCACCCCATAAAATCCCCATGTTCACCCCATTGAATATCCATGTTCACCCCATAGAATCCCCATGTTCAACCCATTGAATCCAGATGTTCACCCCCATAGAATCCCCATGTTCACCCCATAGAATCCCCATGTTCACCCCATAGAATCCCCATGTTCACTCCATAGAATCCCCATATTCACCCCACTGAATCCACATGTTCACCCCATAGAATCCCCATGTTCACCCCCATAGAATCTCCATGTTCACCCCCATAGAATCCCCATGTTCATCCCCATAGAGTCCCCATGTTCACCCCCATAGAATCCCCATGTTCACCCCCATAGAAACCCCATGTTCACCCCCATAGAAACCCCATGTTCACCCCCATAGAATCCCCATGTTCACCCCATAAAATCCCCATGTTCACCCCCATAGAATCCCCATGTTCACCCCATAGAATCCCCATATTCACCCCACTGAATCCACATGTTCACCCCCATAGAATCCCCATGTTCACCCCATAGAATCCCCATGTTCACCCCATAGAATCCCCATGTTCACCCCATAGAATCCCCATATTCACCCCACTGAATCCACATGTTCACCTCCATAGAATCCCCATGTTCACCCCATAGAATTCCCATGTTCACCAACATAGAATCCCCATGTTCACCTCATAGAATCCCCCCCCATATTCACCCCATAAAATCCCCATGTTCACCCCCATAGAATCCCCATGTTCACCCCATAGAATCCCTATATTTACCCCACTGAATCCACATGTTCACCCCCATAGAATCCCCATGTTCACCCCATAGAATCCCCATGTTCGCCCCATAGAATCCCCATGTTCACCCCATAGAATCCCCATATTCACCCCACTGAATCCACATGTTCACCCCCATAGAATCCCCATGTTCACCCCATAGAATTCCCATGTTCACCCCATAGAATCCCCATGTTCACCCACATAGAATGCCGATGTTCATACACATGAAAAAAAAAAAAAACACCACATACTCACCTCAGTCTCGTTCCCAGGCACCCTGCTTGTGATTCTGTTGCTGTATCCGATGTGGAACACCCGCCAGGGCCGTGGGGTTCTCGGTATCGGGTCTGGTACTTAAAGGGATGTGTCACAGCAGCGGTGACCCGGTCCGTGGCCCTGGGCACTCATGTAAAAGGGACGGTCTTTAAAGGGGTTTTGTGAATAAAGTTTGTTCATGACACCACCTGTGGTATTCGGTCAGGGATGACCGACGTTGTGTAAAGGGGTCCTCTGGGGTGATGTTATGGCAGAAGGGATGGTATGGCTTCCTGTAGGTGAAGCTGGATCCCCAGGGCTCCTGATGTAGTACGGACAGGTGATAGATGGTATAGGAAGAAACGGAGGACACAGGGTTGCAGTCTCTTTACCTTTTTACTGATACAAGGCAGCCACAGTCCAGGGCACCAGATCACAGGAGCTGATATGGTCCGGCCGGCTTGGAAGCTAATCTGGAATCCCCTTTTACCAGGTGGAGTTGGAAGCCTTACCTCTAGTGCTGTGTTGTTGCAGTTCCTTGCTGCCTTAGGCCTCACACAAAGTCCTCATATGTTCTCTCTGTCCCCCTTTAGGTGGGACACTACTCATATGACAGGTAGCTCAAGCCTTTTTACAGGATCTCTATCATGACCTGGGCTCTATGCGTTACTGTGTCTTTAGGTGTATGGCAAACAGGTAACTTGCAATCTGCTGTGAAATGTAGAGTACAGCACAACCTCGGTTTTCCGGCTCCTGGTTTCATTCGCTTCAGGGTGGAAGAAGTTCAGTTGCAGCTTCTCCCCAGCTCTTCACTTCGCCTGTGCCTCTTTTCTCCTTCACGCTCTCTACAATCTGTTCTGTTTTCCTTTCTCTCTTTCCAGGAGCTGCAGCATCACACGTGGCTGCACGGCCCCTCACTTTCCTCACAGGAGCTGCAGATCCTCTCATCTTCACGGCCCCTTCCCTTTCACTCACTGACTCCTCTCACCAACTAACTCTCCCTCCAGACCAGAATATATATATATATAGGGGAGTCACCCACAAGCTGTATCAGAGCTCCCCCTTCTGGCCTGGAGTATGAACATGTATGCTTGTGATTACCTGATAAAGAGATAATTTCTTGCTTCCAAGCATGACATCACTCTCCCCGTGAGGAAAGCAATGTCACTGTAACAACCAGGAACCTGGGGTGTTACAGATGTGCTGACTCTCCGGCAGTACACAGCTGACACGATGATATGATGTCATCGTGTCAGCTGTTTCACACGCTGATTGGTGGAGGAAGTGGCTGGAGGCCCCTCCTCCACCAATGCTGACTGCGGGAGACAGCGAGCGAGTGGGTGGGCACGGTGTGGCCCACGGACCTCAGGTTTTCAGCCCCACGGCTGTCTCGGTCCGCAGACCGGAATGAGACAGCTAGAGGGCCGGATGTTTTTCGAGGTCCGCACTTTGCCCAGGTCTGTTCTAGAGTAATCATTCTTGGTAAATCATGGTGCACCCTTTATCGTTTTTCGACTTATATACTTTTTTTGGTTGGCACTTGTTCATATTAGCTTAGATGTGCTGGTCTTTTTCTCTATTTCCATTAGAAGTAAAGATGGTGGTTTTGTTAACATGACCACACGTTTTACACGGAGTATGCCCGCATTGATAGAAACCTTTGTGTATCAGTCATGTATTACCCATCAACGTGTTGACATTTAGAAATAAACCGGGTGACAGTGTACCTCCAATATGAGAGCTTTTTTTTGCTACATAACGTATGTCACATTTCTTTATGAAAATAAATTTATTGCTGAAAACATGTTTGTCATGGTAGCAATGTCCTTCTAGAATGGAATTGGTGTTGAGGGTTTTTTTTGTAATGGAGAATAGTAATGGATTGTGTCTGTGCCTCCCCAATTAAAGTAATATCCAAATAATTAGTTTTATCATTGGACAGATGATAAGTGAATGCGAGATTGTAGTCGTTATTGTTGATGTGGCAAATTTGTCAGTTCCGCTTCAGTGGCCTTCCATACCATTATTACGTCGTCAATATAGAGACCATAAAAAATCATAAGATGTTTGAAGGGATTGGACTCAGTAAAAATATATTTCTCTTCCCAACATGTCTTCTTTTTAAACAAAAATTGTGAAGTTTTACTTTTCTTCGCTGGAGAACATTCCTTTCTATTTCTGTCTCAAGAAATGCCCAGGACCAGTGCTGCTCCGAGCGTGGATCTCTTCCTCTACCAAGTGCCAGACACACGGAGAGCTGACTATTTCCCTCCCTACACATATTAAATGCCTTGCTCTTGCAGTGCTCTTTGTTGGTCAACCACTACTGAGGAGTGTAATAATTGTTTTGAAATACCTTGTCACGGGTGTGTCAGAGGCTGCAGACCGTCGCACTGTAGCTCACTGCAGAAGGTCTCAGCAGTTTGCTTTGCAGACTTCTACCTGGTCCTTCTGACTCTAGGACCCAGTGGCAGCCTTCCCCCGACTCTAGTTGATACACCTGGACCCTGGTGTTTATAACTCCCAGCTTGCTGCTGGCAGTTACCGGTGATATTTCCATTTCCCCCTGTTGAGGCATGGAGCTATAGCAGTCGGCTATCTTCCTCTCTGGTGTTTAGAGGACATCCGTGTTTCTTTCTGAGTCTACTCAAGCTAAGGGTTCCCCTTTTTTCTGTATGCCATCTGCTTTTAGTGGTTGTGGGGATTGACTAGTGCTTATCGCCAGGGTCAGGCAATGGTTAGGTATCCTGCTCGGCGATAGGTGCAGAACCTATATAGGGACGTTTAGGGCTGACAGAGGGATGTTAGATCTGCCTCGGGGTCTCCAGTCCACCTTTCCTAGTGTTGGGTTCCCTTCCCTTTATCCCTTCGTGTTGCACTTAGTCTTTCCCTCACCGTGCAGGACATACCTCCAATGAATTTCCTCCACCTGCTTGTCTGTGAATTGGTGGACTCCAAAGTTTTCATAGATGGTTTTGTAAACTTTTCCAGCTTGATGAACTTCAACTGATCTTCTGAGGTCCTCAGAAATCTCCCTTGTTTGTGCAAGGATACATGTCCACAAAAGTGTTTTGAAGATCAGACATACATAACTCCCTGCTCTTTAAATAAAACAGGCCGCCCACTCACACCTGATTGTCATCCCATTGATTAAAAACACCAGACTTTCATTTCACCTTCAAATTGTCTGATAATTCTAAAGGTTCACATACTTTTTAGATTCACAGACATGTGATATTGGATGATTTTCTACAATAAAAAAATGGCAAAGCCTAATATTTTTGACTCATTTATTTGATTTGGTTCTTTTTCTGCTTTTAGAACTTGGATGAAAATCTGATGTAGTTTTATGTCACATTTATATAGAAATATGGAAAGTTCTGAAAGGTTCACAAACTTCTATGCACCATAATATTTCAGTAGAAAGCCGATTTTAATGACATGACATTTTCTGATATTACAATGGGACTTGTTTCTTCAGAACCTTTTGAGAAAAACGTGAACATTTTTCTACATTTTATGTAAATGGACACATACAATAGACAGCGAATATTGCGGAATTTTCTTATGTAAACCATTCATTAGAGAACTTGGCCTCGGCACAATCACAATGAGCAGTCGTTCCCATCTGCTCTTAGTTTTGTTTTTTCTCTTTTGCTTTGTGGTTCGCTTCCAAAAACAAAAAGTGAGGTCAAGTTGCTCAATAAATGGATGAATGAGGATGTGACTGAACATGACTAAATAATAAATATGCCGAAGAAAACTTAATAGAATCTGTGTTTTTTTAAATATAATATTTATATAAGGTTTTATCATACAATATAAGAGCTTAAATCTTTCCTCTCATTTCAGAATAATCTGTTGTGTGTGTACCTGAGGAATGACACTATTTCTCCCCATTATCTAACTTGTATCATGCATTTCCCCTCTGCCGTGTCTATTTTTAATTTTCAGTTGTCTCTGAGCTAGTGGGGTGGAAACTATCTGCTTTGATGTCACCCATACACAGCACACAGAGAAATGAGGCATCCCTGCTCTCCTGTCTCCATGTAGCACAAATTCAGAAGCAGCAGCTGCATGGAGCACATTATACAGAAGTACTGAGCAGTGGAGCTGTGAATCCAGATCTAGAGTGAAAGCAAAGACTTACTAGTAAGCAGCAGCAGAGTGCATATGTGCGTGTCTCTCTTTCTCTGCTTCCCCTATGCTCCTGATTACAATAGGCAGTGTCATGATCCAGTCTGGGTTTTGAGTACTGTTTTCCCTTTCTCCCGGTCAAGAGTTAACCTTTCTCAGCCTCAGTCTGGGCTCAGGTTGGCTATTTATCGCCTCTGCTTCCTGTAGGCGATGTCAGTTATAGTTTTTGCCTAGGGCTGCTGTAGTTGACTATAATTGCTCTGATTTGTCCTGCTGCATTGCGGTGTAAACCCGTATCTCTGTTTTCCCCCATTCCCGTCTTGACTCAGTGTTTCCCTTTAGTTTGCTGACTCCCTGGATTTGACTTGGCCTGTATCCTGACCTGCTTCTGCCTTTGTCCTTTGGCTTATCTGCTCCTGACCGTTACTGACCCCATGGCTTGTCTTTGGCCGTGAGTTTGCTTATTCCTTTGGTACTGCGCTACAGTTTAGGAATTGATCTAGCTTGTTTGCCGCTTGTGGTAGCCTCACTGCTGCACTGCAGGTCAGCTCTGTTTAGGTGCAGTCCTGCTTCCACTCTGATCTTAGTGGATGTCCAGCCCAACACCCTTTAATCCCAGGATCCTTTGGGCTGGGGCCACACAGTCAGCTGCTAGCTGATGCCGCAGCTGCCAGGAAAGTTCAGGTAGCCACGAAAGAACCAAGAGGGCAAAGAAGATACAATATCAGCAGACAGAAGAGTAGTCAGTAAACAGGCAGAGGTCAAAACAGGGAACTTCACACACAAAAGGAGCCAAACACACAGGATTAAACCAGAGGAACACGAGTCTGTATCTTTTGCAGGGAGTTTAAGTAGGGTGTGGTGCTCTCCAATAGGCTGAAGCAGAAAACGGATTAATTCTATTGGCCAGAACTCACCCATACTATCATACTGGACAATACTACAGGTCTCAGATGCCCAATCCCAGTGGTTGGACAGCGTCTGTAGAGATTCTAGTTCCAACATGTCTTCCATCCCAAGCGCCCCCACCGAATTAATATGGTGGCATCTGGTGACAGGGACAGATGTCTTAAGAATGTTTTCCAGACGAGAAGTGACAAGTGACCAGCCCAGAATTTTAGCTTTTTGAAGACTAACATGAAATTCCTAGAGCAAATGGACGGCAGTGCTTGATTGAAGTGAAGGACCAGGGATGAATAGCTTTACTTCTTGGTTCTGTATCTGTGTAATCAGGAAGTGAGATTGGAGAGCAGGAAGACAGAATACAGCTTCATACTGTCATCTCTCGTCCTGTACAGCCCTCCAGTGTCCCCAGAGGGGAAGGCCTAGATTTTAGGAAAGGATATTTTTGAATTATATGGATGAGAGTCAATGAGTTTTAATATGTATCAGATATACAGCATCACATCAATTATAGACCACTGAGAACATAATCAAAAGAAAACAGGGATGGGAATGGAAGGAAGGAACAAGGATCTGATAAAATGCCACTTTTGCTAGATATGTGGTGTAGTGGCACCTGATACATATAATTTCTGCACAGCCATGCAATTAGTATACCAAAACACTATCCCTAAATTGCACCATCCCTATTTCATGTGTGTGGACTAATTCCCGCCGAGTGGATACAGGTTTTCCTAGGGACCCCTGATTTTCTGCTATGCTGTCACACGCTTGTCTTGGGACTAATTTTTGGTAATAAAAATACTGATCTTTTACAAAATGAATTATCCATGTATATCTGCACTTAAAATTGCACTTCCAGTAGAACTTTCCATACAGTACAAATCAGTATAATCACCTTTTATCATCACCCAAAAAAACTAGCACTTTTGCTTCTATATTATATCATTGACAGTGCATTGCTCACTATAAAAAAAAAACACGCCAATGCAATAAGTCACATATCATTCATATAAAATGCTAACACAGCAAAAAAGACTGAGTAGCTCCATATTAATAAGGAGCTCCGTGCTAAATGCAAAGAGCAAAAACCCTAATAAGAATCACAAGAATTGCATAAGTCCTCCCAAAAAAAGATTCCAACGGTGGTTGCATTAAAAACCTGAGAAAGGCATCCTGTCCAAGATCCATAGAAATGGTCAAAAGAAACGACAGAGCAAGATGCCAAATGTGTTTCGCCACACAATGTGGCTTCCTCAGGGGCCTGTGAGTCAAGTGTGTATAACTCAGTTTAAATAAAGAGATGGATTACGATTATAAACATCGGCTGTTGGGCTTACCGGAAGTTGAGCATACTAAGACCGATGCGCCGTTCATGCATGCACGTGATGTCAGCTATATCAGCGCATGCGTAGAATCAGAAATGTAATATACTGGGACCGGCATAAAGGTCACGCATGTGCGGGACGTCAACAAATTTACCGATTGTAAGACGAATGCGCCTATATATAGAAGAAAATGTGCTGCCACTGAAGAAGGGGACTTACCTTGCATTCAATCTTTTTTGGCCATGGCTATGTTGGAAAAGTCTCATTGAATCCTTCATTTTAAGTCCTGAGTCATTTGTCCCACGTAGACTTTTGGACAGTCACTCACACCAAATTTTAGGGACGGCAGTTAAAAAACTCACATGAATTAATCTGTGAAGGAAAAATTCGGAAGAGAGATGCCCTCCGGTGCAGTGACGAACGGGCAAATGGTGTAATTCCCGCATGGATGCATAATGTTTCCACTGTTTTTCTGCCCCTGTTCAGTTTTTGAGTCAGTCTCCTAAAGTGACTACAGGTTGCGTTATCCTTTTCAACCTTCGGGCCACCAGACTTGGATATGGGGAAATTAAAAATGTCAAATTAGGTTCACGTAATAAGATCTCCAAAATGTGAGTCAAAATCCTCCGACTACCTTCACATTGATTGTTGAATGTTGTAATGACACTGATGGGCCTTGATTCCCCTCTAAATCTTGCCGATCACTCTGTTTCGAAAATTGGAATGATTTTCCATGGATGCCCCTCTTTATAAATCGCTCTGTAAGATCCTTACAGATGCTTTATCTAATCTATGTTTTGGTGGATTCGCATGTTTTGTTTTTCTTGTTTTTGCATTTATGCTACTGTCATAGCTGTTTTCGTTCTGACCCAATGTCAGACATGACAGATCACCAGTGAGGCCAAATCAGGAGGTGTCCTTTGTCTCCAAGCACGCTTGTAAAATGACCGGCGTAACCTCCTGATTTGGCCTCACTGGTGATCTGTCATGTCTGACATTAGGTCAGAATGAAAACAGCTACGACACTACTTTACATGCTTCAGGTTGATCCCTGATCTACCGTCAGTGGTGGCCTCTTCAATAATCTGTTTCCATTGCTCATTTTCTCACGACAACAGAGCAATGATATCTTGAAACATTCTCCCTCCGTTCTCCTATGAACTGTTACGCTAAGCCATGTATTTTGCTGTGTGATATGTGTGACGTGGTGAGGCCCATTCTCAAAGGTTTTGATCCAGACAATGGTGCAGTAAGATGGATGCACTGGAGCAATGGAGGCGGTAATCGTTGGATGACAAATGCAGGAGAAAAAGAGTAGATCACAAAGAAGCTGCAGAAGACCCAGTGAGGGTGGATGAAGCAAAATCGACATAAAGGCGTAGCAGAAAGGACCTTGAAACATAGCACAGCCAAGCATTGTAGCAGAGCTGAGTAGGTCAGGAGACTCAATGCAGCAATATAGCAAAACTCAACAATGTGGCAAAGCTTGGTTGGTCAAAAGATTCATAATGTTGAGGTAGCAGAGCCCAGCAATGCAGCACAGCACAACAGATGACTTACAGTTACATCGTAGCAGAGCCCATCAATGTAGCAGAGAATAGTAGCACAGGACCCAAATTCCAAAGAAAAACAGTGCATGTAAAAAAGGTTTAAGAATAAGAAGTATCACTTCGAAATGCGTCAACCAATGCCTTGAAGACTTTCTCTTCGGATGTTATACTTATCCATTTATTCATGTGGACTTTCTATAGAATTATATTTTTATGGATGAATTATTCCTTGAATAAATTTATGGATGCCAACTACCTGAATACTCAAGCGGGTGTCATCAAAAGAGAAAGCCTACAAGAGGTGGGATCACAACCTCAGAGGTGCACACACAAAGAGTTTTTATGACTCGGCACGCAAAGGAACATAGAGATGAGTGACTGAAGCGACCCGAAGCGGAGACAGAGTGACTGTCAGTCCTATGTCAGGATAGGCTCCGGCCAGCAGCATTGCTTCGACGGTGGAAGCACAGGCCATTCCGCTTATCTTCAGTGACATCAGGCTCTTACTTCATCAGGGATAAGGATCTCTTCAAGGCAGTATGAGTCTCTAAATCCTTAAGGTACCGTCACACTAGACGATATCGCTAGCGATCCGTGACGTTGCAGCGTCCTCGCTAGCGATATCGTCCAGTGTGACAGGCAGCAGCGATCAGGCCCCTGCTGTGCTGTCGCTGGTCGGGGAAGAAAGTCCAGAACTTTATTTGGTCGCTGGACTCCCCGCAGACATCGCTGAATCGGCGTGTGTGATACCGATTCAGCGATTTCTTCACTGGTAACCAGGGTAAACATCGGGTAACTAAGCGCAGGGCCGCGCTTAGTAACCCGATGTTTACCCTGGTTACCATCCTAAAAGTAAAAAAAACCAAACAGTACATACTTACCTACCGCTGTCTGTCCTCCAGCGCTGTGCTCTGCACTCCTCCTGCACTGGCTGTGAGCGCCGGTCAGCCGGAAAGCAGAGCGGTGACGTCACCGCTCTGCTTTCCGGCCGCTATGCTCACAGCCAGTGCAGGAGGAGTGCAGAGCACAGCGCTGGAGGACAGACAGCGGTAGGTAAGTATGTACTGTTTGTTTTTTTTTACTTTTAGGATGGTAACCAGGGTAAACATCGGGTTACTAAGCGCGGCCCTGCGCTTAGTTACCCGATGTTTACCCTGGTTACCGGCATCGTTGGTCGCTGGAGAACGGTCTGTGTGACAGCTCTCCAGCGACCAAACAGCGACGCTGCAGCGATCCGGATCGTTGTCGGTAAGTGTGACGGTACCTTTAGCCATCAATCCCTTAGATAACTGTATGATTGTTGTACTCACATGCCAGGCGTCCTCAGATAGTGCTAACTCAGCTGGCAGTGAATTGTAATCCAGGATAAACAGAGTTGATATTCTCTGAAATCTTGTAATAAGTACAATGCAGCAGGTGGAAAGAGTAATACCAAACAGAGAAGCATACATGTGCATCCAAAGATGGCTACAGCAAACTGATAATGAAGAAGGGAGGAGCAAGGGCTAACATCATCAACTACAGGGGAAACAAAGGAACAAACTTCGGAGGGCAGAGCTTCTCCCTAGCAACAACAGAATTAAATGCATACCACAAAAAATACACAAAAAGTTGTTCCCATTCATGGGACACAACACAAATCACTAGTATGGAACTTCTAGTTCCGCATAGTGTTTCTTTACAAACTTCTAAACAAGGTTGCGTCTTCATTATTAATCCTATTCCTGTGTCATATAATGGAAATTTTCTACAACTACCTGATTTCTATAAGATTAAGAAATTAGAGCAATAAAAAAACACAAAAAATAAATCCCATGCATAGAAATCCCTGAAGGGAGCGACAAAGTAAATTCAAAGATCACTCAAAAGTATACAGAGTGTCGCTGTTAGAAAGAGGATGATGGCAGAACTCAAAGGGCATTCTATACAAGACTGATGTAAAGGATTTGTAGGACGTCCATTGTCACCACATTGTCAGGAGAAAACATTACAGGAAATTCCCCGGTTCCTCTTTTTTTTGTGGAATTGAGAAAATAAAACCCAACGAAAAGAAGAGGAGAGAATTCAAAAGCATTGACCTCTGCGGAAAGCAAATGAATACTTCAATTAACCATATTTAACCCCTAAGGGCTGAACAGAAAAATTGCCCTCTACATTCTGATAACGTGCATAACATCTGGGATTTATTCACACCTTTTCAATAACATCGTCAGTTTATATTATATAACACCAGAATAGAAGTGATAATGAAGATTTATCCCTTTTTTGACAGTTTGCAAAGAAACAATGCGTGAAAGAACAAGCTGGATACTAGTATCTCAAAACCCCACTGCATGTATTTAAAGGAGACGTATCACTTGCCATATGTTAGGCTGTAAGAATCAGGCTGCACTCAGATGTCACCTGAGTGCAGTCCTATAGTGAGTGTGACGATTCAAAGAATGAAAACGGAAAGTGAACCCTCTAGACCGCGACGACGAACCCCTGACGGACGAGCTGACCAGATAGACCGCCCCCTATACAGGGAGAGTTAGGGGCAGGCCCATGAGGGACTATCGCCAAGGAAGCTGGAGGACCAGGACGGGAGAAGACCAAGAAGAGGCGGAGATAGTAGGACCACAGAGTTATGCTATAAGAATCAGGCTGCACTCAGATGACACCCAAGTGCAGTCCTATAGAGACTACTGCAGAGACACAGGACTGATGGATAAACTGCAGCGGTACAGGGACTGGCGGAGGAACTGAGGAAACGCAGAGGCTAGTGCAGCGCCCCAGAGTCCTGATTGTTGCAGTAACGTTGCTCTGCTGCTAAGGGGAGTGATGTTATGTCTGACTGCACTAAAGGAGTTCACCTGACCAGGTATCACAGCACATATTACACTTCACACTCCGGCCACTAGGGGGAGCAAAAGGCACTATGTATTAGGCCACTCTTCACACTGGTAAAACTAGGGGTTGGATAGGAAGTTAGAACAGAACGCAGCCTGGGAGAGATCCAGGGAGGACCTGTCAGGGGTGGGTTTCTGACAGGGGCCTAGCAGAACGAATAGAAAGCAACGGAACCGCGCCTGCACTACCTTGCGGCGGTTTCCTAAGAAAGGACAACAAGAGAAGGATGTTGTGGAAAGTGAGAAACGAGATCAAGCACAAAGGAGAGCCAGTAGGAGTCGTGCACCGAGATCGGCAACATCCTACTGAGGCGCGTAGCCGGTGACCGGAACACCGAGGAAGTAACTGACTCTATGCCTTACTTCAAATACCGCAGGACAGTTAATTATAGGTTGGCTGTCTACCATACATCACCTAAGCAGACATAGGGGGCAAGCGTGGAGAGGGGCGTCTCTAGGGTCCCAGAATAGCTCCGAGCCTTCCCGTCAAACGGGTGCGTCCTATCCAGATAACTTGGGAGACGAAGAGAGAGAGAAAGAGAAAGAACGAGAACAGAAGTTGTGAGGACTATCCTGAATGCTCAGCAGGGAAGAACTACGAACCCTTGACAAATTACCATCACTCCTTTTATTGGACGCCCCTTAGCAGGGTCACGGGTCCAGCCACCGTGACAACCGCAGAACTGAGACAGAGAATACCGGTACCGAGAACCTGTGGCCCTGTGTCTGGGGGCGCTCCAACTTGGCGTCACGAACAGGATCGTACTTAAGCCTGAAGAATCAGGTCACGTGTGCCTTGGAACTGTGATTTATTGCAAAGACTGCGTATTGCTATTTGCCGCCAAAAGTTCCTGCCAAAACCACCGCCATTACAGCGCCAAGGGGGGCGCAGGAGAAGAAGAAGGGTGTGGAAGTGGGCGTGAACAAGCTGAAGAGCGCGAACGACAATGGCCGCCCAGTCTAAATATTTCTGTGTCTTGAGGACGTGTCCGTCAGCAGCCGAGGTCCACCTCCTAATTCTCTATGGCGGGCAGAGACCGAAGAAACGAAACTATGACTCAGATGGAGTGGAGATGGAGAGCCAGGAAGGCTTACGGAAAAAGATGGCCCCGCACAGACCCCCATCACCGGAGGATTATTCCGGTATGCCAGCGCTGGAGAGCCTGGACCCCTGGGGGCTGCCCATAGGAAGTCCGCTGCCTGCGCTGTCACCGGCCTTTGCGTCTTCCTTAGGGGAGCGGAGTGACGTCGGGGGGGTCCCCTCAAATGCCGGCGTCCCGTGCCGTGATCTTCGGGGAGGCCGTCCTTCCCCCGGACCAGACCCATCCGTCGCTGTGACTACCGGAGCCCCGGCGTCCCCGCCGCCTGACCCCAGACCAACGGGGGGGCATGATCTTGGGCCCTTTCCATGGGGAGAGTACCGGAAGCACTTGATTGCAGAGTACACTAGAGAGGTGGAGCGGGAGGCTCACGGTGAACTGCTGGACGGATCTTTGCCAAAGTGGGGCGTTGTGATCGTCTACCAACCCCAGAGAGGAAAAGGTTTTGTACAAGAAATCGGATCGACGATAAGGGTCCATATCACCCGGGAGGTGGTGGAGGCTGGCCTGCGTGGCGACAGCAAAGGTCCCGTCCTGATGCCGGGGGAGGCGGTAAGCTACTGCCGATACCAAAAGGGCCACGGCTGGTAGGCTCGGGACATCCAGCGCTGTACCTCCGTACTGGTCGCTGCCAAGTCCTTGGAGGAAGAACTTGCTGAAGCAGCGGCAGCCGCTGCTGCTGTCCCTCGAATCGTCCACTAGACTCCCATGATGCCGGAGATAGACTTTGATTTTAGTCTTCCCAGACCTCCGTGGCCTGCCTGCCCGGTCAGACCCTGGCGGAAACCACCGGAGCAGGAATAAAACCTCGAAGCCCCGAACATGTACATAGTTAACTGTTTCCTGCTCTTTTGCTGCTAAACCCGTCCTGGGTTATTTCTTAAAGGGATCCCTTTGTTGACCCGGGATCCCTGTTGTTTTACATTTTTCTTTTTTGCACAAAGTTATCATTGTTTCAAAAGACTGCCGAATCATAGACGGTGAATGATTCACGAACTGGTTTGTAAATAGTTGCACCTTCTTAAAGGTGCTCCCTACTGGTTTTACAAGGAAAGAAGACTTTGCGAAGAAATGATTCCTGATGACGACGTGGAAGTTTCTTGAGTCTTGCAGTTCCTTAGTGACTTCATGATTGTTGCACTACCTCAGAGAAGACTTATTTTCCCCTCTTAAAGGGAATGTTTACTTGTTGTACTTGATAATGTTGCTTTAAGTAGTAAGATAATGATAATGTTTGCATAGTAGATGCCATGTAGCTAGAGAGCTAGTAAGTGAACCCGTAGGGGTTAGAGAGTCTGAGAACCATAGAGAGATGGTTTGCCGTGGACCTAGAAGAATGGATGCAGTAGGCCCAGACGAGTAGCTAGACGGTCCTGTATCTGTGTGAAGCCGAAGAAGTAAAGAGAATGTTAGCTTTGTACTGTAATGTTTTATAGTAAGCCTTTAGTGGGTTCAGCTTATATGCCCTTAAAGGAGAAGTTAAATTATTGTTCAAAGATTTGCACTTAGTAGAATACCCGGCTGGGTAATAGGAATTATTTATAGTCTGTAGAATAGAATGTTATTTAAAATGTTTAAACATGTTTCCGTTTATAACGTTCAAGTGACCTCACCTCCCATAAAGGGAAGCATTATAATGTTTACATTGTTCATAGCATTTGAAAATTTTGTATGTCTTTTTCTAACATGTATTGTTGTTCTTCTTTTCCCAGTCCGGGAGTACTGGATTTAGCCGGGGGGGGGAAAGGGGGAAGTGCAGCGCCCCAGAGTCCTGGTCGTTGCAGTAATGTTGCTCTGCCGCTAAGGGGAGTGATGTTATGTCTGATTGCACTAAAGGAGTTCACCTGACGAGGTATCACAGTCACACACTACACTTCACACTCCGGCCACTAGGGGGAGCAAAAGGCACTATGTATTAGGCCACTCCTCACACTGGTAAAACTAGGGGTTGGATAGGAAGTTAGAACAGAACGCAGCCTGGGAGAGATCCAGGGAGGACCTGTCAGGGGTGGGTTCCTGACAGGGGCCTAGCAGAACGAATAGAAAGCAACGGAACCGTGCCTGCACTACCTTGCGGCGGTATCCTAAGAAAGGACAAGAAGAGAAGTATATTGTGGAAAGTGAGAAACGAGATCAAGCACAAAGGAGAGCCAGTAGGAGTCATGCCTCGAGAACGGCAACTTCCTACTGAGGCGCATAGCCGGTGATCGGAACACCGAGGAAGTAACTGACTCTATGCCTTATTTCAAATACCGCAGGACAGTTAATTATAGGTTGGCTGTCTACCATACATCACCTAAGCAGACATAGGGGGCAAGCGTGGAGAGGGGCGTCTCTAGGGTCCCAGAATAGCTCCGAGCCTTCCCGTCAAATGGGTGCATCCTATCCAGATAACTTGGGGGACGAAGAGAAAGAGAAAGAATCCCGAATGCTCAGCAGGGAAGAACTACAACACACAGGCGCTAGTTGGTAGGCACTGATTTCCACCTGCAAAAGGAACTCTGGATGTGCCTTCGGACCGGCCGGTCTCAGCCAGCCCTGTTAACTGTGCTCTGGATTGCGGATCCTGAAGGCTTCAGTAAAAGGTAAAGAGACTGCAACCCTGTGTCCTTGTTAGTAACTGTGCCTCACATCATCGCCACCTACACTACTGGGAAGCCCTGGGGATACACTTCACCTGTGGGAAGGTATACCATCTAGCTGCCATCACATCACCCCAGCAGACCCCTAAGCAGCGTCGGTCACCTTGACCGAATACCACAGGTGGCGTCACGAACCCTTGACAAATTACCATCACCCCTTTTATTGGATGCCCCTTGGCAGGGTCACGGACCGGGTCCAGCCACTGTGACAACCCCAGAACTGAGACAGAGAGGACCGGTACCGAGAACCTGTGGCCCTGTGTCTGGGGGCGCTCCACTAGCAGGATACAGGAAAGACAGGATAAACCCAAAGTGTGAGGGAAAACGAACTTCACAGAGACTAAGAGCGGCCAGGAACACCTGAAGGAACAAATGATAACCAGGCACAGAGGGACGGCAGGAAGCAGTTTAAAAACCTACAGGCAGGGTAGCACTTCCAGGTAACAGACGTCCAGAACCATAGAGAGGACAATAAGGAGAACTGACTTCCGGGTACTAGTCCTCCAGGACCATAGAGGAGACGAAGAGGAGGACCAACAGAAGATCAGAAGTGCACACGCGCAGCACTGAACCTAGTATGCGCACGCGCACGAGAAGCAGAGACCGGGAGCGAGCGCGGAGAGAGAGACGCTGACTGGGGAGGCGGCAGCAATGGTATGATACCATAAATATGTAATTTTTTTTACATGGGGTAAACGCCGCTGTTCTCCTGAATCCAGCGATATATCCCTCCATTTTCTACACATAAAATTTGTCTTTCTATCCAAATGGGTGTAGTTCTCAAGATGACACCCAGAGATAAGCGTTATCGACCACACCCACTTGGCTGTGCATACCGGGAAGATGGGGCCATATCTCAGGAATGGAGAGGAGCTGAAACAAAAGCAAAACATCGCCGATTCAGGAGAAAAGCGGCATTTGCAACAGGGAAAATTAACATACGCTTTTATGTCAAGTGACAGATCCTGTTTAACCAACAACTTTGCAGACAGTTTCTTTCCTTAATGTAGGAAGACAGTTACTTTGAAATGTGTTGAAAGGAAGTGCGCCCACGCCAAGCACCAGTACCTAGTGTTATGTCACTGAAGGAGCGTCTGCAAACATGGGACTGACGGACACAGTAAAGAGAATCATCGCAAGCAGCAACAAATGGACTATTAAATTATATATTTCACTCACTGTCATAAATGTAACTATAAATGTACAGGTCAGGGGCTGCGAGGCCATGGATTTCTGCCTCCACCCCGAGTGTCCTCCACCGCCTGCTGTGAGCAGGTAATTAAAGTGGGTTGTCTAATGGAGAGCAGGCATGGAATCTGTACACAGAGTAAACAGCAGGCCGTGTGGTGATACTTTTCTCTCCTGTGTCAATAAATCTTTCCTTGCTTCAAAGCAACATTTTGCCAAATATGGGTCCTATAGCTATGGGAGACATTTTTGGCATCGTGGCGCAGTAGCGAACGCATTTACTCGAATTCCTGTGTGATCTGCACAGGAGTAGTGATGAGCGAATATACTCGTTACTCGAGATTTCCCGAGCACGCTCAGGTGTCCTCCGAGTATTTTTTAGTGCTCGGAGATTTAGTTTTCCTTGCAGCAGCTGAATGATTTACATCTGTTAGCCAGCTTGATTACATGTGGGGATTCCCTAACAACCAGGCAACCCCCACATGTATTCAGGCTGGCTAGTAGCTGTAAATCATTCAGCTGCGGTGCTGAAAACTAAATCTCCGAGCACTAAAAAACACTCGGAGGACACCCGAGCGTGCTCAGGAAATCTCGATTAATGAGTATATTCGCTCATCACTACACATGAGCCCAAAAATTATTTACGCCAGATATATAACATTGTATATGCCATGTCTCATATCTATGTGAAGCTAAAATCATGTAATGAAATATGTCATTAATATCTCCCACCTGGGACCTTCAGGGGGCAGATATCCTTAACATTGTGTATCTCCTAATTTTTGGGACCTAAGCCACTGTTATGAACGTGACACACTCACACACGGGTAATAAGAATGTGCTTTCCAGGTCATCCCCCCGGTTCCCTCACTTACATTTCCTTCCTTTGAAGTCCACGCCATCAGACTCTTTATGCCCTTCCCCTTGCGGGTGGCGGTCGTTTATCGCCCTCCAGGCTCCTCCCACCTGTTTCTAGACCACTTTACCACCTGGCTTACTCACTTCCTATCCTGTGACATCCCCGCCCTCATCATGGGAGACTTTAACATCCCCATCAATGATCCCCTCTCCCAATCTGCCTCTCATCTTCTCTCTCTAACTTCTTCATTCAACCTCTCACAGTTTACTAATTCTCCAACGCATGAGGACGGGAATACTCTGGACCTGGTTTTCTCCCATCCCGGAGCGCTGCACGACTTTACTAACTCCCCTCTCCCGCTCTCAGACCACAACCTTCTTTCCTTCTCTGTCAAGAATTGTCTCCTCACCCGGTATACCCCCACTTACCACACTTATCGGAATACACGTACTATTAATACCCAGCAGCTTATGGACAACCTCCACACATCTTTAGCCCCCATCTCCTCACTCTCCTGTCCAGACTTAGCATTGTCACACTTCAATATTACACTGAAGAATGCCCTGGATAAAGCAGCACCTTCTACACGCAGAAAGACCCGACACAGACAACGGCAGCCCTGGCACACTATGGAAACACGCTTTCTTCAGCGCTGCTCAAGGTGTGCAGAGCGGCAGTGGAGAAAATCTCTCTTAGCAGAAGACTTCATCCACTATAAGTTCATGCTCAAAACCTATAACTCGGCCCTTTCTCTGGCCAAACAATCCTACTTCACCACCCTCATCACCTCACTATCCAACAACCCAAAACGACTTTTTGAAACCTTAAACTCCCTCCTGAAACCTAAAGTACAGGCCCCCATCTCCAATCTCAGTGGTGAGGATCTGGCCACTTATTTCCTAGAAAAAATCAACCACATCCATCAGGATATCTCCTCAGTGCCTGGATCCCCTTCCCTGCCGCACCTCAAGCTCACTAGACATCTTTGAGCCTGTTTCAGAAGAAGAAGTTTCCAAGCTCCTCGCTTCTGCTCGGCCTACAACCTGCAATAGTGACCCCATTCCATCACCTCTCCTGCAGTCTCTCTCACCAGTGGTCACCACTCACCTGACTAAAATATTTAACCTCTCTCTTTCCTCAGGCATCTTTCCCTCCTCATTTAAACATGCCATCATTACCCCTTTACTTAAAAAGCCATCCCTGGACCAGAACTGCACGGCTAACTACAGACCTGTCTCTAACCTTTCCTTCATCTCTAAACTCCTGGAACGCTTGGTCCACTCCCGTCTTATCCGCTATCTCTCGGATAACTCTCTTCTTGACCCCTTACAATCTGGTTTCCGCTCTTTACACTCCACTGAAACTGCCCTCACTAAAGTCTCTAATGATCTAATAACAGCTAAATCCAAAGGTCATTGCTCTCTGCTGATTCTCCTGGATCTCTCTGCCGCATTTGACACTGTGGATCATCAGCTCCTTCTCACCATGCTCCGCTCCATAGGCCTCAAGGACACAGCCCTCTCCTGGTTCTGTTCCTACCTCTCTGACCGCTCCTTCACTGTATCTTTCACCGCCTCCTCTTCCTCTCCTCGTCCCCTTACTATCGGGGTTTCGCAGGGCTCAGTCCTGGGCCCCCTCCTCTTCTCTCTATACACTGCCCCTATTGGACAAACAATCAGCAGATTTGGGTTCCAGTACCATCTCTATGCTGACGACACCCAATTATACACTTCTTCCCCCGACATCACCCCTACCCTAATTCAAAATACCAAGGATTGTCTGTCTGCTGTCTCTAACATCATGTCCTCCCTCTATCTGAAACTAAATCTCTCCAAAACTGAACTACTTGTGTTTCTCCCTTCTACTAACCTCACTCTACCCAACATCGAAATTACCCTGGAGGGTTCAACCATAACTCCCAAGCAGCATGCCCGCTGTCTTGGGGTGATATTTGACACCGAACTTTCCTTTACTCCCTATATCCGATCACTCACTCGCTCCTGTCACCTGCATCTTAAAAACATCTCCAGAATCCGACCTTTTCTCACCTTGGAAACTGCTAAGACTCTTACTGTCGCTCTCATTCATTCCCGTCTGGACTACTGCAACTCTCTTCTGATCGGTCTCCCTTTTTCCAAACTTTCTCCTCTCCAATCCATCTTAAATGCGGCAGCCAGGGTCATATTTCTGTCCAGCCGCTTCACTGATGCCTCCATCTTGTGCCAGCCATTACACTGGCTACCCATTCGCTGCAGGGTCCAGTATAAACTCATCTCTCTCACCCACAAAGCTCTCCACAGTTCTGCACCGCCTTATATCTCCTCTCATCTCAGTCTATCGCCCTACACGTGCCCTCCGTTCTACAAATGACCTAAGACTAACATCCCCCATTATCCGAACCTCGCACCTCCGTCTTCAAGACTTCTCTCGTGCTGCGCCAGCTCTCTGGAATGCACTTCCCCAGACGATCAGACTGATACCTAGCCCCGACCTATTCAAGCGCGCTTTAAAAACCCATCTCTTCAAACAAGCCTACCAAATCAACTACTCTGTAAACTAACTTTGTCCTGTTCCCTCCTTCCAAATATTATCTGCATGTGAATCTGCACCCTACTATTCATCTGTCTCCACACCCTCCATGCACATGATAACTGCACTTGATGCTTGACTATTGCACTTAAACACACGGGCTGATGACCGGATCATGCAGCTTTATATGAAAATCCCTATTTATTATAATTGCTAGACCTGAAATAACACGCACTTTTCACCTATTGTGTCCCCCCATTTCCTTGTAGACTGTAAGCTTGCGAGCAGGGACCTCACCCCTAATGTCACTGTTTAAATTGTCTTAACTTGTACTGAATTTGTCTGTACATGCTCCCGCTTAATTGTAAAGTGCTGCGGAATTTGTTGGCGCTATATAAATAAAAATTATTATTATTATTAATAAGAAAAAGGAAGACCTGTTACAGAGCGGAGCCATACCCACATCCTACTGGTCCCTGTACTGACTAGTCAATCCCTAGCCACACAACTAAAAGCACCACCTTGAACCTGACTCTCTAAAAGGCCATTGAAGGGTTTCTCGTACAACCTGAGGAACCAGAGGGGAGGCCGATACACACTACAAACAAGGGGAAAGGAAAGTGTGTAGGTGGACACTAAGACCCAGGGTGGGAAAACTTAAAGCACATTCATAAAAGGGAGAGAGGGAAAACTAAGAAGAAACAAAAATAAATGAAACAAGTAGAACTTCTGAGAAACCTAACTTTGGTTAAAGGAAAAGTTGCTAGGAAGGTAGACAAACAGACACTCAGCAGGAACACAAACTGTGTTTGCCAAGCAGGGAAAATACCACAACTAAAGTGCTGGAACTCCTTAGCACAAATCTACCTAGATGTATAGCCAGCAAGGAAATGCAGTGAAGGGATAATATATAAAGTCCAACCAAAAATGTGATAGGGCAAACAAAAGCAGAGAATGGAAAAACCTGGTGATGAATAAACCAAAAAGGGAGAATAAAGACAATAGGAATAATTAGCATAAGGACAGGGAAGGAAAGGGCAATAGCCCAGCAGAAAGAACAGACCATGAAGCAATATGTCATCGTTTAGGATCCCCAAACTGAGCCATGACAGCCACATCTCATTTACCGGCCCCAATGTGAGGTCACAAGGGAAGTGACTCTTACATGATAAAAGCAGATTCTGACTTAGAGCCATCATTCAGTGCTGGAAGATACAGCGTGCTGTAAGACTGTATGGCTGCACCATATGCCACATCTTCACAGACATCATCATCCCTATCCCCATTGTGGCTCACAATATATATTCCCTATCAGTTTGTCTTTGCAGTTTGGGAGCAAACCACAGAACTCGGAGGAAAGCCACACAAACACAATGGAAGGAGGACGCGCAATCATCACTTTGTCGCGTCAATGCCAGGTTCATTGTTAGCAAGGAAGTGAAGGCTGCGCTGTCAATGTTGTACTGGAGAAGCAAAAGGGCTGGAAATTTTTACCAAAGATCCACTGGTAGCTAAGTCGCTAATATTAACGATGCCACAAGTATAGCAGAGCTGAGATTACCATTTACCACCACTTGCTGTATGACTTTCTTTCTATAGAGCTGTCACTTGTGTTGAATCTATACAAAATCCTCATTAATACAAAACAGTCTGCAGAGAAAATCGCAATCAGTATTATATGGCGGACATTCATTGTTTAATGCCTATGTAGGCGTGATGACGTTAGTGGGAGCCATAAAGTATTATAAATGTACCAAATAAAGAAGACAAAGATCTCATGAAGGCAGCCATATATCTCTCCATGCATTCCCTGTGTGAGTCATCAAAGAGCTCAAATAATCTATCTGACGAAACATGAATAATCATGTACTGACCAAGATCTATCCTGAATCCAGAGCTCCACTCACTATTCTGCTGGTGCAGTCACTGTGTATGGAGCGCCCCCAGACACAGGGCCACGGGTTCTCGATACCGGGCCCCTCAGTCTCTGTATTGGGGTCGTCACGGTGGCTAGGCTAGACCCGGTCCGTGACCCTGCTAAGGGGCGCCCAATGAAAGGTGATGGTGTGATGCGTGGTGCGAGGCGCGATGAATAACGAGGACACAGGGTTGCAGTCTCTTTACCTCTTTACTGAAGACTTCAGGATCCTCAATCCAGAGCACACTTAACAGGGCTGTCTGAGACCGGCCGGTCCGATGGGCACATCCAGAGGTTCCTTTGCAGGAGGAAATCAGTGCCTACCACCAGCGCCTGTGTGTTGTAGTGCTTCCCTGCTGAGCACCACGGGATAGTCCTCACAACTGTTGTGTCTGTGTTCATTGTTCTTTCTCTCTCTCTTCGTCCCCCAGATGATATGGTTAGGACGCACCCGTATGACGGGAAGGCCTGGAGTTATTCTGGGACCCTAGAGACACCCCTCTGCCACAGTTGCCTCCTTTGTCTGCTTAGGTGATTTAGGTGAGACAGCCAACCTATAATTAACCCCTTCATGACCCAGCCTATTTTGACCTTAAAGACCTTGCCGTTTTTTGCAATTCTGACCAGTGTCCCTTTATGAGGTAATAACTCAGGAACGCTTCAACGGATCCTAGCGGTTCTGAGATTGTTTTTTTGTGACATATTGGGCTTCATGTTAGTGGTAAATTTAGGTCAATAAATTCTGCGTTTATTTGTGATAAAAACGGAAATTTGGCGAAAATTTTGAAAATTTCGCAATTTTCACATTTTGAATTTTTATTCTGTTAAACCAGAGAGATATGTGACACAAAATAGTTAATAAATAACATTTCCCACATGTTTACTTTACATCAGCACAATTTTGGAAACAAAATTTTTTTTTGTTAGAAAGTTATAAGGGTTAAAATTTGACCAGCGATTTGTCATTTTTACAACGAAATTTACAAAACCATTTTTTTTAGGGACCACCTCACATTTGAAGTCAGTTTGAGGGGTCTATATGGCTGAAAATACCCAAAAGTGACACCATTCTAAAAACTGCACCCCTCAAGGTACTCAAAACCACATTCAAGAAGTTTATTAACCCTTCAGGTGCTTCACAGCAGCAGAAGCAACATGGAAGGAAAAAGCCGGATTACGTACCGGTAATGCTCTTTTAATGAGCCACGACAGCACCCACTTTGAGGGACCCGCCCATAGGAACAGGAAACCTACAGAGATAAAAAGGGCGGTCCCCCTCTCCTCCTCAGTTGTTTTTCAGAGTACGAGAGGAACCGCCGTTGTTAAATTAGTGTACATCCTTAATTACAGGTATATCTTATCATATCTATAATCACCCATGCGAATATTTTAGTATTAATAAACATACATATCTACAAGGGTGGGAAGTGACAGGGTGCTGTCGTGGCTCATTAAAAGAGCATTACCGGTACGTAATCCGGCTTTTTACCCTTCGCCACGACAGCACCCACTTTGAGAGACTTTCAGAGAACCTTCACCTGGGTGGGATTACCGTACTAAGGACGGCTCTCCCGAATGCCAAGTCAGAGGTGGAAGACAGATCAAGTCTATAGTGTTTATAGAATGTTGAAGGCGACGACCAGGTTGCGGCCTTACATATAAGCTCGATGGAGATGTCTTTATTCTCCGCCCACGAGGATGATACGGCTCGAGCTGAATGCGCCTTTACTCCCTCTGGAGGATCTTTGCCTTTTGACAAGTATGCAAGACAGATGGCATCTTTGATCCATCGAGACAAGGTAGCTTTTGTGACCCCGTAGCCTTTTCGATGACCCTGAAAAGAGACAAACAGAGCCCTACTCTGTCTGTAGGACTGGGTTCTCTCTATGGAGCTCAGGACCGCTCTTTTAACATCCAACATATGTAGCATCTCCTCCTCTGAATTTGTTGGATTATCATAAAAGGAAGGTAGAAAAATTTCTTGGATCTATGGTATTTTGTAGCTACTTTAGGGAGATATGAAGGATCGGGTTTGAGAACCACTCTGTCCTGATATGTCATTAGGAACGGAGGATCTATGGAAAGAGCCTGGATATCTCCCACTCTTCTGGCAGAGGTCAAGGCTATTAATAAGGCTACCTTGTATGTAATATTTTTTAGAGGGATAGAATGCAAGGGCTCAAAGGGAGGTCCTGTTAAGGCATCTAGGACTAAATTCAAATCCCAAGGAGGTAAACGTGGGACATGTACTGGTGTACCTCTTTCACATGCTCTAATAAATCTTTTAACCCATTTATTACCAGCAATATTAGCGCTATAAAGGGCTCCCAGGGCAGATACCTGAACTCTCAAAGTATTGACTGATAACCCCAGCTCATGGCCTCTTTGTAAAAATTCAAGGATGGCCTTAATAGGAACCTTGCTGGAAAAAGGTTTCGTATAGAAGTCGAGGAATTTTCTCCATATTCTACTGTATATTATAGTCGTAGATTTTTTTCTGCTTAACAGTAGTGTGTTGATTAGTTTTTGAGAGAACCCTCTCAAAGTCAATATCTGCCTCTCAAGTTCCACGCCGTGAGGTGGAGGCCCTTCACTTGTGGATGGTAGAATGGACCTTGGGACAGTAGGTCTGGTGTCATTGGCAGAATCCATGGATCGCAAACTGACATCGCTCGAAGACAGGAGAACCAGGGCCTCTTCGGCCAAAATGGGGCTATCAAAATCACCCTCGATTTTTCTTCTCTTATTTTCTTGACCACCAATGGAATTAGCATCATTGGTGGGAAAGCGTAGGCCAGATCGTAACTCCAAGGATACTGGAGTGAGTCTATTATATCTGGACGATCTGCCGGATTCAGGGATGCAAACATTGGTACCTGCCTGTTGCTCCTGGTTGCAAACAAATCTATCTGCGGAAGGCCCCATATGTCCACTATGTTTTTGAATACGCGAGGCTTGAGGATCCATTCTCCCTGGCGGAGCATGTGACGACTTAGGAAGTCGGCCCTTAAGTTTTCTATTCCTCTGATATGGACAGCCATGAGAGAAAGGAAATTGGGTTCTGCTAGATCGAATATTTCTGCCGCTGAACACATCAGACTTCCTGATCGCGTTCCGCCTTGCCGATTTAAATATGCGACGACAGTTGTGTTGTCCGATCGGATCTTGACATGAGAACCACGAAGCTGGGGAAGAAAAAATTTCAAAGCATAATATACTGCATTTAGTTCTTTCCAGTTGGAAGACTGTTGAATCTCAAAATAATTCCAGCGACCTTGGGCTATATTTTGATCCAGATGGGCTCCCCATCCCTCTGGGCCTGCGTCAGTAGTGAGTAATTTAGAGGACCTAATTGTCCATAAGACTCCTCTGGACAAATGGTCTTTATTCAACCACCAAAGTAGTGATTGAAGCACCTCATTAGATAAGGTAATTTTTGTATTTAGATGCTCCTGGAAAAATGACTGGGCATGGAGTATCTGGTGTTGTAAAGCCCTAGTATGGTATTGGGCCCATTGAACCGCAGGAATGCAGGAGGAGAGTGAACCCAGGAGAGACATGGCATCTCTAAGGGACATACGAGGACTAGATCTTGCTTCGACGACTTTTGAAATTATGATTGTTTTTTTGACCTCTGGTAAAAGACATTTTTGACTTACAGAGTCCAAGAGTAGTCCTAGGAAGGACTGAAGAGTCTCTGGATGCAGCCTTGATTTTTTGAAGTTTACAATCCAACCTAGAGCCTGTAACGATGAAATGGTATTAGACAAGCGTTCTTCACACTGAGATGCTGAATTACCAATTATCAGGAAATTATCTAAATAGGGCACAATTAGTGTGTCCTGATGACGTAGATAGGCCATCACCTCTAGCATAACCTTTGTGAAAATTCGAGGAGCCATAGAAAGGCCGAATGGCATGGCCGTAAACTGGAAGTGACGGACCCGGCCTTGTAGGTTTATTGCCACCCTGAGATATTGTTGGTGGTCTGCATGGATTGGAAGATGATAATATGCATCCTTTAGGTCCAGCCCTGCCATAAACCACCTAGGAAACAAAAGTTTTATGGTTGATCTTATTGACTCCATCTTAAAGGTATGATCATGCAAAAAAGAATTTAATTTTTTTAGATTAATTATAGTACGAAAAGTACCATCTGGTTTTGGAACCAGAAATAAAGGGGAATAAAATCCCCTCCCTTTCTGACTGTATGGTACTTCGATGAGAACATTCTTAGCCAAAAGGCTTAGAATTTCTAACTGAAGCGCTTCTTGTTGTTCCGGTGCTTTTAATGATGTTACTACAAAGTTATCCTGTGGTAATTTACAGAAATCTAGTCTTAGTCCAGTTTTTATTAGACGGAGAATCCACTGATTTGATGTTATCTCTTCCCATTTATGATAAAAAAACTTCAGTCTGCCACCAACTGGGATTTCATTACTGATAGTATCGCCCCCGCCTAGATGTTTCGGGGTTACTATATACGGCACCTTTCGGCTTGGTGTCTTTTGATTCCCAGCGATCTTTTTGTGGCTCATACGGCCTCCTCCTGTTAAATGGCCGTCTTCTAAACGCTCTCCTGTAAGAAGGAAGAAACTGTTTAGGGAAGCCTTTCCTTCTCTCTCCAGCTTTGTTAAGTAGGTCATCTAGGACCTTTCCGAACAAGAACTCACCCTGGCATGGGATTGAACATAGTCTAGTTTTTGACTGAGTATCTCCCTTCCATCCTTTGAGCCAAAGGGCACGCCGAGCTGCATTGACCAGACCTGCTGACCTCGCTGCTAAACGGAGGGAGTCCGCTGAAGCGTCAGCTAAGAATGCCGTGGCACTTTTAATCAGTGGCAAGGCTTGGAGGATTTTATCTCTTGAGACCTTGCCTTTTACTTGTTGCTCCAGTTGGTCTACCCAGACTAATAGGGACCTGGCTGTGCACGTGCCTGATATGGCCGGTTTGAAAGCTCCTGTATTCGTCTCCCAGGATCTTTTCAGGAGAGCCTCTGTTTTGCGGTCTAAGGGATCTAGTAGGATTCCTGCATCCTCCACCGGAAGAGATGACTGTTTCGAGGTGGATGCTACAGCTGCATCAACTTTTGGGACTTTGGACCATACTGCTAAGTCCTCATCACTAAAGGGGTAACGCCTCTTAGAAGAGGACGGGAGAAACCCCTTCCCCTGTTTGTCCCATTCTTTCTTTACCAGGTCCTTGATGGCAGAGACTACTGGAAACGCTCGTCTCTTTTTATGGCCCAGACCTGCAAACATAATATCTTCAGCAGATTTGGCTCCATTAGTGTCTGGGAACCCCATAGTATTTCTAATGGATTTTATAAGGTTGTCAATGCTTTCAACGGGAAAACATGCGCCACCTTCATCTTCAGAGGAACTATGAGATGATCCTGAGGTGTTGGATGAATGAATTAAGCCCTCTTCAGATTCTGAACTGGGGTCAGGAGACAGGCGTTTATTATCATGCTTTCTTAAAGACTCTGATCCCAGAGACTGTATTTCTTGCCGTATTATGGCTCTAATACTGGTGGTCGTAACAGCTGCCTCATCCTGTAAGGTTTGGTTTACACAGGACTGACACAGCCTTTTAGGATATGTGTCGGGTAAGGGCTGCGTGCATAGAGCACACTTTTTATGTTTAGACTTAATGGTCTTCTTAGCCTAGGGGAGATTAGAGAAGGAAGGGATCAGCTTATAGGTAGAGGAAAGTAACACTCACCCGGTCTTGGAGGAGGAGATGCTGTGCGGGGTCTGAGTAGCGCTGTATCCGCACTCCTTTGCTTACATCCATGGATCGACCACTCTTTTTTGCTGAAGATTTAGAACTTTTAGCGCTGCTTTTATCAGCGCTGTCGCGTTCCAGTACCAGTGGAAGCTCGCTATCTGCCGGGAACGACATACTGAGCATCGGCTCTGCGTCCCGGCTTCACATTTGAATCGCGCGGTCCTCAGCAGCGCGCCGCCCACCGCGAACCAGAAGTGCTCCCACTACTTCCGGTTCAATGAAGCAGCGCAGACTTACTTGCGCGTTCAGGGTCGGCGCCGCTCCTAGAACATCCGGAACCGGCCCCCATGCACACGCTCCCTCCGTAGGCCGGACTTCCACGCCCGGAACCTGCCGGCCAGCACTCAGACGAGGGGGGAGGCTGCATGCAGTGGCTCCCCCGCCGCTGCTTCTGATGCCGCAGCCCCTGCTGTCACCGAAAGAACCACACAGGCGGGTGCATCTCAGGTAGGAGAAACAAAGGCGGAGGTGCTCCAACCACCTCCATCTGTAGGTATTCCAGGGATTTCCGATAGGAACAGGAAACCAACTGAGGAGGAGAGGGGGACCGCCCTTTTTATCTCTGTAGGTTTCCTGTTCCTATGGGCGGGTCCCTCAAAGTGGGTGCTGTCGTGGCGAAGGGTAAAAAATGAACATTTAACTTTTTAGTCACAAAAATTATCTTTTAGCAACAATTTTTTTATTTTCCCAATGGTAAAAGGAGAAACTGAACCACGAAAGTTGTTGTCCAATTTGTCCTGAGTACGCTGATACCTCATATGTGGGGGTAAACCACTGTTTGGGCGCACGGCAGGGCTTTGAAGGGAAGGAGCGCCATTTGACTTTTTGAATCAAAAATTGGCTCCACTCTTTAGCGGACACCATGTCACGTTTGGAGAGCCCCCGTGTGCCTAAAAATTGGAGCTCCCCCACAAGTGACCCCATTTTGGAAACTAGACGCCCCAAGGAACTTATCTAGATGCATAGTGAGCACTTTGAACCCCCAGGTGCTTCACAAATTGATCCATAAAAATGAAAAAGTACTTTTTTTTTCACAAAAAAATTCTTTTAGCCTCAATTTTTTCATTTTCACATGGGCAACAGGATAAAATGGATCCTAAAATGTGTTGGGCAATTTCTCCTGAGTACGCTGATACCCCATATGTGGGGGTAAACCACTGTTTGGGCGCACGGCAGGGCTCGGAAGGGATGGCACGCCATTTGGCTTTTTAAATGGAAAATTAGCTCCAATCATTAGCGGACACCATGTCACGTTTGGAGAGCCCCTGTGTGCCTAAACATTGGAGATCCCCCAGAAATGACCCCATTTTGGAAACTAGACCCCCAAAGGAACTAATCTAGATGTGTGGTGAGGACTTTGAACCCCCAAGTGCTTCACAGAAGTTTATAACGCAGAGCCATGAAAATAAAAAAAAAAACTATTTTCTCAAAAATGATCTTTTAGCCTGCAATTTTTTATTTTCCCAAGGGTAACAGGAGAAATTTGACCCCAAAAGTTGTTGTCCAGTTTCTCCTGAGTACGCTGATACCCCATATGTGGGGGTAAATCACTGTTTGGGCACATGCCGGGGCTCGGAAGTGAAGTAGTGACGTTTTGAAATGCAGAATTTGATGGAATGCTCTGTGGGCGTCACGTTGCGTTTGCAGAGCCCCTGATGTGGCTTAACAGTAGAAACCCCCAACAAGTGACCTCATTTTGGAAACTAGACCCCCAAAGGAACTTATCTAGATGTGTGGTGAGCACTTTGAACCCCCAAGTGCTTCATAGAAGTTTATAATGCAGAGCCGTGAAAATAATAAATACGTTTTCTTTCCTCAAAAATAATTATTTAGCCCAGAATTTTTTATTTTCCCAAGGGTTACAGGAGAAATTGGACCCCAAAAGTTGTTGTCCAGTTTCTCCTGAGTACGCTGATACCCCATGTGTGGGGGTAAACCACTGTTTGGGCACACGTCGGGGCTCAGAAGGGAAGTAGTGACTTTTGAAATGCAGACTTTGATGGAATGGTCTGCGGACGTCACATTGCGTTTGCAGAGCCCCTGGTGTGCCTAAACAGTAGAAACCCCCCACAAGTGACCCCATTTTAGAAACTAGACCCCCCAAGGAACTTATCTAGATATGTGGTGAGCACTTTGAACCCCCAAGTGCTTCACAGACGTTTACAACGCAGAGCCGTGAAAATAAAAAATCATTTTTCTTTCCTCAAAAATTATGTTTTAGCAAGCATTTTTTTAGATTCACAAGGGTAACAGGAGAAATTGGACCCCCGTAATTGTTGCGCAGTTTATCCTGAGTATGCTGGTACCCCATATGTGGGGGTAAACCACTGTTTGGGCACACGTCAGGGCTCAGAAGTGAGGGAGCACGATTTGACTTTTTGAATACGAGATTGGCTGGAATCAATGGTGGTGCCATGTTGCGTTTGGAGACCCCTGATGTGCCTAAACAGTGGTAACCCCTCAATTCTAACTCCAACACTAACCCCAACACACCCCTAACCCTAATCCCAACTGTAGCCATAACCCTAATCACAACCCTAACCACAACCCTAATTCCAACCCTAACCCTAAGGCTATGTGCCCACGTTGCGGTATCGTGTGAGATATTTCAGCACCATTTTTGAAAAATCCGCGGGTAAAAGGCATTGCGTTTTACCTGCGGATTTTCCGTGGATTTCCAGTGTTTTTTGTGCGGATTTCACCTGCGGATTCCTATTGAGGAACAGGTGTAAAACGCTGCGGAATCCGCACAAAGAATTGACATGCTGCGGAAAATACAACGCAGCGTTTTCGCGCGGGATTTTCCGCACCATGGGCACAGCGGATTTGGTTTTTCATATGTTTACATGGTACTGTAAACCTGATGGAACACTGCTGCGAATCCGCAGCGGCCAATCCGCAGCCAAATCCGCACCGTGTGCACATAGCCTAATTCTAAAGGTATGTGCACACGCTGCAGAAAACACGGATCCGCAGCAGTTTCCCATGAGCTTACAGTTCAATGTAAACCTACGGGAAACAAAAATCGCTGTACACATGCTGCGGAAAAACTGCACGGAAACGCAGCGGTTTACATTCCGCAGCATGTCACTTCTTTGTGCGGATTCCGCAGCGGTTTAACAACTGCTCCAATAGAAAATCGCAATTGTAAAACCGCAGTGAAATGCGCAGAAAAAAACGCGGTAAATCCGCCATAAATCCGCAGCGGTTTAGCACTGCGGATTTATCAAATCCGCAGCGGAAAAATCCGCAGAGGACCAGAATACGTGTGCACATACCGAAACCCTAACCCTAACCCTAACCCTACCCCTAGCCCTAACTCTAGCCCTAACCCTAACCCTACCCCTAACCCTATTCTAACATTAGTGGGAAAAAAAAAATTTCTTTATTTTTTTATTGTCCCTACCTATGGGGGTGACAAAGGGGGGGGGGTCATTTATTATTTTTTTTATTTTGATCACTGAGATATAATCTATCTCAGTGATCAAAATGCACTTTGGAATGAATCTGCCGGCCGGCAGATTCGGCGGGCGCACTGCGCATGTGCCCGCCATTTTGGAAGATGGCGGCGCCCAGGGAGAAGACGGACGGGACCCCGGCAGGATCGGTAAGTATGATGGGGTGGGGGGGGACCACAGAGAGGGGGGATCGGAGCACGGGGGGGGGGGGAATCGGAGCGCGGCAGGCGTGGAACGGAGCACGGGGGGCGTGGAACGGAGCATGGGGGGCTGGAACGGAGCACAGGGGGGTGGAACGGAGCACGGGGGGGTGGATCGGAGTGCAGGGGGGGTGATTGGAGCACGGGGGGGTGCGGACAAGAGCACAGGGGGGAGCGGAGCACTGGACGGAGGGGAGCCGGAGCAGTGTACCGACCAGATCGGGGGGCTGGGGGGGCGATCGGTGGGGTGGGGTGGGGGCACATTAGTATTTCCAGCCATGGCCGATGATATTGCAGCATCGGCCATGGCTGGATTGTAATATTTCACCAGTTATAATAGGTGAAATATTACAAATCGCTCTGATTGGCAGTTTCACTTTCAACAGCCAATCAGAGCGATCGTAGCCACGAGGGGGTGAAGCCATCCCCCCTGGGCTAAACTACCACTCCCCCTGTCCCTGCAGATCGGGTGAAATGGGAGTTAACCCTTTCACCCGATCTGCAGGGACGCGATCTTTCCATGATGCCACATAGGCGTCATGGGTCGGATTGGCACCGACTTTCATGACGCCTACGTGGCGTCATGGGTCGGGAAGGGGTTAACTGTCCTGCCGTGTTGAAGTAATGCGTAAAGTCTCTTACTTTCTCGGTGCTCCGGCCACCGCTATGCGCCTCAGAAGGATGTTGCCTCGGTCTCACGGCACGACTCCTACTGGCTCTATCTCCTTTACACTGCTATCCCGCTTCTCACTTCTCCACAATCAACTTCGCTTTGTGTCCTTTCTTAGAATACCGCCGCAAGGTAGTGCAGGCGCGGCTCCGTAACGATCTGTTCCCTTTCTAGACCGCTGTCAGGATCCCACCCCTGACAGGTCCTCTCTCTAGCTCTCCCGGGCTCTTTCTGCCTAACTTCCTGTCCAACCCCCAGTTTTACCAGAGTGTGAAGAGTGGCCTACTAGATAGAACCACTCCCCCTGGTGGCCGGAGTGTGAAGTGTCATGTGTGTTTGTGATACCTGGTCAGAACTCCTTCAGTGCCATCAGACGTACCATCACTCCCCTAGCGGCAGAGTGTCATACTGCAACGACCAGGTCTCTGGGGCGCTGCATGTACATACATTACATTACTGGTCCTGAGTTACATCCTGTATTATACCCCAGAGCTGCACTCACTATTCTGCTGGTGCAGTCACTGTGTACATACATTACATTACTGATCCTGAGTTACATCTTGTATTATACCCTAGAGCTGCACTCACTATTCTGCTGGTGCAGTCACTGTGTACATACATTACTGATCCTGAGTTACCTCCTGTATTATACTCCAGAGCTGCACTCACTATTCTGCTGGTACAGTCACTGTGTACATACATTACATTACTGATCCTGAGTTACATCCTATATTATACTCCAGAGCTGCACTCACTATTCTGCTGGTGCAGTCACTGTGTACATACATTACATTACTGATCCTGAGTTACATCCTGTATTATACTCTAGAGCTGCATTCACTATTCTGCTGGTGCAGTCACTGTGTACATACATTACATTACTGATCCTGAGTTACATCCTGTATTATACTCCAGAGCTGCACTCACTATTCTGCTGGTGCAGTCACTGTGTACATACATTACATTACTGATCCTGAGTTACATCCTGTATTATACTCCAGAGCTGCACTCACTATTCTGCTGGTGCAGTCACTGTGTACATACATTACATTACTGATCCTGAGTTACATCCTGTATTATACTCCAGAGCTGCACTCACTATTCTGCTGGTGCAGTCACTGTGTACATACATTACATTACTGATCCTGAGTTACATCCTGTATTATACCCCAGAGCTGCACTCACTATTCTGCTGGTGCAGTCACTGTGTACATACATTACATTACTGATCCTGAGTTACATCCTGTATTATACTCCAGAGCTGCACTCACTATTCTGCTGGTGCAGTCACTGCGTACATACATTACATTACTGATCCTGAGTTACATCCTGTATTATACTCCAGAGCTGTACTCACTATTCTGCTGGTGCAGTCACTGTGTACATACTTTACATGACTTTTGGATATGGGATGGACCCCACTCCTTCTTAAAACCACCATAACTACTGTAAACCTAGGTACTAAAATAAATACACAAAACACGTTATTTTGGTTGTCAAAATGGCCACAGCTTTTATTCAAATCACAGGATTAAATAATCACAGTAGGAGTCAGGTGGAGTGCTAGTACATTGGGATTCACAAGTACTGCGATATCCCCAGCTGTCTGACATACAGCACCAGGACAGACAGCCATAAAGGGGCGGCACGCACTGGCTTGCCATTCAAGCAGAGCCAGTAAACTTTCAGGGCACCAATGACCCTATTATCCTCACCCTGTGCTTAACCACTGTGCCTGCCCCTGATTGATGTTACCATTACAACGTCCTTGAGGCTGGCCACCAAAGCCGAGCCTGCTCACCACCATGAGGTTTTACATCCTCTATTAGTTAAAATGAGTCCACCTTAACTTGTCTGCAACTTCCACCTGACTCCTAAACCGCCACCAGCGAGGCCATTTGACACCTTGAATGGACTCGACCCCCATCACCCATGCCTAATAAAGTCATCAACCAGATCTGCATGCTATGGAAAGACTGTGCATATAAGGAACAAAATTCCAGGACTACAACAGATTAATTTTAACAATGCAACACTACCAAACTATGATCGATAATATGGTAACTACAGCAAAATACCAGCTGCTAAACATCCTGCAATGTGGATCCTATAATGGGGAATGCAGAAACTAAACCATAACAAAGGGGTAGCCACAGTCTGACTACCTGTATAATGACATCTGTGACGCCTCAAAAACTATTATACTGCATGTATTGTAGCTAGCTCTAATAACTCACTAATTCACCGATTTCAGTTCAAGAAACCACCATTACATACAGTAGCTGGGCTGTGCAGTAACCAATTCTTAAACCCACTTACTATTACTACCCAAAAAGTGATGAGTGTATATAAAGAGAAAGATACTATAAACAAGTAATTAAAAGCCATACACAATATAATATCGACATTATAACCGATCATTAAATAATTTAAATAATTTCTGCAATATTTGGACATAATAAATGAAATAAGCCTATAGCAGAAAAGTCTACAAAGACATTATTAATAACCTTGCCACGCCATTGTTAATTGCTTTACAGGCACTTGATAACATATACCATTAACCTTCTCCAACTGGGACAAAGGCATTGGGAATAGGCACATTGCCCTTCGTGTTAATGCACTTGATGTCTTCACCCCTAGCCGCTCCCACTGGCTCAAGGGCATCGGGATGCACTTTATTACTTTTCTCTTAGCCACTCCCACTGACTCCAGGGCACCCATATTAGGTACATTGCTCTTCAGTTTAATGCCCCAGATTACTGCACTGTCCAGACAGCAACCTTGAAAGAAATAGGAGTTGGTCAATATAAACAGTCAAAATCTGTGCCTCAGCATTCTCAAGTCACAGGTACTATTCAGGACCTCGTCCAACACCCCAGGCATATGACCTGTCCAGGTGCTATTCAGGACGTCAGTCCAACACCCCAGGCATATAACCTGTCCAGGTGCTATTCAGGACGTAGTCCAACACCCCAGGCATATGACCTGTCCAGGTGCTATTCAGGATGTCAGTCCAATACCCCAGGCATATAACCTGTCCAGGTGCTATTCAGAACGTAGTCTAACACCCCAGGCATATGACCTGTCCAGGTGTTATTCAGGACCTCGTCCAACACCCCAGGCATATGACCTGTCCAGGTACTATTCAGGACCTCGTCCAACACCCCAGGCATATAACCTGTCCAGGTACTATTCAGGACCTCGTCCAACACCCAATTTGTATGCATGACCACAGGGACTTTACCCTAACAGGGTCTTGTAAGATATAAATGCTTCTGGAGACCAGAAGATATACCGTGATGGTCACTCCTCCACACCAGGGGGCCATACCAAAGATGGTTACCCCTCCATTCCACGGGGTCATACTATGATTTACACCCCTCCATCCAGGGGCCACACCCGAGATGTTTACTCCTCTACACAAGGGGTGATACTATCATGAACACCCCCCCTAAACAGAGGGTCCATACCTGAGATGGTTACCCCTACTGACCAAATTATAATTAGCTTCAAGGACCCACTAAAAAAGAAACAAATAAGTGTTGTTTTTTTTAAATACACACCTTTATTAATACAAACATACAATAACCCAACAAAGCATAAATAACCTTAGCTAGTTGGGAGGAGTCCTTGAAGCTCATAAGATCTGGAGATTACCAAGCATAAAGTGAACATAAAATGTACCAACAATTACTCCCAGCCGTAACCCCACTAGCTCGGGAGCACCATAACCACAGGGCTCCAATGTTCACTTGAACTTCCTGAGGATCCGACAAACCTTTGCCGAAACTCCCCTCCACATTTCACTAGATCAGAACCATATTTAATACCAAAAGGAAGAATCCATATCCCAATGGATCCCCCAGACCAATTTGTAACGAACTTCAAGGAACCCCCCAACTGCCCGGCTCCAGGAAATCCACTCAGTCTGTGCTATCCACCATCTTAGGTAATATAAAATTTAGCACTCAGTGGATATACACCATTCCTGCAAATATATGAAGGGGACAATATAAGAATTAAAAACAGCATACAATAAAACATCAAAGCATAAAGAACATTAACATGCTGGGAGGAGTCCTTGAAGCTCATAAGATCTGGTGATTACCAAACAAAAAGTGAACATAAAATGTACCAACAATTACTCCCAGCCGTTACCCCCACTAGCTCGGGAGCACCACAACCACAGGATTCCAATGTTCACCTGAACTTCCTGAGGATTCAACAAACCCTTGCTGAAAATCCCCTCTACCATTCACCAGATCAAGAACCAAATTAAATTCCAAAAAGAGGAATCCATATCCCAATGGATCCCCCAGACCAATTTATAACCAACTTCAAGGACCCCTCCCCCATCCCCTCCAACTGCACAAGATGTGGGATAAGTGAAGATGAAAACACCATGTAAGTTTACAACCAAGGCATATTACAGGTTGATCCTGGAAAATGTCCCATCATAAGGTCAGACACATTCGATGATGGGCAATGCTGTTATATGCTGTAACAATAAAGAAGCCGCCTGCTCCTCTACAGCAGTTACAGACAGGCTCTCTAACCACCAGCTGCACATACATCGTAAGAAAATATAATATGTAGGTCTAGTATAAGCTGCCTGCAGCCATAAGTGTATGTGCAGAAAATGGCAAGGTCTGTGTCCCCAGTCAGTCACACTACCTACATACAATAGATGAGAGACAGGGCTGAAAACCGGGCCCATGATGTGTTCTCCAGAGCACGGTGCAGCATCACACTAGGAGTGCCCACTCACTGCCCGCCATGTGCTGAGTTATTAGTGCCCACTCACTGCCCCCGCCATGTGCTGAGTTATTAGTGCCCACTCACCACCCCACCATGTGCTGAGTTATTAGTGCCCACTCACTGCCCGCCATGTGCTGAGTTATTAGCGCCCACTCACTGCCCGCCATGTGCTGAGTTATTAGTGCCCACTCACTGCCCCCGCCATGTGCTGAGTTATTAGTGCCCACTCACCACCCCACCATGTGCTGAATTACTCCCCGAATAATTATCGACACCTGATAAAATATATATAGTAAGGCTCCAGGTAATCCACTCAGGCTTGTGATAAGCTGCCTGCAGCCATAAGTATATACAGAAAAAGGGGTGGATATATCAGGCAGGACAGCATGCAACATAATAAGACTAAAGGCTACCATATCTCCAGAAATAAAGCACGGATTTGGAAGTCATGCACAGATTATATGTGCAGCAAGGAAAATAACCTGGAGACCCAGGATCTAACATGTACTCAAAGTCTGTATACACGATAAGCATGCTGCACAGAGATGGAGCCTTTTCTCATATATCACATATAGATAGTGAGAGTAACCTGGTTATCACCGAGCATCATCAGACTGTACTGCAGCAGAGATGAGGTCACATACAGGTCACCAGACTCCATAAATGGGAAGAGGGGAATCAGCACACAGCAGCATGCAATGCACAGACAAGAAGTGCAGCCTCTTACCCTCATATATATAAGGTATATATATATATATATATATATATATATACTAGATGGCAGCCCGATTCTAAAGAATCGGGAGTCTAGAATCCATATATACTTTATTTATTCAAATGTAAGAATAATACAATTAATAAATAATAGTAAGAAAGAACAAAAAATGGCTGCACTCACCAGCTCTTGACAATTCTTGTTATTTAAGGTACAGTTACACAGGATCCATGAACATGCTTATGAGGGGAGGGATGAAAGACATCAGACTTAGCACGCTGTTTGCGCTTACGTGCGGCATCGGCGGCTTTTCGCTCTGCATCATTACCATACTTTATATCAGACCTGATCTTATGTGCGCCATCATAAGCTTTGGACTCTGTGTCATTAGTATACTTAACAGTGTCCATGCGCTTGCATCTATCCTCTGTACTCTTGTTAGCACGCTGTTTGCGCTTACGTGCGGCATCGGCGTCTTTTTGCTCTGCATTATTAGTATACTTTTTATCAGACCTAATCTTACGTGCGCCATCAGCAGCTTTGGGCTCTGTGTCATTAGTATACTTACTATTAGAGCTCATGTTGGCTAAGCTAAACAGCTTTAAGAGTGGTGGTGGCAAACAACAGGTTAATGAGAGGCAGTGTCAGGTAGTAGGAAAATAGCCAGTTAATAATAGGCAATAGTTCTTTGCAGGAATGCAGATATTAATAAATAGGCAGTTTACATTGCAGAGAAATTGCTGGGCAATAATGGACAATGTCCTTATGTGGCAAATAATAGAGCAATATACCCAATGTGGCAAAGAAGAGGTTAATAAACGGCAGTCTCTCAGTATAACAGTCAGTGAATAATAGGCAGTATATGGAGAAAACACCAAACAAAAGTTCAAAATTGGTGTGAAAATGTCACTGAACCACTTCACAACTAAATATATATAGTTTTGGTAAATGGTATTATCATTTTTTTGACGAAATTCGGCAGGAGCTTGAAGAGCAACGTCACTGGGCCCGCCTCCACGCAGTAGAAACTTGTTGTGAGGTAAAAATTCAAAAATCACACCAAAATGGCGGGCGGAGTGTGTCACAGTACGGCACGTTTCTGATTGGTCGCTCGCAGCAGGCGGCAACCAATCAGACACTGGACACTGTTGACGTCACTTATCTCCGGACATTAGCTCCGGACATTAGCTCCGGACATTAGCTCCGGACAGGAAGTTGGCACAAATTGCAGGAAGTAGTATTCTAGGCAATTATATATTAGATATATGTATATATATATATATATATATATATATACCATCTGTTATGTCTGCTAATGACAGGTGTTACTGTTATGTTTGCTAATGACAGGTGTTATGAAGGCAATCCAGAAACACAGTGTGCTTAGCGATCAGAGCGCACACAGTGATCTGACAAACACCCAAAAATACAAAAACGAGCTCTGAGACGTGGAAACTCTGTAGACTGCACACCTGATCCTATCCTAAACACAACTAAAAGCGGCTGTGGATTGCGCCTAACAACTACCTAGGCAACTCGGCACAGCCTAAGAAACTAGCTAGCCTGAAGATAGAAAAATAGGCCTGACTTGCCCCAGAGAAATTCCCCAAAGGAAAAGGCAGCCCCCCACATATAATGACTGTGAGTAAGATGAAAAGACAAAACGTAGGGATGAAATAGATTCAGCAAAGTGGGGCCCGATATTCTAGGACAGAGCGAGGACAGTAAAGCGAACTTTGCAGTCTACAAAAAACCCTAAAGCAAAACCACGCAAAGGGGGCAAAAAAAAACCACCGTGCCGAACTAACGGCACGGCGGTACACCCTTTGCGTCTCAGAGCTTCCGGCAAAACAAAAGACAAGCTGGACAGAAAAAAAAGCAACAAAAAAGCAAAAAGCACTTAGCTATACAGAGCAGCAGGTCACAGGAACAATCAGGAGAAGCTCAGATCCAACACTGAAACATTGACAAGGAGCAAGGATAGCAGCATCAGGCGGAGTTAAGTAATGAAGCAGTTAACGAGCTCACCAGAACACCTGAGGGAGGAAGCTCAGAAGCTGCAGTACCACTTGTGACCACAGGAGTGAATTCAGCCACAGAATTCACAACAGTACCCCCCCCTTGAGGAGGGGTCACCGAACCCTCACCAGAGCCCCCAGGCCGACCAGGATGAGCCGCATGAAAGGCACGAACAAGATCGGAAGCATGAACATCAGAGGCAAAAACCCAGGAATTATCTTCCTGAGCATAACCCTTCCATTTAACCAGATACTGGAGTTTCCGTCTAGAAACACGAGAATCCAAAATCTTCTCCACAATATACTCCAATTCCCCCTCCACCAAAACCGGGGCAGGAGGCTCAACAGATGGAACCATAGGTGCCACGTATCTCCGCAACAACGACCTATGGAATACATTATGTATGGAAAAGGAGTCTGGGAGGGTCAAACGAAAAGACACAGGATTGAGAACCTCAGAAATCCTATACGGACCAATAAAACAAGGTTTAAATTTAGGAGAGGAAACCTTCATAGGAATATGACGAGAAGATAACCAAACCAGATCCCCAACACGAAGTCGGGGACCCACACGGCGTCTGCGATTAGCGAAAAGTTGAGCTTTCTCCTGGGACAAGATCAAATTGTCCACTACCTGAGTCCAGATCTGCTGCAACCTATCCACCACAGAATCCACACCAGGACAGTCCGAAGACTCAACCTGTCCTGAAGAGAAACGAGGATGGAACCCAGAATTGCAAAAAAATGGAGAAACCAAGGTAGCCGAGCTGGCCCGATTATTAAGGGCGAACTCAGCCAACGGCAAAAAGGACACCCAATCATCCTGGTCTGCAGAAACAAAACATCTCAGATATGTTTCCAAGGTCTGATTGGTTCGTTCGGTCTGGCCATTAGTCTGAGGATGGAAAGCCGAGGAAAAGGATAGGTCAATGCCCATCCTACCACAAAAGGCTCGCCAAAACCTTGAAACAAACTGGGAACCTCTGTCAGAAACAATATTCTCAGGAATGCCATGCAACCGAACCACATGCTGAAAGAACAAAGGTACCAAATCAGAGGAGGAAGGCAATTTAGCCAAGGGCACCAGATGGACCATTTTAGAAAAGCGATCACAGACCACCCAAATGACTGACATCTTTTGAGAAACGGGAAGGTCAGAAATGAAATCCATCGAAATATGTGTCCAAGGCCTCTTTGGGACCGGCAAGGGCAAAAGCAACCCACTGGCACGAGAACAGCAGGGCTTAGCCCTAGCACAAATCCCACAGGACTGCACAAAAGTACGTACATCCCGTGACAGAGATGGCCACCAGAAGGATCTAGCCACTAACTCTCTGGTACCAAAGATTCCAGGATGACCAGCCAACACCGAACAATGAAGTTCAGAGATAAGTTTATTAGTCCACCTATCAGGGACGAACAGTTTCTCTGCTGGACAACGATCAGGTTTATTCGCCTGAAATTTTTGCAGCACCCGCCGCAAATCAGGGGAGATGGCAGACACAATGACTCCTTCCTTGAGGATACCCGCTGGCTCAGATAAACCCGGAGAGTCGGGCACAAAACTCCTAGACAGAGCATCCGCCTTCACATTTTTAGAGCCCGGAAGGTACGAAATCACAAAGTCGAAGCGGGCAAAAAATAACGACCAACGGGCCTGTCTAGGATTCAAGCGCTTGGCAGACTCGAGATAAGTCAAGTTCTTATGATCAGTCAATACCACCACGCGATGCCCAGCTCCTTCAAGCCAATGACGCCACTCCTCGAATGCCCACTTCATGGCCAGCAACTCTCGATTGCCCACATCATAATTACGCTCAGCGGGCGAAAACTTCCTGGAAAAGAAAGCACATGGTTTCATCACTGAGCAATCAGAACCTCTCTGTGACAAAACCGCCCCTGCTCCAATCTCAGAAGCATCAACCTCGACCTGGAACGGAAGAGAAACATCTGGCTGACACAACACAGGGGCAGAACAAAAACGACGCTTCAACTCCTGAAAAGCTTCCACAGCAGCAGAAGACCAATTAACCAAATCAGCACCCTTCTTGGTCAAATCGGTCAATGGTTTGGCAATGCTAGAAAAATTACAGATGAAGCGACGATAAAAATTAGCAAAGCCCAGGAACTTTTGCAGACTTTTCAGAGATGTCGGCTGAATCCAATCCTGGATGGCTTGGACCTTAACTGGATCCATCTCGATAGTAGAAGGGGTAAAGATGAACCCCAAAAATGAAACTTTCTGCACACCGAAGAGACACTTTGATCCCTTCACAAACAAAGAGTTAGCACGCAGGACCTGAAAAACCATTCTGACCTGCTTCACATGAGACTCCCAATCATCTGAGAAGATCAAAATGTCATCCAAGTAAACAATCAGGAATTTATCCAGATACTCACGGAAGATGTCATGCATAAAAGACTGAAACACAGATGGAGCATTGGCAAGTCCGAACGGCATCATTAGATACTCAAAATGACCCTCCGGCGTATTGAATGCAGTTTTCCATTCATCTCCTTGCCTGATTCTCACCAGATTATACGCACCACGAAGAGCTATCTTAGTGAACCAACTAGCCCCCTTAATCCGAGCAAACAAGTCAGATAACAATGGCAAGGGATACTGAAATTTAACAGTGATCTTATTAAGAAGGCGGTAATCAATACACGGTCTCAGCGAACCATCCTTCTTGGCTACAAAGAAGAACCCTGCTCCCAGTGGTGATGACGATGGGCGAATATGTCCCTTCTCCAGGGATTCCTTCACATAACTGCGCATAGCGGCGTGTTCGGGCACGGATAAATTAAATAATCGACCTTTAGGGAATTTACTACCAGGAATCAAATTGATAGCACAATCACAATCCCTATGCGGAGGTAGAGCATCGGACTTGGGCTCTTCAAATACATCCTGATAATCAGACAAGAACTCTGGGACCTCAGAAGGGGTGGATGATGAAATCGACAAAAATGGAACATCACCATGTACCCCCTGACAACCCCAGCTGGATACCGACATGGAATTCCAATCCAATACTGGATTATGGGTTTGTAGCCATGGCAACCCCAACACGACCACATCATGCAGATTATGCAACACCAGAAAGCGAATAACTTCCTGATGTGCAGGAGCCATGCACATGGTCAGCTGGGCCCAGTATTGAGGTTTATTCTTGGCCAAAGGTGTAACATCAATTCCTCTCAATGGAATAGGACACCGCAAAGGCTCCAAGAAAAACCCACAACGTTTAGCATAATCCAAATCCATCAGATTCAGGGCAGCGCCCGAATCCACAAACGCCATGACAGAAAACGACGACAAAGAGCATATCAAGGTAATGGACAGAAGGAATTTGGACTGTACAGTACCAATGACGGCAGACCTAGCGGACCGCTTAGTGCGCTTAGGACAATCAGAAATAGCATGAGTGGAATCACCACAGTAGAAACACAGACCATTCAGACGTCTGTATTCCTGCCGTTCAACTCTAGTCATAGTCCTATCGCACTGCATAGGCTCAGGTTTAACCTCAGGCAGTACCGCCAAATGGTGCACAGATTTACGCTCGCGCAAGCGTCGACCGATCTGAATGGCCAAAGACAAAGACTCATTCAAACCAGCAGGCATAGGAAATCCCACCATGACATCCTTAAGAGCCTCAGAGAGACCCTTTCTGAACAAAGCTGCCAGCGCAGATTCATTCCACTGAGTGAGTACTGACCATTTCCTAAATTTCTGACAATATACTTCTATATCATCCTGACCCTGGCACAAAGCCAGCAAATTTTCTCAGCCTGATCCACTGAATTAGGCTCATCGTACAGCAATCCGAGCGCCAGGAAAAACGCATCGACACTACTCAATGCAGGGTCTCCTGGCGCAAGAGAAAATGCCCAGTCTTGAGGGTCGCCGCGCAAAAAAGAAATAATAATCAAAACCTGTTGAATAGGATTACCCGAAGAATGAGGTTTCAAGGCCAGAAATAGCTTACAATTATTTTTGAAACTTAGAAACTTAATTCTATCTCCAAAAAACAAATCAGGAATAGGAATTCTTGGTTCTAACATAGATTTCTGATCAATAGTATCTTGAATTTTTTGTACATTTATAACGAGATTATCCATTGAAGAGCACAGACCCTGAATATCCATGTCCACACCTGTGTCCAGAATCACCCAAATGTCTAGGGGAAAAAAAAAAAAAGTGAACACAGAGCAGAAAAAAAAAAAAAAAATGATGTCAGAACTTTTTCTTTCCCTCTATTGAGAATCATTAGTTTGGCTCCTTGTACTGTTATGTCTGCTAATGACAGGTGTTACTGTTATGTTTGCTAATGACAGGTGTTATGAAGGCAATCCAGAAACACAGTGTGCTTAGCGATCAGAGCGCACACAGTGATCTGACAAACACCCAAAAATACAAGAACGAGCTCTGAGATGTGGAAACTCTGTAGACTGCACACCTGATCCTATCCTAAACACAACTAAAAGCGGCTGTGGATTGCGCCTAACAACTACCTAGGCAACTCGGCACAGCCTAAGAAACTAGCTAGCCTGAAGGTAGAAAAATAGGCCTGACTTGCCCCAGAGAAATTCCCCAAAGGAAAAGGCAGCCCCCACATATAATGACTGTGAGTAAGATGAAAAGACAAAACGTAGGGATGAAATAGATTCAGCAAAGTGGGGCCCGATATTCTAGGACAGAGCGAGGACAGTAAAGCGAACTTTGCAGTCTACAAAAAACCCTAAAGCAAAACCACGCAAAGGGGGCAAAAAAAACCCACCGTGCCGAACTAACGGCACGGCGGTACACCCTTTGCGTCTCAGAGCTTCCGGCAAAACAAAAGACAAGCTGGACAGAAAAAAAAGCAACAAAAAAGCAAAAAGCACTTAGCTATACAGAGCAGCAGGTCACAGGAACAATCAGGAGAAGCTCAGATCCAACACTGAAACATTGACAAGGAGCAAGGATAGCAGCATCAGGCGGAGTTAAGTAATGAAGCAGTTAACGAGCTCACCAGAACACCTGAGGGAGGAAGCTCAGAAGCTGCAGTACCACTTGTGACCACAGGAGTGAATTCAGCCACAGAATTCACAACAACCATCCCTTTACTGCTCCCTCTCACCAGTGACTAGTCCCTGTAACTGCCCAGCTCCACGCTACCAATAGCAGACACTGTATGTGCCAATGCTCTGACCCATCACACAGATACCCAAAACTCATGAAGACTCTGTATAATACAGCAGAAATGTGACAACAGCCATGTCTGTAAGGTGGTCACACAGGAGCTGTCTCTGCAGTGTGTGAGGCAACTTGTAACAGACCCAGGGCCGCCATCAGGGCATTACAGCCATTACTGCTGTATGGGGCCCGGTCAGCAGCAGTACACAGAGGGGCCCGCAGATCCGGGGCCCCACTGTTGTGCTTCTACTGATCGGGCCCCATCATGCAGTAAAATACTGTGCACTGCGGCGCTGGGGCCCGGGAGCCTTTTTGGAGCTGTGCACGGCCGTCTCACCTAGTCGGCTGCACAGCTCCTGCTCGGCTGTGGGGGCTCCTGTCAGGTCCTCTCAGCAGCCCATACATTCTAGCTGCTGCTTCACTGCTGACAACACTAGACGCCCCGGGAACGACTGAGGTAAGTATAAAAAACATTTTTGTTTTTTTAATAGGTGAGGTGAGGTGGGGGGGAGTGAGACTGCAGATGATGGGGTGTGTTTTAGGGAGTACTGTACATGATGAAATAATAGGGGGCTGCAAATGATAAAGTGTATTTGAGGGGGTACTACACATGAAATGATTGGGGCTGCAAATGAAGTAAGGGGGACTGCAGATGAAGTGAAGGGGGGATAGGGGACTGCAAATGATGATGTGGGGGTGATGGGGACTGCAAATGATGTGGGGGGACTGCAAATGATGTGGGGGGACTGCAAATGATGATGTGGGGGTGATGGGAACTGCAAATGATGTGGGGATGATGGGGACTGCAAATGATGATGTGGGGGTGATGGGGACTGCAAATGATGATGTGGGGGTGATGGGGACTGCAAATGATGTGGGGGTGATGGGGACTGCAAATGATGTTGGGGGACTGCAAATGATGTGGGGGTGATGGGGACTGCAAATGATGATGTGTGGGGGATGGGGACTGCAAATGATGTTGGGGGACTGCAAATGATGATGTGGGGTGATGGGGACTGCAAATGATGTGGGGGTGATGGGAACTGCAAATGATGTGGGGGTGATGGGAACTGCAAATGATGTGGGGGTGATGGAGACTGCAAATGATGTGGGGGTGATGGAGACTGCAAATGATGATGTGGGGGTGATGGGGACTGCAAATGATGTTGGGGGACTGCAAATGATGATGTGGGGGTGATGGGGACTGCAAATGATGTTGGGGGACTGCAAATGATGATGTGGGGGTGATGGGGACTGCAAATGATGTGGGGGTGATGGGGACTGCAAATGATGTGGGGGTGATGGAGACTGCAAATGATGATGTGGGGGTGATGGGGACTGCAAATGATGTTGGGGGACTGCAAATGATGATGTGGGGGTGAGGGGGACTGCAAATGATGTGGGGGTGATGGGGACTGCAAATGATGTGGGGGTGATGGGAACTGCAAATGATGTGGGGGTGATGGAGACTGCAAATGATGTGGGGTGATGGAGACTGCAAATGATGATGTGGGGGTGATGGGGACTGCAAATGATGTTGGGGGACTGCAAATGATGATGTGGGGGTGATGGGGACTGCAAATGATGTTGGGGGACTGAAAATGATGATGTGGGGGTGATGGGGACTGCAAATGATGTGGGGGTGATGGGGACTGCAAATGATGTGGGGGTGATGGAGACTGCAAATGATGATGTGGGGGTGATGGGGACTGCAAATGATGTTGGGGGACTGCAAATGATGATGTGGGGGTGATGGGGACTGCAAATGATGTTGGGGGACTGCAAATGATGATGTGGGGGTGATGGGGACTGCAAATGATGATGTGGGGGTGATGGCAACTGCAAATGATGTGGGGGGACTGCAAATGATGATGTGGGGGTGATGGGGACTGCAAATGATGTGGGGGTGATGGGAACTGCAAATGATGTGGGGGTGATGGAGACTGCAAATGATGTGGGGGTGATGGAGACTGCAAATGATGATGTGGGGGTGATGGGAACTGCAAATGATGTTGGGGGACTGCAAATGATGATGTGGGGGTGATGGGGACTGCAAATGATGTGGGGGTGATGGGGACTGCAAATGATGTGGGGGTGATGGGAACTGCAAATGATGTGGGGGTGATGGAGACTGCAAATGATGATGTGGGGGTGATGGGGACTGCAAATGATGTTGGGGGACTGCAAACGATGTGGGGGTGATGGGGACTGCAGATGATGATGGGGGGTGATGGGGACTGCAAATGATGTGGGGGGACTGCAAATGATGATGTGGGGGTGATGGGGACTGCAAATGATGTGGGTGTGATGGGGACTGCAAATGATGATGTGGGAGATGGGGACTGCAAATGATGTGGGGGTGATGGTAATTGCAAATGATGTGGGGGGGATGGGGATAGGTAATGATGTGGGAGTGATAGGGACTGCAGATGATGAAGTGTGTTTGAGGGGGTTCTGCACATGATGAAATGATAGGGGGCTGCAAATGATGAAGTAAGGGGGACTGCAGATGAAGTGACGGGGGGGATAGGGGACTAAATGATGATAGGGGACTAAATGATGAAGTGGGGGTGATGGGGACTGCACATGAAGTGAGTGTGAGGGACGTGGACAGCAATTGAATTGAACTTGGGGGTGGGAAGAGCAAATGATGTATTGAAGGTGGGGAGAGCAAATAATGAATTTTGAGGGTGGGGAAGATCAATTGATAATGAATAGAGGGTGGGAGAGAGAGAAGACGTGGCAATGAATTGAGGCAGAAGGGGCATGTAACTATAATGAATTGGGGTAAGGGTTAGAGCGGGAGGTACATAGTGGGTTCGTTGAGGATAAAGTAACTGGTAATAAATTGGAAGAATACAGGTGCTAATTAATTTATATATTAAATGAGGAAAGTGGCTATATACAGATAGTGGGGGCACAGTGGCGGATTATAATTTATATTTGGAATGGTGGGTTGCATAATAACCAATTATATATTAATGGTGGGTGAACGTCTGTAGTCAGATGTGTAGTGTAGAAGAAAGGGAAAAAATGGGGAATGTGCTCTGGAAGCGGTGCTCTAGATAACTGTGTTATTTTATGCAGATGAGACGAGTCCTGGCAGAAAGAAGTGATAGCGGTCTGCGCTGGATTAAAAAGAAACGCAAAGATGAAGGACTTTAGCTAGAGACGTCACTGGTGAGTATGTTACCTGTACACTGACACCATACACTGTATACTGTATACAGTGCTCCTGTGTATAATGTCACTGGTGATCACTATACTATCTGTACACTATACACTATATACAGAGCTCCTTTGTATAATGTCACTAGTGATTGCTGTATTACATGTACACTGTACCCTATATACAGAGCTCCTGTATATAATGTCACTAGTGATCACTATATTATCTGTACACTATACACTATATACAGAGCTCCTGTGTATAATGTCACTAGTGATCGCTGTATTACATGTACACTATACACTATATACAGAGCTCCTGTGTATAATGTCACTAGTGATCGCTGTATTACATGTACACTGACACTATATGAAGAGCTCCTGTGTATAATAGCATCGGCGACCACTGTATTACCTGTACACACACTGCATACTAAGTACAGATCTCCTGTGTATAATGGCACTTATGGTGATAGTATTTTTTTTTTTATTAATGATCAGTATTGTACTATTCAGTCACAATGTGGTGGTAATATGTTGTCCGGCCATGGTGTAGCGGTATTTGTTCCTTGTATGTGCTATTATTCGGTCACTGTGTGGTGGTAATATGTGGTCTGTTCATGTTGTGTTGGTATTTGTTCCTTGTATGTAGTTGGTCACCATGTGATGGTAATATGTGGTCTGGACATGCTGCGGTGGTATTTGTCCCTTGTATGTGATATTGTTCAGTCACTGTGGTGGTAATATGTGGTCTGCACATGGTGTGGCGGTATTTTTTCCTTGTAGATAGTATTATAGGTCACTATGTGGTGATAATATGGTGTCTGGTCATGGTGTTGTGGTATTTGTCCCTTGTATGTGGTATTATTGGTCAATTGAAAAATAAATAAAAATACACCTAAATTGTATTGCATATTTTAACAAATGTTTAATAGATTAGAGTAGAGTAGGGCTCGGCCAAAAGAGTCTACCTTGTTGTCGTCTCAAATTTAAAAAAACCTTTTGGCCAAAACAAAAGCTGCTGGCTATGTGTTTGATCTGGTAATGGGAACTGTTGATGTGTGATTTGTGAGAAGTGGAGTTTTGGCAAGAGACAGCGGTGGGGCTGTTGACAGTTCGAGGGGTGGAGGCGGGGCTGGGGTGGAGCCTGGGCGGAGTCTTAAGGGGCCCTGAAAATTTTGCCAGTATGGGGCCCTGAAATTCCTAGTGGCAGCCCTGAACAGACCCATGAGGGAACATGGCAGCTACATGAATCTCTGAGGTAATATTACTCCCAAATAAGATGTAAGAGCTGAGACTACACTAATACATGATGAATGTGGAGTGGTATATCAGCCATGTCTGCAGGGAGGTACACATGAGGGAACATGGCGGCTACATGAATTTCTGAGGAAAAATTGATCCCATATATGATGTAGGAGCTGATACTACACTAATATATGATGTGTGAGGTGAATGTGCTCCGATCAGCTATAATGTGAGGTGATAACCCCAGTATTATACTCCCTGAAACTGCAGATATGTTTCCTCTAATGTTTCCTCCTGTCCATCGTGTGAGGGAAAGAGGGAGAGCCAGAGTTGCCTCCCCTATATAAGCCCCACCCTCCTCACAGTAATACACCAGGCACAAACATCTAAACTCCTTCCTCTTAACCTCTTAGTGACAGAGCCAATTTGGTACTTAATGACCAGGCCAATTTTTGCAATTCTGACCACTGTCACTTTATGAGGTTATAACTCTGGAACGCTTCAACGGATCCCGCTGATTCTGAGATTGTTTTTTCGTGACATATTGTACTTCATGTTAGTGGTAACATTTCTTCGATGTTACTTGCGATTATTTATGAAAAAAACGGAAATATGGCGAAAATTTTTAAAATTTTGCAATTTTCAAACTTTGTATTTTTATGCCCTTAAATCAGAGAGATATGTCACGAAAAATAGTTAATAAATAACATTTCCCACATGTCTACTTTACATCAGCATAATTTTGGAAACAAAATTTTTTTTTGTTAGGGAGTTATAAGGGTTAAAAGTTGACCAGCAATTTCTCATTTTTACAACACCTTTTTTTTTTAGGGACCACATCACATTTGAAGTCATTTTGAGGGGTCTATATGATAGAAAATAACGAAGTGTGACACCATTCTAAAAACTACACCCCTCAAGGTTCTCAAAACCACATTCAAGAAGTTTATTAACCCTTTACGTGCTTCACAGGAACTGAAACAATGTGGAAGGAAAAAATTAACATTTAACTTTTTTTTGCAAACATCTTAATTCAGAACCATTTTTTTTATTTTCACAAGTGTAAAAACAGAAATGTAACCATAAATTTTGTTATGCAATTTCTCCTGAATACGCCAATACCCAATATGTGGGGGTAAACCACTTTTTGGGCGCACCGCAGAACTGAGAAGTGAAGGAGCGCCGTTTGACTTTTTCAATGCAGAATTGGCTGGAATTGAGATCGGACGCCATGTCACGTTCAGAGAGCCCCTGATGTGCCTAAACAGTGGAAACCCCTCAAGTGACACCATTTTGGAAACTAGACCCCTTAAGGAACTTATCTAGATGTGTGGTGAGCACTTTGAACCCCCAAGTGCTTCACAGAAGTTTATAACGTAGAGCCGTGAAAATAAAAAATCACTTTTGTTTACACAAAAATGATCTTTTCGCCCACAAATTCTTATTTTCACAACAGGAGAAATTAGACCACAAAAGTTGTTGTGCGAATTCTCCTGAATACGCCAATACCCCATATGTGAGGGTAAACCACTGTTTGGGCGCACCGCAGAGCTTGCAAGAGAAGGAGCGCCGTTTTACTTTTTCAATGTAGAATTGGCTGGAATTGAGATTGGACGCCATGTCACGTTTGGAGAGCCTCTGATGTGCCTAAACAGTAGAAATCCCCCACAAGTGACCACATTTTGGAAACTAGACCCCTTAAGGAACATATCTAGATGTGTGGTGAGCACTTTGAACCCCCATGTGCTTCACAGAAGTTTATAATGTAGAGCCGTGAAAAAAAAAAATCGCATTTTTTCTACAAAAATGATCTTTTTGCCCACAAATTTTTATTTTCACAAGGGTAACAGGAGAAATTAGACCACAAAAGTTGTTGTGCAATTTCTCCTGAGTACGCTGATACCCAATATGTGGGGGTAAACCACTGTTTGGGCGCACTGCAGAGCTTGGAAGAGAAGGAGTGCCGTTTTACTTTTTCAATGTAGAATTGGCTGGAATTGAGATTGGACGCCATGTCGCGTTTGGAGAGCCCCTGATGTGCCTAAACAGAGGAAACCCCCCACAAGTGACACCATTTTGGAAACTAGACCCCTTAAGGAACTTATCTAGATGTGTGGCGAGCACTTTGAACCCCCATGTGCTTCACAGAAGTTTATAACGTAGAGCCGTGAAAAAAAAAATTGCATTCTTTCTACAAAAATGATCTTTTTGCCCACAAATTTTTATTTTCACAAGGGTATCAGGAGAAATTAGACCACTAAAGTTGTTGTGCAATTTCTCCTGAGTACGTCGATACCCAATATGTGGGGGTAAACCACTGTTTGGGCGCACCGCAGAGCTTGGAAGAGAAAGAGTGCCGTTTTACTTTTTCAATGTAGAATTGGCTGGAATTAAGATCGGACGCCATGTCGCGTTTGGAGAGCCCCTGATGTGCCTAAACAGTAGAAATCCCCCACAAGTGACCCCATTTTGGAAACTAGACCCCCCGTGGAACTTATCTAGATGTGTGGTGAGAACCTTGAATGCCCAAGTGCTTCACAGAAGTTTATAATGCAGAGCCGTGAAAATAAAAAATATTTTTTTTTCCACAAAAAAGATATTGTAGCCCCCAAGTTTTTATTTTCACAAGGGTAACAGGAGAAATTGGACTGCAATAGTTGTTGTCCAATTTATCCCGAGTACGCTCATGTGCCATATGTGGGGGTAAACCACTGTTTGGGCGCACGGCAGAGCTCGGAAGGGAAGGAGCGCCTTTTTGGAATGCAGACTTTGATAGAATGGTCTGTGGGCATTATGTTGCGATTGCAGAGCCCCTGATGTACCTAAACTGTAGTAACCCCCCACAAGTGACCCCATTTTGGAAACTAGACCCCCCAAGGAACTTTTCTAGATGTGTGGTGAGAACTTTGAATGCCCAAGTGCTTCACAGAAGTTTAGAATGCAGAGTCGTGAAAATAAAAATTTTTTTTTTTTTCACAAAAAAGATATTGTAGCCCCCAAGTTTTTATTTTCACAAGGGTAACAAGAGAAATTGGACCCCAGAAGTTGTTGTCCAATTTATCCCGAGTACGCTGATGCCCCATATGTGGGGGTAACCCACTGTTTGGGCGCTCGGCAGAGCTCAGAAGGGAGGGAGCACCATTTGACTTTTTGAGCGCAAAATTGGCTGTCGTGTTTGGAGACCCCCTGATGTACCTAAACAGTGGAAACCCCCCAATTTTAGCTCCAACCCTAACCCCAACACACCCCTAACCCTAATCCCAACCTGATCCATAATCCTAATCACTAACCCTAACCATAATCACAACCCTTACCCCAAAACAACCCTAATGTCAACCCAAACCATAACCCTAATCAAAACCCTAAATCCAACACACCCCTAATCCTAATCTCAACCCTAACCTCAAACCTAACCCTAATCCCAATACACCCCTAATCACAACCCTAACCTTAACCCTAATCCCAAACCTAACCCTAATCCCAAGCGTAACCCTAATGCCAACCCTAACCCTAATACCAACCCTAATCCAAACCCTAACCCTAATCCCAGCTCTAACCCTAACTTTAGCCCCAACCCTAGCCCTAACTTTAGCCCCAACCCTAACCCTAGCCCTAAGGCTACTTTCACACTTGCGTCGTTTGGCATTCCGTCGCAATCCGTCGTTTTGGACAAGAAACGGATCCTGCAAATGTGCCCGCAGGATGCGTTTTTTGCCCATAGACTTGTATTGCCGACGGATCGTGACGGATGGCCACACGTCGCGTCTGTCGTGCACTGGATCAGTTGTGTTTTGGCGGACCGTCGGCACAAAAAAACGTTCAATGAAACGTTTTTTTGTACGTCGCATCCGCCATTTCTGACCGCGCATGCGTGGCCGTAACTCCGCCCCCTCCTCCCCAGGACATAGATTGGGCAGCGGATACGTTGAAAAACTACAGCTGCTGCCCACGTTGTGCACAATTTTCACAACGTGCGTCGGTATGTCGGGCCGACGCATTGCGACGGCCCCGTACCGACGTAAGTGTGAAAGAAGCCTAACCCTAAATTTAGCCCCAACCCTAACCCTAAATTTAGCCCCAACCCTAACCCTAAATTTAGCCCCAACCCTAGCCCTAACCCTAGCCCTAACCTTAGCCCTAGCCCTAACCCTAGCCCTAACCCTAACCCTAGCCCTAACCCTAGGCCTAACCCTACCCCTACCCCTAACCCTAACCCTAACCCTACCCCTAACCCTACCCCTACCCCTAACCCTGCCCCTAACCCTAACCCTACCCCTAACCCTAACCCTACCCCTATCCCTACCCCTAACCCTACCCCTAACCCTAACCCTACCCCTAACCCTAATTTTAGCCCCAACTGCTGTTCTCCTGCCGGCCGGCAGATGGAGACAGATGGCGGGCGCACTGCGCATGCGCCCGCCATTTTCTTCTGCCGGCGGCCAGGAGGAGCAGCAAGAGGATCCAGGGACACAGGTGAGTATTGTAGGGTCCCTGAATCCCCCTATTTCTCTGTCCTCTGATGTGCGATCACATCAGAGGACAGAGAATTACACTTTACTTTTTTTTTTTTTGCGGTCGCCGGTAAACAGTTAATTACCGGCGATCGCAAAACAGGGGTCGGTAAAACCGACACCGATCATGCTCTTTGGGGTCTCGGCTACCCCCGGCAGCCGAGACCCCAAAGATTCTCGCGGGGCCGGCCGGCGGGCGCACTGCGCATGCGCCCGCCATTTTGAAGATGGCGGCGCCCACCGGGAGACATGAGGATCATCGGGGGAGATAGGTGAGTATTGGGGGGCCACCTGGGACCCCTTTTCTCTGTCCTCCGATGTGCGATCACATCGGAGGACAGAGAAATTAAAAAGAGATCGCGTTTTTTTTTTTTGGGGGGGGGTCGCCGGTAAACGGTTAATTACCGGCAATCGCAAATGCGGGGTGGGTTAAAAAACCCCCGAATCATGTTCTCTGGGGTCTCGGCTACCCCCGGCAGCCGAGACCCCGGAGAAAATCGGCCTCTGGGGGGCGCTATTCACTTTTTCCACAGCGCCGTTAATTAACGGCTCTGTGGTTTAAGTACCCTTAGCGGCCGCCGTTAAAAGGCGTATCGGCGGTCGCTAAGGGGTTAAAGCAACAACTCTCTTGTTTAACATCTACACTGCAATACAAACAAAAGCTGCAGGAGTTCTCAGTCCACCCATCCCCAAGTCATGTCCACCTCCTTCTAGTCTCCGGTGGTTTCTTTACTGAGCCTGAGTTACATCCTGTATCTCTTTTTATTATAAAAGTACAAAACAAAATTTACAGGCAAAGCTTACAGACAAACTCAATAACAAAACAAATTATTTACAATCCCCAAAAAGTCCAATGTCCAGCAGATTTATACAAACAAAATGTTCCTCCATTTCATTAATACCCCCAGCAAGGGAAGAGACCTCAACCTATATCCTTTTTCCCCCTCATACACACATACCCACGCATTCATCCCTAGAAAAATAAACAAGTCGGCCAACTGCCCTAAACAAAGTAAATAGGCCACCTGGCCGAAACTTAATCATATATTTTTATATTTTTTTTTATTTTACATATTTTTTTTAATAATTTTTTTTTTCCTCCTAAACTATACCACCACCATTCCCCCAAAGGTCCCACGAAAGTTTGTGGCCTATCACACCAGGTCCCACGAGAGTTTGTGGCCTATCACACCAGGTCCCACCAAAGTTTGTGGCCTTTCCTATACAGCAAGGTCCATAAAAGTTTATGGCCTTTTTTTTTTTCTCTTCTTGGCATCCCGCCGGACGTCCATTCTCCAAAACCCATTCCCCCACCCCCCAAGAAACCCCCCACCCCACCTAAACTAAATCCCCCTACTCGCATCATAGTACACATGTAACATATATATACAACCTTATAATAACATATCAATAATAACATAATAATAATAACCAGTACACACCTTAACCATGACCAAAGAACAGGCCCAAGTTCAATGCTTGCAAGCCCTATACCCAGGTTACCAATTACAAAACAAAAATCTGTAAGTGAGGGTTACAGCCCACCACCAGGAACTGGAGACCATAGAGGCTCTCACCCTAATCTACCGCACATCACCCTGACCCTCCCTAACAACGCAAAAGAGAAAATCCTGTCCCTATAGCCCTACCAATCTCTCCCTACCTGCCCCTACCTGTCCCTCACTGACCCTCACTACCAACCTAATGCTAACTACCTGTCCCTAAGACTGTCCCTATCTGTCCCTCCTTGTCCCTACACATCTATCTGACCCTACAAAATAAAGATAAAAGGATAAAACAGACTAACTCAACTCTATCACAGGCACACAGAACCTAACTCTCCCTAGGGCACATTAAAGGAGAAACCCCTCCATAGAAAAGAGGCCCTCCCTGCACCCAGCCTCTCAAACTCCAGCAAGCGCACTTTTGCCAGGTCACCCAGGATGTTCCTAATCACCTCTTCCCTGGGGAGGACTTTCCGCTGAGTAGACACTAGACACCGTGCATTCCACGTGTGGAACCTAGTTACTAAACTAACTAAGAAAACAGTGCCCCGATCTCGGCCATCAAGGGATCTGAATGCCCCATAGGCCCACTCCGCATAGGAAAGGCCTGCCAGCCTGGGCCAGCCAATGGAAGCACCCACCCTGCTATAGACCTCTGTATTAAAGGGACACCAAAGCAGGAAATGCTCCATGCTTTCAAGCATGCCGCCACACTCCTCGCGGGGACAATCCCGGTCATCAGAGCATCTGCACTTCAGGTTGTCCCTCACATACAGCTTCCCATGGAAGCAGCGCCAAGCCAAGTCCCAAAACTTCAAGGGGATCCGCTTAGAGTTCAATAACCCGAGCCCCACCTCCAGATCCCAGCTTGGGCAATCCCTGAGCGCCAGGGGCTTCTGAAAGTGGGTCAACAGGACCCTATTGTCAAGAAACCTTCTCAACATGGTCCTGATCTCCCACACTCCCAGACCCCACCGACGGATCACCTTCAGAACCGGGGTAGCATAAGCCAGAAGATGCCCATGAGGTGTACGAAGGTCCTTCACCTGCCCTCCTGTCTCCCATTCCTGGAAGAAAGGCCGAAACCACCCCCTACAGGAGAATACCCACAGAGGAGCCCTCTCTAACCAGAGGTTGGCGATGTTTGCCTTAAGAAAGGTGTTTACTAGAAACACCACTGGGTTGACCATACCCAACCCTCCTAGTCTCCTCGTGCGGTACGTGACCTCCCTCTTGACTAGGTTCAGCCTATTTCCCCATAATAATTGGAAAAACAGGCTGTAGACCCGTGTCCAAAGAGGCTCTGGCAAGATGCAGACGCTGCCCAGATATATTAGCAAAGGAAGCAAATAGCCCTTGGCAAGACTAACCCTTTCCCTTAGGGTCAAAGACCAACCCTTCCACTGATTCACCTTCTGAGCGGCAATCTTAAGTCTGCCCTCCCAGTTTTGCTGGGGATAGTCCCCCGGGCCGAAACTGATGCCTAATATTTTTGCTGTGGCCTGAGGCCCTGGAAGGGTGTCCGGGAGATCAAAACTTGGATCTCCCCCTCCCAGCCAGAGACTCTCACACTTGTCCAGGTTGATCATGGATCCGGATGCCACCAAGTAGCGTTCAACCTCAGACATCACCCAATCTGCCTCCTCTCTTGAGGATACAAAAAGGGAAACATCGTCAGCGTACGCCACTACCCTCAAGGCGGCCTCAGGATCCGCCTGGTCCATCCCGACTCCCACCAACGGTCCACGCTCCACCCTCCTTAAAAGGGGGTCGATCGCAAACACATATAACAGTGGGCTCAGAGGACAGCCATGGCGGACACCAGACCTCACCTCAAAAGGGTGTCCGACCCAACCGTTCACGAGCGGAAAAGTCTCTGCCCCATTGTATAAAACTCTCAACCAATCAACAAACCTCCCAGGCAGACCATATCTCAGAAGGACGGACCAGAGGTACTCATGGTTAACCCGGTCAAAGGCCTTCGCCTGATCTAAGGACAGCAAGTACCCCTTCCAGTGACCTGCCCTGCCCTGCTCCACTGCCTCCCGGACACCGAGCACAGCACTAAATGTACTGCGGCCTGGAACAGAGCAGTGCTGGGCCACCGAAAGGAGCCGGGGAGCAAAATGGACAAACCGATTAAAAAGCACCTTTGCCAGAATCTTTCGGTCCCTATTTTGAAGCACTATGGGACGCCAATTCTCAATACGGGACGAGTCTTTATCCTTTGACAGGATAATCAGGGCTGACTTCCTCAACTGGGCAGAATGTCCGAGGAGAGACACTCATTAAACATCTCAGTCAAGAGGGGGACCAAAGAGTCCCTAAAAGTCTTGTAGAACTCGGATGTTAAGCCATCCGGACCAGGCGACTTTTTGGGCCGGAGCCCATCAATCGCCCTTCTCACTTCCTCTTCCCTGATTGCTTCTGTCAAAACATGAAGAGAGGGGTCATCCCCTGGCTCAGGGATGGTTTCAGTCAGGAAAGCCGACATCTCATCTCGATCAGGATCCCTCCTCCCCAAGAGGTCCAAGTAGAAGGATCTGACCACCTCCAGAATCCCCCATTTGGATCTGTTCAGGGACCCCGTACTGTCAATCAGTCCTCTCACCATCTTACAATTCACTGACAACCTGCAGTTTCTGTAAGGGTCGGGCGAGCGGTACCTCCCGAAATACTTCTCAAAAACCAAGGATGTGTGCCTATCATACTGGCACCCCTTGAGCAAGGTCTTCACCCTGGAGATTTCCTCTCGGTCCCCTCCAGTCGAGACGAGCTGCTCGAGTTTCCTCCCCAGCTCCCGATACAGGCGGTACCTGTTCAGGCCCCTGAGGCTCGAGAGCTGACGGAAGAACCCGGCGACCCTTCTTTTGAAGATCTCCCACCACTCAGACTTACTGCTACAAAGACCCAAGAGAGGTACCTGGCTCTGAAGAAATTCCTCAAAGGACTGTCTTACTTCCGCCTCTTCCAGAAGGGACGAATTCAGCTTCCATAGGCCTCTCCCCATCCGGGGGGTCTCTGTAACATTCAAAGTAAAGAAAATGAAACAGTGATCGGAGAACTCCACCTCAACAGCGGACACTGCAGAAGAGACGGCTTCCTCCTTTAAAAAAAACCTATCTATCCTAGACCTACTGCTTTCCCTAAAAAAGGTGAAACCCCCGTGACCTGGGGTGTGCCGGATGTGGACATCCACCAGGCGAGCTTCGCTTACTATGCTATTCAAGGCTACGCTATCATAAGCCAGCCGATCTCCGGGGCCTCCCCTATCACGGAGTCTGGTTACAGTATTAAAATCCCCACCGAAGACCACCTGCCGACTCGTAAAAAGATAGGGCTTGATCCTCAGGAAGAGACATTTACGGTCCCACTTAGATTGCGGGCCATAGATATTGATGAGCCGAAGCTCCTGTCCCCTCATGAAGATGTCAAGGACCAAACATCTCCCCATTTCTACCTCAATCACCCGTCTGCATTCCACCTCCGCGGTCTTAAAAAGGACCGCTACCCCGCTATACGGCTCGGCCACAAGAGACCAGTATGAGGGCCCACTCCTCCATTCCCTCTTTGCTTTGTAGATGGACCCCAGGTCCGTTAGTCTGGTCTCCTGCAAAAATAAAATATCAGCCTCAACCCGGGTGAAAAAATCAAAGGCCGTAAATCTAGCCGTAGCTGACTTTATGCTGGCAACATTAATTGACGCCAGAGTCAACGGGGTAGGTTCCGCCATCATGGGTGATTGAGTTAGATGGCCTGTTTTTTAACCGTACCCCCTGATTTCCTCTTCCCCTCTGAGGAGGAGCCCGACTCACCCCTCCTCTTTAAAGACACCGAGGTGTCCATATCCTCCTTTACAGCACTGGACTTCCCAGAAATAGATTCCTCGCCCCTGGACCCCGAGGTAGTCCCCCCCCCAGAGGAGTGTGAATCCCCCGGAGGACAGACCTCACCACTCCCCGAAGGCACCCCAGATGTTGCGTCCGGCCCCTCACCCCCGACCTCCGACACAGCAGAGTCATCAAGGGCTTGGAACCGATTGGAGGGGGGGATCAGAGGGGAGTCGGTGAGCCCTTCCGTAGGCACCCCAGTGGCCAGGGGGGCTTAGATTTTTTAGCCTTGTTCTTCTTCTTCTTCTTCCGACTCTTACTGGTACGATTGTCACCCATTTTTTTAGGCTACTCCACCACCTCTTCATCCAGACTTTCATACTGGGAAGAGTTATCAGAAGCAGCCAACTCCTCCCTTTCCATACTCCGGATCTCCTCGCTCACCGCCTTCTCCCCCAGGGCCTCAGAGGCTTCGGCTGCCGCGTCCAGGCTGGGGGCAGTCATCACCCCAGTTGCCTGAGGCTTATCCTGCCCCCTGCCCTTACGGCGCCTCACCTGTTGCCACTGGTGGGCAGATGTACCAGCCTCGCCTTTCCTCACTGACCCCTCAGCTCCCCTCAAGCCTCCACCCTCAGCCCCAGCAGAAGTTGCACCACCAGGGACCCCCCCCGGGGCTCCCCCCTGCCGGGCCAGAGATGGTGCTGGAAAAGGAACGGAGGCAGTGGCTATACGGGTGACCTAGGTCACCACACAGGTGACACCTAATGTCACCACAGGCCGCGGCAAGATGGCCTACCCCGCCACACAAGGCACATTTCTGCACCTTGCAGCCTGCGCTGAAGTGGCGGGGATCACCGCACCTGTGGCAGACCTTCGGTTGCCCCTGGTAGAAGATCTGGATTCTGTCCCTCCCCAGAAATGCTGAGGAGGGGATGTGGGTGACCGTACCTCCTGAAACCTTCAACTTTACCATGAAGGTCCAGCCCCCTGACCAAATGCCAAAATCGTCCCTATTTTTCTTAGGGACCTCGGTGACTTCCCCATAACGGGAAAGCCACGTCATTATGTCGACCCCAGAGAGTGACTCATTACTTGTCAGAACGGTCACCCTCTTTACACTGTTTTGACGAGACACTGCCTGCACGACAAAGTCTCGCCAGCCGGGCTCCCCCTTTGCCAGTTCAAAATTCGACCAGAAAAGCTCCAGGCCCTCCGGCCGAACAAAACTGACATCGAAGAAGGCGGTGCCAAACGGATGAATCAGGGCAAAGATGTCCGTTGCCCTGAAGTCCATCTTCAGAAGGAGCTCCACAACCCTCGCCCTTGGCGGGCACGCTTCACTGCCCCTCCACCGAAGACGGACCACATTCCGCCTGGCCACCCCCTGCCCGGCTGTCGGGAGGGACCAAACCGTTTCCCCTTCCCTTTTATCTTGGAAGGCAGCCAGGCTGTGTCTATCCAGCCAAAAGGCCAAGTCCACCACTCTTCCCTCTACTTCGATCGTCCGTTCTCCCTTTTTGAGGGCCTCCAGGAAACGGCGCCGCAAGACGCTATCCCTGAGGTCCAGAGGCGAGGAAACCCCTTGACTAGACCACGAGGCTCCAGCCACCACCCCCGAATAACTCAGAGGACCTGTGGCCAGGGGGGCAGATGGACTGGCCCCCTCCCCCCTTCTCCCACTACCATCAGAAACCGTACTCACACTTGCCACGATATTTACACCTGCCACCTTAGACGCACTGCCACTCGCATCCTCAACCATAGACACTTCCATACCGGCACCCTCCTCATCCACTCCATCAGTCACCGCACTCTCACTCACATGCACACTGGGGTCAATATTATTTTGCCTCACCTTTTGAGTATTTCCAGGTTTTGTTTTCCCACTGCTACCGCCACCTACTGGTGGCATCTTCCCTGCTGGGGGGTTTGGCACACACAGTGCTGCTGTCCCTTTAAGAGTCCTGCTGCCATTCGGTTTACCCAGCACTGTCTTACCTTCCACCACAGCAGGCACAGAGCTTCCTCCCTCACTGGCAGGTAGGAAGCCAGGTGCAGACCCGCCTCCAGCTCCATCCTGCCTTGTGGCCGGAGCCCCCACCGCAGGTAAGCCCCCCGACTCAGGGGACCCCGCCAGGCAGGCGCCCTTGCTGCTATCTGCTGCAGCTGCAGTTCCTGCACCATTGCTGACCGCAGCTAAAACCATTTTTTTTATTTTGCTTGGGAAGCCACGCCCCCAGCCTCCAGCCGCACAGCACAGCTATCCAAAGCTGCTCCTACATGGGCAGCGGGTGCCGAGGAGGCCATGCCCCCTGAGACCGGCCGCAGCGGACCCCCAGAGCCGACCCAGAGCTGGATCCACCCCCAGCAATCCCCCCAGCGGTACCAGTCCCCTGAGGCACAGCACCCCCACCACCACACCCTGGGCCACAAACAGCCTGGCCACAGCAACTCCAGCGGATGGCCCCAGGCTAGGCCAGTCCCCCTCAGCATCCACCAGCGGCGGTGCCCCCAATGCAGGAGACCCCGACTTCACCGCAGACCCCGCCAGGGGAGCTTCCACCATTTTTTTTTTATGAGCCTGCTCTGCTGGAGCCTCAGGCCCCTGCCCCTTTACTTTACTAGGTGCCTGGGTCCCCAGAAGCGATCCAGCTTTAACGGATCCGTAAGTGGGGGACCCGGACACCCCAGCGCTCACTGCCGGAGATGCGGTCCCGGCTGTCAATCTCCTGCCCACCACTGGGCCACCCTCCACATCATGCTCCATATCAGACACATCACTACCCCCTCCGTTACCACAAACAGAGGCAGCGCCCTGCGTGTCATGGCCTGTAATCTCCCCGCTCCCTCGCTGTGGAGCCACAACAGAGGCCGAGCCGGGGTGGGTAGCGGGTGCCGCACAGCGGGACCGGGGGGCCCCAGAGAGGGGGACATACACAAATTTCTGCACAGTTGATGTTTTCTGCTTATTCCTTTTCTTGGCCTTTCTCTTCATCCCCCTCCTGGTTGCCTCGTCCTCGCAGATCTCATCCCCGAACCTCAGCTGGTTAAAATGGACCGGGGACTCGATCTGCCGGATCTGCTGCATGACGAGGCAGCCCCCCTCACTGCTACTACCACCATCCTCATCCTCCCCCTCGCTCCCGCTGTCCCTTGAAGGGCCAGAATCTGACGGGAGAGCCACCTGCTCTGGGGCTATCCCGCTATGCGACGCCTGGAGATCTCTTACCAGGCCACCAGGCGGTGGGTAGGGCACAACCTCCTCCTTGGATTCCTCTTCCTCATCATCCTCCTCCACCACCTCCTCCACCACCTTGCCAGAGCTCCGTGACCCCTCCAGAGCCCCACCGGCCATGGCTCTGAACCGGTCATCGTTCTCCAGCTTTTCACGGAAGGGCCCGCTGCCATCCAGGATCTCACATCTCCGGCTTTCCAGGTCTTGTATGGATTTCTTGATCTTCTTGACCGCGGCGGATAGCTCGGCCTTCTTATTGCCGGAGGCCCTGTCTGACCTCTCCTTAGCTACCCTCAACTCCCCCCAGAGGGATTTTAACTTCCTTGAGGCGTCCTCATACTCGCAGAGGTGCGCATGGACGTGGGAACCATAGCCCACGGCGGATTCTCTAGCCGCCTTGGTGCCCCAACCAAAAGACACTGCTGCATAACCCATGCTCGTACTAGGCCTACCTCCGGGGGAAGGAGCCGCCGCGGCCTCAAGGGTCCTCTGGGTCTTCATGTCGGATCCTTGGCCAGATCTTGTGACCCTAGCCGGAGTTGGAGTCCTCCCACCCCCCGCTGGCTTGGACCGGGAGGTGGGAGCCGGGGGCCCAGCCCCGGAGGCCAGTCCCAAAATGAGCCTACTTTCCTGGGAAGGGGGCAGACAAAAAGTCCTGGATGGAAAACTTTACCTCCCTTCCCAGGAGCTCTCTCTAGGCAGCACACAGAGCACATGGCAAGCAGGCTCCGCCTCTTCCTGTATGACACTCCAGAGCTGCACTCACTATTCTGCTGGTGCAGTCACTATGTACATACATTACATTACTGATCCTGAGTTACATCCTGTATTATACCGCAGAGCTGCACTCACTATTCTGCTGCTGCAGTCACTGTGTACATAAATTACATTACTGATCCTGAGTTACATCCTGTATTATACTCCAGAGCTGCACTCACTATTCTGCTGGTGCAGTCACTGTGTACATACATTATATTACTGATCCTGAGTTACATCCTGTATTATGCTCCAGAGCTGCACTCACTATTCTGCTGGTGCAGTCACTGTGTACATACATTACATTACTGATCCTGAGTTACATCCTGTATTATACTCCAGAGCTGCACTCACTATTCTGCCGGTGCAGTCACTGTGTACATACATTACATTACTGATCCTGCGTTACCTCCTGTATTATTCTCCAGAGCTGCACTCACTATTCTGCTGGTGCAGTCACTGTGTACATACATTACATTACTGATCCTGAGTTACATCCTGTATTATACCCCAGAGCTGCACTCACTATTCTGCTGGTGCAGTCACTGTGTACATACATTACATTACTGATCCTGAGTTACATCCTGTATTATATTCCAGAGCTGCACTCACTATTCTGCTGGTGCAGTCACTGTGTACATACATTACATTACTGATCCTGAGTTACATCCTGTATTATACCCCAGAGCTGCACTCACTATTCTGCTGGTGCAGTCACTGTGTACATACATTACATTACTGATCCTGAGTTACATTCTGTATTATATTCCAGAGCTGCACTCACTATTCTGCTGGTGCAGTCACTGTGTATATACATTACATTACCTTCTGTATTATACAGTGCTGTTAGTACTTACCTCCTTACGGCATGTGATGTAATTTCTCCCCATCGGCTGGGTGCTGTGTTAGGATTGGGCTCGGACACTGAGGTCGCCCCTTACCTGTGAGTCCCTTGTGGTTCACCGTTGGCATCTTGCTGTACAGCAGCGACCGGAGCTTTCCCTGATCGCTTCTGACTCTCCATATAAATGCTGCTATCACAGAAAGCGGCAAATATATGGCGCAGTCGCCAGTACGTGTGTACATCGTTGCCCTTCATACCCACACTAGTCAGGGATTTCAGAAAGTGGCGAGACAAACCAATTTTTATTCTTTGAAATATTTCTAATTATTATTTTTACCACTGAAATAAAAGAAACTTGCTATCGCCGTCATCGTCCTAATCTGATGATGATGATGCTTCCTCCTTATTTAACTGCACAGTTAAATGCCATAAGCACAAAACAGAAAAACAATGTTAGAATTGTGATATTTGCCTCCATTTCGGCACATTTGGATTTTTTTCCTGCTTTTTAGTACATTATATGATAAAGTGTCCTATGTCATTAAAAACTGCAACTCGCGCCATAAACAGTAAACCATCATTGTCTCTTGTAAGAAGGGAGAGAAAAAAAACAAAAACTGTAAAAACAAACAATGTCCATGTCGCAAAAGGGTGAATATGTGGAATGAAGATGACCTTACAGATAAGTAAGAGGTAAAATGAGAGCGAACGTCTCAACATTTGTAACATTTCAATATTGCAGAAAAATAACGAGCACTTGGTTCTTGGCACGAATCTGCTCATTTCCCCAAATTTTCATCTCCTGCAGTGAAACATATAATATCCAATCTATCGGCCGTATCCCAGAGGCTGCGGGAATTCTCATAGATTTAGAAGATTTACATTGTAGCCATATAAAACAAAGGCAATTCATCTCCGTTCCCGTAAGTCGTGTTCACTTCTCCATAGGAATGAGCTATAATCCTATTTATGGTCAATATTCTCAATGTCTGTCTGCAGGCGTAAAGCCATTCATTTTAGAGGTTCGGTGGCATACTGAATATCAAACTAAAAAAAAAGTCAGAAAACTATGAGAATCCATCTGTATCCGGTAAGTGTCAGCTATCTGACCTATCTGGGCTGTCAGATCAGTGCTGTCTGTATTACAGACTTATTCTGCAGGGAGCATATGATGCTGTAATTATCATAAGGGTCTGTTCACACGTTGCAGTTTTGATGCATTTTTGTCACTTTTTTTTGCACAGATTTGTCACAAAACCTGAAGGATTTCCTAATACCAGCGAAGTGTACGAGATTCGTGAAGTCTCATGCACATGTTGCTTTTTTTTCCTGTTGTCAATTTTTTCGGCATTTTGGCTGCAGATTTCAGCCATACTTCTGAATTGGAAAAATGCATACAAAAAATCTTCTTGCAGCTCCTCTAGACCGTACCATTTCACTTCTCATTTTTTGTCAGTTAGCTTACTGTAATCTTTCAGGTTGAGGTGATAAAAATAATGATTGCTTTAGATCCCAAGTAGAACGGTTCTTTCTTCCACGATGTCTGAGTGCAGAATGATTCTGCTGAAAGCTGAAATCTGCAACAGGTTATGGGGCACATCATAGAAAAAGCACAAAACAGCACAGGAAAGGGAACATACTGATACAAGGAAACTTCCAGATGTCCACATATACTGTAAGCAAGTAATGCACTTAGTATATACAAGCAGAGACGGAGTATGGACGCTGCTCACAGCAGCCAAACTGAATAATGACAATTGTCAGATAAGGAAGTTTAAAGTGGAAATCATACTGTCCCAAAATTACTTGTGGGAGTTGATGAAAATGGAAATAATCTGAAATGGGGCAAGAAAAACAGACAGACAAGAAACATAATGACAACAGAAATAATCTGAAGTGGGACAAGAAAAACAGACAGGCAAGAGGCAAAACATAATGACAACAGAAATAATCTGAAGTGGGACAAGAAAAACAGACAGGCAAGAGACAAAAATAATGACAACAGAAATAATCTGAAGTGGGACAAGAAAAACAGACAGGCAAGAGGCAAAACATAATGACAACAGAAATAATCTAAAGTGGGACAAGAAAAACAGACAGGCAAGAGGCAAAACATAATGACAACAGAAATAATCTGAAGTGGGGCAAGAAAAACAGACAGGCAAGAGACAAAACAAACATATTGCTGAATGGTTAGGAACTGATCCACACAAGACATGAGGACACAGCTAAAGGCATGTGGGACGCACCACTAAAGCTGTAGGAGATGCAATCTAGAGAGAAAGTTATATCTGCTAAGGATATTGCACAAGACGTCTTAGGTTACTGATATGCAGAAAACATCTAGAAACTGCAAAAATGGAACTTGAGTAGGCATCTCCTAGCATCCACAATACTGTAAGATGTGAATGTAGCATTAAATCTAAGGTTGCATTAAATCCGGGGTTTAATCTGATTGACGCCCAGTTCATCCAGGACCGGGTCTCAATCCACATAAACTGTTTAGGCAAACACCCATAATTGCTTTAGACTCTGCTCCCTTGCTCCAGGGGTATTTTACTTATGTCGTTCGAAAGATACATCTGCAGGCCATACACTTGGAAATAATCAATTGTTATGTGCTAGAGGGCTTGCCCTCTCCTGTGGTTCTTGGACTACCTTGGCTGACGTTGCACAATCCCGTGGTGGACTGGCAAACTCGGGAAAAAGTAAGGTGGAGCGAGTACTGTTAAGGACACTGTTGGAACACCCGGTTAGCTAGGGTTGATTCCCGGTCTGACTTTGGAATACCTGACTGACTTTGGAGATGTGTTTTCAAAACAGGGGTTGCTGGGGCCAAATTGCCTAAAAGCAGGTTATGTAATATTCCAAGTCCACAGATGCAGGCCATGAAGGACTATATTGCAGAATGTCAGGCTAAAGGTTGTTTCAGACCTTTCTCATCTCCTGTTGCAGCAGGTATTTTCTTTGTTAAGAGAAAAGCCTGGGGGTTACACCCCTGCCTAGATTTCCATGAACTAAAGCGGATCATGGTCCGGGATCTGTATACTCTCGCTCTCATTCCAGACCTCTTTAACCAGATCATCAGAGCAAAAGGATATTCTAAACTGCCCCCTTGGGGGGCATATAATCTCATCCGCATAATGGAAAGGGATGAATGAACGACTGCTTTTAATACACCTGACGGACCTTAGGAAAACCTTGTGATGCCATTTGGGTTGACTAATGCTCCCTTCGTCTTTCAGCACTTTGTAAATTACATTTTTTGTCACCAGGTAGGTAGATTTGTTGTGATCTATCTTGATGACATTAATTTATTCACTGGCCCTCAAGTCACGTCAGATGCAGTACAGACCAAAAGTTTGGACACACCTTCTCATTTAAAGATTTTTCTGTCTTTTCATGACTATGAAAATTGTACATTCACACTGAAGGCATCAAAACTATGAATTAACACATGTGGAATTATATACTTAACAATATAGTGTGAAACAACTGAAATTATGTCTTATATTCTAGGTTCTTCAAAGTAGCCACCTTTTGCTTTGATGACCGCTTTGCACATTCTTGGCATTCTGTTGATGAGCTTCAAGAGGTAGTCACCGGGAATGGTTTTCACTTCACAGGTGTGCCCTGTCAGGTTTCATATGTGGGATTTCTTGCGTTATAAATGGTGATGGGACCATCAGTTGTGTTGTGCAGAAGTCTGGTGGATACATAGCTGATAGTGCTACTGAATAGACTGTTAGAATTTGTATTATGGCAAGAAAAAAGCAGCTAAGTAAAGAAAAATGAGTGGCCATCATTACTTTAAGAAATGAAAGTTAGTCAGTCCGAAAAATTGGGAAAACTTTGAGAGTGTCCCCAAGAGCAGTTGCAAAAACCATCAAGCGCTACAAAGAAACTGGCTATTTATTAGGATATTAGCGAAGGAAATGAGGATGTCGAGTCCATATGGGTCGAAATTCATGGAGGGAAAAATGGTAACAAAATTCTCATTGGGGTCTGTTACAAACCCCCAAATATAACAGAAACCATGGAAAGTCTACTTCTAAAGCAGATAGATGAAGCTGCAACCCATAATGAGGTCCTGGTTATGGGGGACTTTAACTACCCGGATATTAACTGGGAAACAGAAACCTGTGAAACCCATAAAGGCAACAGGTTTCTGCTAATAACCAAGAAAAATTATCTTTCACAATTGGTGCAGAATCCAACCAGAGGAGCAGCACTTTTAGACCTAATACTATCTAATAGACCTGACAGAATAACAAATCTGCAGGTGGTTGGGCATCTAGGAAATAGCGACCACAATATTGTACAGTTTCACCTGTCTTTCACTAGGGGGACTTGTCAGGGAGTCACAAAAACACTGAACTTTAGGAAGGCAAAGTTTGACCAGCTTAGAGATGCCCTTAATCTGGTAGACTGGGACAATATCCTCAGAAATAAGAATACAGATAATAAATGGAAAATGTTTAAGAACATCCTAACTAGGCAGTGTAAGCGGTTTATACCTTGTGGGAATAAAAGGACTAGAAATAGGAAAAACCCAATGTGGCTAAACAAAGAAGTAAGACAGGCAATTAACAGTAAAAAGAAAGCATTTGCACTACTAAAGCAGGATGGCACCATTGAAGCTCTAAAAAACTATAGGGAGAAAAATACTTTATCTAAAAAACTAATTAAAGCTGCCAAAAAGGAAACAGAGAAGCACATTGCTAAGGAGAGTAAAACTAATCCCAAACTGTTCTTCAACTATATCAATAGTAAAAGAATAAAAACTGAAAATGTAGGCCCCTTAAAAAATAGTGAGGAAAGAATGGTGGTAGATGACGAGGAAAAAGCTAACATATTAAACACCTTCTTCTCCACGGTATTCACGGTGGAAAATGAAATGCTAGGTGAAATCCCAAGAAACAATGAAAACCCTATATTAAGGGTCACCAATCTAACCCAAGAAGAGGTGCGAAACCAGCTAAATAAGATTAAAATAGATAAATCTCCGGGTCCGGATGGCATACACCCACGAGTACTAAGAGAACTAAGTAATGTAATAGATAAACCATTATTTCTTATTTTTAGGGACTCTTAGCGACAGGGTCTGTTCCGCAGGATTGGCGCATAGCAAATGTGGTGCCAATATTCAAAAAGGGCTCTAAAAGTGAACCTGGAAATTATAGGCCAGTAAGTCTAACCTCTATTGTTGGTAAAATATTTGAAGGGTTTCTGAGGGATGTTATTCTGGATTATCTCAATGAGAATAACTGTTTAACTCCATATCAGCATGGGTTTATGAGAAATCGCTCCTGTCAAACCAATCTAATCAGTTTTTATGAAGAGGTAAGCTATAGGCTGGACCACGGTGAGTCATTGGACGTGGTATATCTCGATTTTTCCAAAGCGTTTGATACCGTGCCGCACAAGAGGTTGGTACACAAAATGAGAATGCTTGGTCTGGGGGAAAATGTGTGTAAATGGGTTAGTAACTGGCTTAGTGATAGAAAGCAGAGGGTGGTTATAAATGGTATAGTCTCTAACTGGGTCGCTGTGACCAGTGGGGTACCGCAGGGGTCAGTATTGGGACCTGTTCTCTTCAACATATTCATTAATGATCTGGTAGAAGGTTTACACAGTAAAATATCGATATTTGCAGATGATACAAAACTATGTAAAGCAGTTAATACAAGAGAAGATAGTATTCTGCTACAGATGGATCTGGATAAGTTGGAAACTTGGGCTGAAAGGTGGCAGATGAGGTTTAACAATGATAAATGTAAGGTTATACACATGGGAAGAAGGAATCAATGTCACCATTACACACTGAATGGGAAACCACTGGGTAAATCTGACAGGGAGAAGGACTTGGGGATCCTAGTTAATGATAAACTTACCTGGAGCAGCCAGTGCCAGGCAGCAGCTGCCAAGGCAAACAGGATCATGGGGTGCATTAAAAGAGGTCTGGATACACATGATGAGAGCATTATACTGCCTCTGTGCAAATCCCTAGTTAGACCGCACATGGAGTACTGTGTCCAGTTTTGGGCACCGGTGCTCAGGAAGGATATAATGGAACTAGAGAGAGTACAAAGGAGGGCAACAAAATTAATAAAGGGGATGGGAGAACTACAATACCCAGATAGATTAGCGAAATTAGGATTATTTAGTCTAGAAAAAAGACGACTGAGGGGCGATCTAATAACCATGTATAAGTATATAAGGGGACAATACAAATATCTCGCTGAGGATCTGTTTATACCAAGGAAGGTGACGGGCACAAGGGGGCATTCTTTGCGTCTGGAGGAGAGAAGGTTTTTCCACCAACATAGAAGAGGATTCTTTACTGTTAGGGCAGTGAGAATCTGGAATTGCTTGCCTGAGGAGGTGGTGATGGCGAACTCAGTCGAGGGGTTCAAGAGAGGCCTGGATGTCTTCCTGGAGCAGAACAATATTGTATCATACAATTAGGTTCTGTAGAAGGACGTAGATCTGGGGATTTATTATGATGGAATATAGGCTGAACTGGATGGACAAATGTCTTTTTTCGGCCTTACTAACTATGTTACTATGTATGTTACTATGTTACATGAGGACCGCCCCAGGAAAGGAAGACCAAGAGTCACCTCTGCTTCTGAGGATAAGTTTATCCATGTCACTAGCCTCAGAAATCGCAGGTTAACAGCAGCTCAGATTAGAGACCAGGTCAATACCACACAAAGTTCTAGCAGCAGATACATCTCTACAACAACTGTTAAGAGGAGACTTTGTGCAGCAGGCCTTCATGGTAACATAGCTGCTAGGAAACTACTGCTAAGGACAGGCAAAGAGCAGAAGAGACTTGTTTGGGCTAAAGAACACAAGGAATGGACATTAGACCAGTGGACATCTGTGCTTTGGTCTGATGAGTCCAAATTTGAGATCTTTGGTTCCAACCACCGTGTCCTTGTGTGATGCAGAAAAGGTGAACGGATAGACTCTGCATGCCTGGTTCCCACCGTGAACCATGGAGGAGGAGGTGTGATGGTGTGGGGGTGCTTTGCTGGTGAAACTGTTGGGAATTTATTCAAAATTGAAGGCATACTGAACCAGCATGGCTACCACAGCATCTTGCAGCAGCATGCTATTCCATCCGGTTTGCGTTTAGTTGGATCATCATTTATTTTTCAACAGGACAATGACCCCAAACACACCTCCAGGCTGTGTAAGGGCTATTTTTCCAAGAAGGAGAGTGATGGGGAGCTACACCAGATGACCTGGCCTCCACAGTCACCAGACCTGAACCCAATCGAGATGGTTTGGGGTGAGCTAGACCGCAGAGTGAAGGCAAAAGGGCCAACAAGTGCTAAACATCCCTGGGAACTCCTTCAAGATTGTTGGAAGACCATTCCCGGTGACTACCTCTTGAAGCTCATCAAGAGAATGCCAAGAGTGTGCAAAGCAGTCATCAAAGCAAAAGGTGGCTACTTTGAAGAACCTAGAATATAAGACATATTTTCAGTTGTTTCACACTTTTTTGTATATAATTCCACATGTGTTAATTCATAGTTTTGATGCCTTCAGTGTGAATGTACAATTTTCATAGTCATGAAAATACAGAAAAATCTTTAAATGAGAAGGTGTGTCCAAACTTTTGGTCTATACTGTACATGTCAGGCAGGTCTTACAGATACTCATAGACAATAAATCATATGCCAAACCAGAGAAATGTATGTTTTTAGGTCGGAAGATCCCTTTTCTGGGTTATTACTTATCGTCCACCAGGATCGGCGAAAGTCAGGGCGGTACTGGATTGGCATTATCCTTAAGACTTAAAAGCTATACAAATGTTGCAAGCCTTTGCCAATTACTACCATAAGTTCATCAAGAACTATTTAGTACCGACCAAAACCCCTGATGGATATGACCATTAAAGGGACAGACTTTTCTAAATTGCCCAGCCCAGCCGGAGTGGCGTTTGTTACTTTAAATAAATGTTTTGCTTCTTTGCTGATTCTTACACAGCCTGATGTCACTCACCCACTCAATGTAGAGGATAACCCATCAGAAGTCGTGGTTGGAGCTGTATTGTGGCGACCGTGTGCATACTTTTCAAAGAAACTGTCGTCTGCCGAGAAGAAACTATAACATTGGTAATAGGGAAATGGCAAATATTTTTGGAGTGGGCAATACATCCGATCATGGTGATCACTGATCATGAAAATCTTTTATATTTGGATTCTGCAAAACATCTGAAACCTGGAAAGACAAGATGGTCATTTTAAGTGAACATCACAATTTGGTTTTGGCCAGACATCCTGGTTATAAAGCCATTGCAGACTTTTTTAATCTTCGCTTTTGGTGGTCTGCGGTGCACCAGATGTTTAGGAACATGTAGCTGTCTGCAGTACTTGTGCTCCTTCTTAGACCCCACATACTCGTCCATCTGGGGCTCTTCCACCTTTGGCGATTCCATGTAAACCTTGGAGATTTCATCACTGGTCTATCCGTATCAGCATTGAAGATTGTAATATTAGTGGTGGTGGACTGATACAGCAAGATGGCTCATTTCATTGTGCTACCTGCTTTTCCTGATGCAAAAACCTTGGCACAAATTTTTATTAAAGAAATCATGAAATTACATCAGATTTTATTTGGTATTGCTTCCGACATAAAGGAGCAATTTGTTCTCGAATTTTGTAAAGCATTTTGCTCTCACATGGGGGTTCAGCTTTTATTTTTTACTGCATTTCATCTACAGTCTAATGGGCAAACTGGATGTGTTAACCAGAATCTTGAGACTTATCTTAGGTGTTTTGTGTCCCAGAATCAGGAGAACTGGGTTTCTTATTTATCTCTAGTTGAGTTCACTGTGAATAACCGTTGTCAAGAATCTGCTGGCAAGTCCCCATTCTTCGGGGTGTACGGATTTCATCCTCCATTCTGCTCCTTTAATAATAATCATTGTAATACATCATTATGAATTGCTTGCCTGAGGAGGTGGTGATGGCGAACTCAGTCGAGGGGTTCAAGAGAGGCCTGGATGTCTTCCTGGAGCAGAACAATATTGTATCATACAATTATTAGGTTCTGTAGAAGGACGTAGATCTGGGTATTTATTATGATGGAATATAGGCTGAACTGGATGGACAAATGTCTTTTTTCGGCCTTACTAACTATGTTACTATGTATTATGGCAAGGTGTTCTTGATCATTTGAAGAAGATGGGGTCCACATACAAGAGTGTGGCTGATCGGAGGAGTTTGGTGGGTCCGTACTTGTGTGTTAGTGATTTAGTGTCGTTGTTTCCAAGAACATTAAGTTAAAGGTTTCTTCATGAAAACTAGGACCGAGGTTCATTGATCTCTGTAAAATTTTGGTTGTCATCAATCCCCTAGTGTTTCGCCTTGCTTTGCCACTCACTTTAATAGATTCATAATGTGTTTCACCTGTCAAAAAATACATTTCTTCCCCTGAACCATCCCTACCCCCACCTTCCCCCATTCATTGTTGATGGAAACCTTGAATTCCAGATAGCTAAGGTCATCAATTCTCGCTTGGTATGCTGGTCTCTTCAATATTTGGTACATTGGAAGGGTTTCGGTCCTGAGGAGAGGATGTGGGTACCAGCATCTGATGTTCATGCAATCAGGTTGGTCCAGTCTTTTCATGCTGAACACCCAGATAAACCTGGCCCTGACATTCTGGAGGTTCCTCTTAGAAAAGGGGGTACTGTCATGGGAATACTGTAACAGGGAGGAGACCAGGAGATCAACGGGTCGGTTTACCTGAACTCCTGCACTGATTAGAACTGTTTTACTATCATACTAAAAAGTGCAGGTTTTGTTTGCTCCAGCATTGCTAAGGCTAATTAGTTCAGTATATTTCCTGAAGTTTTGCATCATGAATTGCCTCAGATATTTTGTGTTGGACCCTCCCCTCTGATTTATATGCTTGCCACTGGCATTTGGGAATTGCCAGTGATAGTTTATTCTGCCTGGTTTGGAGTTGTGGAAGTTGTTCAGTGTTCGGAGTTGGTGTTTGAAGAGTTGTTCTGATGATTTCTGCACGGAGTTTGCATGTTCATTCTCATCCTCTCCTATTTAGTTTCACCTAACTAACCCTCTCCTGTGTTCCACTCTATTGTTTGGTGAGCGTATTTTGTATGATTGCAGTTTTCATTGATCCCTGTTTGTCTTCTCTTGTCTTTCTCGCTAGTGTAATCCTATATACTTCTCTGGGTCGGGAAGGGAACAGATAAGGGTAAGTCAGGAGCATAGCAAGGTACGTGACTCCGCCTTCCGGAGTAATCTGAGGGACAAGAAAAGACTAGGGCATTCTTTAATGTGAGGGATAGGGAAGGAGCCCCTTTCCCGAGACATTCTGCATCTGTACCATGACACATTCATGATGACTAATTATCTGTCTTCTTTACTGATGATGTCGTGCAACCCTTGATGGTCCAGATATATAGAGTAGTGGATGGTTGGTGGATGACCACCTTGACCCAACAACGCTGTAATGTCAGCAATATTTTAGGCCAGATTCAAGGGGAGAGATTAAGGTTAATATGTTTTTGATTGAAAAATCTTTTGATTTCAGTAAATGCAACCTCTTCATGCTGCAAATCCAACAAATGACCATTTTAATTTCTTTGCAACCTATAACATGTTTGTAAACTCTTGTGCAGATTTGATTTGATGCATTTTGAGTTTTTTAGTTTTGAAATAAATCCTATTGTCATTGGGAGGTTTTCACAGCTGCGTCCAAACTTCACTCCCATATCAGGTGGTATGGTCATTATGTTGACGACCTCCTCCTCCTCATATGGGATGGGACAGAGGAGGCAGCTGGCGAATTTGTTAATATATTAAATGAGAACGATATGAATTTAAAATTTGCTTGGAATTTTCAGGATAAATTAATTGATTGTTTTGGGATATTACCCTAAATTTATCACAGGAAGGTGTCGTTGTTACCCCATATAGAAAAGAAACAGCAACTAATTCTACTTTGCATGCTACCGCTTCGAACCCTTAAAACAAACATACAAAATGTCCCATTGGGAGAACATATTCAAATTAAAAGGAATACTTCCATAGAAACAACTTAACAGAAAGAAGCAATTATAATTAATAATAGATGAAGAGCAAGAGGTTACCCACAATGGATGCTAGATAGAGCAACCAGTTCAGTTGCTCATAGGAATAGGGAACAAATGTTAAAAGAAAAAACTAAAGGTACTCATCAGGGACATAATCCAATTGCTTTTATTACACAGTACAATCCACAATTTACTGATATTAAAAATCTGATAGAAAAATGTATCCCAATATTACATCAGGATGAAAAATTAAAAAACATTTTATCTAATCCTATAAAATTTACGGCTAGAAAATCTCCTTCCCTAGGGGATATTTTGTCTATATATAAATGATACACTTATAGGACCTGGTTGCACACTGCGGGAAATTAATTATAAATGTGGACATTGCACATGTTTACTGTATGTTGCAACCATATGGTTAACACAAATGAATCTAAATCTAGTGTTACTGAAAAAAATTGTAAGATTACGACATATATTAATTGTAATACCCCAAATGTAGTATATATCCTAATATGTTTGTCCTGTGATGTACCATACGTAGGTTATACCACTAATCAATTAAAAATGAGAACTAAATGGCAGTAGAGTGGAAGCAGGACTGTACCTAAACAGAGCTGGATAGTCAAACAACCTGGGTCAAATCCAATACTGTAGAGCAGTATCAAAGGAATAAGCAAAGTCACGGTCAGAGACAAGCCAGTGAGTCAGTAATGGTCAGGAGCGGATACGACAAAAGACAGAATCATGCTGCTGCAATGCAGGTGGGTGCAGGCTCTATTAGATGGCAGTAGAGTGGAAGCAGGACTGTACCTAAACAGAGCTGAATAGTCTAACAACCTTGGTCAAATCCAAAACTGTAGAGCAGTATCAAAGGAATAAGCAAAGTCACGGTCAGAGACAAGCCAGAGAGTCAGCAACGGTCAGGAGCGGATATGACAAAAGACAGAAGCAGGTCAGGATACAAGCCAAGTCAAAACCAAGGAGGCAGCACACTAATGGGAAACACGGAATCAAAATGGGGATAGGGAAAACAGAAACAAGGGTTCAAACAGCAAACGCAGCAGGACAAATCAGAGCAATCAGAGTCAGCTACAGCAGCACCAGGCAAAAACTGTAACTGACATCGCCTGCAGGAAGCAGCAGCGATAAATAGCCAACCTGAACCCAAACAGAGGCTGAGAAAGGTTAACTCTTGACATCACCAGACTGGGAACAAGGGAAAACCGGACTCAAAACCCGGTCTTAATCATGACAGTCACCTCTCTGATGCAGCCAGTAAGAAAATATCCAAATATTCGGCAGCTTCAAAACGCTTTGCGATAAAACATAATGGGGTTATCTCTATGTGCAAAATTACAGGGATAGAAAGAGTTTTAAAACCTTAAAGGGGGGAGACCATCAAAGAAAACTTTTAAATAGAGAATCCTGGTGGATTTATAACTTGAAAACTAGAACCCCTACCGGAATCAATATTAAACATGATCTCACATATCATTATAGTTTATGTGAATAATTTCGAAATTAATTACGGTAATTTCACCTCCCTTTTCTGTCCTCCGCTCTTTTTCATTCTTTTCTCTGTTAGTATGTCGTGTCTACATTTTTTTGTATAATTATTTTTATTTATCCATATAACGCTAATTTTTTAATGTTATCCTTATACATTTGAAATCTCACTCGAAGGATTTCTCCTTTTGCAAAGGAAAGAATAATACATTTAAATGGTTGTTTCAGAACATCTGATATTGGCAGGATATGGAATATATAAGGTCGATATGGAACTAATGTGTCATGCAATGCATAAGAACCGCAAGGTTCGAAACGCGTCTGCTTATTCGTATTGATCCGTGGGAGGGCTAGTGACATTTATGCTGTATGCTACTATGCTGCTTTTAAAGAATTTGCTTTAATAAATTATGGATTTTATAGGACAAGAAGAGCTGGAATATCTCTTAGATCCATTGGGAGGTTTGTCCAATAAACCGTGAATTATCCTCTAACGGTCGATGATTCGTACATTATACGACTCATCTGCATCAGAGAAAAATAGCGTTTGTGTAATAAATTGGAACGCAGTGTAATAAACTGTGTATGTAATAAAAAGGCAAGAAATTAAAGTTGCGAGAGTTAAAAATGTTGGGACTCCTGAATAATTCCGGGTTTGATGATCATAGAATCATGTTCATTCCAAGATGCCAGTAGAACATTGTGATAGAAAATGAGATAGAAACTTGAATGTCCTGACGTCCTATTACTCGGTAATATCAGCAGAAGAGCTGGGATTTTATCATCGCAGCACAAATTACAGAATAGAATATTTCAAAGAAATGCTGCCTCCGGTCACAATGTACAGAACAGTCAGATACATGGAGTCAGGTGGGAGAATTCCACCAAGTATCAAGCGGGGACACAATACAGCAGCTTGCGGGCTTCCATCACATGCCCCAACCTGAGGATTCAAAGATTTAGTAACACTGTTGTGACGACGACACATTTATTCTTCATTAAGCCAGATGTAATTTTCTGTAGGTCAGGAGACATAGACTATTACATAGTTATTAAGGTTGAAGGAAGACTATAAGTCCATCTAGTTCAACCCATAGCCTAACCTAACTTGCCCTAACATGTTGATCCAGAGGAAGGCAAAAAAAACCCATGTGGCAAAGAGTAAGCTCCACCTTGGGGAAAAAAATTCCTTCCCGACTCCACATACGGCAATCAGACTAGTTCCCTGGATCAACGCCCTATCAAGGAATCTAGTGTATATACCCTGTAACATTATACTTTTCCAGAAAGGCATCCAGTCCCCTCTTAAATTTAAGTAATGAATCACCCATTACAACATCATACGGCAGAGAGTTCCATAGTCTCACTGCTCTTACAGTAAAGAATCCGCGTCTGTTATTATGCTTAAACCTTTTTTCCTCCAAACGCAGAGGATGCCCCCTTGTCCCTGTTTCAGGTCTATGATTAAAAAGATCATCAGAAAGGTCTTTGTACTGTCCCCTCATATATTTATACATTAAAATAAGATCACCCCTTAGTCTTCGTTTTTCCAAACTAAATAGCCCCAAGTGTAATAACCTATCTTGGTATTGCAGACCCCCCAGTCCTCTAATAACCTTGGTCGCTCTTCTCTGCACCCGCTCTAGTTCAGCTATGTCTTTCTTATACACCGGAGACCAGAACTGTGCACAGTATTCTAAGTGTGGTCGAACTAGTGACTTGTATAGAGGTAAAATTATATTCTCCTCATGAGCATCTATGCCTCTTTTAATGCATCCCATTATTTTATTTGCCTTTGTAGCAGCTGCCTGACACTGGCCCCTGAATATGAGTTTGTCATCCACCCATACACCCAGGTCTTTTTCATTGACGGTTTTGCCCAGAGTTTTAGAATTAAGCACATAATTATACATCTTATTACTTCTACCCAAGTGCATGACCTTACATTTATCCCCATTAAATCTCATTTGCCATTTATCAGCCCAAGCTTCTAGTTTACATAAATCATCCTGTAATATAAAAATTGTCCTCCTCTGTATTGATTACCCTGCAGAGTTTAGTGTCATCTGCAAATATTGAAATTCCACTCTGTATGCCCCCTACAAGGTCATTAATAAATATGTTAAAAAGAAGAGGGCCCAATACTGACCCCTGTGGTACCCCACTGCTAACCGCTACCCAGTCCGAGTGTGCTCCATTAATAACCACCCTTTGTTTCCTATCCCTGAGCCAGCTCTCAACCCACTTGCACATATTTTCCCCTATCCCCATTATTCTCATTTTATGTATCAACCTTTTGTGTGGCACCGCATCAAAAGCTTTTGAAAAGTCCATATACACTACATCCACTGGGTTCCCTTGGTCCAATCCGGAACTTACCTCTTCATAGAAACTGATCAAATTAGTCTGACATGAACGGTCCCTAGTAAACCCGTGCTGATACTGGGTCATGAGGTTATTCCTCTTCAGATACTCCAGTATAGCGTCCCTTAGAATGCCCTCCAGGATTTTACCCACAGTAGAGGTTAAGCTTACTGGCCTATAATTTCCGAGTTCAGTTTTTGTTCCCTTTTTGAATATTGGCACCACATTTGCTATACGCCAGTCCTGTGGCACAGACCCTGTTATTATGGAGTCTTTAAAGATTAAAAATAATGGTCTATCAATGACTGTACTTAATTCCTGCAGTACTCGAGGGTGTATCCCATCCAGGCCCGGAGATTTGTCAATTTTAGTGATTTTTAGACGCCGCCGCACTTCCTGCTGGGTTAAGCAGGTGACACTTAATTTAGAATTTTTGTTATCACTAGACATTTTGTCTGCCATGGGATTTTCTTGTGTAAATACTGATGAAAAAAAGTCATTTAGCATATTGGCTTTTTCCTCATCCTCATCCACCATTTCACCCAGACTATTTTTAAGGGGGCCAACACTATCATTTTTTAGTTTCTTACTATTTATGTAGTTAAAGAATATTTTAGGATTATTTTTACTCTCTCTGGCAATGAGTCTCTCTGTCTCAATCTTTGCTGCCTTGATTTGCTTTTTACAGAATTTATTTAATTTTTTGTATTTATTTAATGCCTCCTCACTACCTACTTCCTTTAATTCTCTAAATGCTTTCTTTTTGTCACTTATTGTGCCCCTTACAGCTCTATTTAGCCATATTGGTTTCCTCCTATTTCTAGTATGTTTATTCCCATACGGTATATACTGTGCACAGGTCCTATCCAGGATGCTAATAAACGTCTCCCATTTTCTTTGTGTATTTTTGTGTCTCAGGATATCGTCCCAGTTAATTGCACCAAGATTCTCTCTCATCTGTTGGAAATTTGCCCTCCTGAAGTTTAGTGTCCTTGTAACCCCTCTACTACACATCTTTTTAAAGGATACATGAAAACTTATTATTTTGTGATCGCTATTTCCCAAGTGACCCCCAACCCTTATATTTGATATGCGGTCTGGCCTGTTGGTTAATATTAGGTCTAGCAGTGCCCCCTTTCTTGTTGGGTCCTGAACCAGTTGTGAAAGGTAATTGTCTCTCATAGTTGTCAAAAACCGATTACCTTTGCTGGAACTACAGGTTTCTGTTCCCCAATCTATTTCAGGGTAGTTGAAGTCCTCCATAATAATGACTTCTCCTTGAGTCGCAGCTTCATCTATTTGCTTTACGAGGATATTGTCCGTTGCTTCCATTATTTTTGGAGATTTATAACAAACCCCTATCAGTAATTTATTATTTTTTCCCCCTCCCCTTATCTCCACCCACAGGGATTATACATTTTCATTAAATTCACCTATATTATCGCGCAGGATGGGTTTTAAGGATGATTTTACATATAGACACACCCCACCCCCTCGCTTATCTGTACGGTCATTTCTGAACAGGCTATAGCCCTGCAAGTTAACAGCCCAGTCATGGCTCTCATCCAGCCATGTCTCAGATATCCCCACCATGTCATAATTATGCTCCAACAACATTAGTTCTAATTCGTCCATTTTGTTGGCGAGGCTTCTGGCATTAGTATACATGCACTTTATGTTCCTCTCTGTACTTCTATTTCTTAAATTATTAACTGTTCTGACCCCACCCCCCATGCCACCGCCACCCCCAACTTCCTTATTTGTGCCCAGGTCCCTGTCTGCACTATCTTCCCCTCCTATAAAATGAATACCCTCCCCCCCAATTCCTAGTTTAAACACTCCTCCAACCTTCTAGCCATTTTCTCCCCCAGCACAGCTGCACCTTCCCCATTGAGGTGCAGCCCGTCCCTAGCGTAGAGCCTGTAGCCAACTGAGAAGTCGGCCCAGTTCTGCAGGAACCCAAACCCCTCTTTCCTACACCAATTCTTGAGCCACTTATTAACCTCCCTAATCTCCCGTTGCCTCTCTGGCGTGGCACGTGGTACCGGCAGTATTTCGGAAAATACCACGTTGGAGGTCCTTGCTTTCAGCTTGCAGCCTAATTCCCTGAAATCATCTTTAAGGACCTTCCACCTACCTCTAACTTTGTCATTTGTGCCAATGTGCGCCATGACCGCTGGGTCCTCACCAGCCCCTCCCAGTAATCTGTCCACCCGATCAGCGATGTGTTAGACTCGAGTGCCAGGTAGGCAGCACACCGTTCGACGATCCCTGTCTTTGTGACAGATTGCCCTATCTGTTCCCCTAATAATTGAGTCTCCCACTACCAGCACCTGTCTGGCCTGCCCTGCTCTCCTATTTCCCTCCTTACTGGAGCAGTCACTCCTCCGGCTTTCAGAGGACATGCCTGGCTGCAGCAGTGCTACCCCTGTACTGGCACCCCCCTCATCTGCCAACTTAGCAAACTTATTGGGGTGTTCCAGATCAGGACTAGCCTCCCTGGCACTCTTCCCTCTACCCTGCTTCCTAACTGCCACCCAGCTTGCTACTTCATTGTCCTGCAGCTCCATCCTACCATCCCCCCCCTCATCTGTCCCATTGAGCGTCTGCTCCGTGAGCAGAAGACTCCTCTCCATATTGTCTATGGATCTCAGTGTTGCCAGCTGCACATTTAGATCCAGAATCTGGGCTTCCAAATGCACAACGTGCTCACATCTCGCACAGCAGTATGCACCCTCGATCAGCTGCTCAAGGACTGCATACATGTGGCAAGATGTGCACTGGATGGCATTAACAAGAGTGGAGCACATTTCCTAATGGGGCTTGCACCAGACAGAACAGTTCAATAAAAAAAAATAAAAATAAATACAAAGTATTAATAAAAATCAGACAGCAATTCAGTAAATCCTCCCTTGGAAACTCCCTGACTCCAAAGTCACTGAATCACAAGTCACACTTACCGCCGTCCGCACTTACACTCTGGTCACACTCAGCTCGCTCACACTCGCTATGCTGAAGATTTAAAGATTTTTTTTTTTCTCTCCCTAAACAGCAATCCACCTTGCTGTCCAAATGCACTTCCAAAAAGGACTGGAGCCCCAAACAGCTGCCCCTTATAAACCCTTAATTATGAGCCCCCACCCTAAGTTAACCCCTTATGAATATAGCTACCCCCAATTCAGCAATTCACACCAATTCACACAGGTATTTGTTAAAGGCTTTCCAAATACCTCTTCACTGAATCACAAGTCACCCTTACCACCGTCCACACTTACGCTCAGGCCACACTCAGCTCGCTCACACTCGCTATGCTGAAGATTTAAAGATTTTTTTTTTTTCTCTCCCTAAACAGCAATCCACCTTGCTGTCCAAATGCACTTCCAAAAAGTGAAATACCCAAATGTGAATTTCACCATGGTGATAATGAAGTGCTAATTATTTTTCTTGTAAAATAGAAATATTTTATTTATACAATTCATAAAAGCAATTTAAAAACGAAGGATGCTGAAAAACAAGAATAAAGGGGACCCTGATTCAAAGTATAAATGCGATCTAGATAAGACAGTATCTGCAGACAGTCAAAATGCAAACACAGTAGAAAATGATTTAAAATCCATTTTTACCAAAGATTGTAATATCCTCTGTTGGTATATTCAAATATTCAAAAACAGAAGCAGAAGAACGATAATGTCTCTGCTTTGTAAGGTTCTAGAGAAACCAGCTGAGGGACCTGTTACCACCCCCTCCTCACAGGCTCTGAGGATAAGAAAAATGAAAAGTAACCACAGTTCAGTGATCTATGGGCATACTTCTGGTAGTAATTTCCTATTGCCCCATAGAATTAACTGTTGGGCAATGAATATAATAAAATACCAACAGTCCCAATCAAGCAAACCTATCTAAAAAGTAATCATTGCCTATTCAGTGTGGATCGCTAAGAAATTTGATGGTGTTCCTCTGCCCCGACGCGCGTTTCACCCAGCTTTCCAAGTTTAAATGCCCTGAGTGGGCAATGGAAGAAGAGTGTGGGGCAAATAAATTAGTATATCCGCAAATCAAGTGGCTCATGGGAATATGATCTGAGAATCCTGAACGTGAGAATAATCATTAGAAAAGACTAAATATAAGAGATGAAATATGAATAATTGCATTCAATTTAATAAGAGTATGTAAATGAATAAGTGGGTCTGCCTACAGCAATGTCTTAAAAGACCTCAAATAAATGTAGAAATATATTGAGAATGGAATATATTTAAAAAAAAACCAATTCATTTAAGGAGACGGAGTGGTTAGAGGGCGACAATAGACATTGGTAACTAAAGTGTATGAAGGTATGTTCCTCGTTCTTTTTCCTTTCAGACATAATGATACTTGCTCTTTGCATTGCCGATGCGATAGCATTTTTCCTCTCACACTCGTCCCACGCAACAGATTCGGATCTTAGAGACCAGTAGACCCGGGCAGTGCGATACTCCATTCACCAGATACATCGGACCTCCTCCTCAATTTTCTCATCCATGACTATCAAGTAAGTATAAGAAAAGAAGCTTTACCTAATGTCCAATCATCTACAACCATATACCGAAAACCAACGGCGACAAATTCGGTTCCCCATGCTACCTCCACACACCCCCGCACCACTATCCAAGGCATCCCAATCGGTCAATTCCTAAGAGTAAAAAGAATTTGGACGAACAATAATTTGAAGAACAAGCCAAGGAATTATCATCACGCTGTGAGGAGTACGGTAATAGCCGTAGGACTATCAGGATGGGTTATCTGAGGTAAAAAAAATACCCGAGAAATCTTCTGCTATATAAAAACCAATCACAAACATCAAAGACTTACATGGATGATGAAGTAAGATTTATTACTAATTTCCACAGTAAATGGTATGAATTCAAGGACATTGTTAAAAAAACACTGGAAAATTTTGTTTACCGACCAATATTTAGAAAAATCTTACATCCTCAGCCATCTATAGTTGCTAGATGGTCTCGTAATCTACTACGCGACATCCTTGTGTGCAGTCCAAAAAGACAGAAAGAAAATAAACAAAGCAACTAACGTGGGTTCTTATCCCTGTGGGGTGTTTAAGGGTTGTGCCAAAAAAAAGTAAAAGCTTCAGTAACCATGATGGATCCCGATATTAGGGCACACATTACGTGTTCCCCTAAGGGAGTTATATATCATGTGGAGAGTCCATGTAAGAAATTATACATCGGTTTAACGAGTAGGGAATATACAATCAGTTTTAGCGAGTAGGGAATATACAATCAGTTTTAGCTAGCACTGTCTAGATATTGAGAAAGCCAAAAACATTACTGACGAGACTACTTTGAACAACGTCCCGAAGAAAAAACGTCATCAATGTAATGCCAACCAGTTAAAAAAATAAAAGGTATAGACATTGTGTGCATGGGTTTTAGAGGAGGTGACTTGGTAAAAGTTTGGCAAAACAGGAAAGCAAATGGATTTATAAATTAGGCACATTGAGGAGAGAAGGCAGGGATTTCTTCCAGGCATCTAATGCCCCATAGCCTGGAAGAAATCATTAACATACAGAAAGTATATAACATTTCTCAGCAACAAGACCATTAATTTGAGGCATACACGTAGGGCTAGTGTAACATTTCTATTACCTGTATGCCCATATTAATATGCATTCCAAGGGGTGACAGATTCTCCTTAAACCTGGATGTCCCCTGCCCTGACATGCACCCTTCCCCCATCCCTGAAGAAGCTGGGTGAAACGCACGTCGGGGCAGAGGGACGCTAACACATTTCTTAGCAATCCACACTGAATAAGCAATGATCATTTTTTAAATAGGTTTGCTTGATTGGGACTGTTAGCATCTTGTTATATTCATGGCACAGCAATTTATTCTATGGGGAAATAACTACCAGTAGTATGCTTATAGAGCACTGAACTGTGGTTATTTTTCATTTTCCTTATCCTCAGAGTCTGTGAGTTGGGGGTGGTAACAGGTCAGACAGCTGATTTCTCTGGAACCTTGCAATGCAAAGACATTATCATTCTTTTGCTTTAGGAATTTTTTGTTTTTTTAATATGCCAACAAAGGAAATTACAATCCTTGATAAAAAATGAATTCTAAATCATTTGCTACAGTGTTTGCATTTTGATTGTCTGTAGATATTGACTTACCTAGATCGCATTTATATTTTGCATCCGCGTCCCTTTTCTTCTCCTTTCTCAGTACCCTTCGTTTTTAAACTGTTTTTATGAGTTGTATTAATAAAGCATTTTTGTTTTACAAGAAAAATAAATTCTCCATTGTAAATACTGATGTCTCTGAAGTGTGACCTGTGCATTTAGGGCAATTATATCTTAATGGGACAAACTTGATATAATTATTGTTCATATGAGTTTGAACGTTGACTCTTGCTGTAGATTGAATTGATGTTTGTAAATAGTTGAATGGCTGATTTTTATCTCTTATATCAGCTCTTACAGTCTATTATGCTGTTATCCTTGGAGGACTTGGATGCAGGGTCACTGAACAATTGATGTTTATATGTTGATTACCCATTGAAGTCCATGTACCTTGTTGACCTGCAAACAGTGAAGGACAAACTACTAGTGATGAGCGAGTATACTCGTTGCTCGGGTTTCCGGAGCACGCTCGGGTGGTTTCTGAGTATTTGTGACTGCTCTGAGATTTAGTTTTCCTTGCCACAGCTGGATGATGTATGGCTGCTAGCCAGCCTGAGTGCATGTGGGGGTTGCCTGGTTGCTAGGGAATCCCCACATGTAATCAAGCTGGCTAGTAGCCGTAAAATCATCCAACTGCGGCAACGTAAACTAAATCTCCAAGCAGTCACAAATACTCGGAGACCACCCGAGCAACGAGTATACTCGATCATCACTACAAACTACACATATTGACTAAATACTCAAACAGCGAGAGTTGACCTCATCCCACCTTTGCCACTAACCTGTGGATCCTGGCTTGAAGGGCAGATGTGGGTATCATTCACAGAAAGTGACTTCAGGAAATAATGTCTAAGGGGTAACGTTTCTCCTTATGGAGAGTGACATACCAGCTGGCTTGTCAAGGTAAGGAGGCTTATTCACCATGCAATGCTCCTCTGGGAAATTAAATATTCAAATTCACTCTTCTGAGAAAAAGAGGACTTAAACTCTATAGCGCCACCTGTTGGAAGTAGCGATCCTACAAGTCACAATCAACCCTTCAACGAGTCGTGCAGTATGACTTAGGATAAAAGCCAAATCAGTATCTCAATTCGCAGACACGGTGTTTCGGGCTGTCTTCTTTTTCTCAGAAGAGGCAATTTGCATATTTAATTTCCCAGAGGAGCATTGCGCGGCGAATAAGCCTCCTTACCTTGACAAGCCAGAGATGTTATGTCACTCTCCATAAGGAGAAACGATACCCCTTAGACCCCAGTCCAGAGCCTCTCATCTAGCCAAATCAGTTCTCATGCTTCGCACTGACGAGGGCCAACAACCCGAAACACCGTGTCTGTGAATTGAGATACTGATTTGTCTTTTATCCTAAGTCATATTGCAAGACTCGTTAAAGGGTTGATTGTGACTTGTAGGATCTCTACTTCCAACACGTTGCGCTATAGAGTTTAAGTCCTCTTTTTCTCAGAAGAGGCAATTTGAATATTCAGGAAATAAAGGATTACATCTATGGGTATTAAAGGGAACCTGTCACCCCGTTTTTTCAGATTGAGATATAAATACTGTTAAATAGGGCCTGCGCTGTGCGTTACAATAGTGTATGTAGTGAACCCTGATTCCCCACCTATGCTGCGCAATACATTACCAAAGTCGCCGTTTTCGCCTGTCAATAAGGCTGGTCTGGTCAGGTGGGTGTGGTGACATCGCTCTTTTCTTCCCCAGCTTTCCGTTGGTGGCGTAGTGGTGTGCGCATGTCGCAGTGACGATTCCACTGTGCGCACGTGAAGAAGCAGCGCGCGATCTGCGCTATTACCCCCTGTCATCGGTGGGGGCGGCCATCTTCCTGGGGCCGCGCATGCGCAGATGGAGTGCTCTGCTGCACGGGGCTTCAGGAAAATGGCCACGGGATGCCGTGCGTGCGCAGAAGAGATCGCGGCGGCCATTTTCCCAAAGCCGAGATGCAAACTCGGCTTTGGGAAAATGGCCGCCGTGATCTCTTCTGCGCACGCGCGGCATCCAGCGGCCATTTTCCTGAAGCCCCGTGCAGCAGAGCACTCCATCTGCGCATGCGCGGCCCCAGGAAGATGGCCACCCCCACCGATGACAGGGGGTAATAGCGCAGATCGCGCGCTGCTTCTTCACGTGCGCTCAGTGGATTCGGCACTTGGACATGCGCACACCACTACGCCACCAACGGAAAGCTGGGGAAGAAAAGAGCGATGTCACCACGCCCAACTGACCAGACCAGCCTGATTGACAGGCGAAAACGGCGACTTTGGTAATGTATTGCGCAGCATAGGTGGGGAATCAGGGTACACAAAATACACTATTGTAACGCACAGCGCAGGCCCTATTTAACAGTATTTTTATCTCAATCTGAAAAAACGGGGTGACAGGTTCCCTTTAAGGGATTTGGAGCAATGTATCAGAACAGCAAACCTCTGAGAGATTAATTGTTTTATTTTTCTAATTCTCCTGTCCGTGAGTTTGATTATTGACTTATAAATGGACAGAAGATAAGACATTTCCTTAGGACTAACAGTTCCAGATACAATAACTCTCATGTCCATATAATGGCATCGGTGTCCAGTATAAGTAGGTCTCATTGCTCACTTGTCCCATCCATCCCTCGGCGCTGCTCCCTCCGACCTCTTCTAACGTCCAGGACTACAAGCTCAACGTCCTCTTCAGTTCTTCGAGCATCTTTGCACTGCACCAGGTCTCCAGATGCTGTCTAGAAGCCTAGATGGCGCAGAAGTCTTGGCATAGAGGGAACAGTTCAGAAGAGTAGAAGAAAACGTCGGTCACCATTTTGCCTGATTCACATGTGCCGGTAAAAGGCTAGAAAAGCCAAAGCTTCCTGCCAGCCCTCCGCTCGCTCCCTAATGTACCGTATCTTTCCCCACTTGGTCATGAAGGATGACGGGAGTCGGAGCTTAAAGGGTTGACTGAACCTCATTCCTGGATCATCCATTTATTGTGCTTTGGCATTTGGAGACCTCAGAGCAAATTAAATGGCTTTTTTTTCATGGCAGTCGAGGCACCTTTGATTCACATCAAACAAATTGGAGCAAATCTGCCGAATTCGAATCTCAGTTCAGATTAGCTCGACTCCAATTCAGAAATGACTTTTTGTTACTTTTCTCGAATTCCGTCCTAATTTTTCACAGTTTTCAGCAAAGACAAAAAAAAAAAAAAAATTATAGAAACACAAAACAGATCAAACAATTGGGAAATTGCAGACGAGCTTCTTTTTACTCGTATATGAAGGGAGGCATTTAATCCTACAGATTCTATCGGACTTTTCCCGCAGGTTCCTATAAACATCGTTCTTCACGGAATCCAGGCCCTTGTGTTCTAAGGAATCATCCCATCTGCATGGAAGATCGGATATGAGATTAGTGCTTCGTCTTCATTTGTCCACTTAAGGGGACAGTTAATAGAAAGACTTACAATTCCAGTTAATCCTTACATTTCCTTACATTTCATTGAAATCCTATTAGAACTGAAGGATTCGGTGACGCAGAACAGATTTTAGGTTATTACAAATCCGATAAAGGCAACGGACTGTTACTAAAAAGAGAAGAATCTGGAGACTCCTGGGTCCTGTATCTACAGAAAAAGTAAGAAGCATGAAATACATGAGGCTTTGATATTGCCATTTCTCCTATACCCTAGGGAGTGATCCTTAACTCTGGACAACTCACTAAAGTGTAAAATTAAGGGGTCATTATCACTTTCGTAAATTAGTGTTGTCGGATAGAGCTTATAAAAACAATCACTTTTGCAATTTACTGTCAATTAAAAGTGTCAGCCGTTCTCGAGATATTAATACTTTTCTTTTGTTTACAACTTGTTGCCTAGGAGACCGACCACCGCTTCTGTCTATCTTGTATGCACTGTACTGAATCTGGTCGAAATTAGAAGGTAACAGCGCATCACAGCTATAAAGCGGCTCCTGCAAGCTCAATAGGAAAGAGTTTATAAGCACTGTGCATGTACGGCCACTGCTGCTTGACAGCATTGGTGGTCGGTCACTAAGGCAACAACTTGTAAACAAAAGAAAAGTGTTGATATCTCGAGAACGGATGAATATTGTGATAAACTGTAAATTGTAAAAGTGCTTGTTTTTACTGGCTCTATCAAACAATATCCATTCATGGAGATGGGAATGTGACCCTTTAACCTTGCTGTTGTCTTCGGTCTGGGGAGACCGATTTCGAACTTTGGTATTTTTTGGGGTGTTCAAGATGCGGTTCTGAAACTTGTGGTTGATTGACTTAAATGAGGTTGGGTCGGTCGGCCACGGGTTTCAGAGCCGCATCTTGAATATTTTAAAGAATATTGAAGTTCAAGGTCGGTCGTTTTTGACCGAAGACAACAGCAGGGTTAAGCAACTGTTTGAATAATCTTCTTGGGAAATTCTCTACCATTTTGCTGCTCCTGAGTCAGTGAAAAGATTAATTTACATGGCCGAGGGATCATGTGTTTTCCTCCCTATCCCCAGTCTTAATTACCTGTCCTCCCTAAAAACTTTAAAGGGGTTGTCTTAACCTCTTTCTCCTCTGCCTCACTGCTTCCTGCTTGTTGGCAGGCAGTATTTAATCATTGTTTTTTTGTTTTTGTTTTTTAGTTAAAGAAGAATAAGGATATATTTTATGTAATGACCAATACACCATTGAAAAAGTGGTGGGGACATATATCTGATAATTGCATCCTAAAATGCCTGTAAAGGGTTAATCTAGCACTCGCACTGCTGCATAAGGAGCCTGGCATTCAGCTGAAAAGGACATGTGTGTCTCAGCCAATCAGCTTTGCTATAAATGGTGCTGATTGGATCAGCTGAGGTCAGCTGACTAGAAGGCTCTCCTTATATGTCAAGCTAAATGCTATTTTTTTTTTCTCAGTTGGAACAACACCTAAAACACCACAAAGTCTGTGACCCCTTAGAGGAGCATCAGAAGTTGAGTCTCTAATGATTTATTTCGAGATCCTTTCAGAAACTTTTGACCTTTTTTGTAGCTTGTTTTGGCCAAACTTTCCATATCCTTCTCTCCGCTTACAGTAAAAGTCATTGAGCGGATGAATCACACGGGGTTAATGTGGCGACTCATCACCGCCAGACGCAAAGTCTCAGTATTAGAATTTTATCTCTATTTAATGTCATTTTAGATAAATGGATTTATTAAATTCCTTATCATTTTTATATTTATCTCTGGGCTTTTATTTTTACTACGGAATAACTATACGGGGCCTCGGTTTTCTCCGTGAGGCACAATTCTGGGGTGCACATAGGAGAACTTTCCATTTATTTAAAATGTATATTTTTTGTTATTTTCATTTTTTTTACAATTAAAAGCAAAATAAAATGTATTGTCCCGATATTAACAGTAATGAAGATGTTAGTGTTAATAAATCTGTCATATAAAAGAGATCTCTACTTGCTGTCAATGAATGAGAACACTGGTTTCCACTCAGAGGTAGTAACCCTGTCCACCACTAGTCCTGCTGGGATCATAAAATATATCCAGCGCAGACAATGCTCTGTGAGCGAAACATGCCAGAATCCAGACTGATACAATGTATCCTGTGCAGACAATGCTCTGTGAGCTAAACATTCCAGAATCCAGACTGATATAATGTATCCAGTGAAGACAATGCTCTGTGAGCTAAACATTCCGGAATCCAGACTGATGCAATGTATCCAGTGCAGACAATGCTCTGTGAGCTAAACATTCTGGAATCCAGACTGATATAATGTATCCAGTGCAGACAATGCTCTGTGAGCTAAACATTCCGGAATCCAGACTGATACAATGTATCCAGTGAAGACAATGCTCTGTGAGCTAAATATTCCGGAATCCAGACTGATACAATGTATCCAGTGAAGACAATGCTCTGTGAGCTAAACATTTCGGAATCCAGACTGATACAATGTATCCAGTGCAGACAATGCTCTGTGAGCTAAACATTCCGGAATCCAGACTGATGCAATGTATCCAGTGCAGACAATGCTCTGTGAGCTAAACATTCTGGAATCCAGACTGATATAATGTATCCAGTGCAGACAATGCTCTGTGAGCTAAACATTCCGGAATCCAGACTGATACAATGTATCCAGTGCAGACAATGCTCTGTGAGCTAAACATTCCGGAATCCAGACTGATACAATGTATCCAGTGAAGACAATGCTCTGTGAGCTAAACATTTCGGAATCCAGACTGATACAATGTATCCAGTGCAGACAATGCTCTGTGAGCTAAACATTCCGGAATCCAGACTGATACAATGTATCCTGTGCAGACAATGCTCTGTGAGCTAAACATTCCGGAATCCAGACTGATTCAATGTATCCAGTGAAGACAATGCTCTGTGAGCTAAACATTCCGGAATCCAGACTGATACAATGTATCCAGTGCAGACAATGCTGTTGTGAATTCTGTGGCTGAATTCACTCCTGTGGTCACAAGTGGTACTGCAGCTTCTGAGCTTCCTCCCTCAGGTGTTCTGGTGAGCTCGTTGGCTGCTTTGTTATTTAACTCCGCCTGATTCTGTCTTCCTTGCTCCTTGTCAATGTTCCAGTGTTGGATCTGAGCTTCTGGATCTTTCCTGTGGCCTGCTGCTCTGCTTAGATAAGTGTTTCTTTGCTTTTGTTGCTACTTTTTCTGTCCAGCTTGTCAATTCGTTTTGCTGGAAGCTCTGAGACGCAAAGGGTGTACCGCCGTGCCGTTAGTTCGGCACGGTGGGTCTTTTTGCCCCATTTGCGTAGTTTTTTGCTTTAGGGTTTTTTGTAGACAGCAAAGTTCTCTTTGCTATCCTCGCTCTATCTAGAATATCGGGCCTCACTTTGCTGAATCTATTTCATCCCTACGTTTGTCTTTTCATCTTGCTAACAGTCATTATATGTGGGGGGCTGCCTTTTCCTTTGGGGTATTTCTCTGAGGCAAGTCAGGCTTGTTTTTCTATCTTCAGGCTAGTCAGCTCCTCAGGCTGTGCCGAGTTGCATAGGTAGTGACAGGCGCAATCCACAGCTGCCTTTAGTTGTGTTTAGGATAGGTTCAGGTATTGCGGTCTACAGAGATTCCACGTCTCAGAGCTTGTTCTATTGTTTTTGGGTTATTGTCAGATCACTGTATGTGCTCTGATTGCTGGCACACTGTGTCACTGGATTGCCTACATAACAGTACAAGGAGCCAACCTAATGATTCTCAATAGAGGGAAAAAAGAAGTTCTGACATCATTTTTTTTTCTCAGCTCTGTGTTCAGTCTTTTTTTTCCCCTAGACATTTGGGTGTTTCAGGACACAGGTGTGGACATGGATATTCAGGGTCTGTGCTCTTCAATGGATAATCTCGTTACAAATGTACAAAGGATTCAAGATACTATTGATCAGAAATCTATGTTAGAACCAAGAATTCCTATTCCTGATTTGTTTTTTGGTGATAGAACTAAGTTTCTTAATTTCAAAAATAATTGTAAGCTATTTCTGGCCTTGAAACCTCATTCTTCTGGTAATCCTATTCAACAGGTTTTGATTATTATTTCTTTTTTGCGCGGCGACCCTCAGGACTGGGCATTTTCTCTTGCGCCAGGAGACCCTGCATTGAGTAATGTCAATGCGTTTTTCCTGGCGCTCGGATTGCTGTACGATGAACCTAATTCAGTGGATCAGGCTGAGAAAAATTTGCTGGCTTTGTGCCAGGGTCAGGATGATATAGAAGTATATTGTCAGAAATTTAGGAAGTGGTCAGTACGCACTCTGTGGAATGAATCTGCGCTGGCAGCTTTGTTCAGAAAGGGTCTCTCTGAGGCTCTTAAGGATGTCATGGTGGGTTTTCCTATGCCTGCTGGTTTGAATGAGTCCATGTCTTTGGCCATTCAGATCGGTCGACGCTTGCGCGAGCGTAAATCTGTGCACCATTTGGCGGTATTGTCTAAGATTAAACCTGAGCCTATGCAGTGCGATAGGACTATGACCAGAGTTGAACGGCAAGAACACAGACGTCTGAATGGTCTGTGATTCTACTGTGGTGATTCCACTCATGCTATTTCTGATTGTCCTAAGCGCACTAAGCTTTTCGATAGGTCTGCCGTCATTGGTACTGTACAATCCAAATTCCTTCTGTCCATTACCTTGATATGCTCTTTGTCATCGTATTCTGTCATGGCGTTTGTGGATTCAGGCGCTGCCCTGAATCTGATGGATTTGGATTATGCTAAACGTTGTGGGTTTTTCTTGGAGCCTTTGCGGTGTCCTATTCCGCTGAGAGGAATTGATGCTACACCTTTGGCCAAGAATAAACCTCAGTACTGGACCCAGCTGACCATGTGCATGGCTCCTGCACATCAGGAAGTTATTCGCTTTCTGGTGTTGCATAATCTGCATGATGTGGTCGTGTTGGGGTTGCCATGGCTACAAACCCATAATCCAGTATTGGATTGGAATTCCATGTCGGTATCCAGCTGGGGTTGTCAGGGGGTACATGGTGATGTTCCATTTTTGTCGATTTCGTCATCCACCCCTTCTGAGGTCCCAGAGTTCTTGTCTGATTATCAGGATGTATTTGAAGAGCCCAAGTCCGATGCTCTACCTCCGCATAGGGATTGTGATTGTGCTATCAATTTGATTCCTGGTAGTAAATTCCCTAAAGGTCGATTATTTAATTTATCCGTGCCTGAACACGCCGCTATGCGCAGTTATGTGAAGGAATCCCTGGAGAAGGGACATATTCGCCCGTCATCGTCATCACCACTGGGAGCAGGGTTCTTTTTTGTAGCCAAGAAGGATGGTTCGCTGAGACCGTGTATTGATTACCGCCTTCTTAATAAGATCACTGTTAAATTTCAGTATCCCTTGCCATTGTTATCTGACTTGTTTGCTCGGATTAAGGGGGCTAGTTGGTTCACTAAGATAGATCTTCGTGGTGCGTATAATCTGGTGAGAATCAGGCAAGGAGATGAATGGAAAACTGCATTTAATATGCCCAAGGGTCATTTTGAGTATCTAGTGATGCCGTTCGGACTTGCCAATGCTCCATCTGTGTTTCAGTCTTTTATGCATGACATCTTCCGTGAGTATCTGGATAAATTCCTGATTGTTTACTTGGATGACATTTTGATCTTCTCAGATGATTGGGACTCTCATGTGAAGCAGGTCAGAATGGTTTTCCAGGTCCTGCGTGCTAATTCTTTGTTTGTGAAGGGATCAAAGTGTCTCTTCGGTGTGCAGAAAGTTTCATTTTTGGGGTTCATCTTTTCCCCTTCTACTATCGAGATGGATCCGGTTAAGGTCCAAGCCATCCAGGATTGGACTCAGCCGACATCTCTGAAAAGTCTGCAAAAATTCCTGGGCTTTGCTAATTTTTATCGTCGCTTCATCTGTAATTTTTCTAGCATTGCCAAACCATTGACCGATTTGACCAAGAAGGGTGCTGATTTGGTTAATTGGTCTTCTGCTGCTGTGGAAGCTTTTCAGGAGTTGAAGCATCATTTTTGTTCTGCCCCTGTGTTGTGTCAACCAGATGTTTCTCTTCCATTCCAGGTCGAGGTTGATGCTTCTGAGATTGGAGCAGGGGCGGTTTTGTCACAGAGAGGTTCTGGTTGCTCAGTGTTGAAACCATGTGCTTTCTTTTCCAGGAAGTTTTCGGCTGCTGAGCGTAATTATGATGTGGGCAACCGAGAGTTGCTGGCCATGAAGTGGGCATTCGAGGAATGGCGTCATTGGCTTGAAGGAGCTAAGCATCGCGTGGTGGTATTGACTGATCATAAGAACCTTACTTATCTCGAGTCTGCCAAGCGCTTGAATCCTAGACAGGCCCGTTGGTCGTTATTTTTTGCCCGCTTCGATTTTGTGATTTCGTACCTTCCGGGCTCTAAAAATGTGAAGGCGGATGCTCTGTCTAGGAGTTTTGTGCCCGACTCTCCGGGTTCATCTGAGCCGGCGAGTATCCTCAAGGAAGGAGTCATTGTGTCTGCCATCTCCCCTGATTTGCGGCGAGTGTTACAAAAATTTCAGGCGAATAAACCTGATCGTTGTCCGGCGGAGAAACTGTTCGTCCCTGATAGGTGGACTAGTAAAGTTATCTCTGAACTTCATTGTTCGGTGTTGGCTGGTCATCCTGGAATCTTTGGTACCAGAGAGTTAGTGGCTAGATCCTTCTGGTGGCCATCTCTGTCATGGGATGTACGTACTTTTGTGCAGTCCTGTGGGATTTGTGCTCGGGCTAAGCCCTGCTGTTCACGTGCCAGTGGGTTGCTTTTGCCCTTGCCGGTCCCAAAGAGGCCTTGGACACATATTTCGATGGATTTCATTTCTGACCTTCCCGTTTCTCAAAAGATGTCAGTCATTTGGGTGGTCTGTGATCGCTTTTCTAAAATGGTCCATCTGGTGCCCTTGGTTAAATTGCCTTCCTCCTCTGATTTGGTGCCTTTGTTCTTCCAGCATGTGGTTCGTTTGCATGGCATTCCTGAGAATATTGTTTCTGACAGAGGTTCCCAGTTTGTTTCAAGATTTTGGCGAGCTTTTTGTGGTAGGATGGGCATTGACCTATCTTTTTCCTCGGCTTTCCATCCTCAGACTAATGGCCAGACCGAATGAACCAATCAGACCTTGGAAACATATCTGAGATGTTTTGTTTCTGCAGACCAGGATGATTGGGTGTCCTTTTTGCCGTTGGCTGAGTTCGCCCTTAATAATCGGGCCAGCTCGGCTACCTTGGTCTCTCCATTTTTCTGCAATTCTGGGTTCCATCCTCGTTTCTCTTCAGGACAGGTTGAGCCTTCGGACTGTCCTGGTGTGGATTCTGTGGTGGACAGGTTGCAGCAGATCTGGACTCAGGTAGTGGACAATTTGACCTTGTCCCAGGAGAAGGCTCAACTTTTCGCTAATCGCAGACGCCGTGTGGGTCCCCGACTTCGTGTTGGGGATCTGGTTTGGTTATCTTCTCGTCATATTCCTATGAAGGTTTCCTCTCCTAAATTTAAACCTCGTTTTATTGGTCCGTATAGGATTTCTGAGATTCTCAATCCTGTGTCTTTTCGTCTGACCCTCCCAGACTCCTTTTCCATACATAATGTATTCCATAGGTCGTTGTTGCGGAGATACGTGGCACCTATGGTTCCATCTGTTGAGCCTCCTGCCCCGGTTTTGGTGGAGGGGGAATTGGAGTATATTGTGGAGAAAATTTTGGATTCTCGTGTTTCTAGACGGAAACTCCAGTATCTGGTTAAATGGAAGGGTTATGCTCAGGAAGATAATTCCTGGGTTTTTGCCTCTGATGTCCATGCTCCAGATCTTGTTCGTGCCTTTCATGTGGCTCATCCTGGTTGGCCTGGGGGCTCTGGTGAGGGTTCGGTGACCCCTCCTCAAGGGGGGGTACTGTTGTGAATTCTGTGGCTGAATTCACTCCTGTGGTCACAAGTGGTACTGCAGCTTCTGGGCTTCCTCCCTCAGGTGTTCTGGTGAGCTCGTTGGCTGCTTTGTTATTTAACTCCGCCTGATTCTGTCTTCCTTGCTCCTTGTCAATGTTCCAGTGTTGGATCTGAGCTTCTGGATCTTTCCTGTGGCCTGCTGCTCTGCTTAGATAAGTGTTTCTTTGCTTTTGTTGCTACTTTTTCTGTCCAGCTTGTCAATTCGTTTTGCTGGAAGCTCTGAGACGCAAAGGGTGTACCGCCATGCCGTTAGTTCGGCACGGTGGGTCTTTTTGCCCCCTTTGCGTGGTTTTTTGCTTTAGGGTTTTTTGTAGACTGCAAAGTTCTCTTTGCTATCCTCGCTCTATCTAGAATATCGGGCCTCACTTTGCTGAATCTATTTCATCCCTACGTTTGTCTTTTCATCTTGCTAACAGTCATTATATGTGAGGGGCTGCCTTTTCCTTTGGGGTATTTCTCTGAGGCAAGTCAGGCTTGTTTTTCTATCTTCAGGCTAGTCAGCTCCTCAGGCTGTGCCGAGTTGCATAGGTAGTGACAGGCGCAATCCACAGCTGCCTTTAGTTGTGTTTAGGATAGGTTCAGGTATTGCGGTCTACAGAGATTCCACGTCTCAGAGCTTGTTCTATTGTTTTTGGGTTATTGTCAGATCACTGTATGTGCTCTGATTGCTGGCACACTGTGTCACTGGATTGCCTACATAACAGTACAAGGAGCCAACCTAATGATTCTCAATAGAGGGAAAAAAGAAGTTCTGACATCATTTTTTTTTCTCAGCTCTGTGTTCAGTCTTTTTTTTCCCCTAGACATTTGGGTGTTTCAGGACACAGGTGTGGACATGGATATTCAGGGTCTGTGCTCTTCAATGGATAATCTCGTTACAAATGTACAAAGGATTCAAGATACTATTGATCAGAAATCTATGTTAGAACCAAGAATTCCTATTCCTGATTTGTTTTTTGGTGATAGAACTAAGTTTCTTAATTTCAAAAATAATTGTAAGCTATTTCTGGCCTTGAAACCTCATTCTTCTGGTAATCCTATTCAACAGGTTTTGATTATTATTTCTTTTTTGCGCGGCGACCCTCAGGACTGGGCATTTTCTCTTGCGCCAGGAGACCCTGCATTGAGTAATGTCAATGCGTTTTTCCTGGCGCTCGGATTGCTGTACGATGAACCTAATTCAGTGGATCAGGCTGAGAAAAATTTGCTGGCTTTGTGCCAGGGTCAGGATGATATAGAAGTATATTGTCAGAAATTTAGGAAGTGGTCAGTACGCACTCTGTGGAATGAATCTGCGCTGGCAGCTTTGTTCAGAAAGGGTCTCTCTGAGGCTCTTAAGGATGTCATGGTGGGTTTTCCTATGCCTGCTGGTTTGAATGAGTCCATGTCTTTGGCCATTCAGATCGGTCGACGCTTGCGCGAGCGTAAATCTGTGCACCATTTGGCGGTATTGTCTAAGATTAAACCTGAGCCTATGCAGTGCGATAGGACTATGACCAGAGTTGAACGGCAAGAACACAGACGTCTGAATGGTCTGTGATTCTACTGTGGTGATTCCACTCATGCTATTTCTGATTGTCCTAAGCGCACTAAGCTTTTCGATAGGTCTGCCGTCATTGGTACTGTACAATCCAAATTCCTTCTGTCCATTACCTTGATATGCTCTTTGTCATCGTATTCTGTCATGGCGTTTGTGGATTCAGGCGCTGCCCTGAATCTGATGGATTTGGATTATGCTAAACGTTGTGGGTTTTTCTTGGAGCCTTTGCGGTGTCCTATTCCGCTGAGAGGAATTGATGCTACACCTTTGGCCAAGAATAAACCTCAGTACTGGACCCAGCTGACCATGTGCATGGCTCCTGCACATCAGGAAGTTATTCGCTTTCTGGTGTTGCATAATCTGCATGATGTGGTCGTGTTGGGGTTGCCATGGCTACAAACCCATAATCCAGTATTGGATTGGAATTCCATGTCGGTATCCAGCTGGGGTTGTCAGGGGGTACATGGTGATGTTCCATTTTTGTCGATTTCGTCATCCACCCCTTCTGAGGTCCCAGAGTTCTTGTCTGATTATCAGGATGTATTTGAAGAGCCCAAGTCCGATGCTCTACCTCCGCATAGGGATTGTGATTGTGCTATCAATTTGATTCCTGGTAGTAAATTCCCTAAAGGTCGATTATTTAATTTATCCGTGCCTGAACACGCCGCTATGCGCAGTTATGTGAAGGAATCCCTGGAGAAGGGACATATTCGCCCGTCATCGTCATCACCACTGGGAGCAGGGTTCTTTTTTGTAGCCAAGAAGGATGGTTCGCTGAGACCGTGTATTGATTACCGCCTTCTTAATAAGATCACTGTTAAATTTCAGTATCCCTTGCCATTGTTATCTGACTTGTTTGCTCGGATTAAGGGGGCTAGTTGGTTCACTAAGATAGATCTTCGTGGTGCGTATAATCTGGTGAGAATCAGGCAAGGAGATGAATGGAAAACTGCATTTAATATGCCCAAGGGTCATTTTGAGTATCTAGTGATGCCGTTCGGACTTGCCAATGCTCCATCTGTGTTTCAGTCTTTTATGCATGACATCTTCCGTGAGTATCTGGATAAATTCCTGATTGTTTACTTGGATGACATTTTGATCTTCTCAGATGATTGGGACTCTCATGTGAAGCAGGTCAGAATGGTTTTCCAGGTCCTGCGTGCTAATTCTTTGTTTGTGAAGGGATCAAAGTGTCTCTTCGGTGTGCAGAAAGTTTCATTTTTGGGGTTCATCTTTTCCCCTTCTACTATCGAGATGGATCCGGTTAAGGTCCAAGCCATCCAGGATTGGACTCAGCCGACATCTCTGAAAAGTCTGCAAAAATTCCTGGGCTTTGCTAATTTTTATCGTCGCTTCATCTGTAATTTTTCTAGCATTGCCAAACCATTGACCGATTTGACCAAGAAGGGTGCTGATTTGGTTAATTGGTCTTCTGCTGCTGTGGAAGCTTTTCAGGAGTTGAAGCATCATTTTTGTTCTGCCCCTGTGTTGTGTCAACCAGATGTTTCTCTTCCATTCCAGGTCGAGGTTGATGCTTCTGAGATTGGAGCAGGGGCGGTTTTGTCACAGAGAGGTTCTGGTTGCTCAGTGTTGAAACCATGTGCTTTCTTTTCCAGGAAGTTTTCGGCTGCTGAGCGTAATTATGATGTGGGCAACCGAGAGTTGCTGGCCATGAAGTGGGCATTCGAGGAATGGCGTCATTGGCTTGAAGGAGCTAAGCATCGCGTGGTGGTATTGACTGATCATAAGAACCTTACTTATCTCGAGTCTGCCAAGCGCTTGAATCCTAGACAGGCCCGTTGGTCGTTATTTTTTGCCCGCTTCGATTTTGTGATTTCGTACCTTCCGGGCTCTAAAAATGTGAAGGCGGATGCTCTGTCTAGGAGTTTTGTGCCCGACTCTCCGGGTTCATCTGAGCCGGCGAGTATCCTCAAGGAAGGAGTCATTGTGTCTGCCATCTCCCCTGATTTGCGGCGAGTGTTACAAAAATTTCAGGCGAATAAACCTGATCGTTGTCCGGCGGAGAAACTGTTCGTCCCTGATAGGTGGACTAGTAAAGTTATCTCTGAACTTCATTGTTCGGTGTTGGCTGGTCATCCTGGAATCTTTGGTACCAGAGAGTTAGTGGCTAGATCCTTCTGGTGGCCATCTCTGTCATGGGATGTACGTACTTTTGTGCAGTCCTGTGGGATTTGTGCTCGGGCTAAGCCCTGCTGTTCACGTGCCAGTGGGTTGCTTTTGCCCTTGCCGGTCCCAAAGAGGCCTTGGACACATATTTCGATGGATTTCATTTCTGACCTTCCCGTTTCTCAAAAGATGTCAGTCATTTGGGTGGTCTGTGATCGCTTTTCTAAAATGGTCCATCTGGTGCCCTTGGTTAAATTGCCTTCCTCCTCTGATTTGGTGCCTTTGTTCTTCCAGCATGTGGTTCGTTTGCATGGCATTCCTGAGAATATTGTTTCTGACAGAGGTTCCCAGTTTGTTTCAAGATTTTGGCGAGCTTTTTGTGGTAGGATGGGCATTGACCTATCTTTTTCCTCGGCTTTCCATCCTCAGACTAATGGCCAGACCGAATGAACCAATCAGACCTTGGAAACATATCTGAGATGTTTTGTTTCTGCAGACCAGGATGATTGGGTGTCCTTTTTGCCGTTGGCTGAGTTCGCCCTTAATAATCGGGCCAGCTCGGCTACCTTGGTCTCTCCATTTTTCTGCAATTCTGGGTTCCATCCTCGTTTCTCTTCAGGACAGGTTGAGCCTTCGGACTGTCCTGGTGTGGATTCTGTGGTGGACAGGTTGCAGCAGATCTGGACTCAGGTAGTGGACAATTTGACCTTGTCCCAGGAGAAGGCTCAACTTTTCGCTAATCGCAGACGCCGTGTGGGTCCCCGACTTCGTGTTGGGGATCTGGTTTGGTTATCTTCTCGTCATATTCCTATGAAGGTTTCCTCTCCTAAATTTAAACCTCGTTTTATTGGTCCGTATAGGATTTCTGAGATTCTCAATCCTGTGTCTTTTCGTCTGACCCTCCCAGACTCCTTTTCCATACATAATGTATTCCATAGGTCGTTGTTGCGGAGATACGTGGCACCTATGGTTCCATCTGTTGAGCCTCCTGCCCCGGTTTTGGTGGAGGGGGAATTGGAGTATATTGTGGAGAAAATTTTGGATTCTCGTGTTTCTAGACGGAAACTCCAGTATCTGGTTAAATGGAAGGGTTATGCTCAGGAAGATAATTCCTGGGTTTTTGCCTCTGATGTCCATGCTCCAGATCTTGTTCGTGCCTTTCATGTGGCTCATCCTGGTTGGCCTGGGGGCTCTGGTGAGGGTTCGGTGACCCCTCCTCAAGGGGGGGTACTGTTGTGAATTCTGTGGCTGAATTCACTCCTGTGGTCACAAGTGGTACTGCAGCTTCTGGGCTTCCTCCCTCAGGTGTTCTGGTGAGCTCGTTGGCTGCTTTGTTATTTAACTCCGCCTGATTCTGTCTTCCTTGCTCCTTGTCAATGTTCCAGTGTTGGATCTGAGCTTCTGGATCTTTCCTGTGGCCTGCTGCTCTGCTTAGATAAGTGTTTCTTTGCTTTTGTTGCTACTTTTTCTGTCCAGCTTGTCAATTCGTTTTGCTGGAAGCTCTGAGACGCAAAGGGTGTACCGCCATGCCGTTAGTTCGGCACGGTGGGTCTTTTTGCCCCCTTTGCGTGGTTTTTTGCTTTAGGGTTTTTTGTAGACTGCAAAGTTCTCTTTGCTATCCTCGCTCTATCTAGAATATCGGGCCTCACTTTGCTGAATCTATTTCATCCCTACGTTTGTCTTTTCATCTTGCTAACAGTCATTATATGTGAGGGGCTGCCTTTTCCTTTGGGGTATTTCTCTGAGGCAAGTCAGGCTTGTTTTTCTATCTTCAGGCTAGTCAGCTCCTCAGGCTGTGCCGAGTTGCATAGGTAGTGTCAGGCGCAATCCACAGCTGCCTTTAGTTGTGTTTAGGATAGGTTCAGGTATTGCGGTCTACAGAGATTCCACGTCTCAGAGCTCGTTCTATTGTTTTTGGGTTATTGTCAGATCACTGTATGTGCTCTGATTGCTGGCACACTGTGTCACTGGATTGCCTACATAACACAATGCTCTGTGAGATAAACATTCCGGAATCCAGACTGATTCAATGTATTCTGTGCAGACAATGCTCTGTGAGCTAAACATTCCGGAATCCAGACTGATTCAATGTATCCAGTGAAGACAATGCTCTGTGAGCTAAACATTCCGAAATCCAGATTGATACAATGTATCCAGTGCAGACAATGCTCTGTGAGCTAAACATCTCAGAATCCAGACTGATACAATGTATCCAGTGCAGACCATGCTCTGTGAGCTAAACATCTCGGACTCCAGACTGATACATTGTAACAATCCAGCAGAGAGATCTGTGCAGCTGTTGATGATTTATCCAGTGCAGACAATGCTCTGTGAGCGAAACACATCAACAGTTGCTGCACAGATCTCTGCTGGATTGTTACACTGTATCAGTCTCATCGGAGACCCTGACACAAATGTGGACAAGTCCCCGGTACTGCTGGACCTTCGGCACTTCTTTGATCCAATTTGGTTCCTGTCTGACTTGATACTTTGTCCCAAACCCCAACAGGAGCCCAAGTGGAAGACCGGGCAATCCGAAACGTGTAGGTGCAAAACGTAACTTGCATGTCTTGTGCGCCAATCCAAAATGTGTAACCACGCTCCTACCTATAATACTGCCACCATCTTATGTTGCAGAGTGGCCTTTGAAGCCCAGATGTTTCCCATGCCCCCAACGAAGAGGAAGTCCCATCTCCAGTTTTTCCAGTCCCGGCAAGGACCACGATACAGCACAGGAGCCCAAAGACCGGCATGAGCTGCGCATTCTGGACTTGGATCTGGACTGTATATATTTTTATTTTACCTTTATAGTAGATATTCTAATATGAGAAGGCGACGCATGAAATAAACCAGATCTGATATTTTTCCAAGAAATGAGCATTGGAGTTTGTCACCGGTCTGACACCATCTCCCATGTTTCCAGTAGGAGGGATATTTCGGAGGTCACCCGCTCTTATCTCTCTGAGATTATATAATCTTATCTGTTATCAGATCCCAAGTGAATAAAGACTTTCTGACTCACTACGGATACATTTCCCGACTGGATGAGATTCAACAATCCGAGCCTTTCCCACATGTTCCACACGAGGCATATCCGAATCCTGAAGCATCAATCTCAGATACAAAATGATGAAACTTCTCATCTTATCTAGATGTGAGTGATGGGAAGCCACCGAGGGAAAATTACCAAAACTGGGGCAGCTGTAAGAGACTCCAATAGGAATCAATGAGGTTATGAAACACCAATGTTTCCCTATGTGAGAAGGTTCAGATGAAAATCCCAAAAATTGCAACTTGGTCCTAAATCTTGCACCCTCACAGGACACATGACAGCATGGTGGCATTATTTCATGTTCACAATTTGTAAAATATGCAGACTGGTAGATATAGATAACTTCCTTCAATGAAGCAAAAGTTTCAATTCTCTGTCTCATTCCTGACCAGGGGGTTTCTTGAGGCCATCTTTGGTGCCAACAGTCAGGGCAGATGTTCTTCTAGCATTACCCAGGTATATAAAATGAGGCTGACAAGCCCTCAGAATCCATCCCTGCCCACTCCAGGCATTTCCTAACATTTTTTAGTTTACAGACCCCTGTTTGAAAGAAGAACATGGCGGCCAAAATCGGCCCAACCAATCATGTCAAGGCTTTAAACTTTCTAAAGAGTTTCTGAAAATTAGGAGCAGGAATCATAATTTTTGGCACCACCTTTGGTCCCGGTAGTCAGGGTACTGACTACATAGTTTTGGGTGCTTGCTCAGCTTGCAAATGGGAAATTGGGGGAACAGGTGTAAAGGTAAATTGTTCATGGAAACCAAGCAGCTTTTAATAGGGCATGGATGGACGACACTTCACTTAGTATGACCCAAACATACTTTAGTCTTCCCTCGTTAAGGAACTGGAATTAAATCCGGGGCCCCTTGGTTGCATTTATGGAGTAGCTGCTGGCCGGTGGAGCAAGCTGGAGGAGGAACGTTTATTAGCCAGGTCAAAATCATACAGAACAGTTAAAGACATTATTAGGAAACATTGATGAGGTTGGGAGGTAGCTGAGGTCAGAACCAGGAGGATGGGGTCAAAAGCAGATTTGTTATGAAGGCAAGGGAAATCAGTCCTGGAGATCAAACAAGCAAAGAAGCAGATAATTATGTAAAAATAAACCCAGGTCAGTATACACTTACAACTGCAGACTGCTGGGGGTATAAATAAGGTGTGGTGCTGACCTGCTGGGGGTATAAATAAGGTGTGGTGCTGACCAATGAGTCAGAACTCCACTGATGTGTACCTGGCTTGATGGCATCAAAAGTCCCGTCAAACCAACTTCATTGCCAAACTGCCATTACTGCCCTCTCCATTAATAGCACCAACCACAGAGTAAGTGGAGCAGGACACGGTAAGGATGTAACACACTAAGGTTCCACATTATTGGGTCAGTGGTGGTCCTCCAAATATCATATATTTATCGTCTATGCGCTGATGCTTTTGACTTAATCCAATTACACCACATTGACCTCCTAAGTAGCGGAGATTTTCCAGTAGCTTCACATCCGCATCGTCAGCACATGATTATTTTTTTGTTTTCTGCCAATCTGAAGCTTTTGCATCCGTGGGACTCGATCATGTAATCACATACAAGCAGCTGTACTCTGCCAGGACATTCCCCGAGACTGAGAAACGTGGACGGATATGTTTAACTCCTCAGTCTATGGCTTCCAGGCTTCTCCAGTAACTGGTTCCACATGCGGCTGGCGTTCCCATCTTGTTTGTAAACCGCTCTGATTGTTTACACCGAGGCCGATCTCCCCGCGATTCAGATTTCTTAATAGAATTTCTGCGCTATGTCCATCCTCCAACATCCTGTGCGATGGGGAGACGGCAGCTGCAGGACTCGATATGTAAACCATTGAAAATCTGCCCACAGCTGTGGACTCGGCTCCACGTCACTGATTAAAAGGGGAATCAACCACGAGAAGGTGATTAAATTGTAATATTTTTTGTCTAAATCGCATCAAAAGGACGGATATCGTTACCAGCGGAGATGGGCAGATGAAGAATTTCTTATTGGGTTTTTCCTGATGTTTACAGCTATCATCTTGGCATTGGGATGCCCACCGATCCGAAGAGCGAGCTGTGGAGACATGGGGGGTTAGTGGGTGCCCTGATCCACTAGCCAAAACCGCATGGACCAGGGATCATCCCACCGACCATCCGCTCTCCTTTTACCATGGGCGTAACCATACTCAGACAACACAGGGTGAGGGTAAAACAGTGTGACAATACTATATTGAACCACAAAAATGGCAGATAGAACGGTCCCAGCACAGCACCCAAGATGGTGCACATTACAGAGTCTCACCATTCCGCTGACTTGTCAGAATAAGAATCTCTCGTTCTTTGGATGTTTGGATGTCTCGATGTATCTCTGTATATCGAGGTACATGATACAGACCCACATAAATCTTCTTACTATAGTTAACAACTGTCCTTCATGCCAGAATCCAGAGGTAAAGGGGAAGAATGTTGATGAGATCAACTCACAATGTTTAATTATTTAATCTATTTGCATAGTTTTTTCTCCTCTTTTTTGCAAGGCAACAAACTGTCTGGCCTGGACAATGTGTAATCAACATATCAGCAAACATCATTGCTCCATGACCCTGTATCACTAGTCATCCAGGATAGCAGCACAATATGTTACATCAAATGTCAACTTACATGTCAATATTACAGGCTTATACGAACAAAAGTCTGTGTTCTCTTGACCAACTGGAAAGAAACATCTGGTTAATTAAGATAAAATGCTGTGTTGTCAAACAAGCCCTTAAATTACCTTCCCAGAATAGAGCGGTGGCAGCACATGCACACTCTCGATACATTCATTCTCTACAGGAGCACATGGAGAGTGAACGTAGTGGAGGTGCACATATGCAGCCACGGTCAACCCATTATTCCATTGGGATATTTAAAAGCCCTATTTGTTGGGTCAATGAGATTCTCATTGGTCGGACGGCCACTGATCTGCAAGTTATCACCTATTCTGTAGATAAGTAACATTTAAAATAAATTGAGAGCAGGTAACAAGCTGCGCCTAAACTTTTGCCACAGTGCAATTTGCAAACTGAGCAGCGCCCTGTCGGTGACTAGAAGCTCCCGGGCATACCAGTCTGTGGGTGCGTGTGAAACATCAGACTGAACTTGGAGGACTTCTGAGTGGACTTACTGTGGACTCAGACAATGGAGAAAAATGGAGAAATGAAGTTCCCTGTCTTCTCCTCACCTTTGCTGAGACTCAGACGATACTCAGATCGATCTATAACAGAGTCGAATGTCATTAGCATAATCTTCCCGATTCTCTCACATGAGAGAACACACGGCCGTGTGAGCGAGCCCCAAATGTTTCATTACTGATTAGTCATGCACATGTGATGGAGGAATTTTAGCCTATTCCTCCCTAAAAAAAAAAAAACAGCTTCGCCGCTGCTATATTAGTGGTTTTCTCACATTAAATGCTCACTACAGCTCCTTACACAACATTTATGTAGGATGAAGGTCAGACTGTGACTCAGACATTCCAAAACTTCCATGGAAGCATTATTATTATTATTATTATTGCACAGAGGCACAAAAGAAGACATTATTACCGTATGGGGCACAAATATGGCATTATTATCGAATGGGGGCACATAGAGGACATTATTATCGTATGGGGCACAAATATTGCATTATTATTGAATGGGGGCACAAAGAGGACATTATTATTGTATGGGGCACAAAGAGGACATTATTACTGTATGGGGCACAAATATGGCATTATTATCGAATGGGGGCACAAAGAGGACATTATTTTTGTATGGGGCACAAAGACAGCATTATTATCGAATGGGGGGCACAAAGAGGACATTATTATTGTATGGGGCACAAATATGGCATTATTATCGAATGGGGGCACAAAGAGGACATTATTATTGTATGGGGCACAAAGAGGACATTATTACCCTTTGGGGTACAAATATGGCATTATTATCGAATGGGAGCACAAAGAGGACATTATTATTGTATGGGGCACAAATATGGCATTATTATCGAATGGGGGCACAAAGAGGACATTACATAGTAACATAGTAACATAGTTAGTAAGGCCGAAAAAAGACATTTGTCCATCCAGTTCAGCCTATATTCCATCATAATAAATCCCCAGATCTACGTCCTTCTACAGAACCTAATAATTGTATGATACAATATTGTTCTGCTCCAGGAAGACATCCAGGCCTCTCTTGAACCCCTCGACTGAGTTCGCCATCACCACCTCCTCAGGCAAGCAATTCCAGATTCTCACTGCCCTAACAGTAAAGAATCCTCTTCTATGTTGGTGGAAAAACCTTCTCTCCTCCAGACGCAAAGAATGCCCCCTTGTGCCCGTCACCTTCCTTGGTATAAACAGATCCTCAGCGAGATATTTGTATTGTCCCCTTATATACTTATACATGGTTATTAGATCGCCCCTCAGTCGTCTTTTTTCTAGACTAAATAATCCTAATTTCGCTAATCTATCTGGGTATTGTAGTTCTCCCATCCCCTTTATTAATTTTGTTGCCCTCCTTTGTACTCTCTCTAGTTCCATAATATCCTTCCTGAGCACCGGTGCCCAAAACTGGACACAGTACTCCATGTGCGGTCTAACTAGGGATTTGTACAGAGGCAGTATAATGCTCTCATCATGTGTATCCAGACCTCTTTTAATGCACCCCATGATCCTGTTTGCCTTGGCAGCTGCTGCCTGGCACTGGCTGCTCCAGGTAAGTTTATCATTAACTAGGATCCCCAAGTCCTTCTCCCTGTCAGATTTACCCAGTGGTTTCCCATTCAGTGTGTAATGGTGACATTGATTCCTTCTTCCCATGTGTATAACCTTACATTTATCATTGTTAAACCTCATCTGCCACCTTTCAGCCCAAGTTTCCAACTTATCCAGATCCATCTGTAGCAGAATACTATCTTCTCTTGTATTAACTGCTTTACATAGTTTTGTATCATCTGCAAATATCGATATTTTACTGTGTAAACCTTCTACCAGATCATTAATGAATATGTTGAAGAGAACAGGTCCCAATACTGACCCCTGCGGTACCCCACTGGTCACAGCGACCCAGTTAGAGACTATACCATTTATAACCACCCTCTGCTTTCTATCACTAAGCCAGTTACTAACCCATTTACACACATTTTCCCCAGACCAAGCATTCTCATTTTGTGTACCAACCTCTTGTGCGGCACGGTATCAAACGCTTTGGAAAAATCGAGATATACCATGTCCAATGACTCACCGTGGTCCAGCCTATAGCTTACCTCTTCATAAAAACTGATTAGATTGGTTTGACAGGAGCGATTTCTCATAAACCCATGCTGATATGGAGTTAAACAGTTATTCTCATTGAGATAATCCAGAATAACATCCCTCAGAAACCCTTCAAATATTTTGCCAACAATAGAGGTTAGACTTACTGGCCTATAATTTCCAGGTTCACTTTTAGAGCCCTTTTTGAATATTGGCACCACATTTGCTATGCGCCAATCCTGCGGAACAGACCCTGTCGCTAAGAGTCCCTAAAAATAAGAAATAATGGTTTATCTATTACATTACTTAGTTCTCTTAGTACTCGTGGGTGTATGCCATCCGGACCCGGAGATTTATCTATTTTGATCTTATTTTGCTGGTTTCGCACCTCTTCTTGGGTTAGATTGGTGACCCTTAATATAGGGTTTTCATTGTTTCTTGGGATTTCACCGAGCATTTCATTTTCCACCGTGAATACCGTGGAGAAGAAGGTGTTTAATATGTTAGCTTTTTCCTCGTCATCTACAACCATTCTTTCCTCACTATTTTTTAAGGGGCCTACATTTTCAGTTTTTATTCTTTTACTATTGATATAGTTGAAGAACAGTTTGGGATTAGTTTTACTCTCCTTAGCAATGTGCTTCTCTGTTTCCTTTTTGGTAGCTTTAATTAGTTTTTTTAGATAAAGTATTTTTCTCCCTATAGTTTTTTAGAGCTTCAATGGTGCCATCCTGCTTTAGTAGTGCAAATGCTTTCTTTTTACTGTTAATTGCCTGTCTTACTTCTTTGTTTAGCCACATTGGGTTTTTCCTATTTCTAGCCCTTTTATTCCCACAAGGTATAAACCGCTTACACTGCCTATTTAGGATGTTCTTAAACATTTCCCATTTATTATCTGTATTCTTATTTCTGAGGATATTGTCCCAGTCTACCAGATTAAGGGCATCTCTAAGCTGGTCAAACTTTGCCTTCCTAAAGTTCAGTGTTTTTGTGACTCCCCGACAAGTCTCCCTAGTGAAAGACAGGTGAAACTGCACAATATTGTGGTCGCTATTTCCTAGATGCCCGACCACCTGCAGATTTGTTATTCTGTCAGGTCTATTAGATAGTATTAGGTCTAAAAGTGCTGCTCCTCTGGTTGGATTCTGCACCAATTGTGAAAGATAATTTTTCTTGGTTATTAGCAGAAACCTGTTGCCTTTATGGGTTTCACAGGTTTCTGTTTCCCAGTTAATATCCGGGTAGTTAAAGTCCCCCATAACCAGGACCTCATTATGGGTTGCAGCTTCATCTATCTGCTTTAGAAGTAGACTTTCCATGGTTTCTGTTATATTTGGGGGTTTGTAACAGACCCCAATGAGAATTTTGTTACCATTTTTCCCTCCATGAATTTCGACCCATATGGACTCGACATCCTCATTTCCTTCGCTAATATCCTCCCTTAAAGTGGACTTTAGACAAGACTTTACATAGAGACAAACTCCTCCTCCTCTCCGATTTTTACGATCCTTTCTAAACAGACTGTAACCCTGTAAGTTAACTGCCCAGTCATAGCTTTCATCTAACCATGTCTCGGTTATTCCCACTATGTCAAAGTTACCTGTAGATATTTCTGCTTCTAGTTCTTCCATCTTGTTTGTCAGGCTTCTGGCGTTTGCAAGCATGCAGTTTAGAGGATTTTGTTTTGTTCCAATCTCCTCGCTGTGGATTGTTTTAGAAATGTTCTTACCTCCCTTCTGAGTATGTTTTCCTGGATCTTCTTTGTTCAAGTCTAATGTTTTTCTTCCCGTCCCCTCTTCTTCTAGTTTAACGCCCTCCTGATGAGTGTAGCGAGTCTTCTGGCGAATGTGTGTTTCCCAGGTTTGTTGAGGTGTAGTCCGTCTCTGGCGAGGAGTCCATCGTACAAGTAATTCACACCGTGGTCCAGGAATCCGAATCCTTGTTGTCTGCACCATCATCTTAGCCAGTTGTTTGCATCAAGGATCCTGTTCCATCTCCTGGTGCCATGCCCGTCTACTGGAAGGATAGAAGAAAAAACTACCTGTGCATCCAGTTCCTTTACTTTCTTCCCCAACTCTTCAAAGTCTTTGCAGATTGTCGGTAGGTCCTTCCTTGCCGTGTCATTGGTGCCAACATGTATCAGAAGAAATGGGTGGACGTCCTTGGAGTTGAAGAGCTTTGGTATCCTATCGGTCACATCCTTGATCATCGCACCTGGAAGGCAGCATACTTCTCTTGCAGTTATGTCCGGTCTGCAGATGGCTGCTTCTGTGCCTCTCAGTAGTGAGTCTCCCACCACCACCACTCTTCGTTGCTTCTTGGCTGTACTTTTTGCTGTCACTTGTTGCTGTGTGCCCTTTTCTTTTTTGCTTGCTGGTATTGCTTCATCCTTAGGTGTGCCATCTTCATCCTCTACAAAGATTTGATATCGGTTCTTCAGTTGTGTGGTTGGTGATTTCTCCATGGTCTTCTTGCTTCTTTTGGTCACATGCTTCCACTCATCTGCTTTTGGAGGTTCTCTGACACTTTTTTCACCTTCTGTGACCAGTAGAGATGCTTCTGTTCTGTCTAGAAAGTCTTCATTCTCTTTGATGAGTTTCAAAGTTGCTATTCTTTCTTCCAGACCCCGCACCTTTTCTTCTAAAAGGGCCACTAGTCTACACTTCTGACAGGTGAAATTGGATTCTTCTTCTGGTCGATCTGTGAACATGTAGCACATGCTGCAGCTCACCATGTAGGTTGTCACATCTGCCATGTTGCTCCTAGATCCTGCTGACTTGCTGTGTGTTTTCCTTCTTGTGTAATCTACTCAGCCAAGCTTTCTTGCATTAATGTCCTACAGGCAAAAATTCGGTTTGGTGATTCTTTCCAAGCAGCTGGTCCCGGCTGTACCCAACGATCTTCTAGCTTAGGGAGACTCTTCGCTTTTCCCAGAAGGCACCTGGAATATGCAAATTAGCCTCCTCAAGCTTGAATCCCTGGTTTCATTTATTATTGTATGGGCCACTACATTATTACTGTATGGGGCACAAATATGGCATTATTATCGAATGGGGGCACAAAGAGGACATTATTATTGTATGGTGCACAAAGACAGCATTATTATTGAATGTGGGCACAAAGAGGACATTATTACTATATGGGGCACAAAAATGGCATTATTATCGAATGGGGGCACAAAGAGGACATTATTATTGTATGGGGCACAAAGACAGCATTATTATCGAATGGGGGCACAAAGAGGACATTATTACTGTATGGGGCACAAAGAGGACATTATTACTGTATGGGGAAAAAATATGGCATTATTATCGAATGGGGGCACAAAGAGGACAATATTATTGTATGGGGCACAAAGAGGACATTATTACTGTATGGGGCACAAATATGGCATTATTATTGAATGGGGGCACAAAGAGGACATTATTATTGTATGGGGCACAAAGAGGACATTATTACTGTATGGGGCATAAATATGGCATTATTATCGAATGGGGGCACAAAGAGGACATTATTATTGTATGGGGCACAAAGAAGGCACTATTATCATATGGGGGCACAAAGAGGACATTATTATTGTTTGGGGGCACAAAGAGGACATTATTACTGTATGGGGCACAAATGTGGCATTATTATTGTATGTGGGGCACAAAGAGGACATTATTATTTTATGGGGCACAAAAACGGCATTATTATTGTAGAGAGGCACAAAGGAAGCATTATTATTATTGTACTGAGACATAAAAGGCAATATTATTGTATGGGGGCACAAAGAGGTCATTTTTACTGTATGGGGCACAAATGAGCAATATTATTGTATAGAGGCACAAAAAGGGCAAAATTATTGTATGGTGGCACAAAGGGGGCAATATTATTTGGGTCGTTAGCATTATTGTATGTGGGATGAAAGGGATGACATAATTACTACATGAGGGGCAAAAAGGGGGACATTATAAAAGGGATATGACTTCAGCATGGGAGACTTATGCCAGTGGGCAGCCATATTAAAGACATTCACTCACTTTAGGAGGACGGTAATGACTTATTCATGTGGGTTACATATTAGTAATGCTCATTTGTCACTAGTTGTCCTGTATCCATGTTCAGACGAAATGCAAACTCCGATCTGCCCGTGTGCAGAACGTTGCACAACACACATGAGTCAGTGCGCTCATCATGCGCCGCTCTCATCATCTGCCAGTTGTTTGCTCTCATTTATAGAAAACGACTATTTATGTGTTTTCTTCCTTCTGTGAGTGCAGATGTTTCCTTGTGGTCACAGTTCACCTTTTGGTGCGGCCGGTGGTCTGATCTACTGTATAAAACACGGAGAGCGGACCGTGCTCTAAATGAAGCACCTACGTCCGATGATGATGATGATGGTGGTGCAGCTGTACGGGGACAGGGATGACTTTTAATACATATTTTTTATTTAGATGTTCTTTTTTGCTGTAAGGGACGTTATACCATGAAGTAAAATCTCGGCGCACCAGCATTCGGATGAAAGTTATACAAACTTATAAATACATAAAGAAGGGCACCGCTAATGAGTTGTTTCATGAGTTGTATAATTTGTTATCAACTTTTTTTTTTGGAGGTGAGGGCACAACATATTGGTTCCCAGTATGGCATCCGTAAAGTGGAGCAATTAGCTGGAAATTGTCTGTGCCCGTTATACCCATAGCTGTCTGTGTCCATAGAGATATTACTGATAAAACTAAGGTGGAGCGTCTCCGCCATCTATGCTTTCCCAGAAGTACCTGGCTCAGCCCATTGATTCCTATGGACGCTGTCTAATGCCCCAGTACACACCAGCTACATCCCAATGTGTGCTGCACTCTGCATAGGCAGCAAATGAGATAACAAATCTCTTAGTCTGGAGAAGTGAGTTTTATCATCTCGGTCACTGCCTATGCAGAGGGCAGCAGCTAATGAAAAAGCCATCTCGACTGCTGCGCTCCGCATAGGAACCTGTGACATCAGTCGACTGGATGCTCAGTAAGAACTCACTGCTCATCTGCGCCATTCAAACTAAAAGTGGCAATAGAGTCAGGGGGATTGCATTTTCTGCACCCCCACATTATTTTTCACCCTTTGCAACTGCCTCTGTGGCCCCTCCAATGCTACACAACTAAGATACTCTTTTCAAACCCTCTTACATGCAGAAGGCCTGGCCTGCATAAAAAATGGGTCGAATATGGCATCCTTTTTGCTATATTCAATTGTCTTTGCATCTTTCATGGGGGCTCTGGTGCTGCATTCATGTACTGACAGCGGTTTTGGTGCTCCATTCATGTAGTGTCTGTGGTTCTGATGCGGCATTCATGTACTGATGGTGATTTTGATGCTGCATTCATGTATTAATGGTGGTTCTGATGCTGCATTCATGTATTAATGGTGGTTCTGATGCTGCATTCATGTTCTGACAGTGGTTCTTAGCCTGAATTCATGTGCTGATGGTGGTTCTGATGCGGCATTATGTACTGATGGTAGTTCTGATGATGCATTCATTTATTAATGGTGGTTCTGATGCTACATTCATGTGCTGACAGTGGTTCTTAGCCTGAATTCATGTGCTGATGGTGGTTCTGATGCGGCATTCATGTACTGATGGTGGTTCGGATGCTGCATTCCTGTGTTAACAGTGTTCTTAGCATGCATTCATGTGCTGATGGTGGTTCTGACTCTGCTTTCATGTACTGATGGAAGTTCTGATATGGCATTAATGTACTGATGGTGATTCTGATGCTACATTCATGTACTGATGGTGGTTCTGATGCTGCATTCATGTACTGATGGTGGTTTTGATGAAGCATTTATGTACTGATGGTGATTCTGATCCTGCATTCATGTACACGTGGAGGTTCTGATGCTGCATTGATGGTGGTTCTGATGTTGCTTTCATGTGCTGACAGTGGTTCTTAGCCTGCAGTCAAGTGCTGATGGTGGTTCTGGCACTGCTTTCATCTACTGATAGTGGTTCTGATGTGGTAATCATGTACTGATGGTGATTTTGATGCTGCATTCTTGTACTGATGATAGTTCTGTGCTGCATTCATGTATTGATGGTGGTTCTGATGCTGCATTCATGTTCTGATGGTGGTTCTGGCGCTGGATTCATGTATTGATGGTGATTCTGATGCTGCATTCATGTACTGATGATAGTTCTGTTGCTGCATTCATGTATTGATGGTGGTTCTGATGCTGCATTCATGTTCTGATGGTGGTTCTGGCGCTTGATTCATGTATTGATGGTGGATCTGATGCTGCATTCATGTATTGATGCTAGTCTTGGCGCTGCACTCATGTGCTGATGGTAATTTTGATCTTGTACACATGTAACAATCCATAATATGCTTCATGGTAAGTTAAAACGTAAAAATGCTCAAAACTTAGAGATTTGAGATTAGATTTTAGGAGAATTCAGAAAGTTCTTGCTTCAAAAACGTAGCTTAAGTTAGCGTGTGTTCACACTGATTTGTTTGGAGTAGAAAATGTGCAAAAACTCTCCAAATCCTCCTCAAATACGTAAACCTTGGTTATGGTGATGTATTAATGTACTTATGGTGATCTTCGTGATGTATCCATGTAAATACTCCTTTAAAAATTTTGACGTCCTTGGGATTGGTTCAGTATGGAAATGTGGCCCTTGGATCAAAATATGTTTGCAGTCCGATCCTAAACAATTATGGCGAAAAAGGAGACCAAAAGTGACATATGGGAACCATGTAGCAATGCCTAGAAAGTGGCTAGAAAATGTTTACAACGCTGGGTTCCACATGGGTGTGTGTTGGCGCTGGAAACTTCCAACTTTACTTTCAGCTATTTTGACTGGACATAACAGCAGCATGTCTATAAATCCTCAGACCTGAAGATGCACAGACAGAACCGGACAAAAGACACAACACAGCACAATGGAATGTACATTTTATACAATGAGCAACAGCATGATACAAATAAACACGTTCTTAAAGTGATACACTCACTTTTTTTTTTTTTTACATAATTGCGCAGGATATCACTCACCCCCTTACTCGTTAACCTAGTGAATAATCCATACTGGACTTACCAGGTCACTGCGCTGATTATTATGGTGTTTATAGCTTATTACACCACAGCAATAAGAATGTTATAATGTCTCACATAGAAGACTAATAAAGTTTCCACCTTTAATTACCATAATATAAACTCGGAGAGAAAAAGAACGATTGGACAGGATATAAATCTGGATCATTGCAATTATCTCTGATCTTAAAGTGTCAGGACACACAATGTTTAGATTCCTGACAGTAGTTACTCAGGAGCAGCGGCTTTTAGTGTAAAGAATGTCAAGAGCTCTTTTCTCTCCTTGTGAAGCAGATGATTAGCGGAATGTCCCCAGGTATGTATATAGTGTATACAGTGCATTACTGATATATAGCAATACGCTGACCCCTGCTGGTGAACACATGAAGTGCAGCACATGGCATGTCTACCAACCGAAGAAATCACAGCAAAAAAAATTCAGCTGTCCCAAGACGCAAACTGACCCTGAGGTTATATACAGTCAATCGAAAACATCTGTTGTGGACATTTATTAGGCATTTTGTATTTTTGATGATTAATTTGATTATTGAACATCTCCAGGGATGTCGTCAGTCCAAAAGGTTAATAAACCAGAATGTTTAACAAAAACTTAAATTTTCCAACTCAATTGTTTCTTTCCATCTGTTAAAGTGAGAATAAGAAGCATAAAAAATTTATCGGTGACCAATATAGTAATATATATGGCAATATGGCAGCCGTTCTCAGTAACAGCCTTACGTTCCATCCACGGAGTCTGCCAGTCCCTTCATTTTTTGGGGGGCAGCACCAACCACAGCCCCGGACGCTGATCAGAGAGGTGACTGTTCTCCTTCACCGGAAATCTCCCATGGGTAAGATGAAATTGCCTGAAGCATCGATGTCCAGTCTATGATTGGTGCTGTAACAGGACTGGATCCCAGCCACCATGGCGTCACCAGGGCCAGCTCTGATTGGTGCGATCGGACGATGACGTATGATCACCCCGTACTTCCTTCGAATGCGTGCAGGGCGGTCATACTGCTGTTCTGTCACGCTGTGCTGGGCCTTGTGCGGCCACAGACTTCTTCAAACCTGTGTCATCACTGCTGGTGTTGCTGCTGCTGTTGAAGAAACAAGACGTTCCTGATCCTTCCCTGATCCCTGATCTTTCCCCAATCCCACCTCCCTCTTCCCTCCCTTTTCCCCCCTTTTTCCATCTCTCTCCCTAAGCCCCTCATCACCCACCAACCACTTTTGGCGCCAAGCACTGATCGAAACTTGATCGCTCGGTTTTTGGCAAAATAATTTTTTCGTTTGTTCGTCCTGCAGCCGCCGAGTGCTGATCAGTGACTCAAATGACTGATCGACACTTGTGCTGCTCACTGTTTTCCAGGACTTTTTTCCATAATTTCTTTTCCCCAACTAAATTTTCCACCACTCCATGCGTGCGCCCTACAGCTGTGAGCCGCTGATCAGATAACATCACCGATTGGTACCCATGCTTGCTTTTGACTGGGATTTTTTTTCCTGTCTATTTTTTATCCCTTTTGCAAGCATCTCCTACAGCCATCTCTGATCATCATCCGGTTGTTGTTTTTTTTTTGTGAAACAAGAATAAAAATAAATAATTTAGCTTAGTTGATAGGACTAAATTAGGGACAGTAATAATATACACACGTGGTCAAAATTGTTGGTTTAATGACAGAAAAACCCATCATGGTCACAGAAATAACTTGAATCTGACAAAAGTAATAATTAACAAAAGATCTATGAAAATGAACAGATGAAACTTAGACATTGTTTTTCAACCATGCTTCCTCAGAATTAAAAAAAAATAAATAAAACTCATGCAATAGTCCTGGACAGAAATGATGGTACCCCTGAAAATAACGTGATAAAAGGGACATGTAAAATCACGGTGTGTCCACTAACTAGCATCACAGGTGTCTGCAATCTTGGAATCAGTGAGTGGCCTGTATAAGGGCTACAGATACTCGTTGTGCTGTGTGGTGACATGGTGAGTAAGCGTAACACCCCAGGGTCCTGGTTGTTACAGTGGCATTGCTTTCCTCGCGAGGAGAGTGATGTCACGCTTGGAAGCGAAGGTAACCACAAAGCACACAACATGTTCACACTCCAGGCCAGAAGGGGGAGCTCTGGTCCGGCTTGTGGGTGACTCCCCTATATATATACACTGGTCTGGAGGGAAAGTTTCAGTTACTTAGTGCCAGACAGAAGACTGGAGCAGTCTGAGGCAGAGAGACGTGTGAGGGGCCGTGCAGCCAGAGGTGCTGCAGCTCCAGGATTGAGAGAATACAGAAGGAAGAGCAAATTTGTAGTGAGCGTGCAGGAGAGTGAAGCACAGGAGAGTGACAACAGGGGAGGACAGCTGCCACTGGGCTATCTCCCTACAGAGCACAGAGTCTGGTAGCCGAAAGACCGAGGTTGTGAGGGACTCCAAGACTTACAGCAGAAACCAGCAGGACAGCTGGACTTCATGTTACCTGTCCTCCCTAACACCCAGGAGGCCAGTGGCACACGGGTCATGATAGAGACCCTGTAAAAAGGCTTGAGTCACCTGTCATATGGGTTAGTGTCCCACATTTATGGAGGACAGTGAGAACTGTGAGGACCTTGAAAGAAGCCACAGGCATCAAAGGACTACACCACCGCACTAGTAGGAAGGCTTTCATCTCCACCTGGTAAGGGGACTCTGAAATTGCTTCCAAGCCGGCCAGACTCTGCCTGTACCTGTGATCTGGTGCCCTGGACTGTGGCTGCCTGAAGTCTCCAGTAAACCACGTAAAGAGACTGCAAACCTGTGTCCTCGTTCTTCACTGTACCACTCATCATTCTCATCTATACAGCGGGAGCCCTGGGTGTAAGAGAGTGAACTGTAGTCCCACTGAGAGGGCACTAGGACCCTGTGGTTTTTGCCTGCTGCAGCAGAGGACAGACCCTGCAAAACTCCCGGAGACAATGTGTGCTGGGGGGTGGGGTCTGGTGTCTTGTGTGTAAAGTGAAACAAGGAAGTGAGAGCTGAGAGAGGAATACGGGAAGAAAAGGAGAGGCTGCTGTGATATCTTAAAGAAGAGACTGTGTGTGGATTTACTGCGAGTGTGTTTGGAGGAAAAGAAGCTTTTGAGAGACTTTTGTTGCTAACGTTTCCTGGAGAAGAGCTAACCCTTTATCTAAGAAAAGACTGAGACTTTACTAAAAACCCAGTACGTATTTGTAACATAGTAACATAGTAACATAGTTAGTAAGGCCGAAAAAAGACATTTGTCCATCCAGTTCAGCCTATATTCCATCATAATAAATCCCCAGATCTACGTCCTTCTACAGAACCTAATAATTGTATGATACAATATTGTTCTGCTCCAGGAAGACATCCAGGCCTCTCTTGAACCCCTCGACTGAGTTCGCCATCACCACCTCCTCAGGCAAGCAATTCCAGATTCTCACTGCCCTAACAGTAAAGAATCCTCTTCTATGTTGGTGGAAAAACCTTCTCTCCTCCAGACGCAAAGAATGCCCCCTTGTGCCCGTCACCTTCCTTGGTATAAACAGATCCTCAGCGAGATATTTGTATTGTCCCCTTATATACTTATACATGGTTATTAGATCGCCCCTCAGTCGTCTTTTTTCTAGACTAAATAATCCTAATTTCGCTAATCTATCTGGGTATTGTAGTTCTCCCATCCCCTTTATTAATTTTGTTGCCCTCCTTTGTACTCTCTCTAGTTCCATTATATCCTTCCTGAGCACCGGTGCCCAAAACTGGACACAGTACTCCATGTGCGGTCTAACTAGGGATTTGTAAAGAGGCAGTATAATGCTCTCATCATGTGTATCCAGACCTCTTTTAATGCACCCCATGATCCTGTTTGCCTTGGCAGCTGCTGCCTGGCACTGGCTGCTCCAGGTAAGTTTATTATTAACTAGGATCCCCAAGTCCTTCTCCCTGTCAGATTTACCCAGTGGTTTCCCGTTCAGTGTGTAATGGTGATATTGATTCCTTCTTCCCATGTGTATAACCTTACATTTATCATTGTTAAACCTCATCTGCCACTTTTCAGCCCAAGTTTCCAACTTATCCAGATCCATCTGTAGCAGAATACTATCTTCTCTTGTATTAACTTTGGAATTCTGTGGATTCCCTGTGCATTGAGTGGAGAAACAAGTCTGGGCAGACTGCTGATACAGAGACGGACGGGTTGTCGTGGAAGCATTCCTAGGAGCTACAGAAGCAGAGACAACATCGTGAGACCACTAACTAAGTCCCCGGCGTTTGGGCTCGGCATCGGCCGACAAGACAAGAGGAGCTTGATGTAATCTATTGGCGCTGAAGATATGGACTGGCTGCAGCCTGTGCAGATTCCTGCCTGAGAGGAAATCCATCTCAGGATACGGTACCATAGTTATAGATACCCGGGTATCCCTGCTCTGAGTGTTTAATTGTTACTTTAGAGGTGTATCTTATATTAGAGTTGTGTAAGTTATACTCAGTGTGCCGTTCCAGGGGCTCCCTTGATAACACTACATTCAATTTACACTTGTTTCCTGTTTTTAGTTGCCTCTTAAGTAAATTTCTTACTAGTCTGTTGTAGTATACAGTTCTCAGGAGACCTTGGAGTGGCACAGTGATTTCAGCTGCTGCTGAGCTAGTGTATCTTTGGGGTGCATCTGCCTTAATATTCTCCATATTACCTTTATTATTTTGCTTTTGAGTAAATACCGTTGGAGATTTCTGCCTTGGTCTCGGTTTGTGACTCACTGGATCTTATTCGGACCTCTGGTCATTACATTTTTGGCGTAGTCGGCAGGATCCAGTGTTTGTCATGGACGGGGGCGAGGGTGGAAATGACCCCGCTGTATCCGCATCCTCCTTGGGGGTTGGGGCTCCCCTGGCAGCCGCGGCGACTCCGGGAGGGTATGTGCCTGTAGGAGCTTTACTTCAGCACATGCCGAAATACGATGGGCGCAATATGGCGTTGCAAGATTGGGCTGAGAGAATCCGGAGTATTCTGCGCATGTGTAATTTGACCCCCGCGTTACGCGCTGAGCTGGCATTAAATGCACTGGAGGGTGATATTAGGCGTATGGTAATGGTGCGCCCAGAATCAGAGAGGGATACATTAGAAAAGATTTTGGAACTGTTAGAGGGGAGTTTGGGGGGCCGAGCGCGTGTGGCCCAGCTTCGGTCCCTATTCTTTAATCGTCCCCAGAGAGAGTGTGAGTCCCTGATGCAGTACTCTAATATTTTGCAAGAGATGTTGAATGAGATGCAGCGACTAGACACGGGGGCCATGGGGGCGTTCCGGGAGGTAGACCGCTTGCTCCGGGACCAATTCATCACCGGTTTAGCCAATAGACTTCTCCGGGACAAACTGTTGGAAATGGCCCAGGTTGCACCAGAGTTATCTTTCTGGCAGATTTACCGAGCTGCAGTGGAAAGGGAAGAGAAATCAGCCTATGTTCCCGAGGGGTCAGTGAACAGTGCCCAGCTGGAGGAAGGTGGGTCATCAGGTTCGGGGGAAGAGAGGCTTGTAAGCGTGGTACAAGCTTTGCGTGCTGAGGTGAAGGAGTTGAAGATGAAATTGTCTCAACTGACAGTTGATCCTCTACCCCCTCACGGGGACCTCCTGCCCCACCCCCTGGAACGGTGACCCCGCAAATGGCCAGGTCGTCCTATCAGAATGAGTCAAGCCCTCGTCCACAAGGAACAATCACCTGCTGGAAGTGTGGTCACCAGGGACACATCTCGCGTTACTGCCGGGCGCTTACAGCCCCAGAAACCCCGTCGCCGGATTTAAACTTCCGGCCGCTGCCATGAGAGGGCAAGCAGCAGCGGCCCCACACACACAAAGCCCTCGACGGAATGAACAAGATTTGTTTGCATGTAGTCCAGTGATAGAAGCAGAGTTTGAAGGGCGGAAGATGAGGTGCTTGGTTGACACGGGATCCGAATGTACTATAATGCCTCTAGAAGTATATGAGAGATACTTCAGTCGACTAGTGATTCCAGAGGATGGCCGAGTGATACGACTGACCGCCACAAATAATGGTCAATTGTCAGTCAAGAGAATCGTGTGGATGCAACTAAAAATGTTTGGTCAAGAGCTGGGGCAGAAAGGGGTAGTACTGGTGGATCACCCCCCTAGAAGAGGGATGGAAGTGACGCTCGGAATGAACGTGCTGCGAGACTTGAATCACCAGATGTATGCCAGTGAAGGACCCCGATACTGGGCCCGTGCGACAAGACACCAACCCACACAGAGAATTCTACACCGTCTAGTGCTGAGTTGCGACTTGCTGAAAAGTGCGGTCCCAGGTGGCCGGGTGGGCCGGGTCCGAGTGACTTCGAGGGCCCCGATCCTGCTGGGACCCAGACAAGAGGAACTCTTAATGCTGCCTGTGGGAGCTGCACAGAGATTGAATGGGCTTGAAGTGCTACTTGAGCCCACCCGAGAGGGTTCCTCATTTGCCAAGGTACATGTGGCCCGGTCTTTGGCGATTGTGAAGAATGGACGAGTGCCGGTCCGATGCATCAATGTTTTAGATGAAGCTGTTGCAATTCCCGCTGGGGCCATACTGGCTGAACTGTTCGTGCCGGCAGAGAAGGTGCCAGAAAATGCAGGGTTCGAATTGCGACCAGACCAACAGTCATCCTGGACATTCGCGGTCGAGGTAGGCCGGACTGAGCCTCCTACGGAGGAATGGAATGGTCATGTGATCATGGAGCAGATGGGAGTGGATCGGGAGAAGCTGACCCCCGTGCAGTTGGAGCAGTTGGAGAGAGTTTTGCGGGAACATCAAGAGACCTTTTCCCGACATGGAGAGGACTTCGGGTGTACCCAGACGATTGAGCATGAGATTCCAACGGGGGATACTCCACCCATTAGAGAAAGATATCGTCAAATTCCTCCGGCGCTCTATCAAGAGGTGAAGATCATGGTGGCCAGTATGCTGGACAATCAAGTGATCCGAGAGAGTCGGAGTCCCTGGGCGGCCCCTGTAGTCTTGGTCCGCAAGAAGGATGGGACACTCCGATTTTGTGTGGACTATCGGAAATGGAATGCCCACACCGTACGGGACGCATATCCTTTACCCCGTATTGAAGAATCCCTGTCGGCCCTGGGTCGGGCCAAGTATTTCTCAACGTTGGATTTGGCAAGCGGGTACTGGCAGGTCCCAATGGCTGAAAAAGATCGGGCCAAGACGGCGTTTGTCTTGCCAATGGGGCTCTTTGAGTTCAACCGGATGCCCTTTGGCCTCGCTACCGCCCCGGGAACCTTCCAACGCCTGATGGAACATTGCTTGGGCGATCTAAATTTTGAATCAGTCCTGATATATCTAGACGACATTGTGGTGTTCGGAACCTCATTTGAAGATCATCTGGAGAAGCTGCGTCAAGTTCTCCGGCGGCTCAAGAGCTACGGCCTGAAAATAAAGCCAAAAAAATGTCAACTGTTACGAAACCAGATTGAATATTTGGGGCATCTGGTGACCCCGGACGGGGTACTACCTTTAGCCAGTAAGATTAAGGCGGTACAAGAGTGGCCACCTCCTTGTGACCTGCGAGAAGTGCGGGCCTTCCTGGGCCTAGCAGGATACTATCGGCGGTTTGTGCCTAAATTCTCACAAGTGGTGAGTCCCTTGAATGAACTTTTGAGAGGGACAGCGCTGGGTCCTCGAAATCGCCCCATTCCATGGGGGCCCCTACAGAAAAAGGCATTTGATGGAGTGAAAACCGCCCTAACGAGTGCCCCATTGCTGGCCTACACCCGGTTTGACACCCCTTTTTTGTTGTATACCGATGGTAGTCTTCATGGGTTGGGGGCAGTACTAGCACAGGTGCAGGACAGCCGAGAGCGAGTGATTTCTTATGGCAGCAGATCTTTAAGAGACTCCGAGCGAAATCCGGCTAACTACAGCTCATTCCGGCTGGAATTGCTGGCCCTGGTGTGGGCAATGACAGAACGCTTCGCCGAGTACCTAACAGGAGCTGAGGTGCTAGTCATGACAGATAACAACCCGCTAGCTCACTTAGAGAATGCAAAACTGGGGGCGTTGGAGCAGCGGTGGGTCGCCAGACTGGCCAAGTTCAATTACCGCATTAAATTTCGCTCTGGTCGAGAGAACGGCAATGCAGATGCATTGTCAAGAGTGCCCCTTGGGTCATCAGGGGAAGATGTTGACGAACAACTTGAGGATACTGAAACTCCAGCTTGGGGGCAGATACCTATCTTCCAAAGTGTGGTACACTCAAGTGGGGTGGCCACCGGGATGCCCTGTGTCCTGGGTAAAACACCCTCAGATTGGACAAGAGTCCAGGATGAGTGTCCGGACGTTGCACTTGTGCGCCGTTGGGTACAAAACAAGGCCTGGCCCAGTGCAGAGGACAAGGCTCAGTTGTCCATGGAAGGAATGAAACTCCTTCGACAATGGGATAAATTGTGTGTGGAACAAGGCCTGTTGTATCGTAAGGTGTACCTGCCATCGGAGCTGCAGCATCAGTACCAACTGATAATTCCTGTGGGGATGGGTCCAGTGGTCGCTCGTGAGGCGCATGAGAAGGGGGCCCATTTTGGAAGTGAAAAGACACTTCAGTGGTTGCAGCGAGTCCTCTACTGCCCTGAGTTGGGAGGGATGGTGGCCGACGCGTGTCGGCAGTGCCGAATTTGTGGGCTCAACAAAAGCCCTGAGCAGCGGGCTCCCACACAGTCTATTAAGACTTCAGCTCCACTGGAGCTACTCATGATTGACTATGTGTTGATAAGGTACTCTACGTCAGGGTACGCCTATTGCCTGGTGATGACAGATCACTTTACCAAGTATGCTGTAGCGGTGCCGACAAGAGATCAGACGGCCAAGTCGGCGGCTGAGGCAGTGTGCCGACATTTCTTCCAAGTGTTCGGGTGTCCGCAGAGAATACATTCCGATCAAGGGGCCTGTTTTCAGGGGACGCTGATGAAAGAGTTGCACCAGCTCTATGGTATCGAGCAGTCGAGAACAACGCCTTACCACCCTCAGGGTAACGGGGCGTGTGAGCATTTTAATCGGACCTTGTTGCAAATGTTGAGGTCCTTAGAGAGTCAGCAACAGACATGCTGGCCTGAGTATCTCCCCGAATTGATGTGGGCTTACAATAACAGGGTGCACAGTACTACTGGTTACTCACCACACATGTTGATGTTTTGTAGACCTGGCCGAGACATTGAGGATTTGAACATGCCAGATCCCTCCTCCGCCCCCCTTCGGACTGCATCCGAGTGGGTACGAGAGCATCGGCGGCGGTTGAGGGTGGTGCATCAGGTGGTGGGCGACCGCCTTCGCCAGGTGGTCCATAGGGACACGCGACCTGTACAAACAGAGCTGTTCTCTCCGGGAGACAGAGTGTTGGTGAGGGCAAAACAACGGTCAGGAAAGCTGAGTGACCGATGGGAGGCGATACCGTATCTGATAAAAAAACAGGTGAACCCTGAGATTCCAGTGTACGAGGTCGAAACGGTGGGGACAGGGGGGCCAACCCGTAATTTGCATCGTAACATGTTACAACGGTGCTGGTTTGAAGATTCGGCACCTACCCCCCTAGAGCCAGAGGCCATGTTCCAAGGGGCGGGAACTCTGAATGATCTTGAGTTTGATGATGTGCTTACTCCTGCGCCTGCTTATTTGCCCCCTGTGATCGATCTGGCCTCGGGTGATGAGAATGTTGGGGATATGGAGGATGTTGTTGAGGAGAGTGCATCAGGTCAACTGTTTGGTCCTGACGCTGTATCACAGGACATCGAGCCGCAGGAGGAGACAACTCCACTTACGCCCACTAACACGACCATGGAAGAGACTCTAGCTCCCTCTAAGGTCGCACCTGTTGATGTAGGACTCAGGAGAACTACACGATCTACGGCAGGAATACCGCCTCAGCTATATGCTCAAGATGAATTTGAGTGGGAAGGTATGTCGAGGACGCCAACCTCTAGTGGGGTGGCATGTAAGAGGGTGAACTGTAGTCCCACTGAGAGGGCACTAGGACCCTGTGGTTTTTGCCTGCTGCAGCAGAGGACAGACCCTGCAAAACTCCCGGAGACAATGTGTGCTGGGGGGTGGGGTCTGGTGTCTTGTGTGTAAAGTGAAACAAGGAAGTGAGAGCTGAGAGAGAAAGGCGGGAAGAAAAGGAGAGGCTGCTGTGATATCTTAAAGAAAGAGACTGTGTGTGGATTTACTGCGAGTGTGTTTGGAGGAAAAGAAGCTTTTGAGAGACTTTTGTTGCTAATGTTTCCTGGAGAAGAGCTAACCCTTTATCTAGGAAAAGACTGAGACTTTACTAAAAACCCAGTACGTATTTGGAAGTCTGTGGATTCCCTGTGCATTGAGTGGAGAAACAAGTCTGGGCAGACTGCTGATACAGAGACGGACGGGTTGTCTTGGAAGCATTCCTATGAGCTACAGAAGCAGAGACAACATCGTGAGACCACTAACTAAGTCCCCGGCGTTTGGGCTCGGCATCGGCCGACAAGACAAGAGGAGCTTGATGTAATCTATTGGCGCTGAAGATATGGACTGGCTGCAGCCTGTGCAGATTCCTGCCTGAGAGGAAATCCATCTCAGGATACGGTACCATAGTTATAGATACCCGGGTATCCCTGCTCTGAGTGTTTAATTGTTACTTTAGAGGTGTATCTTATATTAGAGTTGTGTAAGTTATACTCAGTGTGCCATTCCAGGGGCTCCCTTGATAACACTACATTCAATTTACACTTGTTTCCTGTTTTTAGTTGCCTCCTAAGTAAATTTCTTACTAGTCTGTTGTAGTATACAGTTCTCAGGAGACCTTGGAGTGGCACAGTGATTTCAGCTGCTGCTGAGCTAGTGTATCTTTGGGGTGCATCTGCCTTAATATTCTCCATATTACCTTTATTATTTTGCTTTTGAGTAAATACCGTTGGAGATTTCTGCCTTGGTCTCGGTTTGTGACTCACTGGATCTTATTCGGACCTCTGGTCATTACATGGGGACCTACTTCACCTGTGGAAAGTTATACCATCTGGCTGCCATACCATCACCCCAGAGGACCCCATTAAGCAGCGTCGGTCCCTACTGACCAAATACCACAGGTGGCGTTACGAACACAAACTTTATTCAAAACCTCTTTAAGGACATTCCCTTTAACATGAGCGCCCAGGGCCACGGACCGGGTCGCCGCCACCATGCCACATCCCCATAAGTACCTGACCCGGTATACCGAGTACCCCACGGCCCTGGCGGGCGTTCCATATCACACTTAACATGGACCAGAAGAAGCGAAGGAAAGAGCTGTCTCAGGAGATTAGAAACAATATTATAGACAAACATGTCAAAGGTAAAAGTTATACGACATCTCCAAGCAGCTTGATGTTCCTGTGACTACAGTTGCATACATTATCCAGAAATGTAAGATCCCGGGGACTGTAGCCGACCTCACTGGACGTGGTCGCAGGAGGAACATTGATGACAAATCAAAGAGACGGATAATACGAATGGTAACAAGAGAGCCAGAAAAACTTCTAAACAGATTAAAGGTGAACTTCAAGCTCAAGGAACATCAGTGTCAGATCGAAGCATCATCGTTGTATGAGCCAAAGTGGACTTCATGGGAGACGACCAAGGAGGACACCATTGTTGAAAAAAATCATAAAAAAGGAGCGGCCAAAATACCTGTCGAGAGGCGCAGAAGTCTTACTGACAGTTACAGGAATCGTTTGATTGCAGCGATTGCCTTAAAAGATTGTGCAACAAAATATTAAGCTAAGGGACCCATCACTTCTGTCCGGGCCAATTTCATGAGTTGTTTTTTTTTTTATTTTTTAATTCTGCGGAATCATGGTGGAAAAGCAATGACTATCATTTGTTCATTTTCATAGATCTTTTATTTATTATTACTTTTGTCAAATTCAATTTATCTCTGTCACCATTGTGGGTTTTTCTGTTATTAAACGAGGGGGGGGACCAACAATTTTGACCACGTGTTTATTTTGTAGATTGATGTTTGCTTCTTATTATCCTTTTGGACTGACGACAGCCCAGGAGATGTTCAGTATTAAAATTAATAATCAAAAATACAAAATGCCTAATAAACGTGCACAACAGATGTTTCGATTCACACTGTATATAACCTTAGTAAGGGTCAGTTTGCGTCTTGGGACAGCTGAATTTTTTTGCTGTGATTTCTTCGGTTGGTAGACATGCCATGAGCTGCACTTCATGAGTTCACCAGCAGGGGTCAGCGTATTGCTATATATCAGTAATGTACTGTATACACTATATACATAACTGGGGGACATTCCGCTAATCATCTGCTTCACAAGGACAGAAAAGAGCTCTTGACATTCTTTACACTAAAAGCCGCTGCTCCTGCGTAACTCCCGTCAAGAATCGGAACATTGTGTGTCCTGACACTTTAAGATCAGAGATAATTGCATCGATCCAGATTTATATCCTGTCCAATCGTTCTTTTTCTCTCAGAGTTTATATTACGGCAATAAAAGGTGGAAACTTTATTACTCTTCTATGTGAGACATTATAACATTCTTATTACTGTGATGTAATAAGCTATAAACATCATATAATCAGGGCAGTGATTATATTAGTTATTCACTAGGTCAACGAGTAAGGGGGTGAGTGCTATCCTGCGCAATTACAGCGGCACTGTTATGATCAGGTGACCTTGGAGCAGCATGAAAACTTTCCCTGGAGTAGGTGGTAACTATACAGACCGCAAACCCTGATCTTAACACCGCAACTAGAAGTAGCCGTGGGGTGTGCCTAACACACCTAGACACCTCGTCACAGCCGGAGGACTAAATACCCCTATAGATGGAAATAGGAATACTACCTTGCCTCAGAGCAGAACCCCAAATAATAGGCAGCCCCCCACAAATAATGACTGTGAGTAGTAGAGGAAAAGACACACGTAGGCAGGAAAAAGGATTTAGCAAATGAGGCCACACTAGCTAAATAGGAAAGGATAGGACAGGATACTAAGCGGTCAGTATTAAAATCCTTCCAAAAAATCCACAGCAGAAAATACAAAAACTCCACCATCTAACTAAAGATGTGGAGTGTATATCTGCAACTCCAGAGAATCCAACAAGACTGAGAAAACACTGACACAGTCTAAGCTGGACAAGAGAAAAACAAATGAATAGCACAGAATACTAGCACACCTTATGTGTGCCACAGAAAAAGGAAACAGACCCTTATATTTTGCTGAATTGGTAGCTAAGCAGGAGAGCCAGAAAGTGATCCAACACTTCACAAGAAACATTGACAACTGGCAAGGACTAATGAGTCCTGCAAACCTAAATACCCCAGTCATATTTGCAATCAGCAGATACACCTGTCCAGAACTGCAGGCCAGGGACAACTGCATTACCACCTACAGCCACCGGAGGGAGCCCAAAAGCAGAATTCACAACAGTACCCCCCCTTGAGGAGGGGTCACCGAACCCTCACCAGAGCCCCCAGGCCGATCAGGATGAGCCAGATGAAAGGCATGAACCAAATCAGCGGCATGGACATCAGAGGCAAAAACCCAAGAATTATCCTCCTGGCCATAACCCTTCCATTTGACAAGGTACCGAAGCTTCCGCCTCGAAAAACGGGAATCCAAAATCTTCTCAACAACATATTCCAACTCCCCATCAACCAACCTAGGGGCCGGAGGATCAACAGAGGGAACAAGGGGCTCCACATATTTCCGCAACAAAGATCTATGGAAGACATTATGGATAGCAAAAGAGGCCGGAAGCGCCAATCGAAAAGACACCGGATTAATAATCTCAGAAATCTTATAAGGACCAATAAACCGAGGCTTAAACTTAGGGGAAGAAACCTTCATAGGAACATGACGGGAAGACAACCAGACCAGATCCCCAACCCGAAGTCGGGAACCAACACACCGACGACGGTTAGCAAAACGTTGAGCCTCCTCCTGAGACAGCACCAAATTGTCCACCACATGAGCCCAAATCTGCTGCAACCTGTCAACCACAGAATCCACACCAGGACAGTCAGAAGGCTCAACCTGCCCAGAAGAAAAACGAGGATGAAAACCAAAATTACAAAAGAAAGGCGAAACCAAAGTAGCCGAACTAGCCCGATTATTAAGGGCAAACTCGGCCAATGGCAAGAAGGCCACCCAATCATCCTGATCAGCAGACACAAAGCATCTCAAATAAGTCTCCAAAGTCTGATTAGTTTGCTCGGTCTGGCCATTTGTCTGAGGATGAAATGCAGAAGAAAAAGACAAAGCAATGCCCAGCTTAGCACGAAAGGCCCGCCAAAACCTAGAAACAAACTGGGAAACTCTGTCGGACACAATATTTTCCGGAATACCATGCAAACGAACCACATGCTGAAAAAACAATGGAACCAAATCTGAAGAGGAAGGCAATTTAGGCAAAGGCACCAAATGAACCATCTTAGAGAAACGGTCACAAACAACCCAGATAACAGACATCTTCTGGGAGACCGGAAAATCAGAAATAAAATCCATCGAAATATGCGTCCAGGGCCTCTCAGGGACTGGCAATGGCAAAAGCAACCCACTAGCACGGGAACAACAAAGCTTGGGCCGCGCACAAGTCCCACAGGACTGCACAAAAGAACGCACATCACGCGACAAAGAAGGCCACCAAAAGGACCTACCAACCAAGTCTCTGGTACCAAAAATGCCAGGATGACCAGCCAACATGGAACAGTGAACCTCAGAAATCACTCTACTAGTCCATCTGTCAGGAACAAACAATTTCCCCACAGGACAGCGGTCAGGTTTGTCAGCCTGAAACTCCTGAAGAACCCGCCATAAATCAGGGGAAATGGCAGAAAGGACCACCCCTTCTTTCAGAATACCGACCGGTTCTAAGACCTCAGAAGAATCAGGCAAAAAACTCCTAGAGAGGGCATCCGCCTTAATATTCTTAGAACCCGTAAGGTACGAGACCACAAAATCAAAACGGGAAAAAAACAAGGCCCATTGAGCCTGTCTAGGATTCAGCCGTTTGGCAGACTCGAGGTAAATCAGATTCTTATGATCAGTCAAGACCACAATACGGTGCTTAGCTCCCTCAAGCCAATGTCGCCACTCCTCAAACGCCCACTTCATAGCCAACAACTCTCGATTGCCGACATCATAATTGCGTTCAACAGGCGAACACGGTTTCATTAAGGAACCAACAGGATCCCTCTGAGACAAAACGGCCCCTGCCCCAATCTCAGAAGCGTCAACCTCAACCTGAAACGGAAGAGAAACATCCGGTTGGCGCAACACCGGAGCAGAAGTAAATCGACGTTTAAGCTCCTGAAAGGCAGAGACAGCCGCAGAGGACCAATTCGCCACATCAGCGCCTTTCTTCGCCAAATCGGTCAAGGGTTTAACCACGCTGGAAAAATTAGCAATGAAACGGCGATAAAAATTTGCAAAACCCAAAAATTTCTGAAGACTCTTCACGGATGTGGGCTGAATCCAATCATGAATGGCCTGAATCTTAACCGGATCCATCTCTATAGACGAGGGAGAAAAAATGAAGCCCAAAGAAGAAACCTTCTGCACTCCAAAGAGGCACTTTGACCCCTTCACAAACAAAGCATTATTACGGAGGATCTGAAATACCATCCTGACCTGTTGCACATGAGACTCCCAATCATTGGAAAAAATCAAAATATCATCCAAATATACAACCATGAATTTATCAAGATAATTCCGGAAGATATCATGCATGAAGGACTGAAAAACAGATGGAGCATTAGAGAGTCCGAATGACATCACAAGGTATTCAAAATGGCCTTCGGGCGTGTTAAACGCAGTTTTCCATTCATCACCCTGCTTAATACGAACAAGATTATATGCCCCCCGAAGGTCAATCTTCGTAAACCAACTAGCTCCCTTAATCCTAGCAAACAAATTGGAAAGCAAAGGTAAGGGGTATTGAAACTTGACCGTGATCTTATTCAAGAGGCGATAATCAATACAGGGTCTTAAGGAACCATCTTTTTTAGCAACAAAAAAAAAACCCGCTCCCAACGGTGAAGAAGATGGTCGAATATGCCCTTTCTCCAAAGACTCCTTAATATAGCTCCGCATGGCGGTATGTTCAGGCACAGACAGGTTGAAAAGTCGGCCCTTAGGAAACTTACAGCCTGAAATTAAGTCAATAGCACAATCGCAGTCCCTGTGCGGTGGAAGGAAACTGGACTTGGGTTCATCGAATACATCCTGAAAATCAGACAAAAACTCCAGAATTTCAGAAGAGGGAGAAGGGGCGATAGACATCAGAGGAACATCATTATGATCCCCCTGACAACCCCAACTAGTCACAGACATGGACTTCCAATCCAACACAGGATTATGTACCTGTAACCACGGAAAACCCAGCACGATAGCATCATGCAAATTATGCAACACCAGAAATCGACAATCTTCCTGATGGGCTGGCGCCTTGCGCATGGTCACCTGTGTCCAAAACTGGGGCTTATTTTTAGCCAAGGGTGTAGCATCAATGCCCCTTAAAGGAATAAGGTTCTGCAAAGGCTGCAAGGGAAAACCACAACGCTTGGCAAACTCAAAGTCCATTAAGTTCAAGGCAGCGCCTGAATCCACAAACGCCATGACAGAAAATGATGACAATGAACAGATCAAGGACACAGATAACAGAAATTTAGGTTGTACAGTACTGATGGTAATTGAACTGGCGATCCTCTTTGTCCGCTTAGGGCAGTCAGAAATGACATGAGAAGCATCGCCACAATAATAACACAACCTATTCTAACATCTGAAACCTTGTCGTTCTGTTTTAGACAGAATCCTATCACACTGCATAGGCTCAGGAATTTGCTCTGAGGATAACGCCATAGCGCGCACAGTTCTGCGCTCCCGCAAGCGCCGGTCAATCTGAATGGCCAGAGACATAGAATCACTCAGACATCTTTAACGGATTCAGAAAGACCCTTTCTGAAAATTGCCGCCAAAGCATCATTATTCCATTTAGTCAACACCGACCATTTTCTGAATTTTTGACAATACAATTCTGCTGCCTCTTGACCCTGAGACAGGGCCAACAAGGTCTTCTCAGCTTGATCCACAAAATTAGGTTCATCATATAACAATCCCAAAGCCTGAAAAAAGGAGTCTACATCAAACAAAGCCGGATTCCCAGATTCCAGGGAAAATGCCCAATCCTGCGGGTCACCACGCAGCAGGGAGAAGACGATTTTAACCCGCTGAATAGAATCACCGGAGGATCGAGGTCTCAAAGCAAAAAACAGTTTATAGTTGTTTTTAAAACTCAAAAATTTGGACCTGTCACCAAAAAACAAATCAGGAGTAGGTATCTTCGGTTGTAAAAGAGGAGTTTGAACAATATAATCAGAAATACCCTGTACCCTAGCAGCAAGCTGGTCTACACGAGAAGCTAATTCCTGAACATTCATGCTAGTACTAGGCTCCTCAGCCACCCAGAGATAAAGAGGGAGGAGAAGACAAAGTAGACTGAAAAAAAAAAAATGGCTCAAGACCTTTCTTCCCTTCTTCTGAGATGCATTTAACTCATTATTGGCCAGTTGTACTGTTATGATCAGGTGACCTTGGAGCAGCATGAAAACTTTCCCTGGAGTAGGTGGTAACTATACAGACCGCAAACCCTGATCTTAACACCGCAACTAGAAGTAGCCGTGGGGTGTGCCTAACAAATCCTAGACACCTCGTCACAGCCGGAGGACTAAATACCCCTATAGATGGAAATAGGAATACTATCTTGCTTCAGAGCAGAACCCCAAAGAATAGGCAGCCCCCCACAAATAATGACTGTGAGTAGTAGAGGAAAAGACACACATAGGCAGGAAACAGGATTTAGCAAATGAGGCCACACTAGCTAAATAGGAAAGGATAGGACAGGATACTAAGCGGTCAGTATTAAAATCCTTCCAAAAAATCCACAGCAGAAAATACAAAAACTCCACCATCTAACTAAAGATGTGGAGTGTATATCTGCAACTCCAGAGAATCCAACAAGACTGAGAAAACACTGACACAGTCTAAGCTGGACAAGAGAAAAACAAATGAATAGCACAGAATACTAGCACACCGCATGTGTGCCACAGGAAAAGAAACAGACACTTATATTTTGCTGAATTGGCAGCTAAGCAGGAGAGCCAGAAAGTGATCCAACACTTCACAAGAAACATTGACAACTGACAAGGACTAATGAGTCCTGCAAACCTAAATACCCCAGTCAGATTTGCAATCAGCAGATACACCTGTCCAGAACTGCAGGCCAGGGACAACTGCATTACCACCTACAGCCACCGGAGGGAGCCCAAAAGCAGAATTCACAACAGGGCACAGAAAGTATTCAGACCCCTTTACATTGTTCACTCTTTGTTTCAGTGCAGCCATTTGGTAAAATCAATAAAGTCAATTTTTTCTCATTAATGTACACTCTGCGCCCCATCTTGACTGAAAAAAACAAAAACGTAGAAATTTTTGCGAATTTATTAAATAAGAAAAACTGAAATATCACATGGTCATAGGTATTCAGTCTCTTTGCTCAGTATTGGGTAGAAGCACCTTTTGAGCTAGTACAGCCATGAGTCTTCTTGGGAATGATGTAACAAGTTTTTCACCCCTGGATTTGGGGATCCTCGGCCATTCTTCCTTGCAGATCCTCTCCAGTTCCATCAGGTTGGATGGTGAACGTTGGTGGACGCCATTTTCATGTCTCTCCAGAGATGCTCAGTTGGGTTTAGGTCAGGGCTCTGGCTGGGCCGGTCAAGAATGGTCACAGAGTTGTTCTGAAGCTGCTCCTTTGTTATTTTAGCTGTGTGCTTAGGGTCATTGTCTTGTTGGAAGGTGAACCTTCGGCCAAGTCTGAGGTCCAGAGCACTCTGGAAGAGGTTTTCATCCAGGATATCTCTGTTCTTGGCCGCATTCATGTTTCCTTTAATGACAACCAGTTGTCCTGTCCCTGCAGCTGAAAAACACCCCCATAGCATGATGCTGCCACCACCATGCTTCACTGTTGGGATTGTATTGGGCAGGTGATGAGCAGTGCCTGGTTTTCTCCACACATACTGCTTAGAATTATCACCAGAAATGTCTATCTTCATCTCATCAGACCAGAGAATCTTATTTCTCATAGTCTGGGAGTCCTTCATGTGTTTTTTAGCAAACTCTATGCGGCTTTCATATGTCTTGCACTGAGGAGAGGCTTTGGTCGGACCACTCTGCCATAAAGGCACGACTGGTGGAGGGCTGCAGTGATAGTTGACTTTGTGGAACTTTCTACCATCTCCCTACTGCATCTCGGGAGCTCATCCACAGTGATCTTGGGGTTCTTTACCTCTCTCACCAAGGCTCTTCTCCCACGATTGGTCAGTTTGGCTGGACGGTCAGGTCTAGGAGGACTTCTGGTGGTCCCAAACTTCTTCCATTTAAGGATTATGGAGGCTACTGTGCTTTTAGGATCCTTGAGTACTGCAGAAGTTCTGTTGTAACCTTGGCCAGATCTGTGCCTTGCCACAATTCTGTCTCTGAGCTCCTTGGCCAGTTCCTTTGACCTCATGATTCTCATTTGGTCTGACATGCACTGTGAGCTGTGAGGTCTTATACAGACAGGTGTGCGCCGCTCCAAATCAAGTCCTATCAGTTTAATTACACACAGCTGGACTCCAGTGAAGGAGTAGAACCATCTCAAGGAGGATCACAAGGAATTGGACAGCATGGGACTTATATATGAGTGTCGGAGCAAAGGGTCTGAATACTTATGACCATGTGATATTTCAGTTTTTCTTTTTTTATTAAATTAGCAAAAATTTCTACATTTCTGTTTTTTTTTTCAGTCAAGATGAGGGGCAGAGTGAACATTAATGAGAAAAAAATGAACTCTTTTGAATTTACCAAATGGCTGCAATAAAACAAAGTGAAAAATTAAAGGGATCTGAATAGTTTCCGCACCCACTGTAGGAGAGGTCTCCATCCCGTGTAATAATTTAGTTGCCGCCTTTGAACTGATTCTAACTTCTTAATGTCTTTTTTAAATGTGGAGCCCAAAACTAAATCCCATATTCTAGATGTGGCCTCAACAGGGTAATAATACGTTGGGATCATGGGATAATAATACGGTGGTATTATAAAGGGGTAATAATACGTTGGGATCATGGGATTTTATCTCACTTTTTATACATCCTAAAATCCTGTCTGCTTTTGCGGCTGCTGCCTGACATTGAGTGCTGCTGCTCAGCTTACTTGTAACCAGAATCCCCCGTCCTTCTCCTGTTCTGTGGTCCTGAGCATTCTCCCATCTAATGTACATGCAGCCATAGGATTCCTCCATCCTCGGTGCATTACTCGACATTTATCTACATTACACCTCATCTGCCGAGTGTTTGCGCTCAGACGTCTCATCCAGATCGTTCTGTAATATTGTAATGTCAGGGTCAGATATTAGTATCCTGCATAGTTTGGTGTCGTCAGCAAAGACTCATTTACCCTCAATCCCAACCACAAGGTCATTAATAAAGAGGTTAAAAAGAATCGGTCCTATACCGATCCCTGCGGTCCCCACTGCTCCCAGTACAGATCCCTGCGGTCCCCACTGCTCCCAGTACAGATGCCTGCGGTCCCCACTGCTCCCAGTACAGATCCCTGCGGTCCCCACTGCTCCCAGTACAGATCCCTGCGGTCCCCACTGCTCCCAGTACAGATCCCTGCGGTCCCCACTGCTCCCAGTACAGATCCCTGCGGTCCCCACTGCTCCCAGTATAGATCCCTGCTGTCCCCACTGCTCCTAGTACAGATCCCTGCGGTCCCCACTGCTCCCAGTACAGATGCCTGCGGTCTCCACTGCTCCCAGTACAGATTCCTGCGGTCCCCACTGCTCCCAGTACAGATCCCTGCGGTCCCCACTGCCCCCAGTACAGATCCCTGCGGTCCCCACTGCTCCCAGTACAGATCCCTGCGGTCCCCACTGCTCCCAGTACAGATCCCTGCGGTCCCCACTCCTCCCAGTACAGATCCCTGCGGTCCCCACTGCTCCCAGTACAGATCCCTGCGGTCCCCACTGCTCCCAGTACAGATCCCTGCGGTCCCCACTGCTCCCAGTACAGATCCCTGCTGTCCCCACTGCTCCTAGTACAGATCCCTGCGGTCCCCACTGCTCCCAGTACAGATCCCTGCGGTCTCCACTGCTCCCAGTACAGATCCCTGCTGTCTCCACTGCTCCCAGTACAGATCCCTGTGGTCCCCACTGCTCCCAGTACAGATCCCTGCAGTCTCCACTGCTCCCAGTACAGATCCCTGCTGTCTCCACTGCTCCCAGTACAGATCCCTGCGGTCTCCACTGCTCCCAGTACAGATCCCCGTAGCTCCCACTGATCCCAGTACAGATCCCTGCGGTCCCCACTGCTCCCAATACAGATCCCTGCGGTCCCCACTGCTCCCAGTACAGATCCCTGCGGTCCCCACTCCTCCCAGTACAGATCCCTGCGGTCCCCACTGCTCCCAGTACAGATCCCTGCGGTCCCCACTGCTCCCAGTACAGATCCCTGCGGTCCCCACTGCTCCCAGTACAGATCCCTGCTGTCCCCACTGCTCCTAGTACAGATCCCTGCGGTCCCCACTGCTCCCAGTACAGATCCCTGCGGTCTCCACTGCTCCCAGTACAGATCCCTGCTGTCTCCACTGCTCCCAGTACAGATCCCTGTGGTCCCCACTGCTCCCAGTACAGATCCCTGCGGTCTCCACTGCTCCCAGTACAGATCCCTGCGGTCTCCACTGCTCCCAGTACAGATCCCTGCTGTCCCCACTGCTCCTAGTACAGATCCCTGCGGTCCCCACTGCTCCCAGTACAGATCCCTGCGGTCTCCACTGCTCCCAGTACAGATTCCTGCGGTCTCCACTGCTCCCAGTACAGATCCCTGCTGTCCCCACTGCTCCTAGTACAGATCCCTGCGGTCCCCACTGCTCCCAGTACAGATCCCTGCGGTCCCCACTGCTCCCAGTACAGATCCCTGCGGTCCCCACTGCTCCCAGTATAGATCCCTGCTGTCCCCACTGCTCCTAGTACAGATCCCTGCGGTCCCCACTGCTCCCAGTACAGATGCCTGCGGTCTCCACTGCTCCCAGTACAGATTCCTGCGGTCCCCACTGCTCCCAGTACAGATCCCTGCGGTCCCCACTGCCCCCAGTACAGATCCCTGCGGTCCCCACTGCTCCCAGTACAGATCCCTGCGGTCCCCACTGCTCCCAGTACAGATCCCTGCGGTCCCCACTCCTCCCAGTACAGATCCCTGCGGTCCCCACTGCTCCCAGTACAGATCCCTGCGGTCCCCACTGCTCCCAGTACAGATCCCTGCGGTCCCCACTGCTCCCAGTACAGATCCCTGCTGTCCCCACTGCTCCTAGTACAGATCCCTGCGGTCCCCACTGCTCCCAGTACAGATCCCTGCGGTCTCCACTGCTCCCAGTACAGATCCCTGCTGTCTCCACTGCTCCCAGTACAGATCCCTGTGGTCCCCACTGCTCCCAGTACAGATCCCTGCAGTCTCCACTGCTCCCAGTACAGATCCCTGCTGTCTCCACTGCTCCCAGTACAGATCCCTGCGGTCTCCACTGCTCCCAGTACAGATCCCCGTAGCTCCCACTGATCCCAGTACAGATCCCTGCGGTCCCCACTGCTCCCAATACAGATCCCTGCGGTCCCCACTGCTCCCAGTACAGATCCCTGCGGTCCCCACTCCTCCCAGTACAGATCCCTGCGGTCCCCACTGCTCCCAGTACAGATCCCTGCGGTCCCCACTGCTCCCAGTACAGATCCCTGCGGTCCCCACTGCTCCCAGTACAGATCCCTGCTGTCCCCACTGCTCCTAGTACAGATCCCTGCGGTCCCCACTGCTCCCAGTACAGATCCCTGCGGTCTCCACTGCTCCCAGTACAGATCCCTGCTGTCTCCACTGCTCCCAGTACAGATCCCTGTGGTCCCCACTGCTCCCAGTACAGATCCCTGCAGTCTCCACTGCTCCCAGTACAGATCCCTGCGGTCTCCACTGCTCCCAGTACAGATCCCTGCTGTCCCCACTGCTCCTAGTACAGATCCCTGCGGTCCCCACTGCTCCCAGTACAGATCCCTGCGGTCTCCACTGCTCCCAGTACAGATTCCTGCGGTCTCCACTGCTCCCAGTACAGATCCCTGCTGTCCCCACTGCTCCTAGTACAGATCCCTGCGGTCCCCACTGCTCCCAGTACAGATCCCTGCGGTCTCCACTGCTCCTAGTACAGATCCCTGCGGTCCCCACTGCTCCCAGTACAGATCCCTGCGGTCCCCACTGCTCCCAGTACAGTTCCCTGCGGTCCCCACTGCTCCCAGTACAGATCCCCGTAGTTCCCACTGATCCCAGTACAGATCCCTGCGGTCCCCACTGCTCCCAGTACAGATCCCTGCGGTCCCCACTGCTCCCAGTACAGATCCCTGCGGTCCCCACTGCTCCCAGTACAGATCCCTGCGGTCCCCACTGCTCCCAGTACAGATCCCTGTGGTCCCCACTGCTCCCAGTACAGATCCCTGCGGTCTCCACTGCTCCCAGTACAGATCCCTGCTGTCTCCACTGCTCCCAGTACAGATCCCTGCGGTCTCCACTGCTCCCAGTACAGATGCCTGCGGTCCCCACTGCTCCCAGTACAGATCCCTGCGGTCCCCACTGCTCCCAGTACAGATCCCTGCGGTCTCCACTGCTCCCAGTACAGATCCCTGCTGTCTCCACTGCTCCCAGTACAGATCCCTGCTGTCTCCACTGCTCCCAGTACAGATCCCTGCGGTCTCCACTGCTCCCAGTACAGATCCCTGCGGTCCCCACTGCTCCCAGTACAGATGCCTGCGGTCCCCACTGCTCCCAGTACAGATCCCTGCGGTCCCCACTGCTCCCAGTACAGATCCCTGTGGTCCCCATTAGGAGTAGGAGAAAAACACAGACTTCAACAGCAGCAGCCACCTGACTCTCCCTCTGTGCTTAGTTATATTGCATGGTGGGTTGTTCCAGTTACAGACACTAGGTGGCACCATCATACCACAATTCGCATGGTCATGACTAATAGTTCATTGTGATAAATGTCCAGTCCTAGGATATTTAGCATTTTCTCCAGTTGATGGCATGTGGAAATGTGTTTTACTGCAGTCACATAGAAATCGGAACCTGCAGACTGGAGATGGCTCATGTGTGTGGTGGGCATGCTATAGTGCAGAGGTCATTGCGTAGGGAGGAGGAGGTGCGCTGTGACCACGTATCTTTTATTAATGTGTTGTGGGGGCATTTCCTGAGATCCAGGCAGGGGTAATTGTGGAGGGAACTGGAGGAGGTGAGCTGCCATTACTTATTATCTTCTATGGTGTGTGCTGGGGGTATGTCCTGTGCAGAGGTCAGTGTGCAGGGAGGAGGAGGAGTTGAGGTGTTATCACTTAATCTTCCATTGTGGCCATGCTCTGTGATCTGCGCAGAGGTTATTGTACAGAAATTCAAGGAGAAGGGCTGTGCTATCCTGTATTGTGACGGCTCGTCACTGTTCAGATATATATATATATATATATATATATATATATATATATATACAGTACAGACCAAAAGTTTGGACACGCCTCATTTAAAGATTTTTCTGTATTTTCATGACTATGAAAATTGTACATTCACACAGAAGGCATCAAAACTATGAATTAACCCATGTGGAATTATATACTTAACAAAAAAGTGTGAAACAACTGAAAATATGTCTTATATTCTAGGTTCTTCAAAGTAGCCACCTTTTGCTTTAATGACTGCTTTGCACACTCTCGGCATTCTCTTGATGAGCTTCAAGAGGTTGTCACCGGGAATGGTCTTCCAACAATCTTGAAGGAGTTCCCAGAGATGCTTAGCACTTGTTGGCCCTTTTGCCTTCACTCTGCGGTCCAGCTCACCCCAAACCATCTCGATTGGGTTCAGGTCTGGTGACTGTGGAGGCCAGGTCATCTGGTGTAGCACCCCATCACATGTGTTAATTCATAGTTTTGATGCCTTCAGTGTGAATGTACAATTTTCATAGTCATGAAAATACAGAAAAATCTTTAAATGAGAAGGTGTGTCCAAACTTTTGGTCTGTACTGTATATGATATTTTAGTCTATTTGTATCAAATAACTCTCTTCGGTCCAGATGTCTGTTTTTTTCTGCTTTTCTGTTTTTTCCTTTTTCCTCCCATGTCTCTTTTTCTCTTTTCTTTATATATTATCATTGAGTTTGTCTCTGCCGCCCCCTGGTGGTGCAGTATCAGTATAACTGTTGCTGGCTGTGGACTGTATATGTCCATTTGAGCTCTGCTGCCCCCCTGTGGGTTAACTAGAAAATGCTTCTACCTGGATGGCAATTAAGCCACCTGTGCAGAGAGGTCTATGCCAAGAAGGAACAACCAGCTGATCAGTGACTACACCAGGTGTCAAACTCCTGCCCATCTTATCTTTATGATCTTTTCTAAATGCCCATGTCTATCTGAACCGACCAGTTTTGGTATTAGATATCATGCATTTTGTATGATAGTCCGGTGGCTCAGTAATAATAATTACCCCCAGCCAGTTTTGACTTAGGTATCCTGCGCTAGCCTTATTTCCTTTTGTAATTTTACTAAACAATCCAAAACTCAAAGGGTTTATCAGAGTATCAGATTTAAAGGGTAAATTTCAATAGAATTTTTAATTGAAATGGAGTACCTCCCCAAATTGCCACTGTTCCACTGATTCTGGAACAGTTTTTCTATTTCTTCTGCGCCCTTCCATTCCAAAGTTATGCCCCCCATAATTAAAGAAGTCAAATATCACAGAACTTCTCTGTGGGCGTGGCTGTGTTTTGATTGGCCAGAGTGAGGAAACAAAGCAAACACCCACAAAGAAGTTCTATGTTACACGCCCAGTTGATTGAAGGTAAAATGTACTTCTTTGTTTCTCGGGGTATAACTTTGGAATGGAGGGACACAGAAGAAAAAGAAAAACTGATCCAGAATCAGTGGAGCAGCAGAAATTGTATGAGGTGCTCAGGTAAAATTTAAAAAATCCAGTCAAACATCCCCTTTAAGGTGAAACTCCTGACATAAGGAGTTGTGATAAGGACATTGGTGATATCTGTGATCTGAGCTTGTGGATTGGGCTTCTATAGACTGATTTTAGCCCTTTGACACTGCTCGGAGATTTCTTATATTGGATATCTAATACAACGTGACTGCGGTTCTGGTTATTGGTGCCATACACATAACAGGCGATGGATGGACTCCCCTTTAAATAATCCGATATGGGAGATGTGGATGATTCCGCACATTCCTGCCGGCAGCTACATTCTCTCGCTCTCAGGAATCCATTTCCTCTAGAACAGGAAAGCGGGGACAATGGGCAGGAATTGGTCCGTTCCTCACAGTACACGCCGCCATCATGTGACAAGCCCATTTCTGTTTGTAAGCGATGTCCTAATGAATAACTCCGGCTTCATCTGTCAGAGATAATCACTCCGAAAACTCTCCTGAGGTGACCCCCATCCAGAGCTCGGGGTCACCCAGAGGGCCATGTTACCGTATATTCTGACAACTGGGATCTCAGGTCATGCAGTAGTCACTCATATACAGAGCATGAGAGTCATTGTGCAAACGGGTGGTTGCCTAGCAACAGTATCCCATCTAGTAGGGGACTACATCCGGATTCTGATATCCTGTTAGGATGTTACCTAGCAACAGGCACCAAGCATGAAAACACCTGAGTTACGGTGTTGTGTTAAGACGTCACCTAGCAACAGCATCCCATCCAGTAGGTGACAACACCTGGGCTCTGTTAGGATGCTACCTAGCAACAGGCAACGGCTATAGAGCGGAAAATACCTGAGTTACATTGTTATGTTAAGACGTCGCCTAGCAACAGCATCCCATCCAGTAGGTGACAACACCTGGGCTCTGTTAGGATGCTACCTAGCAACAGGCAACGGCTATAGAGCGGAAAATACCTGAGTTACATTGTTATGTTAAGACGTCACCTAGCAACAGCATCCCATCCAGTAGGTGACAACACTTGGGCTCTGTTAGGATGCTACCTAGCAACAGGCAGCGGCTATAGCGCGGAAAACACCTGAATTACGTTGTTATTTTAAGACATCACCTAGCAACAGCATCCCATCCAGTAGGTGACAACACTTGGGCTCTGTTAGGATGCTACCTAGCAACAGGCAGCGGCTATAGCGTGGAAAACACCTGAGTTATGGTGTTGTGTTAAGACGTCACTTAGCAACAACATCCTATCTAGTAGATGACAACACCTGGGCTCTTCTACTCTGTTAGGATGTTACCTAGCAACAGGCACCAGCTATAGCTGAGTTACGGTGTTGTGTTAAGATGTTACCTAGCAACAGCATCCCATCCAGTAGGTGACAACACTTGGGCTCTGGTACTCTGTTAGAATGTTACCTAGCAACAGGCATCGGCTATAGCGCGTGAAAACACCTGAGTTACCATGTTATGTTAAGATGTTACCTAGCAACAGCATCCCATCCAGTAGGTGGCAACACCTGAGCTCTGCTACTCTGTAAGGATGTTACCTAGCAACAGGCACCGACTATAGCGTGTGAAAACACCTACGTTATGGTGTTATGTTAAGATGTTACCTAGCAACAGAATCCCATCCAGTAGGTGGCAACATCTGAGCTCTGCTACTCTGTAAGGATGTTACCTAGCAACAGGCACCGACTATAGCATGAGAAAACACCTGAGTTATGGTGTTATGCTACGATGTTACCTAGCAACAGCATCCAATACAGTAGGTGACAATACACGGATTGTACCATCCTGTTAGGATTTTACCTAGCAACAGGCACGATGCCTAATAAAGAACAACACATTGCAAAACGCATTAAAATGCGGCTTCACATCTGCAGCAAAAATGCATCAAATAAGGGGCAAAAGGCATTAAAAATGCAGCAAAAATACAATAATCGTCACCCCTCTGACATCTCCTGCCAGGGTAGAGACAAATTGTAAATGGGTGTGGCTTGGGGCGTGACTAGAGGCGTGGCCAACATTTGACTCAGAGCACTTGGTTTATTACTGGTTCTTTTCTGGGAATTATGCTTTTAACATGTTGCAAATTGTGGGGTCATGTCCCGTAGAGGGACAAATTAAAAAAAAAAAAATCATAAAAACATTTTTTTAAAAATAAAATAAATCTAAATAATTATTAAAAATTAAAAAGTTTAAATCATCCACTTTACAAAAATAAAAACAAAAACATATTTCATATCGTTGTGTCCATGAAAATCTAATCTATCAAAATTCTAATTCTGGAAAAATTAAAAAATGGAATCCTAGAAGATGGCAAAAGGAAAAAAAAAAGCAAAATTTAAAAATTGCCTTGGAGGGAAAGGGTTAAAAGGGCTGTGAGAAGCCTCTTATTTCTCAATAGATACAGTGTCCGAGGTAACAGCACTGCAGGAATGTGCTGATGTGCAGCATCCCAGAACATATAAAGACCAACATGGATATTACCGCCATATGGTCAGTGGTAGATACCAGCCCTACAGAACATAATAAGAGATCACAGCACAGCTACAGATAATGTCTTACTGCTGTCCCCATAGGCAGACTCTATATAGTATAATGCACCCCCAATAGACAGACTTTATATAGTATAATGCACCCCTATAAGCAGACTCTATAGTATAATGGACCCCCATAGGCACACTCTATATAGATAATGCACTTCCATAAGCAGATTCTATATAGTATAATGCGCCCCCATAGACAAACTCTCTATAGTATAATGCACCCCCCATAGGCAGATTCTATATAGTATAATGCACCCCCCATAGGCAGGCTCTATAGTATAATGCAGGCCCTATAGGAAGACTCTGTATAGTATATTGCAGCCCCCATAGGCAAACTTTAATATAACGCAGCCTTCCCATAATCAGACTCTAATATAATGCAGCCCCCATAGGCAGACTCTAATATAATGCAGTCCCCATAGTCTGACTCTAATATAATGCAGCCACTATAGGCAAACTCTAATATAATGCAGCCCCCCCATAGGCGGGCTCTAATATAATGCAGCCCCATATGCAGACTCTATAGTATAATGCAGCCCTCCATAGGCTGACTCTATAGTATAATGCAGCCCCCCATAGGTAGATTATAGAATAATGCAGCCCCCATAGGCAGACTCTAATATAATGCAGCTCCCCATAGGCAGACTCTAATGTAATGCAGCCCCCCATAGGCAGACTCTAATATAATACAGTCCCCCCATAAGCAGACTCTACAGTATAATGCAGCCCCCCATAGGCAGACTCTATAGTGTAATGCAGCCTCCCATAGGCAGACTCTAATATAATGCAGCCTCCCATAGGCAGACTCTAATATAACTCAGCCCCCCATAGGCAGATTCTAATATAATGCAGCCCCCCATAGGCAGACTCTAATATAATACAGTCTCCCATAGGCAGACTCTATAGTGTAATGCAGCCTCCCATAGGCAGACTCTAATATAACTCAGCCCCCCATAGGCAGATTCTAATATAATGCAGCCCCCCATAGGCAGACTCTAATATAATACAGTCTCCCATAGGCAGACTCTATAGTGTAATGCAGCCTCCCATAGGCAGACTCTAATATAATGCATCCCCCCATAGGCAGACTCTAATATAACGCAGCCCCCCCATAGGCAGACTCTAATATAACGCAGCCCCCCCATAGGCAGACTCTAATATAATGCAGCCCCATAGGCAGACTCTAATATAATGGCCCTCCATTAAAAAATAAATACAATACTCACCTTTCTTCCTGATTCTTCCGCTGCTCTGAGATCCCGCACATCTCCGGACAGCGGGCGCAGAGTAGTGACGTCATCGCGCCCGCTGTCAGCGTCTGCATCAGGAACAGCAGATGTAGACTGTGGGATGATGGGAGAGGGAGTGTAACGCTCCTCTCATCAATGCGGTCAGCTGTATCTGCTTCCAGCTGACAGAGTTGAACTTGCGATGAAGGGCAGGGGGTGCCCACTGCTGGCACCGTTCCCCCTGCTCAGAGGCCCCATAGCGGCCGGGTGGCAGAGCAGGGAGATCGATTCTCCCTGCTCTGCTGCAGAATTTAACTGTATCGGCGCGCTGTGCCCTCCGATACACTTACAGTTGCGTAGCTCTGGGTGGGCCCCCTCAGTGTGTGGGGCCCGGGGCGACCGCTACCTCTGCCCCCTGGTAGCTATGCTACTGGATCAGTCACATGGGTGAGGAGTCACATGGTCTGGGCTTAAATAGCTGGGCTCCAGAGGCAGTCTGAGTGTTGAGTGTCTGGAGAGGAACACTCCAGAGAAATGGTTTGTACTGTGCTTTAGGCCTGAACCTTGGGTTGTGTTAACCCTGAGCGAGCTGACCCCACTACTGCAAGGACTGTACCTAGAGCTACCGTTTTGTTTTTGTTTTACTGTTTTGCCCAGAGGGCCGTGTTTATTTTGTGTTTAACCTTTGGTTTATGCCGTACTTAATAATCCTTCAAGCTGCAGTGTTCCAGTGTCTTCTCCGTGTGCAGCCGAGTGAGCCATTCTACCACAAGTGCTATATAAGCAAAGCATAATAATAGTGAGAACACTAACAGCTCATTCACAGGTCCATATTTACACATACTGTAGAACATGTCTGATTTTTTTGGGGGGGACCATATGGTCCACACAAAATCATGGAGACATATCTGATGCGGAGCTGAGTGTCAAATCACAAATGCAAGTTTATGGGTCAGTGAAAAAAAAAATCGGACAGCTCTCGGACACTGACGACACTGATAACACTCGGACCTAATTTCGTATGCAAGAAAATCACTGACAAAGGAATTAACGCCAAAGGGCTTCAGCAGGGGCTCATTATATACATAGTGGGTTTAATAGTTGGGTGATATTTTCCCAACTGTTATGTGACCCAGGGCTGGCGTTAGGGGCAGGCAGACCAGGCAGCTGCCTAGGACCCCCGTTCCTCCAGGGGCCCCCAGCCAGAGTGGGGGGCTGCATTATACTGTGTGTGTGGGGGAGATCTGCATTATATAGTGTGGGGTGCTGCACTATACTGTGTATATAAGTACCTCATCCTGGCCCTATATACAGGTGCTTCTCACAAAAGTAGAATATCATCAGAAAGTGAATTTATTTCAGTTCTTCAATACAAAAAATGAAACTCGTATATTATATAGAGTCATTACACACAGAGTGATCTATTTCACGTGTTAATTTCTGTTAATGTTGATGATTATGGCTTAAAGCGAATGAAAACCAATGTAGTTACATACATGTTATGGCGCCTTCTGGTGTTACATATATGCTATGGCGCCCTCTGCTGTTACATACATGTTATGGCGCCCTCTGCTGTTACATATATGCTATGGCGCCCTCTGCTGTTACATATATGCTATGGCGCCCTCTGCTGTTACATACATGTTATGGCGCCCTCTGCTGTTACATACATGTTATGGCGCCTTCTGGTGTTACATATGTGCTATGGCGCCCTCTGCTGTTAAATACATGTTATGGCGCCCCCTGCTGTTACATACTTGTTATGGCGCCCTCTGCTGTAACATATATGCTATGGCGCCCTCTGCTGTTACATACATGTTATGGGGCCCCATGCTGTTACATACATGTTATGGTGCCCTCTGCTGTTACATATATGTTATGGCGCCCTCTGCTGTTACATACATGTTATGGCGCCTTCTGGTGTTACATATGTGCTATGGCACTCTCTGCTGTTACATATATGCTATGGCGCCCTCTGCTGTTACATATATGCTATGGCGCCCTCTGCTGTTACATACATGTTATGGCGCCCTCTGCTGTTACATACATGTTATGGCGCCTTCTGGTGTTACATATGTGCTATGGCACTCTCTGCTGTTACATATATGCTATGGCGCCCTCTGCTGTTACATATATGCTATGGCACCCTCTGCTGTTACATACATGTTATGGCGCCCTCTGCTGTTACATACATGTTATGGCGCCTTCTGGTGTTACATATGTGCTATGGCACTCTCTGCTGTTACATATATGCTATGGCGCCCTCTGCTGTTACATATATGCTATGGTGCCCTCTACTGTTACATACATGTTATGGCGCCCTCTGCTGTTACATACATGTTATGGCGCCTTCTGGTATTACATATATGCTATGGCGCCCTCTGCTGTTACATACATGTTATGGCGCCCCTGCTGTTACATACATGTTATGCAGTCAGGGATAAAGTATTTTATTTTTTTCCTGTCTTTTTTGAATGCTGCTAGGAGGGATATGAGAAGGCGAGATCTTCCTCTGAGGATAATATACGGAGTATCCTCCTGCCCCGTTTCCCTATTCTGCATATATCAGTGGTTTATAAAACTAAATTTACGGTATATTTATATCTAGATATTTGTTCTTCAGCCTCCTCTTATGTTTTCCTGCCGCCGTCGTGAGGCCTTCCCCAGCGTCCCCCAGCCTCTAATGACTTCCATATGACTATTTTAAGAAGATGATTTCAGGGCCGTAAAGTCCTTGACGGATCGGCTGGAGGAAAGCGAGAATATACTGTAGTCACAGATGTCGTTTCACATTTCACAAGACACCCACTGTGTGATTCTGGGCATGTGGCCAAGGTGACCTACCTAATACCTCACCAAAAAAAGAGCCCAGAATAAGTTGAACTCTGCCGCCGCGCTGAAGAGTAATCACGTTAATTCCTCCTATACGGCTCCTCCGCTGAAAACATCACGGCCAGAAAGGAAAATGACAAATCTGAAAGAGGGAAAAAGGATGTAACCGGGCTTATTGGAATATCATCATGGAGCTGGCGGCTCGTCTGGAGATCTGCCCGTTAGTCATGGAGGTCGGGATTCTGGTGCTTGATAGGAGCAATTCTACGCTGTCTATAATGAGAGGAGGAGTATAAATACCGAATAGGAAATGCCCGTAAAGAGTATCCCAGGTGCCCCCCCCAACAAGCAATGCCGGCCAAAAGGCATGGCCGCGTCCCCCAGAGTCGAGGGCCAGACAACGCTGCCCACTCCAACGCCATCCGGAAGGCATGGGCACATCCCCCAGACCGGAAAACTAGACAATACTGCCCTTTTCTATGCCTATTCCTTTTCTTAATACCATGTATTGCCCCCTCTAACATCAATGACAGCTTGAAGTCTTTTGTGGTAGTTGTGGATGAGGTTCTTTATTTTCTTAGATGGTAAAGCTGCCCACTCTTCTTGGCAAAACGTCCCCAGGTCCTGTAAATTCCAGGGCTGTCTAGCATGAACTGCACGCTTGAGATCTCCCCAGAGTGGCTCAATGATATTGAGGTCAGGAGACTGAGATGGCCACTCCAGAACCTTCACTTTATTCTGCTGTAGCCAATTACAGGTTCTGTTTTGGATCAATGTCATGTTGGAACGGCAAAAAAGTTAAATTTTGGTCTCATCACTCCAAATTACCTTGTTCCAGAAGTTTTGAGGCTTGTCTCTGTGCTGTTTTTGTGTATTGTAGGCGAGATACTTTGTGGCATTTACGCAGTGATGACTTTCTTCTGGCGACTCGACCATGCAGCCAATTTTTCTTCAAGTGCCTCATTATTGTGCATCTTGAAACAACCACACCTCTAGTTCTCAGAGAGTCCTGTATTTCAGCTGATGTTACTTGTGGGTTTTCTTTGCACCACAAGATTTTTGTTGGTCTACCTGACCGTGGTTTAGTTTTTACAGAGCCCCTGATTTTCCATTTGTTAATCACAGTTTGAACGTTGCTGACTGGCATTATCAATTCCTTGGATATCTTTTTGTATCCCTTTCCCGTTTTACACAGTTTACATTTTCCTGTAGATCATTGACAATTATTTTCCTTTCCCCATGACTCACAATCCAGAATTGTCAGTGGCTGGATGAAAGATGCAAGAGTCTGTCTGGATCCCAGAAACTCACTCAGCTTTTATGCACACACTGATTACAAGCAAACAGGTCACAGGTGAGATTGTTACCTTCAGTAGCCATTCAAACCCATTTGTGCCAACTTCTGTGCAGGTTATCAGGCCAAGATCACCAGGGTATGTGAACTTTTGATCATGGTCAATTGGATGTTTTGGGTTGTCATTATGATTTAAAAAGAGAAAAAAGTAGTTTGACAATAAATGGCTTCACCCAACCACTAGCCATGAGTGGAGGAAAAGTTTTGGTGTTATCATTCATATTCTCTGAAAAAAGGCAAAGAAAGCAAAAATTCTGCCGGGGTATGTAAACTTTTGAGCATAACAGCAGCTGCCTATATACAGTATGGACCCTCACATAGCCTCCTATATAAAGTATGAGCCACCACATAGCCTCATTATATACAGAATGAGCCCCACATAGCCTCCTATATACAGTCAGTATGAGCCCCATATAGCCTCTTATATTCAGTATGAGCCCTGTCATGAACCGGGGTTGATTGGTTGCCCCTGGTTCTTTCTGAAGAGGATTTACCTATATCCCACTTCCCAGTTCCAGGTTGGAACTTGCAACTCTCTGGCGCCCCCTTTACCCTCAGATCAGACTAGATACTGCACCTAGGATAATTAGTCGCCAGAAAGGCTGCCTTACTTTGTACTTTGTACTGGCTAATGGGCACACTGCAGCAAGGGCGATACAACTACTCCCACTCAGGTGGGAACAATAATTATCAACGCCACCATTCGCTACAAAGCCTCCCAAACGCACAGGCAAAATTCGCTGCCACCAGCTCCGATTTCCTAATTATTAACGGGTCCGGAGCCCACCCAGATTAGTAGCTGTAACGCCGCTGGGTTAATACCTTATTCTTCGGCGTTACTTTTGCATGTCTCTGCTTTAACCCTTCCTCCTTTCCCCCTAACTTGCAGGGATACTGTAGCTTGTTACCTGTATGGACGCTGCTCAGTTCCCTGCCACCGCTGCGTAGCTGTACATGTGCCGTGATGTCTTTGCTCTGCTGCATGGCCACTCGCATGTGCGGTCCCTGGCTATCGCGGTGGAAGCTAGCCACGGCTTGTGAGGTCCTCTGCAGCTGTGCATGACTTTCCACGTGTGTCCAGGCTAGCAGTCGCTGCCAGGTGCCCTAGGCCACAGTTCCTGTGCAGACTGTGCTGTAATGGTATCTGTTTGTGCTTGGGGTGCGCGCGGCCACACCTACCCTGCTTTTATTAGGGTTTGAGTGTCCACCTGTGTTGCTTCCTCACCCTATTGCTGAGGAGTAGCTCCTATATAAACTCCCTCTTTCCTCTAGGGCGTTGCCAGAGCATTGCATTGTGTTTCTGTATCTTGCCTTGTGAGGTATCCAGCTCCCATTCTGTCTGCAGTATGTTCTGGGAGAGCTGATACCTGTCTTCCGCCTGTTCTGGGGGCAGAGTACCCAGATCCGCCTATCCTGGAGGCTGCATATCCAGATCTGTTTGTGTTTGTTTTTCCGCCTAATCTGGGGGCAGAGTACCCAGACCCGCCTATCCTGGAGGCTGCATATCCAGTACCTGTTCCTGTCTGAACTGTGTCCGTTGTGCTATGTTCCTGAAGTCCTTTTGTGTCTGACACCCCGCACCCAGTGACTGAACTTTCCGGGCTCATCTTTTAAAGATGGAGTCCAATGTTCTTGCTGAGCTCTTACTATGCTATGCTCAGTCTTCCATGCGGCGCTAACCCCGTCTGGCCCAGTTCCAGTCCAGCGGTGTTTGCACCATCACGCTTGAGTTCCTTCCTAGGTCCGATGCCCGGAGCCTGACAGCCGTAGCTAGGGACCTGATGTCTACCGCTACCTGGTCCTGTGCCTTCCGTTTCCCAGCCGATGACCTGGGCTGCCACGCAGGTGTCCCAGATGTCTATCTGGTATTCCTGATATCCAGCCTGTGTCTGATGTCCTGATGTTCTTTCTGTGTCCGATGACCCGATGCCCTGGGCTGCCATGCCAGTGTCCCAGCCGATGACCTGGGCTGCCACGCCAGTGTCCCAGATGTCCTGATGACCTGCCTGTGTCCTGATGTCCTGCCTGTGTCCGATGTCCTGATGTCCTGCCTGTGTCCGATGTCCTGCCTGTGACCCGATGTTCCACCGGTTCCCTGGGGGTCCACCCTGTCATGACGTCTGTCCTGGGTCTGTGTCTGATGTTCTCCTGCTGAGCCTGTGCTACGCCTGAGGCCTGAGAGAGAGGCCGTCCTAGTAAGCCTGTGCCAGATGTCCCTGGACTGCATCAACCCGTGATGACCCTTGCCTTTGTCAGAATTCCGTCTGAGGTCGGTGTCTGATGTTCTCCTGCTGAGCCTGTGCTGCGCCTGAGGCCTGAGAGAGAGGCCGTCCTAGCATGCCCGTGCCAGATAACCCCGGACTTCATCAACCCGTGATGTCATCCTGCCTTCGTCTGTTAACCTGAAAGGTATACCTTACTCTGATGTGTGGAATCGGGATCCTGACATTATGTTTCGTTATGTACTGTGTTTTCATTTAAGTAAACTTTGTTTCTTCATACCTGAAGTTGTGCGGTGTAAACTAGTTCTGCATATCGCCATCTTGTCCACATGCTCAGCTGCCACAGACCCTGCTCACTGCCCTTCCCTAGTCTGGGTAGGTCCAGGTAACTCTATGTGGTCCAGTGGGTCCACTTTCCGTTCCCACTAGGGACGCTCGCCTCACGTCGTTATGTTTGGCGACGTGGAGGCGTTGGCTCGGCCGCGTCTGCGGTCGCAGCCGTAACAGTAGCATAATTCACTTTAGAGAATGTGACAGGTCGTTATAGAGCAAGGAGAGACAAAGCTAGTAATTTTATATTTTACTCCATAAAAGGTAAGCAGTGTTTATAGAAGTATAAAACGATATTATAAAGAAGACAATTATGGTATGCACAGTACAATTACAAAATAAAATAGGTTTAAAGTTGAAAAAACACTTACATTTCGTTATCTCATGGCTGACCGTGTGCTGTGGAGAAGGGGACACATCAAGATGCATCACACATCTGTATAGCAGCTAGACCTTGGACAAAGACACCAGAAGACTGCTGCTTCACTCACTTATTTCCAAGCCTAAAACCAAGGCACTCCACCTGTGGTGACCTCACTTAGAGGCTGAATCCTCCCCTTTTCTTAGAGTTATGGCACCTATTGTTATGCCTAGCTCGCTGTACGAACCTCGTACATGAAAGACACAATGATCAGGAGGTGCACCACGCGGGGCGATTCTTTTCAGTATAAACACAGCATAGTTACGTGACCCACTTATGGAGAAACCTGCTCCTTGCACTCGTTGGGTTTAGCTCCTAGCGATTTCAGGGGGTTATAGATCTCTCAATAGACATCCGGAATATATAATCCTTATATCTCTAGCCCTGATTGGTGCCAATATACATATCCTTAAATGAACAATAGAATCCCATGCTTTTGGTACCAGTTTTAGCCAGTATCAGGTGGGAGGAGGGAATGTGTGCAGCACAGAGCCATATAAATTCCTGAGGGAGGAGGGAAATGAGGGGTTTAGGATTACACAAACTGGCAGAGGGAGAAAGAGTGGCTCAGAATTCCAGCCTTGTGTTGGCAGGCAGAGGAAACTGCAGCTGAGAGCTCTGTATATGTAAGTGAAGTAATCAGAACTTTCCTATTTCCTGACACCTCCCCCTTTTGGACTGCGCAATGGAGGCTGTACCTTACGTTACTCCTCCATGCGCACCTCAGCAGGTTCGCCCCGGTGGAACAACCCATCTGCATTGCTATGCTCTGGCCTCATGGAGTTCCCACCTACCTGGTGCCCCAGGTAGTGGACCTCTCTCATGCCCATCTGGCACTTTCCCGGCTTGATGGTCAGACCTGCTTGGTGAATTCGCCTTAGCACCTCCTGAAGATGCTGCAGCTGTTCATCCCAGGAGGAACTGAAGATAACAATGTCATCCAAGTACACCACCGCGTACTTCTACAGTCCCTGAAGTAGGTGGTTGACCATCCACTGGAAAGTCGAATAAATCACGTTGAAACCTCTACAATTTTTGAAATTCTTCTTACGGCAGCGCGGGGATGATCCTTTTTCTCCTATCTAAGTGTGTGATCCACGGGAAAGTGGCAGGGGCATTATTAATGCCGAAGGGCATGACCGTGGACTCGTACAGTCCGAAGGGTGTGATAAAGGAGTCAGAGGCTATGATGGCATTGAGCCCCCTGTAGTCCACCCAGAACTGGGTAGTTCGATCCTTCTTTGGCACGAGAACTACAGGTGAGGCCCATGTGCTCTTTGACTGTTGAATCACCCCCAGCTATAACATCTCATCGATAGGGTGTTCGCCGTAGTGAGGCATGATTCCTGGTGTCCACTTTGTGGACCCTAACTCAGGCCTTCCAGGTCGGTTGGTGAGTTGGCTGGCAGGGCACTGATGTTTGTTGCAGGCTTACCCCCTTTCCAGCTGGCGGTGACTGGCTTCCGCACCTCCGACTTACGGTTGGCCTCAATGGCATCGGCAACCTGCGCTGCTTTAGTCACGTCTTTGGGTTCTCTGTCCATCTCAAACTGTCGCACCTCAGCTGGGCAAAGATGTAAGAACTGGTCTTTGATCATCAGGTCCCGCAGCTGTGCAAAGGTGGTCACTGACAATCCTTGGATGCACTGATCAAAGTAACTGTCTTGTGGGCCACGTTGGAGGTTCCGGAACTTTCTACGGTAAACCTCAGGAGTGAGTTGGTACTTTATCAGGACCTGCTTCATGGCCTCATAATCTTCATCTTGGTCTGGATGACCATCACAGGTGTCAGCAGGGAGTTGTTCCAAGGCCGCCTGCAGGTGGGGGTCCAATCCGCCCTGGTTGCTAGTAGGGCTAGCATTCAGTGGATGGACCTATGTTGAAGCACCATTTTCGCTTGTGCTGGCTTCCACGGCCACTAGGCTCTAAGACCGGCCTTGGTTTGATTCAAATTGCACCAGTTCCATGACCAATTGAGCCTTGGTTTTGCCATGGGGGTCCAGGCCATGGTACATGCATACTCCAACAAAAGTGTCCTTCTGCTGGGTGTACCATCCTTCTCCTTTTGCGGCCATCATTGTCAAATAAAAGATAGGATAGAAAAACAAAGAGAAAGGGAGGGGGTAATCGCAAGTACACACAATTGTCTCAGGACTAGTAAACACTGAGCTTGTTCTCCAAAACTATTTTGCGCCAAGTCCTCACAAGAACTGTGCCAGTTTTTAGTGAGAGGAATAACTGCTCAAACCAGATTACTAATGCTCTATTATCCCACCGCTGCCACCAATATCTCATGAACCGGAGTTGTTTGGATGCCCCTGGTTCTTTCTGAAAGGGATTTATCTATATCCCACTTCCCAGTTCCAGTTTGGAACCTACAGCTCTCTGGCGCCCCGTTTACCCTCAGGTCATACCGGGTACTGCACCTAGGATAATTAGTCACCAGAAAGGCTGCCTTACTTTGTACTGGCTAATGGACACACTGCTGTGAGGGCGATATAACTACTCCCATTCAGGCGGGAACAATAATTATCAATGCCCCTGGTCGCCTCAAAGCCTCCCCAAACGCACAGGACAAATCCGCTGCCACCAGCTCCGATTTCTTAATTATTAACGGGTCCGGAGCCAACCCAGATTAGTAGCGTAATTCACTTCAGAGGACGTGACAGTTCATTATAGAGCAAGGAGAGACAAAGCTAGTAATTTTATATTTTACTCCAAAAAAGGTAGGCAGTGTTTACAGAAGTATAAAAAGATATTAAAAAGAAGACAATTATGGTATGTGCAGTACAATTACAAATAAAAATGGGTTTAAAGTTGAAAAAACACTTACATTTTGTTATGTCATCTTATCTCATGGCTGACCGTGTGCTGAGGAGGAGAGGGCACGTCAATATGCACCACATATCTGAATAGCAGCTAGACCCCGGACAAAAACACCAGAAGACTGCTGCTTCAGTCACTTATTTCCAAGCCTAAAACCAAGGCACGCCCCCTGTGGTGACGTCACTTAGAGGCTGCATCCTCCCCTTTTCTTACAAACCTCGTATATGAAAGACACAATGATCAGGAGGTGCACCATGTCGAGGCGATTCTTTTAAGTGGGAGACAGAGTGGCTCAGAATTCCAGCCTTGTGCTGGCGGGCAGAGGAAACTGCAGCTGAGAGCCCTGTATGTGTAAGTGAAGTAATCAGAACTTTCCTATTTCCCGACAAGCCCCCACATTGCCCCCTATATACAATATGAGCACCCACATAGTCTCCAATATAGTGTGAGCCCCCACATAGCTACCTATATACAGTATGAGCCCCCACATAGCCCCTATATACAGTATGAGCCCCCATATAGCCCCCTATATACAATATGAGCCCCCACATAGCCTCCTATATACATTATGAGCCCCCACATAGCCTCCTATATACATTATGAGCCCCCACATAGCCCCCTATATACAGTCACACATTCTGTACACATATTAAAACAAAAATCACATACTCACCTTACCCTTATGCTCCCGGTGCTCTGCTCTGGTCCTTGGGGATCTATTTCTTCTTGTGAACGGCAGATACATGCTTGCGCTGTCGTGGTGACATCATTGCACCCTTGAGCTGCGCTGCTATTCTGTATTGCCAGCAGCGAAGCTCCAGGAAAGCTCCCTGCCTGATGTGTGCCACTGATAGTTGCACAGAAAACATTATAGTGAGAGCAATCTGTACATGTGCCCCCACTGAGCCATGAGACCCCACGCGGTAGCCCACATTGCCCTCATCTGTTCTCAATCTCATCACAGCATGAACCCTCTGCACACATTCCTCCTGGCAAAATCTATTCCACCCCTAAAGATCATCCTCGCAGCACAGAAACAGGCATAATTGTCAGAGCCACAACGACCGGGGAGCACCAGTCTCACACGGCCCCTGATTCACCATCACATGCCATAATATCACTTTATACTGACACACTGTATAATAATAGAAATCATCCAAAATTAATCGAAAATATAGAAAAAAAATCAGAAGCACTTGTTCATTCCACAGAATATGAGTCACGGTGAGAAAGACTGCAATAATGACGGCAGCATAAAAAGAAATACAGAAGAGGAAGCGAGAAACATCACCAAAAAGTCAGGATCAGTCGGGGTTCCATGGCTCGGACCCCCAGTGAAGAGGCCATAACTTTCAAACTTGGTAGAAATGCTTCAAGTTGTTTGGCTTGTGTCGAATAATAGAAATAGAAAAGAGTTATCCTTAATATTTTACTCCTACCAAAACACCTCTGTACGGACCAGAGCGGAGAACTGCCATCAAGGAGCTGCTCGTGTGCACCATTGATGGACTTATCCTCCACTGCAATAGAAAGGAGCAATGATGGCAACTTCACCCAGCAAAAAGTTGGTCATTAACTCCCAAACCAGATTAGTGGCGATCAAGGTTTCCCTATGAGACGACCACCGGATTCTAAGTTGGGTACTACTCTTAGAGGGATGTATGATTAACCCCTTTACCCCCAAGGGTGGTTTGCACGTTAATGACCAGGCCAATTTTTACAATTCTGACCACTGTCCCTTTATGAGGTTATAACTCCGAAACGCTTCAACGGATCCTGGTGATTCTGACATTGTTTTCTCGTGACATATTGTACTTCATGATAGTGGTAAAATTTCTTTGATAGTACCTGCGTTTATTTGTGAAAAAAACGGAAATTTGGCGAAAATTTTGAAAATTTCGCAATTTTCAAACTTTGAATTTTTATGCAATTAAATCACAGAGATATGTCACACAAAATACTTAATAAGTAACATTTCCCACATGTCTCCTTTACATCAGCATAATTTTGGAACCAATTTTTTTTTTTGTTAGGGAGTTATAAGGGTTAAAAGTTGACCAGCAATTTCTCATTTTTACAACACCATTTTTTTTTAGGGACCACGTCTCATTTGAAGTCATTTTGAGGGGTCTATATGATAGAAAATACCCAAGTGTGACACCATTCTAAAAACTGCACCCCTCAAGGTGCTCAAAACCACATTCAAGAAGTTTATTAACCCTTCAGGTGTTTAATAGGAATTTTTGGAATGTTTAAATAAAAATGAACATTTAACTTTTTTACACAAAAAATTTACTTCAGCTCCAATTTGTTTTATTTTACCAAGGGTAACAGGAGAAATTGGACCCAAAAAGTTGTTGTCCAATTTGTCCTGAGTACGCTGATACCCCATATGTGGCAGTAAACCACTATTTGGGCGCATGGGAGAGCTCGGAAGGGAAGGAGCGCTATTTGACTTTTCAATGCAAAATTGACAGGAATTGAGATGGGACGCCATGTTGCGTTTGGAGAGCCACTGATGTGCCTAAACATTGAAACCCCCCACAAGTGACACCATTTTGGAAAGTAGACCCCCTAAGGAACTTATCTGGATGTGTGGTGAGCACTTTGACCCACCAAGTGCTTCACAGAAGTTTATAATGCAGAACCGTAAAAATAAAAAATCATATTTTTTCACAAAAATTATATTTTTGCCCCCAATTTTTTATTTTTCCAAGGGTAAGAGAAGAAATTGGACCTCAAAAGTTGTTGTCCAATTTGTCCTGAGTACGCTGATACCCCATATGTGGCAGTAAACCACTGTTTGGGCACATGGGAGAGCTCGGAAGGGAAGGAGCGCAGTTTGACTTTTCAATGCAAAATTGACAGAAATTGAGATGGGACGCCATGTTGCGTTTGGAGAGCCACTGATGTGCCTAAACATTGAAACCCCCCACAAGTGACACCATTTTGGAAAGTAGACCCCCTAAGGAACTTATCTAGAGGTGTGGTGAGCACTTTGACCCACCAAGTGCTTCACAGAAGTTTATAATGCAGAACCGTAAAAATAAAAAATCATATTTTTTCACAAAAATTATATTTTTGCCCCCAATTTTTTATTTTTCCAAGGGTAAGAGAAGAAATTGGACCTCAAAAGTTGTTGTTCAATTTGTCCCGAGTACGCTGATACCCCATATGTGGCAGTAAACCACTGTTTGGGCGCATGGGAGAGCTCGGAAGGGAAGGAGCGCCGTTTGACTTTTCAATGCAAAATTGACAGGAATTGAGATGGGACGCCATGTTGCGTTTGGAGAGCCACTGATGTGCCTAAACATTGAAACCCCCCACAAGTGACACCATTTTGGAAAGTAGACCCCCTAAGGAACTTATCTGGATGTGTGGTGAGCACTTTGACCCACCAAGGGCTTCACAGAAGTTTATAATGCAGAGCCATAAAAATAAAACAAAATTTTTTTCCCACAAAAATTATTTTTTAGCCCCCAGTTTTGTATTTTCCCTAGGGTAACAGGAGAAATTGGACCCCAAAAGTTGTTGTCCAATTTGTCCTGAGTACGCTGATACCCCATATGTGGGGGGGAACCACCGTTTGGGCGCATGGGAGGGTTCGGAAGGGAAGGAGCGCCATTTGGAATGCAGACTTAGATGGAATGGTCTGCAGGCGTCACATTGCGTTTGCAGAGCCCCTAATGTACCTAAACAGTAGAAACCCCCCACAAGTGACACCATTTTGGAAAGTAGACCCCCTAAGGAACTCATCTTGATGTGTTGTGAGAGCTTTGAACCCCCAAGTATTTCACTACAGTTTATAACGCAGAGGCATGCAAATAAAAAATATTTTTTTTCCACAAAAATTATATTTTAGCCCCCAGTTTTGTATTTTTCCAAGGTTAGCAGGAGAAATTGGACCCTAAATGTTGTTGTCCAATTTGTCCTGAGTACGCTGATACCCGATATGTGGGGGGGAACCACCGTTTGGGCGCATGGGAGGGCTCGGAAGGGAAGGAGCATCATTTGGAATGCAGACTTAGATGGATTGGTCTGCAGGCGTCACATTGCGTTTGCAGAGCCCCTAATGTACCTAAACAGTAGAAACCCCCCACAAGTGACCCCATATTGGAAACTAGACCCCTCAATGAACTTATCTAGATGTGTTGTGAGAACTTTGAACCCCCAAGTGTTTCACTACAGTTTATAACGCAGAGCCGTGAAAATAAAAAATCTTTTTGTTTTCCCACAAAAATTATTTTTTAGCCCCCAGTTTTGTATTTTCCCAAGGGTAACAGGAGAAATTGGTCCACAAAAGTTGTTGTCCAATTTGTCCTGAGTACGCTGATACCCCATATGTTGGGGTAAACCCCTGTTTGGGCACACAGGAGAGCTCGGAAGGGAAGGAGCACTGTTTTACTTTTTCAACGCAGAATTGGCTGGAATTGAGATCGGACGCCATGTCGTGTTTGGAGAGCCCCTGATGTGCCGAAACAGTGGAAACCCCCCAATTATAACTGAAACCCTAATCTAAACACACCCCTAACCCTAATTCCAACGGTAACCCTAACCACACCTCTAACCCTGACACACCACTAACCCTAATCCCAACCCTATTCCCAACTGTAAATGTAATCTAAACCCTAACCCTAACTTTAGCCCCAACCCTAACTGTAGCCCCAACCCTAACCCTAACCCTAGCCCTAACCCTAGCCCTAACCCTAGCCCTAACCCTAACCCTAGCCCTAACCCTAACCCTAGCCCTAACCCTAGCCCTAACCCTAACCCTAACCCTAGCCCTAACCCTAGCCCTAACCCTAGCCCTAACCCTAACCCTAACCCTAGCCCTAACCCTAGCCCTAACCCTAGCCCTAACCCTAACCCTAACCCTAGCCCTAACCCTAGCCCTAACCCTAGCCCTAACCCTAGCCCTAACCCTAACCCTAATCCTAGCCCTAACCCTAGCCCTAATGGGAAAATGGAAATAAATACATTTTTTTTATTTTTCCCTAACTAAGGGGGTGATGAAGGGGGGTTTGATTTACTTTTATAGCGGGTTTTTTAGCGGATTTTTATGATTGGCAGCCGTCACACACTGAAAGACCCTTTTTATTGCAAAAAATATTTTTTGCAATACCACATTTTGAGAGCTATAATTTTTCCATATTTTGGTCCACAGAGTCATGTGAGGTCGTGTTTTTTGCGGGACGAGTTGACGTTTTTATTGAAAACATTTTTGGGCACGTGACTTTTTTTATCGCTTTTTATTCCGATTTTTGTGAGGAAGAATGACCAAAAGCCAGCTATTCATGAATTTCTATTGGGGGAGGCGTTTATACCGTTCCGCGTTTGGTAAAATTGATAAATCAGTTTTATTCTTCGGGTCAGTACGATTACAGCGATACCTCATTTATATCATTTTTTTATGGTTTGGTGCTTTTATACGATAAAAACTATTTTACAGAAAAAATAATTATTTTTGCATCGCTTTATTCTCAGGACTATAACTTTTTTATTTTTTTGCTGATGATGCTGTATGGCGGCTCTTTTTTTGCGGGACAATATGACGCTTTCAGCGGTACCATGGTTATTTATATCTGTCCTTTTGATCGCGTGTTATTCCACTTTTTGTTCGGCGGTATGATAATAAAGCGTTGTTTTTTGCCTCGTTTTTTTTTTTTTTTCTTACGGTGTTTACTGAAGGGGTTAACTAGTGGGACAGTTTTATAGGTCGGGTCGTTACGGACGCGGCGATACTAAATATGTGTACTTTTATTGGTTTTTTTTTTTATTTAGATGAAGAAATGTATTTATGGGAATAATATTTTTTTTTTTTTTCATTATTTTGGAATATTTTTTTTTATTTTTTTTACACATTTTGAAAATTTTTTTTTTACTTTTTTACTTTGTCCCAGGGGGGGACATCACAGATCAGTGATCTGACAGTTTGCACAGCACTCTGTCAGATCACTGATCTGACATGCAGCGCTGCAGCCTTCACAGTGCCTGCTCTGAGCAGGCTCTGTGAAGCCACCTCCCTCCCTGCAGGACCCGGATCCGCGGCCATCTTGGATCCGGGGCTCGAGCAGGGAGGGAGGTGAGGAGACCCTCGCAGCAACGCGATCACATCGCGTTGCTGCGGGGGGCTCAGGGAAGCCCGCAGGGAGCCCCCTCCCTGCGCGGTGCTTCCCTGTACCGCCGGCACATCGCGATCATCTTTGATCGCGGTGTGCCAGGGGTTAATGTGCCGGGGGCGGTCCGTGACCGCTCCTGGCACATAGTGCCGGATGTCAGCTGCGATAAGCAGCTGACACCCGGCCGCGATCGGCGGCGCTCCCCCCGTGAGCGCTGCCGATTGCTATGACGTACTATCCCGTCCAGGGTCAGATAAGCCCAGGGCACCTCGACGGGATAGTACGTCTAAGGTCACAGAGGGGTTAAGGAATAAATCTTGAAATATTTCCCAGAAAGGTCAAAGGAGCTGGAGCTTACTGTGGGCAGACCCTTGGGATGAAATTGGACTGTTGTGGGACGACTTTCCCTATGACAATGTTGATTAGTTTGCTGTGTCTACGCACTCTCGAGACGATGACTTTCTGGGGAAATTTAGCAAAAATCGATGCAACATGTGACGATTCCTTTCACCACGTTCTGTACATTCTCCGTTCTCCGTTCTCCGTTCTGTACATTAGTTGCGAAAGGAATTACTACAGTGACCTCAACGTATATTACAGACGCCCAGAAGGTCAAGATTCAAATAGTCATTTCTGATAAATAAGAAAAGTCAAGAAACAGCCAAGAAGTCAACGAGTTTGTGGCCTCTGGGTCCCTATAAAGGGATTTTAGATAATATTTGCTCCGTCTGTCGTTTCTGGGACTTTCCTATGGAAAACAATCAAGAGGACGGAGATCAAAAAGATTTGGAAAAAAGGCGCTTTTTTAAAAGGATTTTTAAATGCAATGGCTTGTTTTAATTTATCTATTCCGAGGCTCCCGCATCTATACCAGGCGATACTCCTGTCTTCGATTTCTCTGGGACCAGTGGTGAACGTCATGTGAGCCTTATTGGGCAGTTTGATTCCTTCTATTGTGAGATACTTATTATACCACCAAGTGAATTGTTGCATTTCTAAAGGTCGGTCTGTTATGGCTAACAACAACCTAAAGGACTTCTGAAAAGGACACCGCTGAACAGAAGCCAGTCGGCGTCCAAAGTTAATCTGCTGCCTCATTATAGTGAATGGATCCATCGGGGGTATCATCTGTCACGTCACACAGAGATTTAGATGGAAACCCCCAAAGTAAGTGCTCAGCGTAGAGCGCAGGATAAATATGATCCCAAGCATTATGTAAAATGTTCCTAATAAAAGCTTCTACTCAATCCACAAAAAAAGCAAGTCCCCACTCAGGTCTGTCATCTGTTAGCGGAAATATAGGGGGCTTCCACATTACTGGTAGCACAAACGCTCTGGAAAAGTGAAATAGCTCCTCACCCACCCAAATTAATTTCAGCAAATGTAAAACTTGAGGCTAATACACAATCTTGGTGTTAAAAATGTAAATTATTTTTTCTTCTCTGTCCAATGGTATAAAAGTCTGTGACACACCTGTGGTGTCAATATAATCATTGCACCACTAGATGAATTAATTGAGAGGTTTAATTGCTAAAATGGGATCAATTATGGGGGGTTCTGCTGTTCTGGCTCCTCATGGGCTCTGCCAATGTAACGTGGCACCCTCAACCAAGTGCAGCAAAAATCTGCACTGTAATATGGCGCTACTTCCCTTCTGAGCTTTGCTCTGTGCCTCAAAAGTGATTTTCGACCACATTTGGGGTATCAGTGAACTCAGGAGAAGTTGCACAACAAACTTTGGGGTCCACTTTCTCATTTTACCCTTGTGGAAATACAAAATTTGTAGCTAAAAAATATTTTTGTGGGAAAAATATGATTTTTTATTTTTTATTTTCACGGTTTAACTTTATAAACTTCTGTGAAGCACCTGTTGGTTCAAGATGCTCACCAGACATCTAGAAACGTTCCATATGGAGTCTAGTTTCCAAATTGGTGTCACTTGTGGGGGGTTTCCACTGTTTAGGCACATCAGGGGCTCTCCAAATGCAACATGGCAGCCGCTAATTATTCCATCAAATTTTTCACTCAAAAAGTCAAATAGCGCTCCTTCCCTTCTGAGCCCTGCCGTGCTCCCAAACAGTGGTTTTCCCCCACATATGGGATATTGGCGTACTCAGTAGAAATTCCCAACCAATTGTATGTAGCAATTTCTCTTGTTACCCTTATGAAAATGCAAAATTTGGAGCTAAAAAAGATTTATCTGAGAAAAATTTGATTTTTCATTTTCATGGCTGTACGTTATAAAATTCCGTGAAACATCTGTGGGTTCCAAGTGCTCAATAAACATCTAGATAAGTTCCTTGGGGGAGTCTAGTTTCCAAAATGGTGTCACTTGTTGGGGGGTTTCCACTGCTTAGGCACATCAGGGGCTCTCCAAACATGACATGGGACTGCTAATTATACCAGCAAATTTTACATTAAAAAAGTGAAGCGGTGCTCCTTCCCTTCTGAGCTCTGCTGTGCGCCCAAACAGTAGATTTCCCCCACATATGGGTTATCAGCATGCTCAGGACAAATTGCACAGCAAAATGTATGGTCCATTTTCTCCTGTTACCCTTGTGAAAGTAAAAAAAAATAGGTCTAAATGAAAATTTTTGTGAAAGAAAAGTAAATGTTTATTTTTTTCTTCCACATTCCAAAAATTCCTGTGAAGCGCCCAAAGGGTTAATAAACTTCCTGAATGTGGTTTTTCAGTACCTTGAGGGGGTGCAGTTTTTAGAATGGTGTCATTTTTGGGCATTTTTCTGTCATATAGGCCCCTCAAAAGTCACTTCAAGTGTGAGGTGGTCCCTAAAAAATGGTTTTGCAAATTTTGTTGTAAAAATGAGAAATCGCTGGTCAAATTTTAACCCTTATAACTTCCTAACGAATAAAAATTATGTTTCCAAAATTTTGCTACTGTAAAGTAGACTTCTGGGAAATGTTATTTATTAACTATTTTGTGCGACATGACTCTCTAATTTAAGGACATAAAAATTAAAAGTTTGAAAATTGCGAAATTTGCCAAAATTTCAGGGGTTTTTTCCCACAAATAAACAAGTCAAGTCATATCAAAGACATTTGATGACTATCATGAAGTACAATATGTCACGAGAAAACAATGTCAGAATCACCGGGATCCGTTGAAGCTTCAAGAGTTATAACCTCATAAAGGGACAGTGGTCGGAATTGCAAGAATTGGCCCGGTCAGGAAGAGGAAAACAGGCTTCGGGGTGACGGGGATAAGTAAAAAAAAGTTCTCACAGGTGGACAACCCCTTTAAAGAACTGACAGGTCTGGTGGTGACAATAGGGTCGGCTGAGAAGGGTCCAGATTGGGAGCAGAGGGGGATTACTGGGGGGATCACTTCTGTACAGTTACAAGAGGGAATTATAAGTCATAACTGTAGGAGTGTGAATGACCTCCTACAGCAGTCAGTAATAGAGGGGGGTCCTGGTGGGAGACCCCTCCTGTTACCTCTTGTGTTAATATGGAGGAATAAAAGGGGTTATCCAAAGTCTTGTACATTGGTATTTTTTTCCACCGCTGTTGCTTCTGCTCCTGGGGAAAGATATGGACTTATTATTGATAAATTCACTACATAAGAAAAAGTAGAAGAAATACTATAGCCGGGAACTACTCCCCCCATCCTCCTCTACAACACAGGAAAATAGGATCCTTCTTTCTGCCGCCACTAGAGGGAGCTCACCGCAGACTGATTTATATACAGTGCAATGGGAGCTGTATAGATCCCTCTGCAGTGAGCGCCCTCTAGTGGCAGCAACAAACACCCTGCAGGTAAGCCGTCACTCACATGTTCTGCTCCTTGCGTCCCAGACTCTTTGGTGTCCACCACCTGCGTCTTTTCCTATTATTCAGATATTCAGTCAGATGAGCGGAGGACGTTCCTCAGGATCAGTCCATACAATACTCTGAGGTTGCATCATGTTCAGTGGCCAATGATTGGGGTAAAAGAGGAAAGTATGTGACCCCCGGGACTCCAGCAGTGTAATAGACATTTGACCTTATGTCCTAGCGTCTAAGCTCTGAGATCACGGCACGGAATGGGATCCCATCATCTACCTCCAGATGTAGCAAATGTTAGATACATCTGCAGGTCAGGAATAGTCTCATCCTACACATGATACAATCTGATATGTATCCATGGTAACAGCCAATCAAAAGAGCAGGTTTATTAATGGGATTGTTCTTGCGTGTGGCCCAGTAATGATATAGAAGTGCGAGGAGCAGAGTAGAGGGTCCGGGACATCTCCATGGTCAGTGTCGCTCCTAATCACAGAGAGAATATCAGCGCGTTATACATGATATAGTATGGAGCGACAAAGCTAGCGCAGAACAAACCCTGCGAACGCTGCCCTCATTCTGAAATCAGTGGGAACATTACACATTGATCAAATTAATGTCTAACATTTCACAGTGATCTATAAATATAGACATACAAATATTGCTGATATTTCTCCCTATTTATGATTTCCTCCTCTTCTGAGTTTGTCTCCTCCAGAATTTCTTCCTCATGTTTGATATTATTATCCTCCATGTTCTCCTCCTTATTATCCACCACCTCCTTCTCCTCCTCGATGTCATCCATCTCTGTCTCCACTACATGATTCTCTTCCACAATGTTATCCTTCTCTTTGAGATCCAACTCCTCCTCGATGTTTTTCTTCTCTTTTTCCTAAGCATCCTCTTCTATGTTGTCCTCCTCTTTCTCCTCCTTCTCCTCAATTTTCTCCTCCTCCTTCGATATTACCCTCCTCTTTCTCCTTAGCCTACTTCTCCGTCTTGATGTGATCCTCCTTTTTGTCTTCCACCTCCTTCTCCTCCTCCTCAATGTTATCCTTCTCTTTGTCTTCCACCTCCTCCTCTATGTTATCCTCTTTATCCTCCAACTCCTTCTACTCCTCAATGTCACCTCCTCTTTTCTCGTCCACTTCCTCTTCCTTGAACTCCACCTCCTCCTTGATGTTATCCTCCAATTTGTCCTCCACCTCCTTCTCCTCCTCGATGTTGTCCTCCTCTATATCCTTCACCTCCTCCTTGATGTTATCCTCTTCCTCAATGTTATCTTTCTCTTTCTCTTCCACCTACTCTTGGATGGTATACTCCTCTTTCTGCTCTTCGATACTCTCCTCCTCTTTCACCTTCACCTCCTCCTTGATTTTATCCTCCTCTTCACCCTCCAGCTCCTTCTCCTTCGTGATGTTATCCTCCTCTATGTCTAAAGAAAAAAGGAATGTAGTCAGCTTACCGGTCTTAGACGAAATCCCCAGACCTGCCAACGCCCAGCACGGTTCGGGGTGAGCGCCCACAGCAAATGAAGACAAAAAGAGAAATGATCCAGCTGGAGGTGGAGGCAGTTCAGACTTTGTGAGACTTTATTAGACAACTAAAGCGATAAATAGTTCTTCAACAAGAAAAATCTTTACATAGCAAACACCTGGCACACCAGTGAGGAGGATCAACGCGTTTCAACTATGAAGTCTTACCCATGATCTACCATGATCCTCCTCTATGTCCTCCACTTCCTCCTTGATGTTATCCTCTTCATTGATGTTGTCTACCTCTTTCTCCTCCACCTCCTCTTCGATGTTATCCTCCTCTTTGTCCTCCATCTCCTTCTCCTCCTCAATGTTATCCTTCTCTTTATCATTCTCCTCCTCGATATTCTCTGTTGTGAATTCTGTTCTTGGTTGTAAGTAGTATTTTTGTGAGTTCTGCTCTTGGGCTCCTCCTGTGGTCTTTAGTGGTATGACTGCTTCTTGGATTTAGCTTCTCAGCTGTTTCCTTTGATTGTCTTTTGGGCTTGGCTATATTAGTCTGGCCTTAGCCCTCATTCAATGCCAGTTGCCAATTGTCTCTGCCTGGAGTCATTGCTCTTTGGATTGTCCTGACACTCTGACCAAGTTCTGCAAAGCTAAGTCCTTCCATGTCCTTTGCAGTTCACTTATTGTGGACTTGTTGTTTTGTACTGTCTTGTTTTTTGCTCATTTGTCCAGTTTATCAGTATGGATCTATTTAGCTAAACTGGAAGCTCTGGGCAGCAGAGTTTGCCCTCCACACCTTTAGTTAGGTGTGGAGATTTTTGCATTTCTCTGCGGTGGACTTTTTCTAGTTTTTTCTACTGACCGCACAGAGCTCTTTTCTGTACTTTCCTTTTTAGCTAGAAGTGGCCTCCTGTGCTTAATCTTGTTTCATACTACGTATGTCATTTCCTTCTCCTCTCACAGTCATTATTTGTGGGGGGCTATCTTTCCTTTGGGGATTTTCTCTGAGGCAAGATAGTTTTCCTGCTTCTATCTTTAGGGGTAGTTAGCTCTTAGGCTGTGACGAGTTGCCTAGGGAGCGTTAGGAACAATCCACGGCTGCTTCTAGTTGTGTGTTGAGCTTAGGGTCTGCGGTCAGTATAGATACCACCTGCTCAGAGCTAGTCTCATGTTGCTCCATAATCACCAGACCATAACAATTCTCCTCTTCTTTCACCTCCACCTCCTCGTTGATGTTATTCTCCTCTTTGTCCTCCATATCCTCCTCCTCAATGTTATCCTCCTCTTTATCATGCTCCTCCTCGATTTTCTCCTCTTCTTTCACCTCCACCTCCTCGTTGATGTTATTCTCCTCTTTGTCCTCCATATCCTCCTCCTCAATGTTATCCTCCTCTTTATCATTCTCGTCCTCGATATTCTCCTCTTCTTTCACCTCCACCTCCACATTGATGTTATCCTCCTCTTTGTCCTCCATCTCCTTCTCCTCCTCAATGTTATCCTCCTCTTTATCATGCTCCTCCTCGATTTTCTCTTCTTCTTTCACCTCCACCTCCTCGTTGATGTTATCCTCCTCTTTGTCCTCCATCTCCTTCTCCTCCTCAACGTTATCCTCCTCTTTACCATTCTCCTCCTCGATTTTCTCCTCTTCTTTCACCTTCACCTCTTCCTTGATGTTTTCCTCCTCTATGTCTTCCACTTCCTCCTTGATGTTATCCTCTTCCTCAGTGTTATTTTCCTCTTTCTCCTCCATCTCCTCTTCAATGTTCATTCTCCAACTCCTTCTTCTCTCCGATGTTATTCTCCTCCTTCTCCTCACTCGCTCTGTATTTCCAATAAAAGAAAAGCAACACAGGCACCACGGCGAGAGAGAAAAAACATGATAGAAGAGAATGAAGGAAGAGGTCACCGAATAATTAAGTGTTAACAGTGTATATTATTGCATATGAATTCACGGATTATACACCACTAAAATATATCTTTATTGGTATTCATTAAAATTTATAAACACTAAAATGTAAATACACCCCGAATCATGAAAACACAAAAAGTGATGATAAAAAGGATTATCAAGTAGTTAAGAGTAAAGTGGGATCACGCTATTTTGGCCACTACTCTTGTTCCTACCTGTCTACAAAGGTCGGCACCCTCTCGAAACGAATTGGCTCCCCCACTCCTTGTCAGCTAACCTTAGTTATCCCTATCAGGCCCTACACAGATGGCAAAAAATGGAAAAAACTATCCAAGATCCAATCCAAGATTCAAGAGATACAGGAGATTAGATGGTTGTATAGGCGGTGGATAGATGGCTGTAGGATAAATGAGCCGCACACTGTCCCCCTATATACAGTATGAACCCACATGCAGCCCCTTATATACAATATGAGCCCTCGCATAGCCTGCCTACAGTATATACAGTATGAGCCCCAACATAGCACCCTACATACAGTATAAGGTCTCTACATACAGTATAAGCCCATACACAGTCCCCCCATGTACAGTATGAACCCTCACATAGCCTCCTATATACATTATGAGCCCCAACATAGCTCCCTATATACAGTATAAGCCTCCATATAACGTTTATATAACCCAAACACAGCCCCGCTGTCAGGAAGGGTGAGTCAATACACATCCCCTCTATGTTCAGTATGATCCCTCACATAGTCTCCTTATATACAGTATGAGCCCTCACATAGCCCCCTATATACAGTATGAGCCTCCACATAGCCTCCTATATACAGTATGAGCCCTCACATAGCCTCCTATATACAGTATGAGCCCCACATAGCCTCCTATATACAGTATGAGCCCTCACATAGCCTCCTATATACAGTATGAGCCCTCACATAGCCTCCTATATACAGTATGAGCCTCCACATAGCCTCCTATATACAGTATGAGCCCTCACATAGCCTCCTATATACAGTATGAGCCCTCACATAGCCTCCTATATACAGTATGAGCCTCCACATAGTCTCTTTATATACAGTATGAGCTCTCACATAGCCCCCTATATACAGTATGAGCCTCCACATAGCCTCCTATATACAGTATGAGCCCTCACATAGCCTCCTATATACAGTATGAGCCCCCACATAGCCTCCTATATACAGTATGAGCCCTCACATAGCCTCCTATATACAGTATGAGCCCCCACATAGCCTCCTATAGACAGTATGAGCCCCACATAGCCTCCTATAGACAGTATGAGCCCTCACATAGCCTCCTATAGACAGTATGAGCCCCACATAGCCTCCTATATACAGTATGAGCCCCACATAGCCTCCTATAGACAGTATGAGCCCCACATAGCCTCCTATACACAGTATGAACCCTCACATAGCCTCCTATATACAGTATGAGCCCCCACATAGCCTCCTATAGACAGTATGAGCCCCACATAGCCTCCTATATACAGTATGAGCCCCCACATAGCCTCCTATAGACAGTATGAGCCCCACATAGCCTCCTATATACAGTATGAGCCCTCACTAAGCCTCCTATATACAGTATGAGCCCCACATAGCCTCCTATATACAGTATGAGCCCCCACATAGCCTCCTATATACAGTATGAGCCCCCACATAGCCTCCTATATACAGTGAGCCCCCACATAGCCTCCTATATACAGTATGAACACAAACATAGTCTCCCTATATACAGTATGAGCCCAAAAACAGTCCCCCTATAAACAGTATGAGCCCCCAGACAGTACCCTCATAAACAGTATGAATCTCACATAGCCTCCTATATACAGTAAGCCCCACATAATCCCTCTATATACAGTATGAACACCACATAGCCCCCTATATACATTATAAGCCCCTGCATCACCCCCTATATACAGTATGAGCCCCCACATAAGACTCCTATATAAAGGCGCACTTAATATATATATATATATATATATATATATATATACTGTATACATACGCTAATACATACCTCACTCCCGTTCCCCCAGTGCTCTGTCCCGGTTTCCAGTGCACTGACTCTCCACACAGCAGATGTGGTGTGGTTGTGACGCTGCAGCTATACAGGTAGATGCATGCTCCACTAGATGGCAGTAGAGTGGAGCAGAGACTGAAACACTTGCCAGCACAGACCTGCAGGGAGGTCACCACCAGGTGGGAACAGGGTAGCATAGTAACATAGTTATTAAGGTTGAAGGAAGGCTTTAAGTTCAACCCATAGGCATCTAGTTCAACCCATAGCCTAACCTAACATGCCTTAACATGTTGATCCAGAGGAAGGCAAAAAAAACCATGTGGCAAAGAGTAAGCTCCACATTGGGGAAAAAAATTCCTTCCCGACTCCACATACGGCAATCAGACTAGTTCCCTGGATCAACGCCCTATCAAGGAATCTAGTGTATATACCCTGTAACATTATACTTTTCCAGAAAGGTATCCAGTCCCCTCTTAAATTTAAGTAATGAATCACTCATTACAACATCATACGGCAGAGAGTTCCATAGTCTCACTGCTCTTACAGTAAAGAATCCGCGTCTTTTATTATGCTTAAACCTTTTTTCCTCCAACCGCAGAGGATGCCCCCTTGTCCCTGTCTCAGGTCTATGATTAAAAAGATCATCAGAAAGGTCTTTGTACTATCCCCTCATATATTTATACATTAACATAAGATCACCCCTTAGTCTTCGTTTTTCCAAACTAAATAGCCCCAGGTGTAATAACCTATCTTGGTATTGCAGATCCCCCAGTCCTCTAATAACCTTGGTCGCTCTTCTCTGCACCCGCTCCAGTTCAGCTATGTCTTTCTTAAACACCGGAGACCAGAACTGTGCACAGTATTCTAAGTGTGGTCGAACTAGTGACTTGTATAGAGGTAAAATTATGTTCTCCTCATGAGCATCTATGCCTCTTTTAATGCATCCCATTATTTTATTTGCCTTTGTAGCAGCTGCCTGACACTGGCCAGTGAGTTTGTCATCCACCCATACACCCAGGTCTTTTTCATTGACGGTTTTGCCCAGAGTTTTAGAATTAAGCACATAATTATACATCTTATTACTTCTACCCAAGTGCATGACCTTACATTTATCCCCATTAAAGCTCATTTGCCATTTATCAGCCCAAGCTTCTAGTTTACATAAATCATCCTGTAATATAAAATTGTCCTCCTCTGTATTGATTACCCTGCAGAGTTTAGTGTCATCTGCAAATATTGAAATTCTACTCTGAATGCCCCCTACAAGGTCATTAATAAATATGTTAAAAAGAAGAGGGCCCAATACTGACCCCTGTGGTACCCCACTGCTAACCACTACCCAGTCCGAGTGTGCTCCATTAACCCCTTTCTGCCATTAGACGTACTATTCCGTCCATGTGGGGTGGGCTTTACTTCCCAAGGACGGAATAGTTCGTCATAGGCGATCGGCCGCGCTCACGGGGGGAGCGCGGCCGATCGCGGCCGGGTGTCAGCTGCTTATCGCAGCTGACATCCGGCACTATGTGCCAGGAGCGGTCACGGACCGCCCCTGGCACATTAACCCCCGGCACACCGCGATCAAACATGAGGAAGCATCGCGCAGGGGGGGGGGCTCCCTGCGGGCTTCCCTGAGACCACCGCAACAACGCGATGTGATCGCGTTGCTCCGGGGGTCTCCTACCTTCCTCCCTGCAGAAAGTCCCGGATCCAAGATGGCCGCAGATCCGGGTCCTGCAGGGAGGGAGGTGGCTTACCAAGTGCCTGCTCAGAGCAGGCACTTGGTAACGCTGCACTGCTCTCAGACAGATCGGTGATCTGTCAGAGTGCTGTGCAAACTGGCAGATCACCGATCTGTATTGTCCCCCCCTGGGACAAAGTAAAAAAGTTAAAAAAAAATTTTTACAAGTGTGTAAAAAAAAAAAAAAAATCATAAATAATGAAAAAAAATATATATATTATTCCCATAAATACATTTCTTTATCTAAATAAAAAAAAAACAAACAATAAAAGTACACATATTTAGTATCGCCGCGTCCGTAACGACCCGACCTATAAAACTGGCCCACTAGTTAACCCCTTCAGTAAACACCGTAAGAAAAAAAAAAAAACGAGACAAAAAACAACGCTTTATTATCATACCGCCGAACAAAAAGTGGAATAACACGCGATCAAAAAGACAGATATAAATAAGCATGGTACCTCTGAAAGCGTCATCTTGTCCCGCAAAAAACGAGCCGCCATACAGCAACATCAGCAAAAAAATAAAAAAGTTATAGTCCTCAGAATAAAGCGATGCAAAAATAATTATTTTTTCTATAAAATAGTTTTTATCGTATAAAAGCGCCAAAACATAAAAAAATGATATAAATGAGGTGTCGCTGTAATCGTACTGACCCGAAGAATAAAACCGCTTCATCAATTTTACCAAACGCGGAACGGTATAAACGCCTCCCCCAAAAGAAATTCATGAATAGCTGGTTTTTGCTAATTCTGCCTCACAAAAATCGGAATAAAAAGCGATCAAAAAATGTCACGTGCCCGAAAATGTTACCAATAAAAACGTCAACTCGTCCCGCAAAAAACAAGACCTCACATGATTCTGTGGACTCAAATATGGAAAAATTATAGCTCTCAAAATGTGGTAACGCAAAAAATATTTTTTGCAATAAAAAACGTCTTTCAGTGTGTGACGGCTGCCAATCATAAAAATCTGCTAAAAAAACCCGCTATAAAAGTAAATCAAACCCCCCTTCATCACCCCCTTAGTTAGGGAAAAATAAAAAAAATTAAAAAAATGTATTTATTTCCATTTTCCCATTAGGGTTAGGGCTAGGGTTAGGGCTAGGGTTAGGGTTAGGGCTAGGGTTAGGGTTAGGGCTAGGGTTAGGGCTAGGGTTAGGGTTAGGGCTAGGGCTAGGGTTAGGGCTAGGGTTGGGGTTAGGGCTAGGGTTAGGGCTAGGGTTAAGGCTACAGTTAGGGTTAAGGCTACAGTTAGGGTTGGGGCTAAAGTTAGGGTTAGGGTTTGGATTACATTTGCGGTTGGGAATAGGGTTGGGATTAGGGTTAGGGGTGTGTCAGGGTTAGGGGTGTGGTTAGGGTTACCGTTGGAATTAGGGTTAGGGGTGTGTTTAGATTAGGGTTTCAGTTATAATTGGGGGGTTTCCACTGTTTAGGCACATCAGGGGCTCTCCAAACGCGACATGGTGTCCGATCTCAATTCCAGCCAATTCTGCGTTGAAAAAGTAAAACAGTACTCCTTCCCTTCCAAGCTCTCCCGTGTGTCCAAACAGGAGTTTACCCCAACATATGGGGTATCAGCGTACTCAGGACAAATTGGACAACAACTTTTGGGGTCCAATTTCTCCTGTTACCCTTGGGAAAATACAAAACTGGGGGCTAAAAAATAAATTTTGTGGGGAAAAAAGAATTTTTATTTTCACGGCTCTGCGTTATAAACTGTAGTGAAACACTTGGGGGCTCAAAGTTCTCACAACACATCTAGATAAGTTCGTGGGGGGTCTAGTTTCCAATATGGGGTCACTTGTGGGGGGTTTCTACTGTTTAGGTACATTAGGGGCTCTGCAAACGCAATGTGACGCCTGCAGACCATTCCATCTAAGTCTGCATTCCAAATGGCGCTCCTTCCCTTCTGAGCCCTCCCATGCGCCCAAACGGTGGATCCCCCTCACATATGGGGCATCAGCGCACTCAGGACAAATTGGACAACAACTTTTGGGGTCCAATTTCTCCTGTTACCCTCGAGAAAATACAAAACTGGGGGCTAAAAAATAATTTTGGGGGAAATTTTTTTTTTATTTTCACGGCTCTGCGTTAGAAACTGTAGTGAAACACTTGGGGGCTCAAAGTTCTCACAACCCATCTAGATAAGTTCCTTGGGGGGTCAAGTTTCCAATATGGGGTCACTTGTGGGGGGTTTCTACTGTTTAGGTACATTAGGGGCTCTGCAAACGCAATGTGACGCCTGCAGACCATTCCATCTAAGTCTGTATTCCAAATGGCGCTCCTACCCTTCCGAGCCCTCCCATGCGGTGGTTCCCCCCCACATATGGGGTATCAGCGCAGTCAGGACAAATTGCACAACAACTTTTGGGGTCCAATTTCTCCTGTTACCCTCGGGAAAATACAAAACTGGGGACTAAAAAATAATTTTTGTGGGAAAAAATGTTTGTTTTATTTTTACGGCTCTGCATTATAAACTTCTGTGAAGCTCTTGGTGGGTCAAAGTGCTCACCACACCTCTAGATAAGTTCCTTATGGGGTCTACTTTCCAAAATGGTGTCACTTGTGGGGGGTTTCAATGTTTAGGCACATCAGTGGCTCTTCAAACGCAACATGGCGTCCCATCTCAATTCCTGTCAATTTTGCATTGAAAGGTCAAACGGCGCTCCTTCCCTTCCGAGCTCTCCCATGCGCCCAAACAGTGGTTTACCCCCACATATGGGGTATCAGAGTACTCAGGACAAATTGTGCAACAACTTTTTGGTTCCAATTTCTTCTCTTACCATTGGGAAAATAAAAAATTGGGGGCGAAAAGATAATTTTTGTGAAAAAAAATGATTTTTTATTTTTACGGTTCTGCATTATAAACTTCTGTGAAGCACTTGGTGGGTCAAAGTGCTCACCACACCTCTAGATAAGTTCCTTAGGGGGTCTACTTTCCAAAATGGTGTCACTTGTGGGGGGTTTCAATGTTTAGGCACATCAGTGGCTCTCCAAACGCAACATGGCGTCCCATCTCAATTCCAGTCAATTTTGCATTAAAAAGTCAAATGGCGCTCCTTCGCTTCCAAGCTCTGTCCTGTGCCCAAACAGTGGTTTACCTCCACTTATGGGCTATTGGCATACTCAGGACAAATTGTACAACAAGGTTTGGGGTCCATTTTCTCCTGTAACCCTTGGTAAAATAAAACAAATTGGAGCTGAAGTAAATTTTTTGTGAAAAAAAGTTAAATGTTAATTTTTATTTAAACATTCCAAAAATTCCTGTGAAACACCTGAAGGGTTAATAAACTTCCTGAATGTGGTTTTGAGAACCTTGAGGGGTGCAGTTTTTAGAATGGTGTCACACTTGGGTATTTTCTATCATATAGACCCCGCAAAATGACTTCAAATGAGATGTGGTCCCTAAAAAAAAATAGTGTTGTAGAAATGAGAAATTGCTGGTCAACTTTTAACCCTTATAACTCCCTAACAAAAAAAAATTTTGGTTCCAAAATTGTGCTGATGTAAAGTAGACATGTGGGAAATGTTACTTATTAAGTATTTTGTGTGACATATCTCTGTGATTTAATTGCATAAAAATTCAAAGTTGGAAAATTGCGAAATTTTCAAAATTTTCGCCATATTTCCATTTTTTTCACAAATAAATGCAGGTAATATCAAAGAAATTTTACCACTATCATGAAGTACAATATGTCATGAGAAAACAATGTCAGAATTACCGGGATCCGTTGAAGTGTTCCAGAGTTATAACCTCATAAAGGGAAAGTGGTCAGAATTGTAAAAATTGGCCTGGTCATTAACATGCAAACCACCCTTGGGGGAAAAGGGGTTAATAACCACCCTTTGTTTCCTATCCCTGAGCCAGCTCTCAACCCACTTACACATATTTTCCCCTATCCCCATTATTCTCATTTTATGTATCAACCTTTTGTGTGGCACCGTATCAAAAGCTTTTGAAAAGTCCATATACACTACATCCACTGGGTTCCCTTGGTCCAGTAAGGAACTTACCTCTTCATAGAAACTGATCAGATTAGTCTGACATGAACGGTCCCTAGTAAACCCGTGCTGATACTGGGTCATGAGGTTATTCCTCTTCAGATACTCCAGTATAGCGTCCCTTAGAATGCCCTCCAGGATTTTACCCACAGTAGAGGTTAAGCTTACTGGCCTATAATTTCCGAGTTCAGTTTTTGTTCCCTTTTTGAATATTGGCACCACATTTGCTATACGCCAGTCCTGTGGCACAGACCCTGTTATTATGGAGTCTCTAAAGATTAAAAATAATGGTCTATCGATGACTGAACTTAATTCCTGCAGTACTCGAGGGTGTATCCCATCCGGGCCTGGAGATTTGTCAATTTTAGTGATTTTTAGACGCCGCCGCACTTCCTGCTGGGTTAAGCAGGTGACATTTAATGGGGAATTTTTATCACTAGTCATTTTATCTGCCATGGGATTTTCTTGTGTAAATACTGATGAAAAAAAGTCATTTTGCATATTGGCTTTTTCCTCATCCTCATCCTCCATTTCACCCAGACTATTTTTAAGGGGGCCAACACTATCATTTTTTAGTTTCTTACTATTTATGTAGTTAAAGAATATTTTGGGATTATTTTTACTCTCTCTGGCAATGAGTCTCTCTGTCTCAATCTTTGCTGCCTTGATTTGCTTTTTACAGAATTTATTGAGTAGAGTGAGTTTAGTAGAAGGGAGAAACACAAGAAGTTCAGTTTTGGAGAGATTTAGTTTCAGATAGAGGGAGGACATGATGTTAGAGACAGCAGACAGACAATCCTTGGTATTTTGAATTAGGGTAGGGGTGATGTCGGGGGAAGAAGTGTATAATTGGGTGTCTTCAGCATAGAGATGGTACTGGAACCCAAATCTGCTGATTGTTTGTCCAATAGGGGCAGTGTATAGAGAGAACAGGAGGGGGCCCAGGACTGAGCCCTGCGGAACCCCGATAGTAAGGGGACGAGGAGAGGAAGAGGAGCTGGCAAAAGATACAGTGAAGGATCGGTCAGAGAGGTAGGAGGAGAACCAGGAGAGAACGGTGTCCTTGAGGCCGATGGAGCGGAGCATAGTGAGGAGGAGCTGGTGATCCACAGTGTCAAATGCGACAGAGAGATCCAAGAGAATCAGCAGAGAGCAATGACCTTTGGATTTACCTGTTATTAGGTCATTAGAGACTTTAGTGAGGGCAGTTTCAGTGGAGTGTAAAGAGCGGAAACCAGATTGTAAGGGGTCAAGAAGAGACTTATCCGAGAGATAGCGGATTAGACGGGAGTGGACCAAGCGTTCCAGGAGTTTAGAGATGAAGGAAAGGTTAGAGACAGGTCTGTAGTTAGCAGTGCAGTTCTGGTCCAGGGATGGCTTTTTAAGTAAAAGGGTAATGATGCATACCTCCCAACTTTTGGAGCTGTGAAAGAGGGACAAAGTTTGCGACGCGTAATGCGCGCCGCGGCAAATTTTAGGCCACGCCTCTGACAACACCCATTCACTACTCACACCCATATCCATGTCTCAACCACACCCATTTACCACTGCTGATCACACTGTTCATAAAGAATAATTATAAACAAAAAATATGGCCACACAGTGCTCCATACTGTATAATGGCCACACAGTGCTCCATACTGTATAATGGCCACACAGTGCTCCATACTGTATATTGGCTCCACATGATGCTCCATACTGTATAATGGCCACACATGATGCTCAATACTGTATAATGACCCCACATGATGCTCCACACTGTATAATGACCGCACAGTGCTCCATACTGTATAATGACCGCACATGATGCTCCATACTGTATAATGGCCACACATGATGCTCCATAGTGTATAATGACTGCACATGATGCTCCATACTGTATAATGACCGCACATGATGCTCAATACTGTATAATGACCCCACATGATGCTCAATACTGTATAATGGCCCCACATGATGCTCCATACTGTATAATGACCCCACATGATGCGCAATACTGTATAATGGCCCCTGTTGTGAATTCTGTTATCGAACTCCCTCCTGTGGTCATGAATGGTACTTCGGCGAGTTCTGTACATGGACTCCCTCTGGTGGCTGTGAGTGGAGCTGCTGGTTCTGAGGTTCCTTCCACAGGTGACCTAGTTTAGTCTTAGGCTGGCTGCTCTATTTAACTCCACTCAGATCGTTACTCCATGCCAGCTGTCAATGTTCTTGTACTGGTTCAGTTCGCTCTTGGATCTTTCTGGTGACCTGTCTACTCCAGCAGAAGCTAAGTTCCTGCTAGTTATTATTTGTTCATTGTTTCCTTGTCCAGCTGCTATCATGACTTTGCCTTGCTAGCTGGAAGCTCTGGGATGCAGAGTGGCACCTCCGCACCGTGAGTCGGTGCGGAGGTCTTTTTGCACACTCTGCGTGGTCTTTTTGTAGTTTTTTGTGCTGACCGCAAAGATACCTTTCCTATCCTCAGTCTGTTTAGTAAGTCTGGCCTCCCTTTGCTGAAACCTGTTTCATTTCTGTGTTTGTGACTTTCATCTTTACTCACAGTCAATATATGTGGGGGGCTGCCTTTTCCTTTGGGGAATTTCTCTGAGGCAATGTAGGCTTTATTTTCTTTCTCTAGGGCTAGTTAGCTCTTAGGCTGTGAAGAGGCGTCTAGGTAGAGTTAGGTACGCTCCACGGCTATTTCTAGTTGTGTGATAGGATTAGGGGTTGCGGTCAGCAGAGCTCCCACTTCCCAGAGCTTGTCCTGTGTGAGTTTACCCATCAGGTCGCTCCGGGTGCTCCTAACCACCAGGTCCATAACAGTACAGCTGGCCCGAAGTATTATTGCATCTCAATAAAGGGATAAGAGAAGTTCTGAGACCATTTTTTTTTCTCTGCAGTGTGTTTTGTCTTTCTTTTCCCCTTAACCTCTGGGTGGTTCAGGACACAGGTGTAGATATGGACATTCAAGGTCTGTCCTCTTGTGTGGATCATCTCACTGCAAGGGTACAAAACATTCAAGATTTTGTGGTTCAGAATCCGATGTTAGAGCCTAGAACTCCAATTCCTGATTTGTTTTCTGGGAATAGATCTAAGTTTCTGAATTTCAAAAATAATTGTAAACTGTTTCTAGCTTTGAAACCCCGCTCCTCTGGTGACCCCGGTCAACAAGTAAAAATCATTATTTCTTTGTTGCGTGGTGACCCTCAAGACTGGGCATTTTCCCTTGCGCCAGGAGATCCTGCATTGCGAGAATTAGATGTGTTTTTTCTGGCGCTTGGATTGCTTTATGATGACCTGAATTCAGTGGATCAGGCAGAGAAAATCTTGCTGGCTTTGTGTCTGGGTCAGGATGAAGCGGAGGTGTATTGTCAGAAGTTTAGAAAGTGGTCTGTGCTTACTCAGTGGAGTGTGCCCTGGCGGCAATTTTCAGAAAGGGTCTTTCTGAAGCCCTTAAAGATGTCATGGTGGGATTTCCCACGCCTGCTGGTCTGAATGAGTCTATGTCCTTGGCCATTCAGATCGATCGGCGCTTGCGTGAGCGCAAAGCTGTGCACCATCTGGCGGTATTCTCTAAGCATAGACCTGAGCCTACGCAGTGTAATAGGACTTTGACCAGAGCTGAACGGCAAGAACACAGACGTCGGAATGGGCTGTGTTTTTACTGTGGTGAATCCACTCATGCTATCTCCGATTGTCCTAAGCGCACTAAGCGGTTCGCTAGGTCTGCCACCATTGGTACGGTACAGTCTAAATTTCTTTTGTCCGTTACTCTGATTTGCTCTTTGTCGTCCTATTCTGTTATGGCATTTGTGGATTCAGGCGCTGCCCTGAATTTGATGGACTTGGAGTTTGCCAGGCGCTGTGGTTTTTTCTTGGAGCCCTTGCAGTATCCTATTCCATTGAGAGGAATTGATGCTACGCCTTTGGCCAAGAATAAGCCTCAGTACTGGACTCAATTGACCATGTGCATGGCTCCTGCACATCAGGAGGATATTCGCTTTTTGGTGTTGCATAACCTGCATGATGTGGTCGTTTTGGGGTTGCCATGGCTACAGGTCCATAATCCAGTATTGGATTGGAAATCTATGTCTGTGTCCAGCTGGGGTTGTCAGGGGGTTCATGGTGATGTTCCATTGCTGTCAATTTCGCCTTCCACTCCTTCTGAAGTCCCTGAGTTTTTGTCAGATTACCAGGATGTATTTGATGAGCCCAAATCCAGTGCCCTACCTCCTCATAGGGACTGCGATTGTGCTATTAATTTGATTCCTGGTAATAAGTTTCCTAAGGGCCAACTGTTTAATTTATCTGTACCAGAGCATGCCGCTATGCGGAGTTATATAAAGGAATCCTTGGAGAAGGGTCATATTCGCCCGTTGTCATCACCGTTGGGAGCAGGGTTCTTTTTTGTGGCCAAGAAGGATGGTTCTTTGAGACCTTGTATTGATTACCGCCTTCTTAATAAGATCACAGTCAAATTTCAGTACCCTTTGCCGCTGCTGTCTGATTTGTTTGCTCGGATTAAGGGGGCTAGTTGGTTCACCAAGATAGATCTTCGAGGGGCGTATAATCTTGTGCGAATTAAACAGGGCGACGAATGGAAAACAGCATTTAATACGCCCGAGGGCTATTTTGAGTGCCTGGTTATGCCATTCGGGCTTTCTAATGCTCCATCTGTGTTTCAGTCCTTTATGCATGACATCTTCCGAGAGTACCTGGATAGATTCATGATTGTATATTTGGATGATATTTTGGTCTTTTCGGATGATTGGGAGTCTCATGTGAAGCAGGTCAGAATGGTGTTCCAGGTCCTTTGTGCGAATTCCTTGTTTGTGAAGGGGTCAAAATGTCTCTTTGGAGTTCAGAAGGTTTCATTTTTGGGTTTCATTTTTTCCCCTTCTACTATCGAGATGGACCCTGTTAAAGTTCAGTCCATTTATGATTGGACTCAGCCGACATCTGTGAAGAGCCTGCAGAAGTTCCTGGGCTTTGCTAATTTTTACCGTCGCTTCATTGCTAATTTTTCTAGTGTTGCTAAACCGTTGACTGATTTGACCAAGAAAGGTGCTGATGTGGTCAATTGGTCCTCTGTGGCTGTAGAGGCTTTTCAGGAGTTGAAGCGTCGTTTTTCTTCTGCCCCTGTGTTGTGCCAGCCAGATGTTTTGCTCCCGTTTCAGGTCGAGGTTGATGCTTCTGAGATTGGAGCAGGGGCTGTTTTGTCGCAAAGAAGTTCTGATGGCTCGGTGATGAAACCATGTGCCTTCTTTTCTAGAAAATTCTCGCCTGCTGAGCGCAATTATGATGTTGGCAATCGAGAGCTGTTGGCCATGAAGTGGGCATTCGAGGAGTGGCGACATTGGCTTGAAGGAGCCAAGCATCGCGTGGTGGTCTTGACGGATCACAAGAATCTGACTTATCTCGAGTCTGCCAAACGGTTGAATCCTAGACAGGCTCGATGGTCGCTATTTTTCTCCCGTTTTGATTTTGTGATTTCGTACCTTCCGGGCTCTAAGAATGTGAAGGCTGATGCCCTGTCAAGGAGTTTTGTGCCTGACTCTCCGGGTGTTCCTGAGCCGGCGGGTATTCTCAAAGAGGGGGTAATTTTGTCTGCCATCTCCCCTGATTTGCGGCGGGTGCTGCAGAAGTTTCAGGCTGATAGACCTGACCGTTGTCCAGCGGAGAAACTGTTTGTCCCTGATAGATGGACTAGTAGAGTTATCTCTGAGGTTCATTGTTCGGTGTTGGCTGGTCATCCTGGAATCTTTGGTACCAGAGATTTGGTGGCTAGATCCTTTTGGTGGCCTTCTTTGTCACGGGATGTGCGTTCTTTTGTGCAGTCCTGTGGGACTTGTGCTCGGGCTAAGCCCTGCTGTTCTCGTGCCAGTGGGTTGCTTTTGCCCTTGCCGATCCCGAAGAGGCCCTGGACGCATATTTCCATGGATTTTATTTCAGATCTCCCTGTCTCTCAAAGGATGTCGGTCATTTGGGTGGTTTGTGATCGCTTTTCTAAGATGGTCCATTTGGTACCCTTGTCTAAATTGCCTTCCTCCTCTGATTTGGTGCCATTGTTTTTCCAGCATGTGGTTCGTTTGCATGGCATTCCGGAGAACATCGTCTTGGACAGAGGTTCCCAGTTTGTTTCGAGGTTTTGGCGGTCCTTTTGTGCTAAGATGGGCATACTCCGTACAGACGACTCCACTCCATACATCTTATACACACACGGCTCCGCTCCATACACCTCATACACGGCTCCGCTCCATACACCTCATACACACACCGCTCCGCTCCATACACATTGCAGAAGCTACTCCGTATATCTTGCACACACACGGCTCCGCTGCGTACACCTCATACACATACGGCTTTTCTCCATACATCTCGTACACACACGGCACTACTCCGTACACCTTGTACACACACCGCTCCGCTCCATACACATTGCACACGCTGCTCTGCTCCGTATACCTTGCACACACACACACGGCTCCGCTGCGTACACCTCATACACATACGGCTCCTCTCCATACATCTCGTACACACACGGCACTACTCCGTACACCTCGTACACACACGGCTCCGCTCTATACACATTGCACACGCTGCTCCGGTCCGTATACCTTGCACACACACGGCTCCGCTGCGTACACCTCATACACATACGGCTCCTCTCCATACATCTCGTACACACCCGGCACTACTCCGTACACCTCGTACACACACAGCTCCGCTCTATACACATTGCACATGCTGCTCCGATCAGTATACCTTGTACACACACGGCTCTGCTCCGCACACCTCGTACACACGTGGCTCTGCTCTGTACACCTCGTACACACGCGGCTGTGCTCCGTACACCTCGTACACACGCGGCTGTGCTCCGTACACCTCTTACACACGACTCCGCTCCGTACACCTTTCACATGCTGCTCCGCTCCGTACACCTCGTACACACACGGCTGTGCTCCGTACACCTCGTACACACGGCTCCGTACACCTCGTACACACGGCTCCGTACACCTCGTACACACGGCTCCGTACACCTCATGCACACACGACTCCGCTCCGTACACCTCGTACACACGGCTCCGTACACCTCGTACACACGGCTCCGTACACCTCGTACACACGGCTCCGTACACCTCGTACACACGGCTCCGTACACCTCGTACACACGGCTCCGTACACCTCGTACACACACGACTCCGCTCCATACACCTTTCACACGCTGCCCTGATGCATGCACCTCGTACACACACGGCTCTGCTACATCCACCCTGTAAACACCTCCTGACCTCACACATACACTGCCTTACCCTCCTCCGGCGCCATGGCAACCAGCAGAGTCCTGTCCACGGAGGTCCTCCTCCCGATCATGTGACCCCTGACTCCTCCCATCCTGTGACCTCATCACAGGTCCTGTGCACAGAGCAGCCATTATGTGGTATGCTGCTCTGCGGGTGCAGGGACTCAGGGAGCTGACCGGGTGATATTACACACCTCCCAACCAGTGCGGGACAATTAATGTCCCACCCGGGATCGCGGGGCTGACTGTCAAAATCAGGACAGTCCCGCTGGATCCGGGACGGTTGGGAGGTATGATGATGGCATGTTTGAATGAGGAGGGAAAGATGCCTGAAGAAAGAGAGAGGTTAAATATTTTAGTCAGGTGAGTGGTGACCAGTGGTGAAAGAGACTGCAGGAGAGGTGAAGGAATGGGGTCACTGTTGCAGGTTGTAGGCCGAGCAGAAGTGAGGAGCTTGGAAACTTCTTCTTCTGAAACAGGCTCAAAAATGTCTAGTGAGCTTGAGGTGCGGCAGGGAAGATTGGGCTGAGATATCCTGATGGATGAGGTTGATTTTTTCTAGGAAATAAGTGGCCAGATCCTCACCGCTGAGGCTGGTGATGGGGGCCTGTACTTTAGGTTTCAGGAAGGAGTTTAAGGTTTCAAAAAGTCGTTTTGGGTTGTTGGATAGTGAGGTGATGAGGGTGGTGACGTAGGATTGTTTGGCCACAGAAAGGGCAGAGTTATAGGTTTTGAGCATGAACTTATAGTGGAGTCTTCTGCTAAGAGAGATTTTCTCCACTGCCGCTCTGCACACCTTGAGCAGCGCTGAAGAAAGCGTGTTTGCATAGTGTGCAAGGGCTGCCGTTTTCTGCGTCGGGTCTTTCTGCGTGTAGAAAGTGCTGCTTCATCTAGGGCATTCTATCACTTAATTGGGATAAAACACCTTCTAGGATTCAGGAGAACGAGAATGCAGAACATTATATAGCAGTACTGAGAAGAGTAGCTGTGAATCCAATACTTATGTGAGATAAAGCACTTACTGGAAAGCTGCAGCATGTAGGACATTATACAATAGTACTGGAGGGTGTAGCTGCGAATCTAGTGCTGACAAGAGATTAAAAGCTCACTAAAACTCAACATAAATGGAAAGTACTGTACAGCAGTACTGTGCACTGTAGCTGTGAATCCAGTTCTAGAGTTAGATAAAACACATGCTAGGAAACTTTAGGATGGATGACTTTACACGACCGTACTGATCAGTGTACAGACGTTGTTAATCAAGCTCTAAGGTGAGATAGAACACTTACTAGAACATAGCAGCTGTGTGTCTCACTCCTGCACTCTTTCACTTTCCTCCTCCCTAGTCTTCCCCTCTCCATGGACTTTAATAGACAACTGTAATCTGATCCCTCAGTGAGTTGGCCATCAGTCCTAACATGAGAAGAATGGAGAATTTAGCAGTTTTTCAGGGTGAGTGATTTGTTCAGGGATGCTTGGGGAGAAGAATTGGCTCATAAGTGGAGAAAGAAGCAGATTTCTCAGATAAGATACATCACAACCTTTTTTGTATTCGCTTGTACTGATGATTTATGCAAAGTCTGTTGAAATGAAGGCCACCATTTAAGAAGAGGATACTTAGAATATCCCTTAATTAGAATTGGAGTGAAGTTTCAACTTTGTTAGTGCATGAGTTTTTACTCCGGCCTCAGATGACCGGTCAGCGGTGACACCGGTGGTGGCGCTGCTGCTGCAGCTGTTGTTGTTGTTGCACTGTTGCTGTTGGAGTGAGGTATTGCTGAGCTATGGAGAAGTACAGGATGCCCCTGCTGTTTCCGCTCACAAAATGAATGTTATTAACTTTTCCTCATCACGTTCCAACAGAAAAAAAAAATGCCTCCAACCACGGCACATGATGGTGGGGTCTGTAGAGTAAATAAGCGTTGCGCAGCACTGGTCACTGGATTTGCTGAGCGAGGAATAATTAACTCTCAGGAAAATGTGATTTTTTTTTTCTGGAAACTCGGATGGACGACAGATCCTGGAAATAGCAAAACTACAGTGATGTCAGCAGACAAAACTGCACTGCGCCGTTTCCACGCACCCCGACATACCAAGGAACCAACATTCTTTAACAACTGGAAATGTCTTAAATGTCCAGGACTGTGACATTGATGGCTGATCCCTAGGATAGGTCACCACCATCATATTGGTGGGGGTCCGACATCTGGCATCAGCGGTCACCAAGTTCTGCGGCAACCTGAAGTACACAGGATGCAGAAGCAGGACAGCGCAATACCCGGGAATGGCCACGGCACGTGGTGCTGAGCTGTGCTGTTCTGCATCCATTCACTGTGTATCTAAGCGTCTGATAACAGTAATGTTCAACCCAATACCTAACCCGAAATATCCAACACTGGGCAAGACCTCCGAGCCGTCTCCTTTGGAAGAGTCAGGAGATGGTAGAGTCAGGATCTCATCTTTGCATCTAACTTCGTACCATGTCTCATCCACTTTATAAAACCCATTTTCCAATATCCTTTTAGGATCTACTGAAATAATAGGTTTTTGCCTATTAACCAGACTGTAGGGCAAATGGCAAATGTAAGCCCCCTTTCTTGCTCTGGAGGACCCTCTTGCATTTTATTCGTCGAAAAACTGTGCAATACTTCATTTCACCACTGGAGGCGCTGCAAAGAAATTGACTGTTTGCTGCCAGGATGCTGATTGCTTTAGTCCTGTCCCAGCAGATGGATAAGTTGTGATCAACTCATTGGTTTGGACTCCTCTAACAAAAAAGGGGTTTTGCAAAGCAGGAAACCCCTTTAATGTGGACATCGCAGTCCTACGTGTCACACATACTGCACGTTGTGGGGCTAATGAATGGGGATCTGGATGTCCCGGAGAAACCAACAAATACATAAATCAAATCAATTGCAATCAGGCATCATAGAGGGGGCAAGTCTCCAGTTTGGAACCCCTTTACGAGCCAGTGAGTGACAGCAGACTTGAGCCATCCTTGAACAGCTTGACATTTTGTTACAAGGGTGTCACATCCCTCTGGAAGACTTGTAGTTAGATGGTCACATTGGGTAATGAATCACAGGTCTTCTTTAGAGATGGTGTGATCTGTGTCCCATATTAAATGGATTTAGTTTCCCCTGGTGTGGAAGAAGTTAACAACACTTTCTATTCTGGTCAGAAACATGCAGTTCTAATTCAGCTGCTTCTGATCTGGTCATTGCCTCTCCCTATAAAAACTGGTCAGACCTTCTTGTCCCTGCTAGTGAAAGATTTGTCTTCCTGTGCAGTGTGCTAATTCTAAGAGGTTGGAGTAGAGTTGTTCTAGAAGTGTTCTGTGGTTTGCTGTAGTACGTGTGCGTTTATCTCCTGGTCCCTGCCCCTATTTAGTTTATTCCTTCCTGTCCCTATCCTCCTCCCTAATGTTGTTAAGTGCTTTTGTATGATAGAGGTTTTCTGTTATCCCTGTTTTGTCTTTGTGTCTTGTTTAGGGGTGGGGGAGTGGACAGATCAGGGTTTAACAGGAGCACAGTAAGATCATAGACTCAGGCCTCTCTACCTTGAAGAGTACCCCTGGACAGGGATAGTTAGGGTCCCAGTTCCAGGGACAGTTTGAGCCCCCCTTTCTTACCAAATATCGTCACACCGTGACACATTTCATATAAATAGTTGTATCACCTCCCCCTTGCAAAACCAGCGGTTGTACAAGGGTCTCGATAGCTGCCTCTTAGTTAAAAAGAAGGTTCCCGTTATTAGATAAATCCTATTAATAAATTGTATATACGAATTCCTTTAAGCTTGAAGAGATTTGTGTATTCTGTATGAGGAGTCATAAATTCATCAACTAAGCCAAATTGCAGCGAGTACACGGAGTACATGGCAGACTTCGCACTTACTGCTCCGGGGGTGTGATGGAAAACATTTTTTTCCGGCAGCGACAAATCCAATCCCTTCATACAATGCTCGACTGTGCTTAGAAAAGCAAAGAAAAGGTTCCCAAAAATAACATCGACGGCCACGACAAGTCCTGGGGCCACCTTCTTCTGGCCATGAAGGCATATAAATAACCTGTGTGTAGAATATCGGGGGGCAACTAACGACCTGGCTGCACCAACACTAATTTGCCTATCGCTACAGTGATACATTGTGTCAGAACATGAAGTTTCTTGACCAGTGTTAGGTCTCACCTGGTGAGGTCTTCTAAGCCTTTGGTCGAAATATATTGCAGCTTGGACATAGGGTGTTGGTGCAAAAGTGAGGTCTGGTTGGAAAAATGGACACGGAAAAGAACGAACGGCAACTAGAGGAAAATCCGGAGAGTGGAGATAATAGACCAGAAACATAGCAGAGCACAGCAATGCAGCAGAGTCGATTCAGCCAGGAGAATCAAGATTGGGATGTAGTCGAGCCCAGCATGTAGAACAGATCTGAGTTGGTCAGGAGACGCACAATGAGGATGTAGCACTGCTCAGCCTGTGAAGAAAAGCTGAGTTGGATTGAACACTCACAAAGACTAGATAGCAGAGCCCAGTTAGTGGAGCAGAACTTGGTTGGTAAGGAGACTCTTTATTATGTTGTAGCAGAGGCAGCGTGTAAAGTAGTGGCATGGATGCCTATGTCACAATCTATTTTTGGATTCGTGGCAGCTCTGGTTCCACTATGTTCTAAATGTAGCTTTTTTTTTCCTTTCAGGCCTGCAGGGGTTAAGGTCAGTTTTCCCTGTTGGCAGCCTGCTGCAACTGCAGAGTTGCTAGGCCAGCTGATACGGGTGGTGACCACTCCCACCATCCTTTAAATGGTCACCTGATGCATCAGCTGACTGTTGGTGATAAGAGTTTCTCTATGGAGACCAGTGTTGTGAATTCTGTTGTCGAGCTCCCTCCTGTGGTCGTGAATGGACTTCGGCGATTTCTGTCTATGGGTTCCCTCTGGTGGCTGTGAGTGAAGCTGCGGCTTCTGAGGTTCCTTACACAGGTGACGTGGTTTATCCTTTGGTTGACTGCTCTATTTAACTCCTCTCAGATCGTTACTCCATGCCAGCTGTCAATGTTTTTGCATTTGTTCAGTTCGCTCCTGGATCTCTCTGGTGACCTGCCTTCTCCTGCAGAAGCTAAGTTCCTGATAGTCATTATTTGTTCTTTGTTTTCTTGTCCAGCTGGTTATCATGATTTTGTCTTGCTAGCTGGAAGCTCTGGGATGCAGAGAGGCCCCTCCGCACCGACTCACCGTCTTTTTTGCATACTCTGCGTGGTCTTTTGTAGGTTTTTGTGCTGATCGCAAAGTTACCTTTCCTATCCTCTGTCTATTTAGTAAGTCTGGCCTCCCTTTGCTAAACCTGTTTCATTTCTGCGTTTGTGACTTCATCTTTACTCACAGTCAATATATGTGGGGGGCTTCCTTAACCTTTGGGAAATTTCTCTGAGGCAAGGTAGGCTTTATTTTCCTTCTCTAGGGCTAGATAGTTCTTTGGCTGTGACGAGGCGCCTAGGTCTGGTCAGGAGTGCTCCACGGCTATTTCTAGTGTGTGTGATAGGATTAGGGCTTGCGGTCAGCAGAGTTCCCACATCCCAGAGCTCGTCCTGTATGAGGTTTAACTATCAGGTCATTCCGGGTGCTCCTAACCACCAGGTCATAACAGACCAGCCTTGCAGTTGCAGCTCTCTGGTTTCAGCTACTTCTGGAGTTTGGAGCCCTGTTTCTGTGTCATCTGTGGTGTGGAGCTTGGCAACGGAGTCTGGAAGTTAAGTGTGATGTTTATTCCTGGTCTGTCAGTGTTGTACCATCTGCAGTGCCCTTGCCAGCCAGTGCACTAGCAAGGGCAGTGTGAGGTGACAGCGAAGGATGAGGTTCGAGATGGCGGTGGGGGGAAGGACCCACTTAGGGTATTAGGGGAGTGCAGCGAAAGGCTCAGATTGGAGCAAGAGGTGTCCATCCCTCATTCCTTATTGGTAGGGCCTTCCTCTCCCCATTTCCATCCAGTTCAGTGTGTGTCATGCCCTCCGCTGACCGATCCCCTGGTGGGATCGTGACAGCCTACTACTTGAATACTCAGGCAGCGTACAGCCACCAAAGCAGGAGAGGTAACAGCAAAACCTGTAACATGTCTTCTTATGAAGCAGGGAGCCATTTGGGGACATTCTGCAAGACTAACTTTTCCACGCATTCTTAAAGGGGTTCTCCATCCCTTTCTTTTATTTTAGGTTTGATTCGACTGTGGGGCACCTATTCACCTTCTGATCCCCCCCATTATTCCTTAGTCACACTGGTCAGGTCTCGCCTGGTCTTTTTCCATTTTTGACTCGTGATTGCAGAACATCCATAAGTTCGGTGCTTCGCTCTACCAAGAAGACACAAATATCTGTCTTTCCCCCATGCCAAAACACCTCGCTTCCTCTAACAGTCTGATATACCAGGGAGTATCATTACATGACGGCAGTTACTGATAATGGGAATGTCAGTCGTCAGCCTAACTAATTTCAGTTATTGTTGATTCCAACTGATCTCTATAGGGTGGTGTCTCCATTTGGGTTGTTAGTATGTAAATTGAAATTACCTAAGGGAATGTGTAATCAGGGAATGACTTATTGTCCCGGTTTTAATTCAAAATGTATTTTTTGTCAATGTTTTATCCTAGTAAAGATAAATTAAAAAAAATAGATATCTTGCAGTTCTCACACCGGCCACCGGGGACTTTTTGAAACTCTTGCACATGCACATTAGCAGCAATGAACAGACTCTAAGTCTAATCTCTGTACTGAAGGATCTCATGAGCCTTTGGCAAAGGTCATTGTACAGGAAGGGGAGGAGGTGAGCTGTGACATTGTCCGTTGTGCTTCGTGGATCCTGTTATCAGCAGTGTATAAAGGTGGTATCAGTCATTGTCATCCTGCCTCTGCTGATAACGAGTCTGCTGAAAACTCTTCCAGAAAGGACAAGAAAATAAAAATCTCTAGTGAACAGTGTGAAAATTGCAAGACTAGTAATTTTATTTTTTAATGAAGATTGTGGAACAAAAAATAAAAAAATTAAAAAAATAGTCATTCTATCTTCGGCATTGAATCCTGCATGTATCTATATATGTAAACATACATATCATTCATTCTCTGAGCTGAAATATCCTGCATGTCTATTGCTCCAGTCCCTGACAGCAAGCAGCTTGGATGGTATCTGAGTCATTCTATCTTCGGCATTGAATCCTGCATGTATCTATATATGTTAGTCATACTATTATGCCTTTGTGTTTATAGATATTTAACTCACTTTTGCATGTCCTTACTCAGAGAGATCACATAACTGTTTCAAAGTGCTTTATGATCCATGTAGACCTGGACATTTGTTTATCTGATCACTACATTTATTGTGTCCTGTTGTCTCAACTGAGTTAGATTGATTGCTAACGAGCTTTAACACAAAAAAAAAAAAAAAAAAAAAGAGATCTAAGGGCTAGCCTTCTATAAATGTAGATGTAGCTTGGGGATGCATTCGTGCACTGTTATTCGTGTATTTTTTATTCAAAGTACTTTTTTTTCTAAGTACTCGGCAGTTATAACATGGCAGTTAGACAGGGCAGGAGACAGGTAAGAAAAACTAAATCTAATCCATATTCACTTGAAACAGCACAAATACTCACCATATTTATTTGTATAATCTATATCCTGGCTGCTGCATTCACTCACATTCACCGCCCTCGCATTAACTCTCTACACTCCATCCATATCGGCCCCTCTGTCCTTGCCTCTCCTATGTATAGCACTCATGCTCTATTCACATTGCTTAACAGCACAGATCCATTCAGTCCCAACATCCAACACAAGAGACGCTCTCACAAATCACTTAACCATCTGCTCACTCTTTCGATCCTCCTTCTCCTAGTCGCTGGAGACATATCTCCAAACCCCGGCCCCCCATGTTATAGCCAGTCAAACCTCCCAATTGCTACACCCAGAAACCCCTCTAACCTTATTAATATTCCCTGCATACCTTCTGTCTCTTTGAATTGTGCCCTTTGGAATTCTCGCTCTGTGTGTAATAAACTCTCCTTCATTCATGACTTCTTCCTTTCTAATTCTCTTAATCTCCTGGCTCTTACTGAAACCTGGATCCAGCAGTCGGACACCACCGCTGCTGCTGCTCTTTCATATGGTGGACTGCACTTTTCTCATACCCCAAGATCAGACAACAGAGCAGGTGGAGGCGTTGGTCTGCTCCTTTCACCCAAATGTACTTTCCAAGTTATCCCCCAAGTACCCTCACTTGTCTTCCCTTCCTTTGAGGTCCATGTGGTCAGACTCTACGTCCCCTTCTCCATGCGAGTGGCGGTGGTGTATCGTCCTCCCGGCCCCTCTCATCAGTTCCTGGATCACTTTGCCACCTGGCTTCCACACTTTCTCTCCTGTGACACCCCTACCCTTATCATGGGTGATTTCAACATCCCTATTGCCTCTCCCCTCTCCCCATCTGCTTCTCACCTTTTATCTCTATCCTCTTTTGGCCTCTCGCAGCATACTAACTCTCCAACACATGAAGATGGAAACTCCCTTGACTTGGTCTTCTCCCGACTTTGCTCAGTGGATGACTTCACAAACTCCCCTCTCCCGCTCTCTGACCACAACCTTCTTTCATTCTCTATCAAGAACTGCCATCCCGCTCAGGTCACCCCCACTTTCCACACCTATAGAAACATACAGGCCATTAACACCCAGAAACTTATGATGAACTTGCAGTCCTCATTGGCCCCTATTTCCTCCATCTTATGTCCTGATTCTGCATTGAAGCATTACAATGAAACCCTGCAAAGTGCTCTGGATGAAGCTGCTCCTCCTATACATAAAACAACTCGGCACAGACGGCAACAACCGTGGCACACGCTGCAAACACGTTTCCTGCAGCGGTGCTCCAGGTGCGCAGAACGTCTGTGGAGAAAATCTAATCTACCCGAAGATTTCATCCATTATAAGTTCATGCTAAAGACATACAATTCTGCCCTTCACCTCTCCAAACAAACCTACTTCAACACCCTCATCACCTCCCTGTCCAATAACCCTAAACGTCTCTTTGACACGTTCCAGTCCCTACTCAACCCAAGAGAGCAGGCCCCAACCACGGATCTCCGTGCTGACGATCTGGCCAATTACTTCAAAGAAAAAATTGACCACATTCGACAGGAAATCATCTCCCAATCTCTTCATACCATGCACTGTCCTCCCTCCCCCACTGCATCTAGTTCACTCTCTGACTTTGAAGCAGTTACAGAAGAAGAAGTAAGCAGGCTCCTTGCATCTTCGCGCCCGACCACTTGCACCAGTGACCCCATTCCGTCACATCTCCTCCAGTCCCTTTCCCCGGCTATCACCTCTCACCTAACAAAAATATTCAACCTTTCCCTCACTTCCGGTATTTTTCCCTCCTCATTTAAGCATGCCATCATACATCCATTACTTAAAAAACCATCCCTCGATCAAAACTGTGCCGCTAATTATAGACCTGTCTCTAATCTTCCCTTCATCTCTAAACTCCTCGAACGCCTGGTCCACTCCCGTCTTACCCGCTATCTCTCAGATAACTCTCTTCTCGACCCTCTTCAATCTGGCTTCCGCTCTTTACACTCTACTGAAACTGCCCTCATTAAAGTCTCTAATGACCTACTAACAGCTAAATCTAATGGTCACTACTCCATGCTAATTCTCTTGGATCTCTCTGCAGCATTTGACACTGTGGATCATCAGCTCCTCCTCACTATGCTCCGCTCCATCGGCCTCAAGGACACCGTTCTCTCCTGGTTCTCCTCCTATCTCTCTGACCGATCCTTCACTGTATGTTTTGCTGGTTCCTCCTCCTCTCACCTTCCCCTTACTGTTGGGGTTCCTCAAGGATCAGTCCTAGGCCCCCTACTCTTCTCGTTGTATACTGCCCCTATTGGACAAACAATCAGTAGATTTGGTTTCCAGTACCATCTCTATGCTGACGACACCCAATTATACACTTCTGCTCCCGATATCACACCGACCTTTTTAGAAAACACCAGTGATTGTCTTACCGCTGTCTCTAACATCATGTCCTCCCTCTATCTGAAACTAAACCTGTCAAAAACTGAACTCCTCGTGTTCTCTCCCTCTACTAACCTACCTTTGCCTGACATTGCCATCTCCGTGTGCGGTTCCACCATTACTCCAAAGCAACATGCCCGCTGCCTTGGGGTCATCCTTGATTCCGAGCTTTCATTCACCCCCCACATCCGATCACTGGCTCGCTCTTCTTACCTGCATCTCAAAAACATTTCTAGAATTCGCCCTTTTCTTAATTTCGACTCTGCAAAAACTCTGACTGTTTCACTTATTCATTCTCGTCTGGACTATTGTAACTCTCTACTAATCGGCCTCCCTCTTACCAAACTCTCCCCGCTCCAATCTGTCCTGAATGCTGCAGCCAGGTTCATATTCCTCACCAACTGTTACACCGATGCCTCTACCCTGTGCCAGTCATTACACTGGCTACCCATCCACTCCAGAATCCAGTACAAAACTACTACCCTCATCCACAAAGCTCTCCATGGCTCAGCACCACCCTACATCTCCTCTCTGGTCTCAGTCTACCACCCTACCCGTGCCCTCCGCTCCACTAATGACCTCAGGTTAGCATCCTCAATAATCAGAACCTCCCACTCCCGTCTCCAAGACTTTACACGTGCTGCGCCAATTCTTTGGAATGCACTACCTAGGTTAATACGATTAATCCCCAATCCCCACAGTTTCAAGCGTGCCCTAAAAACTCATTTGTTCAGACTGGCCTACCGCCTCAATGCATTAACCTAACGATCCCTGTGTGGCCTATTTATAATAAAAAAAAAAAAAAAAAAAAAGGTTCCTCGCATCATGTTCTCATACACTTTATGCAGTATTAGCCCTCTGTGTCTGTACTGCTACATACTTAGGCAGGTAACTGGTTCATGCAGCTTTACATGAACACCTGAGCCTTACACTATAGCTGGTCCGAATAACTAAAGCAATTGTTACCATCCACCTCTCGTGTCTCCCCTTTTCCCCATAGTTTGTAAGCTTGCGAGCAGGGCCCTCACTCCTCCTGGTATCTGTTTTGAACTGTATTTCTGTTATGCTGTAATGTCTATTGTCTGTACAAGTCCCCTCTATAATTTGTAAAGCGCTGCGGAATATGTTGGCGCTATATAAATAAAATTATTATTATTATTATTATTAAAAATATAAAAATGATCAAAAATGGTTGAAAACTACATGTAATACAAAATCCTGCTTTAATCAATAGACATTTCCATCAAACGTTAGTAGTACAGGCGAAAATAAGAAACTTTGTAATGTATCTTATCAGAGAAATCTGCTTCTTTCTCCACTTATGAGCCACTTCACTTCCTCCCTCATCTACTGAACTGATCATTTACTTTGAAAACTTGCAAAATCCATCCTGCTCAAAACTAGGTGGACTGGCCGATCACTGTAGGATTATGTTACAGTTACCTATTGAGGTCTATGGGGAGGGAGGAGGAGGATGAAGAAGAAGCAGCGAGAAAGAGAAGTGGATAAAGAAAGTGACCATTCTATTGCTTTCTAGTAAGTGTTTTATCTCACCACAGTGCCGGTATTAGATTGAAGCTGCCTATGGTAGTGTATAGTGAGGAGCAGAGAAGGAGAGAAATGCACACATGCCACATGCACAGAGACTGTGCTGCTGCCTACTGGTAAGGGTTCACTCTAATTCCAGATCTGGATTCACAGCTGCAAAGCCCAGTGCTCCTGTATAATGTGCTTCATGCCACTGCTGCTATCTAGAAAGTGCTTTATGTCACTCCAAAGCTGGACTCACAGGACTGTTATCCTATGTGTTCCATGTAACTGCTGCATTCTAGTAAGTGTTTTATGTCATCCAAGTGCTGGATTCACATCTACACTGCTCAGAACTGTTGTATTATGTCCTCTATGCTGCTGCAGCTGCTTCTGAACATGTGTTAAATAGAGACTGGAGAGGAGGAATCCGTTATGTCTATGAGTGCTGTGTACGGGAGATATCATAGCAGCTAGTTTCCACTCACCAGCTCAGAGACAACTGAAAGTTAAGAGATAGAATCTGCAGAGGGGAAAAATGTAGATTACAAGACATATAATGTTCAGAAAAAGTGATATTCCTCATGCACAGACACAGGATGGCTTATTCTGAAAGTCAGGTATCATTAAAGCTCCGTCATCAGCAGAAACGGCTGATGGTTGAGTACATTGCATCAAACCTTTGCAACCTTATTAATCATTTGATGATGAGGATGATGATGACGAAGCTGATAAATAATTGAACCTAAGAGCAGATGGACTTTTGTTTTCCAGACAGAAAAGCACAAGTTGTGAGTTATCCCTGTAAATCTGTAACATTGTAGTGTTCTGGAAGAAGCAGGTAATTACACAACCTAACGAGCGCCGCTGCCTCTCACTCGTTAACACGCACTTAATCATTACAGATAGAGGACGCTTACAGATTAAATCACAGGTAACCTATAATAAAGCCGTCTTCTCGTCGCACAGTGATAAATTAACCCGCGGCGTCTGCTGGGGTGAACACATTGCCAGAGGTGGAGAAAATAAAAAAACGAAGCTAAAAAAGAGCAGAGATTAAGGGGTTCTCCGCTAAATATAAGCACATAAGGACTGTTGCTTTTCCCTGCAGCGCCTCCGCAGGTGAAATGAAGTATTACACGAAACCTATCAATCTAAATAATGCATAGACCTGAAAGAAAGACCCTCATCACATAAAACCACAGAATATGTATAATAGGTATTATTTCTGGGGGTCTGAACACGTGACCCAACCTTTTATAAGAACAGGGGTCTCAAGACTCTAAAACTCTCTGTCGATTGAGCGGTAATGAGCGTGTGCGACCACTTCTCTCTTCACTGCACATGCTCACAACCAATCCATTCACACTAGCTTTGAGACCCCCCTCCCGATATTGAGACCCCTTGTTATCAGTGGGAGTCTTAGTAGATGGACCCTAAGTCACATTTATTATAAATCCTATGCTCTGGATTTGGCTGGAACGTAGGTAAATGACCCCTGTAAATGATCCCTACCCTATTTTTTACAATTCTCTACCCCTTTCCTGCTGACTTTAGGGATAATTAATATTTAACAGATATTAACCTTTACCTTCAATCGATGGGTTTTCATGGCCGGTTGATTCATATCTGTAGAAAATAGTCTATCCTGCGAGTGCTGACATCACTCATCCCCCTGAGGACCACGGCTTCTAAAGACCAAAGTACCTAATTCTGCTTTTTGGACCCTTCGCCGTAGTACACAACCTCCATGGTGACTCCTAGAAACTGCTTTGATTGATTATTAAATATTAGAAAAATTAAAAATAAAACTCTTTTTTGCTTATTTTGCAGTTGGCTGCTTTTGCCTCTCTGGTATATACGCAATCCTGAGCCCATCCTGGTATATATGTCCCAATCCTGAGCCCATCCTGGTATATATGTCCCCAATCCTGAGCCCATCCTGGTACATATGTCCCCAATCCTGAGCCCATCCTGGTATATATGTCCCCAATCCTGAGCACATCCTGGTATATATGTCCTCAATCCTGAGCCCATCCTGCTATATATGCCCCCAATCCTGAGCCCATCCAGGTATATATGTTCCCCAACCAGGTATATATGTCCCCAATCCTGAGCCCATCCTGGTATATATGTTCCCCAACCAGGTATATATGTCCCCAATCCTGAGCCCATCCTGGTATATATGTCCCAATCCTGAGCCCATCCTGGTATATATGTCCCCAATCCTGAGCCCATCCTGGTATATATGTCCCCAATCCTGAGCCCATCCTGGAATATATGTCCCCAATCCTGAGCCCATCCTGGTATATATGTCCCCAATCCTGAGCCCATCCTGGTATATATGTCCCCAATCCTGAGCCCATCCTGGTATATATGTCCCCAATCCAGAGCTCACCCTGGTATATATGTCCCCAATCCTGAGCCCATCCTGGTATATATGTCCCCAATCCTGAGCCCATCCTGGTCTATATGTCCCCAATCCTGAGCCCATCCTGGTATATATGTCCCCAATCCTGAGCCCATCTGTTATGGCTGGCAATCAGGCAACACAGCGTGCAGTAATCAGCGCACATACAGAGATCTGGCAAAAACCCAAAACAATAGGACGAGCTCTGAGACGTGGAATCTCTGTAGACTGCAGTACCTGAACTGTCCTCACACAACTGGAAGCAGCAGTGGATTGCGCCTATCACTACCTATGCAACTCGGCACTGCCTGAGGAGCTGACTAGCCTGAAGATAGAAATACAAGCCTGACTTACCTCAGAGAAATACCCCAAAGGAATAGGCAGCCCCCACATATAATGACTGTTAGCAAGATGAAAAGACAAACGTAGGAATGAAATAGATTCAGCAAAGTGAGGCCCGATATTCTAGACAGAGCGAGGATAGCAAAGAGAACTATGCAGTCTACAAAAAACCCTAAAACAAAAACCACGCAAAGGGGCAAAAAAGACCCACCGTGCCGAACTAACAGCACGGCGGTGCACCCCTTTGCTTCTCAGAGCTTCCAGCAAAAGATAATAACAAGCTGGACAGAAAAAACAGAAAACAAACTAGAAGCACTTATCTAGCAGAGCAGCAGGCCCAAGGAAAGATGCAGTAGCTCAGATCCAACACTGGAACATTGACAAGGAGCAAGGAAGACAGACTCAGGTGGAGCTAAATAGCAAGGCAGCCAACGAGCTCACCAAAACACCTGAGGGAGGACGCCCAGAGACTGCAATACCACTTGTGACCACAGAATTCACAACAGTACCCCCCCCTTGAGGAGGGGTCACCGAACCCTCACCAGAACCCCCAGGCCGACCAGGATGAGCCACATGAAAGGCACGAACAAGATCTGGGGCATGGACATCAGAGGCAAAAACCCAGGAATTATCTTCCTGAGCATAACCCTTCCATTTGACCAGATACTGGAGTTTCCGTCTAGAGACACGAGAATCCAAAATCTTCTCCACAATATACTCCAATTCCCCCTCCACCAAAACAGGGGCAGGAGGCTCCACAGATGGAACCATAGGTGCCACGTATCTCCTCAACAACGACCTATGGAATACATTATGTATGGAAAAGGAGTCTGGGAGGGTCAGACGAAAAGACACCGGATTGAGAATCTCAGAAATCCTATACGGACCAATAAAACGAGGTTTAAATTTAGGAGAGGAAACCTTCATAGGTATATGACGAGAAGATAACCAAACCAGATCCCCAACACGAAGTCGGGGTCCCACACGGCGTCTGCGATTAGCGAAAAGCTGAGCCTTCTCCTGGGACAAGGTCAAATTGTCCACTACCTGAGTCCAGATCTGCTGCAACCTGTCCACCACATAATCCACACCAGGACAGTCCGAAGACTCAACCTGTCCTGAAGAGAAACGAGGATGGAACCCAGAATTGCAGAAAAATGGAGAGACCAAGGTAGCCGAGCTGGCCCGATTATTAAGGGCGAACTCAGCCAACGGCAAAAATGACACCCAATCATCCTGGTCAGCGGAAACAAAACATCTCAGATATGTTTCCAAGGTCTGATTGGTTCGTTCGGTCTGGCCATTAGTCTGAGGATGGAAGGCCGAGGAAAAAGATAGGTCAATGCCCATCCTACCACAAAAGGCTCGCCAGAACCTTGAGACAAACTGGGAACCTCTGTCAGAAACAATATTCTCAGGAATGCCATGCAAACGAACCACATGCTGGAAGAACAAAGGCACCAAATCAGAGGAGGAAGGCAATTTAACCAAGGGCACCAGATGGACCATTTTAGAAAAGCGATCACAGACCACCCAAATGACAGACATCTTTTGAGAAACGGGAAGGTCAGAAATGAAATCCATCGAAATATGTGTCCAAGGCCTCTTCGGGACCGGCAAGGGCAAAAGCAACCCACTGGCACGTGAACAGCAGGGCTTAGCCCTAGCACAAATTCCACAGGACTGCACAAAAGCACGCACATCCCGCGACAGAGACGGCCACCAAAAGGATCTAGCAACCAACTCCCTGGTACCAAAGATTCCTGGATGACCGGCCAGCACCGAACAATGAAGTTCAGAGATAACTTTACTAGTCCACCTATCAGGGACGAACAGTTTCTCGGCCGGACAACGATCAGGTTTATTAGCCTGAAATTTCTGCAACACTCTCCGCAAATCAGGGGAGATGGCAGACACAATGACTCCTTCCTTGAGGATACTCGCCGGCTCAGATAACCCCGGAGAGTCGGGCACAAAACTCCTAGACAGAGCATCCGCCTTCACATTTTTAGAGCCCGGAAGATATGAAATCACAAAATCAAAACGAGCAAAAAATAACGACCAACGGGCCTGTCTAGGATTCAAGCGCTTGGCAGACTCAAGATAAGTAAGGTTCTTATGATCAGTCAAAACCACCACGCGATGCTTAGCACCCTCAAGCCAATGACGCCACTCCTCGAATGCCCACTTCATGGCCAGCAACTCTCGGTTGCCCACATCATAATTACGCTCAGCAGCAGAAAATTTCCTGGAAAAGAAAGCACATGGTTTGAACACTGAGCAACCAGAACCTCTCTGTGACAAAACCGCCCCTGCACCAATCTCAGAAGCATCAACCTCGACCTGGAACGGAAGAGAAACATCAGGTTGACACAACACAGGGGCACAGCAAAAACGACGCTTCAACTCCTGAAAAGCTTCCACGGCAGCAGAAGACCAATTAACCAAATCAGCACCCTTCTTGGTCAAATCGGTCAATGGTCTGGCAATGCTAGAAAAATTACAGATGAAGCGACGATAAAAATTAGCAAAGCCCAGGAATTTCTGCAAACTTTTTAGAGATGTCGGCTGAGTCCAATCCTGGATGGCCTGAACCTTAACCGGATCCATCTCGATAGTAGAAGGGGAAAAGATGAACCCCAAAAATGAAACTTTCTGCACACCGAAGAGACACTTTGATCCCTTCACAAACAAGGAATTAGCACGCAGTACCTGGAAAACCATTCTGACTTGCTTTACATGAGACTCCCAATCATCTGAGAAGATCAAAATGTCATCCAAGTAAACAATCAAGAATTTATCCAGATACTCACGAAAAATGTCATGCATAAAAGACTGAAAAACAGATGGAGCATTGGCAAGTCCGAACGGCATCACCAGATACTCAAAATGACCCTCGGGCGTATTAAATGCCGTTTTCCATTCATCTCCCTGCCTGATTCTCACCAGATTATACGCACCACGAAGATCAATCTTAGTAAACCAACTAGCCCCCTTAATCCGAGCAAACAAGTCAGAAATCAATGGCAAGGGATACTGAAACTTAACAGTGATCTTATTAAGAAGGCGGTAATCAATAAACGGTCTTAGCGAACCATCCTTCTTGGCTACAAAAAAGAACCCTGCTCCCAATGGTGACGACGATGGGCGAATATGTCCCTTCTCCAGGGACTCCTTCACATAACTGCGCATAGCGGTGTGTTCAGGTACGGACAAATTAAATAAACGACCCTTAGGGAATTTACTACCAGGAATCAAATCGATAGCACAATCACAATTCCTATGCGGAGGAAGGGCATCAGACTTGGACTCTTCAAATACATCCTGAAAGTCCGACAAGAACTCTGGGATGTCAGAAGGAATGGATGACGAAATAGACAAAAATGGAACATCACCATGTACTCCCTGACAACCCCAGCTGGTTACCGACATAGAGTTCCAATCCAATACTGGATTATGGGTTTGTAGCCATGGCAACCCCAACACGACCACATCATGCAAATTATGCAGTACCAAAAAGCGAATAACTTCCTGATGTGCAGGAGCCATGCACATGGTCAGCTGGGCCCAGTACTGAGGCTTATTCTTGGCCAGAGGTGTAGCATCAATTCCTCTCAACGGAATAGGACACCGCAAAGGCTCCAAGAAAAATCCACAACGTTTAGCATAATCCAAATCCATCAGATTCAGGGCAGCGCCTGAATCCACAAACGCCATGACAGAATATGATGACAAAGAGCACATTAAGGTAATGGACAAAAGGAATTTGGACTGTACAGTACCAATAACGGCAGAGCTATCGAACCGCCTAGTGCGTTTAGGACAATTAGAAATAGCATGAGTAGAATCACCACAATAGAAACACAGTCTGTTCAGACGTCTGTGTTCGTGCCGTTCTACTTTAGTCATAGTCCTGTTGCACTGCATAGGCTCAGGCTTACTCTCAGACAATACCGCCAGATGGTGCACAGATTTACGCTCGCGCAAGCGACGACCGATCTGAATGGCCAAGGACATAGACTCATTCAAACCAGCAGGCATAGGAAATCCCACCATTACATCCTTAAGAGCTTCAGAGAGACCCTTTCTGAACAAAGCCGCTAGTGCAGATTCATTCCACAGAGTGAGTACTGACCATTTTCTAAATTTCTGACAATATAGTTCTACATCATCCTGACCCTGGCATAAAGCCAGCAGATTTTTCTCAGCTTGATCCACTGAATTAGGCTCATCGTAAAGCAATCCCAGCGCCTGGAAAAATGCATCAATATTACTCAATGCAGAATCTCCTGGTGCAAGAGAAAACGCCCAGTCCTGTGGGTCGCCGCGCAAAAAAGAAATAATAATCAAAACCTGTTGAATAGGATTACCAGAAGAATGAGGTTTCAAGGCCAAAAATAGCTTACAATTATTTCTGAAGCTCAGGAACTTAGTTCTGTCACCAAAAAACAAATCAGGAATCGGAATTCTTGGTTCTAGCATCGATTTCTGATCAATAGTATCTTGAATCTTTTGTACATTTACAACGAGATTATCCATTGAGGAGCACAGAGCCTGAATATCCATGTCCACAGCTGTGTCCTGAAGCACTCTAATGTCTAGGGGAAAAAAAAGACTGAAGACAGAGCTAAGAAAAAAAAATGATGTCAGGATTTCTTTTTTCCCTCTATTGGAAATCATTGAATTGGCTCCTTGTACTGTTATGGCTGGCAATCAGGCAACACAGCGTGCAGTAATCAGCGCACATACAGAGATCTGGCAAAAACCCAAAACAATAGGACGAGCTCTGAGACGTGGAATCTCTGTAGACTGCAGTACCTGAACTGTCCTCACACAACTGGAAGCAGCAGTGGATTGCGCCTATCACTACCTATGCAACTCGGCACTGCCTGAGGAGCTGACTAGCCTGAAGATAGAAATACAAGCCTGACTTACCTCAGAGAAATACCCCAAAGGAATAGGCAGCCCCCACATATAATGACTGTTAGCAAGATGAAAAGACAAACGTAGGAATGAAATAGATTCAGCAAAGTGAGGCCCGATATTCTAGACAGAGCGAGGATAGCAAAGAGAACTATGCAGTCTACAAAAAACCCTAAAACAAAAACCACGCAAAGGGGCAAAAAAGACCCACCGTGCCGAACTAACAGCACGGCGGTGCACCCCTTTGCTTCTCAGAGCTTCCAGCAAAAGATAATAACAAGCTGGACAGAAAAAACAGAAAACAAACTAGAAGCACTTATCTAGCAGAGCAGCAGGCCCAAGGAAAGATGCAGTAGCTCAGATCCAACACTGGAACATTGACAAGGAGCAAGGAAGACAGACTCAGGTGGAGCTAAATAGCAAGGCAGCCAACGAGCTCACCAAAACACCTGAGGGAGGACGCCCAGAGACTGCAATACCACTTGTGACCACAGAATTCACAACACCCATCCTGGTATATATGTCCCCATCCTGAGCCCATCCTGGTATATATGTCCCCAATCCTGAGCCCATGCTGGTATATATGTCCCCAATCCTGAGCCCATCCTGGTATATATGTCCCCAATCCTGAGCCCATCCTGGTATATATGTCCCCAATCCTGAGCCCATCCTGGTATATATGTCCCCAATCCTGAGCCCATCCTGGTATATATGTCCCCAATCCTGAGTCCATCCTGGTATATATGCCCCCCATCCTGAGCCCATCCTCGTATATATGTCCCCCATCCTGAGCCCATTCTGGTATATATGCCCCCAGCTTGGTATCTTTGTCCCGCATCCTGGTATATATGGTATACAGTATATGTTCTCAATCCTGGTTTCCTCGAAATGCCTAGGTCAGCCCTGGCAACTCCAGGCATACATCCGTATCACGTCACACCCGAATCCGAGCCTCCCGACGCTGCTGTGTAGCGAGAGCTCTATTCGCTTTACTGTGACCCCCCGGCCACATCCCTGGCCAGAGCCATAGGGCTCCTTGTACGCACGTCCCCAGTCGCCTATGCGACCACACACTCCCGGTTCCTCCTGGCTTTCTTTTTATTTGCGTGTTTCTCATGGGCCACTGGAACTGGACTGTCCCGAACTTACCAGGGAACGTTTCCTGCTCGGGGTTCGGTGGGGCCTGCTTGACCTCTCCTGCCACCATCTCTGGGGGGAACCTATCGGGGTTACACTCTGTGCCTAGGTTGGTGACCCCTATGGAAGGTATCCCTCACTCGGGATCTTCCGTGTTCTATGCCTGGAACAACATTCACCTTGGGAAGGTTGACCCTGGTCTCTCACAGGGACCAGAACAGGGGCAAGTGTTTTCCCAACACAGTCCCATATGGAAGAGTCTTCACCACTCCCACCCACCACATGTTTAATGTCCTCACATGGTACGGAAAAATTAACCTCCGCGGTTGGGTAATCCTGGATTTCCCCATAGATACCCATCACCTCCACTTTCCGTCCTTTGGGGTTGTCCTTGGCAAAGAGGGACCCATTGAGCAAAGTCCCTAAACTCCCCGAGTCCAGGAGAGTCTCTGTTTTTTACCTGTTCATGAATACCTGGTACAGCCGCGGTTCGCTTCCTGCAGTGCCTGTAGTAGCGGTACAAACTGGCTGGGCATACATAGACATGTGGCGAGTATAACCGCAGTCCATGGGTTCAGATACCAGTGGGCAGTTGGCAGCCACATGTCCGAGCCCTTGGCACCGCCAACACTTGATCGCTGCGATACGACTATACCTTGGGGCTGTTTTAGGGAACACGGGACTTTTGACACCTTCACTTCGGGTTACCCCCTCATCCCGGGCTCGGTCCTGGTTAGCTCTATCAGAGGTTTGTGGACTTTTCCCCAGACTCCTGGGATGGCGGGGTCTTACATGACTGCCGAAGTGGAGCTTGCCCTGTATAAAGTCCTGAGCGGCAGTACACCGCTCTACCTGTCCAACCACCTGGTCCAGAGTGGTCGGGTCCCCTTGTCCCAACCAGCGCTACATGGCTGTTGGCAGAGCCCTCACCAGCTAGTCGACCACCACTCTCTCTACCATCTGGGACGGTGTTTAGGCTTCAGGATGGAGCCATTTTTTACCAGCTGCAGCAAGTCATATGTCTGAAACCTGGTGGGACGAGACTCCACAAAGGACCACTGGTACGCCCACTGAGCCCACACATATGCATAAACCCCCAGTAGAGCAAGGATTTCACCTCTCATCATAGTCGAGGTCATCCTCCCAACTGAGGTCCAGGTAGGCCTTCTGGGTATCTCCCATCAGGAAGAGGGCCACCACTTCAGCCCACTGTGACATCGGCAAACTCTCCCGCTCTGCAGTGAGTTCGAAGACGATGAGGAAGGCCTCCATGTCGTCCTCAGGACTCATCTTCCTCAGCGCTGTCCGGAACTTTGTACCGGGCCTCAGATCGGATCGGGGCCACTGTGGAGGGTGCCTCTCATGTAGCCTCAACCTGCTGCAGAATTAGCTCATTAGTCTTTTGCTGCTGCTGATACAACAGCTGCTGATGATGATTGTACTGCTCCTGCTGCTGCCGCTGAAACTGCAGTTCCTCTTGCTGATGCTCCTGCTGCTGCCACTTAAACGGCAATGTCTCTTGCTGATGCTCCCACTGCAACTGCAGCGCCTCTTGCTGATGCTCCCACTGCAACTGCAGTGCCTCTTGCTGATGCTCCCACTGCAACTGCAGCGCCTCTTGCTGATGCTCCCACTGCAACTGCAGCGCCTCTTGCTGATGCTCCCACTGCAACTGCAGTGCCTCTTGCTGATGCTCCCACTGCAACTGCAGTGTCTCTTGCTGATGCTCCCACTGCAACTGCAGCGCCTCTTGCTGATGCTCCCACTGCAACTGCAGTGCCTCTTGCTGATGCTCCCACTGCAACTGCAGCGCCTCTTGCTGATGCTCCCACTGCAACTGCAGTGCCTCTTGCTGATGCTCCCACTGCAACTGCAGTGCCTCTTGCTGATGCTCCCACTGCAACTGCAGCGCCTCTTGTTGATGCTCCCACTGCAACTGCAGTGCCTCTTGCTGCTGCCGCTGTGGCATCTGTCAGTCGGCTTGAGCTGTAGCGTTGCAGGCTTAATCACTGACATACAGCACACTTTGGGGTATGCCTCATTTCACACTGCTCCACATTCTCCAGCCATATGTAGTGCAGCGGTATCCACACTGTGCAGTGAAGAGGCAGTTACCCAGTAAAGTTCAAAACAAAAGTCTCTTTAATGTTCAACTCCCATAAAGTACACAGCACACAATATCCTCCGCATCGCAGCCAGGAAACATATCCTCCAGATTGCAACCCATAAACATGCCAGTTCACATCCAAAACCAGTTGACGTGGGCAACTGCACCGCTGTGTACACTGTGGGAGCCAGATCTCTCAGCTGCCTTGGCTGTTTAGCTCTGCTTGCCTGTGCTGCCTCACACTGGTTGAGCTCTGCAGAGCCGAATGCTCTGCCTTCTAGCATATATCAAACTGACTAACTTGTCAGTTAACTGGCTAAATGCCGCTGTCAACTTCTGACAGCGGTATTAAACGTGTGCTGCCATGGGGGTGCGTCATTCCTTGACATGATCTGTTGAAGACCTCCATGCTTGGCATCACAGAGCTCCCTTCAAGCTGGGTTTCAAATGAGATGTGAAATCTGCTGTATACAGGAATGCTGTATACAGCACAAGCAATCAGACGATCGCAGCTTCAAGTCCCCAAAGGGAACTACTAAGAAGAGTAAAATATGAAAAAAAATAAAAAAAACATAAATATTCAAATCACCTCCCTTTTCCCCCCATTAAAAAATAAAGACAATAAAAAATTGAAAAATATTCATGTATGGTATCGCCGGGTTCAGAAAAGTCCGATCTATGAAAATATAAAAATAATTAACCCGATCAGTAAACCACGTAAACAAAATTAGTTCAAGAACGCCAAAATTTTTTTTTTTTTTGGTCTCCACAATACCACGCAAAATGGTGTAACAAACGAAAAAAACCTCACATCTATCCCAAAATGGTATCAATAAAAATGTTGTCTCGCCCTGCAAAAAATAAGCCCTCACCCAGGTCCATTGACTGAAAAATAAGAATGCTACAGGTCTTGGAAAATGTCGACACAACCCCCAAAAATAGTTTTTGAAAACTTCAGATTGTTTTTCACCACTAAATTAATTTAAAGAAACTGGACATGTTTGGTATTGCCGTAATCGTATTGACGAGTAGATTCATATTGTGCTGTCATTTTTACCACAAAATGTACACCGTAAAAATAATTCCCAAAAAAACAATGTCAGAATTGCTGGTTTTTTTTTCACAATTTTTTTTACCGTTTTCCAGTATATTGTGGTAAAATGAATGACGTCATTCAAAAGCACAACTGGTCTTGCAAAGACCCATTTTCTTGTGGGTGGAAAAATACAAAAGTTATGGTTCTTAGAAGATGGGGAGTAAAAAAAACGGAAACGCAAAAAAACAGAAAATGGCCGTGAGTTTATTTACGTGATACCAGAAAATCCCTTTAAGCGGACACATCATGCCCACGTTACACTAATTCTATTTCTTGGCTTTGTTATTAATACATTTATACATTTAATTGTAGATTAATAAAATGTTTCATGCTCTTTGGAAATCTGTCCGGTTCGGTTTCGCTGTCAGACGCATCCGTCCATGTGCGACTTTTTATTTGCCCCTCGTCTCTCAGGATAAATGATCTGATGTAGTAAATCTCGCTTCGTCTGCTCCCCGGGTCATTGATATTCAGTCTCCACAGGACATCTCTTACTCTATTTTCAAGGGAAACAGATGATTTATTTTGGCAATGTGCTTTATGCTGATGATAGAAGACGACTATATCAAGCGGCCGGGTGGAATTTATACATTCTGATTAAATAAAGACACAGAAAAATACATCAGGATGCATAAATATCTGTACAGAGACAAAAGGACACAAAATGCATACCTATACCGTACATAAAGACATATAATGATACATAAAGAAACATAAAGATGCAAAGAAAGACATAAAGATAAAGTACTTTAAGATACATAAATATACCGACACAAAGATACATAAAGAAACTGTACGTAAAGACACAAATATACATAAAGATACATAAAGACACAAAGATACATAAAGGTGCATAAAGAGACATAAAGACATAAAGATACAGTACAATAAGTTACAAAGATACATAAATATACATAATGGTACATAAAGATAAAGTACATAAAGACATAAAGATACAGTACAATAAGATACCTAAAGAGACATAAATATACATAAAGATACAAAAATGCATAAATATATTGCACATAAAGACATATAAAGACACATAAAGAGACATAAAGATGCAAAGAAAGACATAAAGTACATTAAGATACATAAATATACAGACAGAAAGATATATAGTGAATAAAAACTGAAAATGTAGGCCCCTTAAAAAATAGTGAGGAAAGAATGGTTGTAGATGACGAGGAAAAAGCTAACATATTAAACACCTTCTTCTCCACGGTATTCACGGTGGAAAATGAAATGCTAGGTGAAATCCCAAGAAACAATGAAAACCCTATATTAAGGGTCACCAATCTAACCCAAGAAGCGAAACCGGCTAAATAAGATTAAAATAGATAAATCTCCGGGTCCGGATGGCATACACCCACGAGTACTAAGAGAACTAAGTAATGTAATAGATAAACCATTATTTCTTATTTTTAGGGACTCTATAGCGACAGGGTCTGTTCCGCAGGACTGGCGCATAGCAAATGTGGTCCCAATATTCAAAAAGGGCTCTAAAAGTGAACCTGGAAATTATAGGCCAGTAAGTCTCACCTCTATTGTTGGTAAAATATTTGAAGGGTTTCTGAGGGATGTTATTCTGGATTATCTCAATGAGAATAACTGTTTAACTCCATATCAGCATGGGTTTATGAGAAATCGCTCCTGTCAAACCAATCTAATCAGTTTTTATGAAGAGGTAAGCTATAGACTGGACCACGGTGAGTCATTGGACGTGGTATATCTCGATTTTTCCAAAGCGTTTGATACCGTGCCGCACAAGAGGTTGGTACACAAAATGAGAATGCTTGGTCTGGGGGAAAATGTGTGTAAATGGGTTAGTAACTGGCTTAGTGATAGAAAGCAGAGGGTGGTTATAAATGGTATAGTCTCTAACTGGGTCGCTGTGACCAGTGGGGTACCGCAGGGGTCAGTATTGGGACCTGTTCTCTTCAACATATTCATTAATGATCTGGTAGAAGGTTTACACAGTAAAATATCGATATTTGCAGATGATACAAAACTATGTAAAGCAGTTAATACAAGAGAAGATAGTATTCTGCTACAGATGGATCTGGATAAGTTGGAAACTTGGGCTGAAAGGTGGCAGATGAGGTTTAACAATGATAAATGTAAGGTTATACACATGGGAAGAGGGAATCAATATCACCATTACACACTGAACGGGAAACCACTGGGTAAATCTGACAGGGAGAAGGACTTGGGGATCCTAGTTAATGATAAACTTACCTGGAGCAGCCAGTGCCAGGCAGCAGCTGCCAAGGCAAACAGGATCATGGGGTGCATTAAAAGAGGTCTGGATACACATGATGAGAGCATTATACTGCCTCTGTACAAATCCCTAGTTAGACCGCACATGGAGTACTGTGTCCAGTTTTGGGCACCGGTGCTCAGGAAGGATATAATGGAACTAGAGAGAGTACAAAGGAGGGCAACAAAATTAATAAAGGGGATGGGAGAACTACAATACCCAGATAGATTAGCGAAATTAGGATTATTTAGTCTAGAAAAAAGACGACTGAGGGGCGATCTAATAACCATGTATAAGTATATAAGGGGACAATACAAATATCTCGCTGAGGATCTGTTTATACCAAGGAAGGTGACGGGCACAAGGGGGCATTCTTTGCGTCTGGAGGAGAGAAGGTTTTTCCACCAACATAGAAGAGGATTCTTTACTGTTAGGGCAGTGAGAATCTGGAATTGCTTGCCTGAGGAGGTGGTGATGGCGAACTCAGTCGAGGGGTTCAAGAGAGGCCTGGATGTCTTCCTGGAGCAGAACAATATTGTATCATACAATTATTAGGTTCTGTAGAAGGACGTAGATCTGGGTATTTATTATGATGGAATATAGGCTGAACTGGATGGACAAATGTCTTTTTTCGGCCTTACTAACTATGTTACTATGTTACTATGTTACTATGTTACTATATAAAGATACAGTACATAAAGACACAAATATACAGTACAATAAGATACATAAAGATACAAAAACACATAAATATAAAGACACAAATATACATAAAGACACAAAGATACATAATGAAACTGTACATAAAGACACATAAATATATGGTACATAAAGGTGCATAAAGAGACATAAAGGTACGTAGAAATACATAAAGAAACAGTACAATAAGATACATAAAGATTATTGATGAGCGAATATACTCGTTTCTCGAGATTTCTCAAGCACGCTCGGGTGACCTCCGAATATTCTTTAGTCCTCGGAGATTTAGTTTTTCTTGCTGCAGCTGAATGGTTTACATCTGTTAGCAAGCATAAGTACACGTGGGGGTTGCCTGGTTGCTAGGGAACCCCACATATACTTTTGCTGGCTGGCTTTACTGTACGAGCATTGAGACTATGGATTCTTTACTTTACGAGCAGTGAGACTATGGATTCTTTACTGTACGAGCATTGAGACTATGGATTCTTTACTGTACGAGCATTGAGACTATGGATTCTTTACTGTACGAGCAGTGAGACTATGGATTCTTTACTGTATGAGCAGTGAGACTATGGATTCTTTACTGTACGAGCATTGAGACTATGGATTCTTTACTGTATGAGCAGTGAGACTATGGATTCTTTACTGTACGAGCAGTGAGACTATGGATTCTTTACTGTACGAGCATTGAGACTATGGATTCTTTACTGTACGAGCATTGAGACTATGGATTCTTTACTGTACGAGCATTGAGACTATGGATTCTTTACTGTATGAGCAGTGAGACTATGGATTCTTTACTGTACGAGCATTGAGACTATGGATTCTTTACTGTACGAGCATTGAGACTATGGATTCTTTACTGTATGAGCAGTGAGACTATGGATTCTTTACTGTACGAGCATTGAGACTATGGATTCTTTACTGTATGAGCAGTGAGACTATGGATTCTTTACTGTACAAGCAGTGAGACTATGGATTCTTTACTGTATGAGCAGTGAGACTATGGATTTTTACTGTACGAGCAGTGAGACTATGGATTCTTTACTGTACGAGCATTGAGACTATGGATTCTTTACTGTATGAGCAGTGAGCCTATGGATTCTTTACTGTACGAGCATTGAGACTATGGATTCTTTACTGTATGAGCATTGAGACTATGGATTCTTTACTGTACGAGCAGCAAGACTTCTGATCATTGGTGTAAAGGTTTACCACACAGACGGGGCGATCACGGGGTGACGAGGAACCAAGACGTCAAAGTCGGGGAAAGTAGAACACAGTCCTCTGATTATTCTCCGTCATACATATAATGCATATAATAAAGTATCCAGAACTTTATAATGAAACTATTTGGAGCAGCCGGGTATATTTTTCTCTTGATTTACTACATTTATTGACTCCATTTGTGTCTCGTTTCTTCTTCTTTACATCTTATAAGGTTTGAAATAAATCACAGTAAACTGGGTCAGCCGAGGATTATAGGACAAAGGGCCACACAGAACACAATCGCCATACGGGAGACTCCGTCATTTATTTTAGCTTTTTTTTTTCCTTTTCCATGAGATTTGATACATAAAGAGATACTCCGCTTGTCTCAGGAGGTGTCCAGCGCTTATATATATATATATATATATATATATAATTGTCTGAGTGGTACTTCCGTCTGTCTGTCTGTCTGTCCTTCTGTCACGGATATTCATTGGTTGTGGCCTCTGTCTATCATGGAAATCCAAGTCGCTGATTGGTCGCCACAAAACAGCCACGACCAATCAGCGACGGGCACAGTCCGGAAGAAAATGGCCGCTCCACAATCCTCGCAGTCAGTGGCCGGCGCCGGCGCAGGCTCCATACTCCCCGCAGTCAGTGTCCCCGGCGCTCCGCTCCCTGCAGTCAGTGTCCCCGGCGCTCCGCTCCCTGCAGTCAGTGTCCCCGGCGCTCTGCTCCCTGCAGTCAGTGTCCCCGGCGCTCCACTCCCCGCAGTCAGTGTCCCTCGCGAGACCGCTAAGTCATATGGGTAATTTCGCAAACCATCCTGGGAACGCAAGATAGCGGCAGCCGCGCGCCCATCTGCACAGGATCCCAGGAGGTGGAGACACGGGACGCTGAGGAGCAGCGACAAGAATGGTGAGTATGTTCAACTACAAGGGGCCCTCGGATCGTTGGGTGAGTATGTTTATTTTTAATTTTTTTAACCGGTGACATACGTGGATTGGTAATATACTACGTGACTGGGCAATATACTACGTCGCTGTGCAATATACTACGTGGCTGGGCAATATACTACGTGGCTGGGCAATATACTATGTGGCTGGGCAATATACTACGTGACTGGGCAATATACTACGTCACTGGGCAATATACAACGTGACTGGGCAATATACTACGTGGCTGGGCAATATACTACGTGGCTGGGCAATATACTACGTGACTGGGCAATATACTACGTGACTGGGCAATATACAACGTGACTGGGCAATATACTACGTGACTGGACAATATACTATGTGACTGGGCAATATACTACGTGACTGGGCAATATACTACGTGGTTGGGCAATATACTACGTGGCTGGGCAATATACTACGTGACTGGGCAATATACTACGTGACTGGGCAATATACAACGTGACTGGGCAATATACTACGTGGTTGGGCAATATACTACGTGACTGGACAATATACTACGTGACTGGGCAATATACTACGTGACTGGGCAATATACTACGTGGTTGGGCAATATACTACGTGACTGGGCAATATACTACGTGACTGGACAATATACTATGTGACTGGGCAATATACTACGTGACTGGGCAATATACTACGTGGTTGGGCAATATACTACGTGGTTGGGCAATATACTACGTGGCTGGGCAATATACTACGTGACTGGGCAATATACTACGTGACTGGGCAATATACAACGTGACTGGGCAATATACTACGTGGTTGGGCAATATACTACGTGACTGGACAATATACTACGTGACTGGGCAATATACTACGTGACTGGGCAATATACTACGTGGTTGGGCAATATACTACGTGACTGGACAATATACTATGTGACTGGGCAATATACTACGTGACTGGGCAATATACTACGTGACTGGGCAATATACTACGTGACTGGGCAATATACTACGTGACTGGGCAATATACTACGTGACTGGACAATATACTATGTGACTGGGCAATATACTACGTGACTGGGCAATATACTACGTGGTTGGGCAATATACTATGTGGCTGGGCAATATACTACGTGACTGGGCAATATACTACGTGACTGGGCAATATACTACGTGACTGGACAATATACTATGTGACTGGACAATATACTACGTGACTGGGCAATATACTATGTGGCTGGGCAATATACTACGTGACTGGGCAATATACTACGTGACTGGGCAATATACTACATAGCTGGGCAATATACTACGTGGCTGGGCAATATACTACGTGGCTGGGCAATATACTACGTGACTGGGCAATATACTACGTGACTGGGCAATATACAACGTGACTGGGCAATATACTACGTGACTGGACAATATACTATGTGACTGGGCAATATACTACGTGACTGGGCAATATACTACGTGACTGGGCAAAATACTACGTGACTGGGCAATATACTACGTGACTGGACAATATACTATGTGACTGGGCAATATACTACGTGACTGGGCAATATACTACGTGGTTGGGCAATATACTATGTGGCTGGGCAATATACTACGTGACTGGGCAATATACTACGTGACTGGGCAATATACTACGTGACTGGACAATATACTATGTGACTGGACAATATACTACGTGACTGGGCAATATACTATGTGGCTGGGCAATATACTACGTGACTGGGCAATATACTACGTGACTGGGCAATATACTACATAGCTGGGCAATATACTACGTGGCTGGGCAATATACTACGTGGCTGGGCAATATACTACGTGACTGGGCAATATACTACGTGACTGGGCAATATACAACGTGACTGGGCAATATACTACGTGACTGGACAATATACTATGTGACTGGGCAATATACTACGTGACTGGGCAATATACTACGTGACTGGGCAAAATACTACGTGACTGGGCAATATACTACGTGACTGGGCAATATACTATGTGACTGGGCAATATACTACGTGACTGGGCAATATACTACGTGGTTGGGCAATATACTATGTGGCTGGGCAATATACTACGTGACTGGGCAATATGGCAGACGCGGTACTGATTAAGGTGCGCGTCTCTGACTGGGGAGCACACAGAGAGCAGCACGAAAAGGTGGTCTGTGCCAGATTCCCCCCTAGCATCACTCCCCCTTAGTGATGCATTAATTGGAAGACCCCCAGCCGGCCAGTGGGCACTAGAGGGGAGGGGTCCTACGGCCACTCCTACAGGGGTTAAATCCAGGTGTCCGGCCGAGAACTTTCTCTTTCACTCTCGGCGGACACCTGGAAGCTTTTGTCCTGGAAGCTCTTGTGATGTCGGATTCCCTTGTGGAGGCCCTGCTGCGGAGAGCGGCGCAGGAAGGTGAGCACTGGCTTCAGGCCCTTTTCACTGGTATCAGGGCTCACCTCCCTGGGCCCTCTCCTGACCCCCTGCTCGCCTTCCCCTTAGCTTGTCCAGATAATTTTTCCACGCCTCCCTCTGCGCCCCCGGGTCCCTAACCCACCTCCGCTGCTTATCAGCACGCCAGCTGGGGGAGGTTCAGCACGGCGTCCCACGGCTGGATCGGCCCTGATCCCTGCGCGGAGTCCCCTCTTGGCATCGCTGCATGGTGGGGGCCCCCCAGCAGCGGCCGTTCAGATGGCTTCCCGGAGGCGGCGGGTGAGGGCCGGGCGCCGCACCCCCCGGAGAGAAGTCGGCGTCTCCTCACTTAAGGCGGCAACAGGCCGCGCCGAACCGCTCGCCGCGTCGCCCCCCCTCCCTCAGTGTCCGGACAGAGTGCGGCGGTGCATCCTTCCCCAGCGGCTGCGGTGGCTCAAGATGCAACGGTGAGCGGCGCCGCCTCCTTCCTCGGTCGCTCCGGAGTCTCGGCAACCTGCGCCGAGAGGTAGGCGGTCCCCCCGCTTGCCCCGGGCTCCGGGGCGGCTACAGGTTGGGGATGGGGCTGCCTCGCAGCTGCCGGTGGCTTCCGGCTCCCGCAGATTAAGGCCGACACTCTAGGAAGGCCCCGCCCACCCACTTCCGGTTACCGGCCAACCACTTCCGGTTACCGCAAATCACAGAGGAGAGCCGCGCTGGCCAACTCTCCATGTCCTTCCCTGCGGGCAAAAAGGTGCCGCCCGCAGGGGGGTGATAGGGAGGCTGGCTGGAGCGCCGCAGATATCCCAGGGCACGCTGATCGGTCAAACCAGACCGAGCAGCGCGCTCATTTCCCACATGGCCTGACCTCCAGCCTGCCCCGGCAGACGCGGCACTGACGCCTGCACAGGGGTCAGGCTGTGCAGGTTACATGGCGGCTGAAGAGCGCATTGTTCGGTCTAACCAGACCGATCAAGGCGCTCAACAGCTGCAGTAATGGCACCAAGCACGTACACATTTATACCTCCCCCCTCAGCCCAAATACTTAATAAAGAGGTCCCATTACCCGCGGCCCCGTCATATCCCAGCGAGGGGAATGAATACAGTTACCTTCAAACACCCCCTATTCTAAGTAGCACGACGGTGCCGTCTATGGCCAATCATCGCCCTCAGATGGGTGATAGAATCCCCCCCCCATTACGCTGCGTAGTGGCGGTGGACGACGGCGTAGACGCCGCACGTCCTCCCAATCTTCCACTGATAACTCCCGTCGCCATTCGTGAGGCCCCTCTAGACACCCCTCCCATCACCGACGCAGCTCGCATGGGAGCCTACGCAGATCTCGGGCCTCAGGATGGCTGTCATCAGCCACTTCGGAGGGGTCCGAAGCATCGCAGAGCCCGGATAGGAGATACAGGACCAGCTACGGCCAATTATCCCCCTCTGTCTACTGATAGAATCCCCCCCCTATTGCACCGCATAATAACGGCGGATAACTCCCGTCGCCGTTCCCGCCACTCCTCTAAACGCCCCTCCCGTCACCATCGCAGACGCAGCTCCCATAGGAGCCGCCGCAGATCCCGGGCCACAGGATGGCTGTCATCAGCAACATTCGAGGTGTCGCTAAGTCCGGATAAGAGTCATCATGCACGTGATCAGTCCTCTAAATCACAGGCACCCTGTAGGGCTTTCAGCCGGGGAGAACAATCCCCCGCGGCTTCCAGCCACAACAACCACCACGCAGCGGGAGCCAGAGTTTCCCCGTCCTGCGACATCACCCCGTCAACATTTGCGGGGGTTCCTCCAGGATCGGTGTACACTCGTCCAGAATCACGCAGTGGTGAGTGTTCCAAGGGTAGCGAATCAGCCAGGGAAGAACAATCCCCCGCGGCTTCCAGCCACGACAACTGCAATGCAGTCGCTGAAGACAGAGCCATTAATCCGCCACTACGTGGTAGTAATCGGGCTCCAACGCACGATATTCAGTGCATCGGACAGCACATCGGCCAATCCCTCGCTGTAGCGGGAGCCAGAGTTTCCCCGTCCTGCGACATCCCCCCGTCAACATCTGCGGGGGTTCCTCCAGGATCGGAGCACACTCGTCCAGAGTCACACAGCGGTGAGTGTGCCAAGGGTAACGAGGAAATCTTACGTTACAGGGTTAACATAAAGGAAATGGAGCTAACTTCAGCGGTAAAGGAGTTACGCCTACAACTATCACATCCAAACGGATAAGTGGTGAACAAAGATCTGGATCAAAAATAGCTTTAACTATAGATCAGGAAACTAGACAGAAAATCAGGAGCAACGATTATATTGACATATGGTCGCCGTTATCAGCGGACCAACAAACTGTGGATAAAGCTAACGATAGGGTTTTCGATAGGGGGAGATCAAAAATCGGATTAACCATGAATAATTGGCTCCAGGCCTTCGTAGTATTGGGCTGTATTATGGGTGGCCCCCTGGCTAAAGCTTTACCCCAATAAGGAAGCGGCTCAGCAACTGCAATCGGCTTCTCCGACGGGTTCTTTATTCCCTTTAGGCTAACAAGAACGCCAACCCTATCCGATAACCTAAAATCGGCTCGCGAATTCCCAAAATTCTTAGACAAAAATTGGGAAGGAGGTAGAATTGGGTAGAATAGCCGGCCCCTTTAAGTCGCTCCCCTTCAAAAACATTAAAATTTCTCCGTTAGGCATCATACCAAAAAAGGAACCCGGTAAATACCGTTTAATCCATCATTTATCTCACCCAAAGGGCGATTCGGTTAACAATGCTATTTCCCCAGAAAAAGCTTCTGTCTCGTATGTGTCTTTCGATACAGCGGTAGAACTAGTCCGGGCAGCCGGACCCGGCGCCCTGCTAGCCAAATCCGACATTGAATCGGCATTCCGTTTACTACCCATGCACCCCGAATGTTTCCACCTTCTGGGCTGCAAAGTGGACCAACACTATTACTTCGACATGTGCCTCCCGATGGGATGTTCCATCTCGTGTCACTATTTCGAGCTGTTCAGCACCTTCCTAGATTGGGTAGTTCAGTACGAAACGGGCAGTAAATCCCTAATTCACTACCTCGACGATTTCCTGTTCGTCGGCCCCAGTGATTTTAATCTCTGCTCCGATTTACAAGAAAAATTCAAATCTATCTCACTCAAATTCGGCGTGCCATTGTCACCTAAAAAAAAAAAAAAAAAAACGGTGGGACCATGTAATGTATTGCCCTTATTGGGCATCGAAATAGATACCAACATGATGGTGTTCCGCTTACCAGAGGATAGAATACAAAAAACCCAACAAATGTCGAAAGGCTTCCGCGAAGTTAAGAAGGTAACCCTACAGCAAATGCAGGCGTTATTGGGTCTACTGACGTTTGCCTGCCGCATAATGCTGGTCGGCAGAGCATTCTCATGCAGACTATCTCTGGCAACAAAAGGCGCTTCTCAGCCCGGCCATAGAATTAGGCTCACTCGTTCGCTAAAAGCAGATCTGCTGGTATGGCAGACGTTCCTACATTCGTACAACGGTCACACGTGCGTCATGGTTAGAGAGATCACAAGCAAGGAATTAGGTCTGACAATAGGGTGGAACAAAAAGAGGGTTTCGCAGCAATCTATAAAAACCAATGGTGCAAATCTGGTTGGCCAGAGAAATGGACGACAACAAAGTGGGGGCAAGACCCGGCCCTACGGGAATTGTTTGCGGTAGTAGCAGCGGTGGAGATATGGGCCGATCAGTTGAGAAACATGAACATTCGTTTCCAAACTAAAAAAAAAAGAAAACAGCGAAGAGTTTAAATCACATGTCTTCTTCATCCTTGCCCATACTCGCTCTCTTGCGCCGGCTAGCGATGATATGCCTTGAAAACAATATCTGGTGTAGAGCCACCGTGGTGGCGGAGTAGATGATAATATCATTAACCCATTGTTGTTTTCCAATTGGCAGGCTTTCAGAATCCAGCAGCCCAACGCGCAACCCCTGGGTATCCTGTGTCCACCGTCCCTGTGGGATACAGTGGCCAAACATTGATGCCCTTAATCCGGGCCTGGCAGGTGTATGGTTAGGCTTGGGAGGAGTGGTACTCACTAATTCAGCCAGTTCAGCTGATGGCTGAGTGGTTAAGCTCTTTCACCGAAGAGTGGGAAACATGGGTTCTATCCCCAGTAAAAGTAAATTTCTTCTTTATTTATTGGTAGGCCAGTCGACGAATGCGACGGAGCACGAAGCGCGGTTACAAGCAAATTGTTATTACGGATGAGGGAAGGCTGGGCGTCGGGTACCTCGGCACAACGGAAATTATCGGGGCTAGCATTTTTCTTTCAACTATTGGGATGGGTAGACGTAACTAAGTCCTTCTGCATAAGACAAGCCATAAAAGGTGGGAAAAGGCTTCAGCCAAGCCAGGAATGTCGCCGCCCCATTTCACTGAGACTATTGCAGGAACTGATTGCTTCGTCGGAAGGAGGCCTAATTAATGAGGGCATAGTTATATGCAGCGACGCCCTGCGCATATATGCAGCGACGCCCTGCGCATCAGGGTTCGAAAGTCCAAATGCGATCCCACCGGTAGGGGCACATGGGTCCTAGTTAACTCTACAGATGGCCCAGCTTGTCCGCTAAAAATGGTTAGAAGATACGCCGTGATAAGACACGCTGGTAGATTTTTTCTTCACTCATAAAGACATGTCCCCTCTGACCAAGTACCAATTCCAGGCGATGTTCAAGCTATGCTTGGGAAAAACCGGCGCTAATCCAAAGGAGTACGGAACACATTCGTTCCGCATAGGGGCGGCCACAGCGGCAGCTAAGGCAGGAGTGTCAGAGGCCGAGGCGCAGAGAATGGGTCGCTGGAAGTCCGCATACTTCGCCAGATACATAAGACCTGACTTGCTTTATTAACATGTGTTGTCTCTTACAGGGGTGGAAGTGTGGGTTGTAGGAGATTCCTACGTGTACTGGGCCAAGGAGAGGGCCAAACTGCGGCCAGGAGGAACAAATCTTTACCTCCCGGGCATAAAAGTTAACTGGAGGGGTATCCGAGGCCTCCAGTGGAAACAGGTGTTCAAGGAGATGGTTGGCATAGCAAGGAGGGCGGAAAGCCCTGTGGTAATGGTGGTACACGCGGGTGGCAATGACCTTGGCAAACAAAAGGTGGCCGAATTGTACAAATGGTTGACAACGGATATGGATACAAAAGGTGGCCGAATTGTACAAATGGGTGACAACGGATATGTATTGGTTCAGCTGTCTTTACAGGAACATGATACTGGTGTGGTCGGATATAATACACCACGGGCCGTCTGGCGAAGAGCAAGAGATAAAAGAGCCATAGAACGGACAAGGGGTAAATTCAATGCTCGGATTGGAAAATATGTGAGAGGAAGAGGCGGTATCGTGATTCGTCACCTCCCGTTACAAGGGGATAACACGCCACAACTAAGACCAGACGGAGTTCACCTAACGGACATTGGCCTTGATATTTTTCTGTCTGGTTTACAGGATGGGGTTGAACAGGCCCTAACATCGAGGGGTGGGGTCGGAGTCCCGCGTAGTTAATACACGGGATCCTCCGTGGCGGAAAAAGCGGAGGAGGGCAAAGGTCGTAACCGCTCGTTGGGCCAATTCCCCTGTCGATCACGGACAGGAGCTCGGCGCGAGCCGCTCGTTACGATATGTAATTGCCCTTTCTCCGATTATTTAATTAATAAACTGTGACCGACCTGTTCAACCCACCTAGGACTGTGTGTGTTTCATTACGGGATTGATGGGAGGGGGGAAGGCACTGGTTACGACACCCAGGTCTCCACAGTCTACTACGTGACTGGACAATATACTATGTGACTGGACAATATACTACGTGACTGGGCAATATACTATGTGGCTGGGCAATATACTACGTGACTGGGCAATATACTACGTGACTGGGCAATATACTACATAGCTGGGCAATATACTACGTGGCTGGGCAATATACTATGTGCCAGGGCAATATACTACGTAAATGGGCAATATAATTCGTAACTGGGCAATATACTACGTGGCTGGGCAATACACTACGTGGCTGGGCAATATACTACGTCGCCGGGCAATATACTATGTGACTGGGCAATATACTACGTAACTGGGCAATATACTACGTGGCTGGGCAATATACTACGTCGCCGGGCAATATACTACGTCGATGGGCAATATACTACGTGGCTGGGCAATATACTACGTGACTGGCCAATATACTACGTAGCTGGGCAATATCCTACATGGCTGGGCAATATACTACGTGGCTGGGCAATATACTACGTGGCTGGGCAATATACTACATGGTTGGGCAATATACTACGTGACTGGGCAATATACTACGTGGCTGGGCAATATACTACGTGACTGGGCAATATACTACATGACTGGGCAATATACTACGTGGCTGGGCAATATACTACGTGGCTTGGCAATATACTACGTGGCTGGGCAATATACTACGTGGCTGGGCAACATGCTACGTGGCTGGGCAATATACTACGTGGCTGTGCAATATACTACGTGGCTGGGCAATATACAACGTGGCTGTGCAATATACTACGTCACTGGGCAATATACTACGTGGCTCTGTGCTGTATACTACCTGGCTGGGCAATATACTACGTGGCTGGGCAATCAACTACGTGGCTGGTGAATATACTACGTCGCTGTGCAATATACTATGTGCCAGGGCAATATACTACGTAAATGGGCAATATAATTCGTAACTGGGCAATATACTATGTGGCTGGGCAATATACTACGTAACTGGGCAATATACTACGTGGCTGGGCAATATACTACGTGGCTGGGCAATATGCTACGTGGCTGGGCAATATACTACGTGGCTGTGCAATATACTACGTGGCTGGGCAATATACTACGTCACTGGGCAATATACTACGTGGCTGTGCAATATACTACGTGGCTGGGCAATATACTACGTCACTGGGCAATATACTACGTGACTGGGCAATATACGTTACTGGGCAATATACTACGTGGCTGGGCAATATACTACGTGGCTGGGCAATATGCTACATGGCTGGGCAATATACTACGTTGCTGTGCAATATACTACGTGGCTGGGCAATATACTACGTGACTGGGCAATATACTACGTGGCTGGGCAATATACTACGTGGCTGGGCAATATGCTACGTGGCTGGGCAATATACTACGTGGCTGGGCAATATACTACGTGGCTGGGCAATATACTACGTGGCTGTGCAATATGCTACGTCACTGGGCAATATACTACGTGGCTCTGTGCTGTATACTACCTGGCTGGGCAATATACTACGTGGCTGGGCAATCAACTACGTGGCTGGTGAATATACTACGTCGCTGTGCAATATACTATGTGCCAGGGCAATATACTACGTAAATGGGCAATATACTACGTGGCTGGGCAATACACTACGTGGCTGGGCAATATACTACGTAACTGGGCAATATACTACGTGGCTGGGCAATATACTACGTCGTCGGGCAATATACTATGTGACTGGGCAATATACTACGTAACTGGGCAATATACTACGTGGCTGGGCAATATACTTCGTTGCCAGGCAATATACTACGTCGATGGGCAATATACTACGTGGCTGGGCAATATACTACGTGACTGGCCAATATACTACGTGACTGGGCAATATCCTACGTGGCTGGGCAATATACTACGTCACTGGGCAATATACTACGTGACTGGGCAATATACTACGTGGCTGGGCAATATACTACGTGGCTGGGCAATATACTACATGGTTGGGCAATATACTACGTGACTGGGCAATATACTACGTGGCTGGGCAATATACTATGTGACTGGGCAATATACTACATGACTGGGCAATATACTACGTGACTGGGCAATATACTACGTGGCTGGGCAATATACTACGTGGCTTGGCAATATACTACGTGGCTGGGCAATATATTACGTGGCTGGGCAACATGCTACGTGGCTGGGCAATATACTACGTGGCTGTGCAATATACTACGTGGCTGGGCAATATATTACGTGGCTGTGCAATATACTACGTCACTGGGCAATATACTACGTGGCTCTGTGCTGTATACTACCTGGCTGGGCAATATACTACGTGGCTGGGCAATCAACTACGTGGCTGGTGAATATACTACGTCGCTGTGCAATATACTATGTGCCAGGGCAATATACTACGTAAATGGGCAATATAATTCGTAACTGGGCAATATACTATGTGGGTGGGCAATATACTACGTAACTGGGCAATATACTACGTGGCTCTGTGCTGTATACTACCTGGCTGGGCAATATACTACGTGGCTGGGCAATCAACTACGTGGCTGGTGAATATACTACGTCGCTGTGCAATATACTATGTGCCAGGGCAATATACTACGTAAATGGGCAATATAATTCGTAACTGGGCAATATACTACGTGGCTGGGCAATACACTACGTGGCTGGGCAATATACTACGTAACTGGGCAATATACTACGTGGCTGGGCAATATACTACGTCGTCGGGCAATATACTATGTGACTGGGCAATATACTACGTAACTGGGCAATATACTACGTGGCTGGGCAATATACTTCGTCGCCAGGCAATATACTACGTCGATGGGCAATATACTACATGGCTGGGCAATATACTACGTGACTGGCCAATATACTACGTGACTGGGCAATATCCTACGTGGCTGGGCAATATACTACGTCACTGGGCAATATACTACGTGACTGGGCAATATACTACATGGCTGGGCAATATACTACGTGGCTGGGCAATATACTACGTGGCTGGGCAATATACTACATGGTTGGGCAATATACTACGTGACTGGGCAATATACTACGTGGCTGGGCAATATACTATGTGACTGGGCAATATACTACATGACTGGGCAATATACTACGTGACTGGGCAATATACTACGTGGCTGGGCAATATACTACGTGGCTTGGCAATATACTACGTGGCTGGGCAATATATTACGTGGCTGGGCAACATGCTACGTGGCTGGGCAATATACTACGTGGCTGTGCAATATACTACGTGGCTGGGCAATATATTACGTGGCTGTGCAATATACTACGTCACTGGGCAATATACTACGTGGCTCTGTGCTGTATACTACCTGGCTGGGCAATATACTACGTGGCTGGGCAATCAACTACGTGGCTGGTGAATATACTACGTCGCTGTGCAATATACTATGTGCCAGGGCAATATACTACGTAAATGGGCAATATAATTCGTAACTGGGCAATATACTATGTGGGTGGGCAATATACTACGTAACTGGGCAATATACTACGTGGCTGGGCAATATACTACGTCGCCGGGCAATATACTACGTGACTGGGCAATATACTACGTGGCTGGGCAATATACTGCGTAACTGGGCAATATACTACGTGGCTGGGCAATATACTACGTCGCCAGGCAATATACTACGTCGATGGGCAATATACTACATGACTGGGCAATATACTACGTGACTGGCCAATATACTACGTGGTTGGACAATATACTACGTGGCTGGGCAATATACTACGTCGCCGGGCAATATACTACGTAACTGGGCAATATACTACGTGACTGGCCAATATACTACGTGGCTGGGCAATATAGTATGTGGCTGGGCAATATACTACATCGCCGGGCAATATACTACGTGACTGGGCAATATACTACGTCGCCGGGCAATATACTACGTGGCTGGGCAATATAGTACGTGGCTGGGCAATATACTACGTCGCCGGGCAATATACTACGTGGCTGGGCAATATACTACGTCGCCGGGCAATATACTACATCGATGGGCAATATACTATGTGGCTGGGCAATATACTACATGACTGGCCAATATACTACGTGGCTGGGCAATATACTACGTGACTGGGCAATATACTACGTGGACATGCATATTCTAGACTACCTGATGCGTTAGAATCGGGCCACCATCTAGTATATATATATATATATATATATATATATATATATATATATATATATATATTGCAATAAAAGTATGTGCCCCCTTTTCCAGATTATTTGTTAGTCTGTATTCGTGCCTATCAGAAATGCTGAGGCCCAAGAAGTGAACATCTGACTGATCATTTGCACGTTGTGGCCACGCTGAAATTTTTTGCATCATTTTGCAGCAATTTTCCATGCTGTTCCACCACCACTGAAGCAAAATACTGCAGCACAGTTGCAATGTGTGAACACAGACTTCTGTTCTATTTGATTTTTTGGGGATTTTTGGGGATCTTCTTCCATGATATCATCATGGACAATGCTGTCCAGCAGAAGATCAAGTCACTCCTTTCTTAACCAAATCCATGAACGGTACACACTGCAACGTATCAGCTCATTTTGTCTAGACTGGATACATTGTCTCCAGCTCTAAGATTTTTCTTTTGTTGTCTTGTATTATTCCTTGGTGCCTTTCTTTTACTCCAAATTGTACAAAATGGCTCACCCGATTCAAGAATTTTGGTCAAACCAAAAACGTACCTTTTTTGGTCCATACCCTACTTTTTTAGCATAAGAAGTCCCACGTTCCGCTTAAATGTAGCAAAATTTGGAGAAAAAATGTTTTTTTTTCACGCATAATATCGCTCCATGAGGGAATCTGTGCCCTGGGGTACTGGAGTACAATTGTGCAAAAACTTGGGAGACTTTTTAGAAAGTTTCAATTTTTGATAAATCGGGGAAAAAACATCTGGAGACCCCAACCCTGCCCACGATGACGAATATATACAGATTATAAACAATATATATATGTATAAAAAAACGGACAAGTTCGGACAGACCTGGGTGCTCGGGTTCGGGATATTGCGGATCAGATAGACAGATTGCTGGGAGGGGCTGGGGAAACCCATGATACACATTAGCACCAAGTACAAGGGAGGTGGAAGATCCTTAAATATGACGGGAACTAGGAGAGAAGCTGAGGGCCAGGACCTCCAAGGTGGTGTTTTCAGAAATCCTGCCGGTGCCACGAGTGTCACTAGAAGGACAGTGGGAGGTGAGGGAGATAAATCAGTGGCTGAGAATTTGGTGCAGGAAGGAAGGGTTTGGGTTCATGGAGAACTGGGCCGACTTCTCTGTCGGCTACAGGCTCTATGGTAAAGACGGGCTGTGCTTCCGATCAATCATCAGGAGCACACTAGACCCTCCGGCAGGAGGCAGAGGAGCCGTGCGCTCCTGAAGGATGAATGAAGCATCAGAGAAGGATAACACGGGC